>NC_041740.1:4572485-5216621 GCF_004115215.2 Ornithorhynchus anatinus | reverse complement strand
TAGTGCTTGGCACACAGAAAGGGCTTAATGAATAACAAAGTTAATAGTATGTCGGATCAGAATCTGGGGGCAGTTTGATTGTGATAAACGTCCCCCACCCACCCCTCCTAGGACCAGTGTCCCCCAGAAGCCAAACTGCATCAGGAGGAATTCTGCTGCAGGTGGAAACGCGGTCTACTCTAAATAGCACCCTGGTGCTAATTCTTTAAAACCCCGAATCCTTGGCTTTGTAAAAAGGGATGCCTTTTTACAAACGATTGAATATGCCTATTCCAATCACTGCTATTACTATTAATCCTTCAAGATGTTTTATTACTAAAAGCTTGTAGGAGGAGGCTGGCAGAGTCAGACATGCCACCGATGGTAATACACTGCCACATGAGAGATACAAAGCCTATAATTACTGATTAGATCAATGACGCCAGAGGGACCGACTACATTTCTGAAGCTTCGGAACACTGCAGGCCCAATGTAACTATGGTAAAGGTCACCCGAAGTGGTAGGAAGCAGAAATCGGTGTTAATTAGCCACCTTGGCCACCCTCCCTGGAGGACAGTGAATTCCTGAGGGCTTCGCCTCCTCAGGTAGTGCCAGGAAGGCTCAGTGGGCAGGAAGGCAGTTCAGCCCAAAGCTCACAAGTGAAAGCTTGGTTAATGCCACCCCAGGGGGCAGAAGACTGAGATCGAATCCTAGGTTTTTAGAACTGGGCGGGACCTGAAGGGCCCATCGGGTCCTGCCCCCAGTGACTTCCCTGGCGGCTGGAGAGGTGGTGTCCCTTCTTTCTACAAGTGCTTTACAAGAGAAGCGGTGAGACCTAGTGGATAGAGCATGGGTTTGGGAGTCAGATGACTTGGGTTCGAATCCTGGCTCCGCCATGTTTCTGTTGCGACCTCGGGAGTAAGTCACTTCACTTCTCTGGATTTCAGTTTTCTCATCTGTAAAAAGGGCATTAAGATTGTGAGCCTCATGTGGGATATGGACTGTCTCCAACCCGATTACCTTGTATCTACCCCAGTGCTTAGTACCATGTCTGTCACATAGTAAGTGCTTAACAAATACCATAAAAAAAAAAAACAAAAAACTTCCAGGGCTGAGGTCTTGGGTGTCATGAACCAGAAGGTGGGCAGGAAGGAATTCTAGCAAAGTTCTGGCCAGTAGAGCATATAGCAATCAATCAAAAGTAGGAACTGATTGCTTACTGTGTGCAGAGCACTTGGGAGAAGCAGCATGAACTAGTGGATACAGCACAGGCCTGAGAGGTGGAAAGACCTGGCTTCTAATCCCAGCTCCGCCACTTTGTCTGCTTTGTGACCTTGGGCAAGTCACTTCACTGTGCCTCAGGTACCTCATCTGTAAAATGGCGATTAACTATGAGCCCCATGCAGAACATGGACTTCGTCCAACCTGATTAGCTTGTATCTATCCCAGCTCTTAGAACAGGGCTTGATACATAGTAAGTGTTTAACAAATACCATCATATTATTATTTTTTAAATTATTATTATTAGTAAATGATTCAGTTGGTGGACACAAACCCTGCCTATGAGGAGCTAAGAGCTAATGTTCAATTTTGGTGACCTATTCTCATGCTATTACACCCCACTCCATGCCATTACCTCACAGTTAGTTCTGGGTTTACCCTCTTCTTTTTGTTGAAATGACATTGATACTATAGATCTAAATTGGTGGGACTGAATTAAGATACAGATCTCCTGTAAACTGCCCTTGATCTGTTAATCTTAGGCCTAGACTACTCAGGATACAATTTAAATTGATAGGACAGTGGCATGAGCATTTCTCGAAAGAAACCTGATGGCCCCTGTTTCCAAAGGAGGTACGCTGGAATGGGGTCTGTTAAAGATTTGGTCTTTAACAATGAGAGTTGCCACTGGTCCTTCTCAGAGAGGAAAAGATGGCAGAGGATGCTCATCAAGGATTTTGGGGAGAGCTAATTAATATTTGTGTACTTTCTCATTTACTGAGAAAACCTAGAGTGATCCCATGTGATTTCCTTAAGTTCTGCAAATCGAAGGTTTTACTTTCATTCTCCTCTATCATCATCCCAATTTTATCATTCCAAAATAACCCAAGCAGTGAAAACTATTTACAGTTCATCACCCTTAGGGTGCTCATTTCTAAGTTCTCTCATTATCCTCTAACTGTGCTTCTGAAATAGACTGTTTTTTTTTTTCCAAGAAGTCAGTTGGATTACTTCCCTTCTGCTTGTTTTGGTGCATCGGGAAGCTGGATGATTCTGGTTCTTTCTCTAGAGCCACAAAAATTTCTCTTTCTGCCAAAGCAAAGGTGCACTTACAACGTTTATAGCTGGGCTCGGGGGGAGAAATGGTAATTAAAATCAATTTGAAAATTACTCCATAGAGAGAGGGTGGACAGGTTGTCTAAGGAAACCAACTAGTGTAACTCCAGAGAAGCAGTGTGGTCCAGCGGAAAGAGTATGGGCCTGGGTCAGAAGACCTGAGTTCTAATCTTGGCTCCACCAGCTGTCTGCTGTGTGACCTGGGCAAATCACTGTCACTTAATTTCTCTCTGCCTCAGTTTCCTCAGCTGTGAAATAGGGATTAAGACTGTGAGCCTCATGTGGGACATGGACTGTGTCCAACCTATGTAGCTTGTGTCTACCCCAGGATTTAGTACAGTGACTGGCACCTAGTCACTGGTACAGTGGCATAGTATCTGATTTTTTTCAAATCAGATAAAAAAAATGCTTTGCACTCAATAGGTGCTCAAGAAAACCAATGATGTTGACACAAATTAGAGATCTAGATGGAAAAGTTAAGATGTTAGATGGTGAGGTCTATAGCCATTAGAATGGAAGTCAAGGAAATCAACATAACATATTTCCTCAAAGAATTCTTGGAATATTGGGTTATACAGACCATAATTTTGGAATTTCTCAAGTTCTTAGGGCACACCGTGTTGGAAGTAAGCCAGAACTGGCCTCTTCCACCCTCCTCTCCTGACCCCCAAGGAAGACAGCT
The DNA here is from genome assembly GCF_004115215.2 of Ornithorhynchus anatinus. Classification (NCBI taxonomy): domain Eukaryota; kingdom Metazoa; phylum Chordata; class Mammalia; order Monotremata; family Ornithorhynchidae; genus Ornithorhynchus; species Ornithorhynchus anatinus. The sequence goes on along the minus strand of NC_041740.1, from coordinate 5,213,623 downwards.
CAGTGCTGTGGGTGTGATCTGAGCTCGTTAGAATTTCACTTTATTTTCTGCCCTTTCATCAGGACTCCTGAGTTGTGCACCCAATATTACTATGAGCTTTTTGTGTGACAAATTTTGTGTAAGCTTTTTAGATGTGACAAATAGTACTCTCCACACGAGTTCCATGAGTCACCTTCCTCCTTCCTCACATGCTAGTTATTTGCCCTCTTTAACCCAGGGAGATATGTTATTTGCAAAAATGAATGTGAGCTAAGGCTCCTAAATGATCAATCCATCAATGATGTCTACTGAGGACTTAGTGTACGCAGAGCACTGTACTAACCACTTGGGAGAGTACAATTCAGCAGATACAATGAGCTTACAGTCTAGAGGGGATGGCAGACATTAAAATAAATTCTATCTGCATAAGTTTAGGGGTTGGGGAGGGCTGAAGATGGGGTGAATATCAAGTGCTTAAAAGGTAAGGATCCAAATGCATAGGGGATACAGAAGGGAAAGGGAGTAGGAGACACGAGGGCTTAGTTAGGGAAGGCCTCTTGGAGGTGATGTGAGTTTAGAAGGGGTTTGAAGGTGGGGAGAGAGACAGTCTGTCACATATGAAGAACAGGAAGGCGAGTATGAGTATATATGGTATTTTTTTGGCGGGGGGGGGCGATAGGGGTGTGACTAAATAAAATGGCTTGATGATCTTCAGCTGCTATCAGTTCCTAAACTGGATGTGAAACTACTACTGAAAAATCCCTCAAACTGCTGCGTATATTTGAGGAAATCAAGCCTCACGGAGAACGTCGGGAGACCCGAAAAATAGCAAGAGACATAAATAACGTGCCTGATAGACCTGCATTTTGAAATAAATGGGCCCATTCTAAAAACAGAAAATCTTATTTATTCCAACCTGCATCGGGTTCTCTTTTCCCTTCCACTAAATATTTTATCCGAGGCGTCGAAAGCTGAATTGAAAGGGGGAGGTTAAAAGGAAATCCGTGCACGCTCAACCAGAAGGAAAATGGAGCTTTCCCCTTGCAATGCTCCCAGTTTTGCGCTCTAATCAGTGCCATGTCATTTGCATATTACACAGTTCCAGCGGGATCATTATCATCAGGGCGATCTTCAAATTCAATCATTGCGGCATAAGAACCATGGAAACAAAACACTGTTCTCGCCAATGAAATCATTTCTCCACAAGGTGGCAATCTCCCTTTCATCTTCCCCTTCGCACACGAGAGGCAAAGTTCGGGTTTTGATTTCCTGTCTCCTAAACCTCACCCTATTCATGGCCGTGATATGCCTGTCGGGTTTTTTTTTAATTCATCTCTCTGTTCCAAGGGGAATTTGCAAGTCCTCTGTTAACTCCAACAGCTATCCTTTGAAAAACCAACCAAGTTAGAATATAAGGAAGAAGGGTTTCTTCGGCTCCTTCTGGGCGCCAGACAGTGTTAGGATGCATGTCTGGACTGTCTCCAGATGGTACCTTTCGAACAGTTCGGATGCTATAGGTTCCATGAGTTTGGGAATAAATTAGCCCAATTTCACTGCTCAAATCCCAAAGATCACGGGAGGGAAGGTGTGCCAGTTTTCTCTATCCACCTTGAATCCCTCGCCTACTTTCCGCTCCCTAATTCCTCCTCATCCGTAGCTTCTTTTCAGGCAGGATAAGCCTTTCCAGCTCCGGTGCGTCACAAAAAGAAAGGAATTTATGAGAAAACTAATCCACTAACTGACACCCAGAACCCTCAGAGACAGATACATGGAAAGAAGATGCTCAATATTGACATCGGAAAGGAATCTGTCTAATTAGGAATTCTCCAGAGGGGACCAGACTCATTGCTTTTGGGCTCTTCTCTGGGCTGAACCAATCATTTTTCCATTTATTTAGCGAAATATATGAAATCCAAATTAGCATTTCCTCCTGCTCAGTCCACCCAAAATAAAAGGCTACAACAGGTGGGTGCTTCGTCCTCTAGTCTGTAAACTCCTTGTGGGCAGGGATCGTGTCTACCAACTCTACTGCATGGTACTCTCCCAAACACTTAGTACAGTGTTCTGCCTACAATAAGCGCTCAATGAATAGTAGAGAAGCAGCGTGGCACAGTGGAAAGAGCACGGGCTTGGGAGTCAGAGGTCATGGGTTCGAATCCCGGCTCTGCCACTTGTCAGCTGTGTGACTGTGGGCAAGTCACTTAACTTCTCTGTGCCTCAGTTACCTCATCTGTAAAATGGGGATTAAGATTGTGAGTCTCATGTGGGACAACCTGATTACCCTGTATATCCCAGTGCTTAGAACAGTGCTCTGCACATAATAAGCGCTTAATAAATACCAACATTATTATTTGATTGACTGACTGGATGATTCTGACTCACCAGACTTCTTTGGTCGGGGAAAGAGAAGGAGACAGGGTTACTGTGGCTGGGCCTAGAGTTGGATGCCAGGTCTGGTCCAGGGACTTCAACTCTTCCATTCAAAGAGTTCCACACCCCAACTCTGGACAGCCCTGTATGAGGGCATCTTAGCCCCACTACTGGATTCCCCCCAAACCTCTAAAGTGACTACTGAGGCCAGGCTCCAGCAGGGAGACTTTTCTCCAACTTCCCGGGAGGAGAATAAAACCATCTCATTGCTTGATTCACCTAGCCAGAAAATTTTTCCTCTTCCAACTCCCTTCTCCTCCCAGTCCAGGCTTCTAAAACCATCAATCTCACTCCAGACCCTCAGCATCCTTAATCCAGGCCAAGCTCTGGTCAGTAGGGTCCCTTTCTCCTCTCCCCTTGCCTTGTTTCCAGATGATCCCTGGGATCTCCAAAGTGCAGCCCTGGACCACCAAGCCCACAGGAAGAGGAGGGAAAATATGAGGGTTTGGATGTTTGTCACTGTCCCAGGGCAGGGAGTGGTGATGGTGATCTTTTCTTCCCACAGCTCCTAGGATCCCTGCACTTAGGGGCAGCCAACTGCCAAGAAAACCATCATTCGGAAAAGAAAAAGAAAAAAGGGAAAGAAGAATGAAGGAAAAATGAATCCCATAGTGTGTGTGTTACTTGAACTGACACAGAAATTGAAGAATGCATCAACAGGGTTTGAAACAAAAATTATGAAGTGCTGTTCTACTATTGCATGCAATTCTGGAAAGCCAAATAACATGACATCGAGAATGAATTATGCTCTAAAACAGGGGCTTCGGTTGAAATCCAAGCAAGAGGGAGATGCATTAACCCTGGGTTTGTATTTTTTCTCTAGAATAACTGCATCCCCCCCACCCCCATGCATCTCACAGGGAAGAGACAACGTTATTTTGTGACCTGCAGCATGTAATCATAACATTACATGTGATATTACTTTAAATACTCATAAGCTTGCTAGCTAACTCTTCTTGGTTTGTGTGGTTTTGCAATTAACATTTTAATAGGGGAGTAATAGAGAAGCTATCAAGGACAGTCTAATAACCTTAAACATATGCTCTCAAACAATGGCTCCCATAATGGAATGCAGTTTGCAAGTGTATTAGCACAGAATACTTAACATTTAAAAGAAGTAACAAAAACATGTTGGAGTAGATGATTCTCTACCTAGCCACCAATACCCAAAGGCAGTGTGGTCAAATGGAAAGAGCATAGGACAGGAAGCCAACTAGGGTTCTAAACCATAACTCCAACACTTGCTTGTTGTGTGACTTTGGGCAAGCCACTTAACCACTCTGAACCTATTTTCTCATCTTTAAGATGGGGATTAAAAGCCTGTACACAGAAGCTTTGTCTGCTCTGACTCTATCGTATCTACCCCAGTGATTAGCACTGTGCTTGGTTTATATCCACACTTAAATCCCACAATTATTATTATTACAAATGTGGATAAACCCACAAATGCTAGAGATATTCCTCAATAACATATTTTTATTTCACAAGCAATCTCTTGCCTCAGTGACATCTAACTCAAGTTTTTGTAATTTCCTCTTAGAAGATGTCTCTGAATTTTAAAGAAACAAATGACAATTCAATCAGATTGCAAATCCTCTGGGAGGCAACGACAAGTTCCTCTATGAGCTTCGTCCAGCTCTGAGTCATGTCGGGAAAAATGTTAAAAAGCAATCATCACTAGGAAACTGACAAAAATTAGATTGGATTTTCAAAATTACAGCCGGCTTTTTGTCCGAGACTCAAAGGGAAAATTCAGCATGAATCTGGCACTTAAATCTCATCCGCTTTAGTGCATAACTCAAGACAGGATTTCGGGGTCTCCGCCGCTATAATTAGTTCTGCTTGGAGTGATTAGAAGTATGCTCGGATCAAACTGCTGCCAATTCGAAATAGAAAACTCCAAGAATTAAGTAAGCTCACCACAAGGTGGCATGGAACACTCATAAATCTCTCTCACTGAGGGAATAATTTCTAGACTCTGCCAGAAACCTAAAGGGAAACATCAACCTTCTTCATCCTTAGGTGTAGAAGGCATTTTATGAAGCACTTACTCTGTGCTAAGAACTGTGGCAGCTGCCAGAAAATCAGTTCGGACCCAATTTCTGTTGTACATGGGCTTGCAGTATAGGGGGTATTTAATCCCCATTTTACAGATCGGGGGTGGTTGCCAGCTGTGTGACTGTGGGCAAGTCACTTAACTTCTCTGTGCCTCAGTTACCTCATCTGTAAAATGGGGATTAACTGTGAGCTTCTTGTGGGACAACCTGATGACCCTGTATCTATCCCAGCGCTTAGAACAGTGTTCTGCACATAGTAAGCGCTTAACAAATACCAACATTATTATTATTAAAACCAAGGCACAGAACTATTTAGAGACTTGCCCAAGGTCACACTGCAGGCAAGCGTTGGAGCTGGTACTAAAACCCGGGTCTCTTGACTCCTTGTTCCGTTCTCTTGACACTGAACCCCACTGCCTTCCTAATTTGAAACTTGGAGCGTATTACAGTCAGCAATCTACTGCTCAGCCTCCTTCTTATGAGCCCCACATCCTTTAGTATCTTTCCAAGCTCTCTCTCGTCCAGTTTTCTTTAGCTTCTTCTACTTGGTCTGTCATTTACAACTGAAGCCCATGTAGATTACTGGGTAGATCTAGTTCGATGTAAAAGACGCGGTCCCCTAGTAACGTGAATTAACGTGAGGAAGCTGCAGGAACCCAGAGGGATTCCTCTCTGTCCAATTAATCAATAGTATTTACTGAGTGTCTACTACATGCTATCAAAGATAATTACTGAGTGCTGTGTGTTGAGCACTGTACTAAGTGCTTGGGAAGTACGCACATTTCTGTACTAGATGCTTGGAAGAGTACTCTCAATCAGAGCTCCCGGACAGCCCTGCAGATAAGTCAACGGCTGACACGATGGCATTAGAAAGAGCCGACTTTCAACACTGGAGGTCTGAGCCGAGGATGACTGGCAGACAACGTTTCTTCTCTGGGCGGAAATTACTCGGAAGGATTTTTTGTCGTGACCCTTACCTAAGCAACCCCAGGGGGCCGGTAGAGTAAAATACAATATCAATTAAGAACCTCAATGAGCAGTAGCTGCAATTAATAATCGGGCATGAAAACAAAGAGAGTTGAAGAGAATTAAAAGAAAGATTCAAGCCAAATGGCTTTCCCCAGCCACGGCCAGAGAAGGCAAACATCTTGCAGTTTCTTGGAATTTCAATACTTATTACAACCCATTAGACTTCAGCGTCCTTGAGGGTCAGACATATTTGCTGCTGTTGCATTTTCCCAACAATTAGTACATACAACACACTTGGTAAGTACTCAGTAATTAACACTGACAGTGATGACATTCATGTGAACTGAACATTTCCTGATTGTCTCCCCTCTTGGGTTGAAAGCTACTGGGGCTTTACCAGACTATCGCACTTACGCTTGCAATAGTATGGGCCTAGTAGTTAGAAGACCTGGGTTCTAATCCCTGCTTGGCCGCTTGCCTGCTGTGTGACCTTGGACAAGTCACTTGCCTTCCTCTGTGCCTCAATTCCCTCTTTTTTATGGTATTTTTTCTAGACTCTAGACTGCAAGTTCATTATAGGCAGGGGATGTGTCCGCTAATTCTGTTGAATTCTACTCTCCCAAGATCTTAGAACAGTGCTGTGTCCACGGTAAGGACTCAATAGACACCACTGATTAAGAGCTTACTATGTACCAGGCACTGTACTAAGCACTGAGCTGCAACTGCAAAATGGGGATTCAATACCTGTTCTCCCTTTTACTTAGACTGCGATTCCTATGTGGGACCTGATGATCTTATATCTACCTCAGTGCTTAGTACAGTACTTGACACATAGTAAACACTCAAAAAGCTCACCTAATTGTTATTATTAAAAACAGAGTTTTTATTATTATTATCATTAGTAGAATTAGTAATAGGAAGGTAAGCTCCTAAGTCTTTTAAAGCCATTTGAGCTTGGACCTACTCAGGTTGTTTCCTTGGGGGGTCTCACTGGACGAATTTCTGTATCCCAGCATCCCAAAGACAGTCTCCGGCTTCTGGCCGGGAAGGAGGGGAGCGTCTCTTCTGCTCCTCCAATCCCACTGTGGGAGAGGCAGTTTGGAGGAATGCCCCCTCCTACGATCAGAGCGGTCGCTCAGTACTGTGGTTACTGCTGCTGCTGCTGCGGCTGTTGTGCTCAGCAGGGTCAGAGTCTCCCAGCGGGACTCGGCCTGGTCAGATAGACCCAGGAACTGATTCTAGAGCTGGTGGCTCCTCCTACTTTCTTGGTCCTGCCAGTCACGGTCCGGATGGGGCAGTGGGGGGCAGCCACGTAGTGGAAAGTACCCCAGGCCTGGGAGTCAGAGGTCCTGAGTTCTAATCCCAGCTCTGCCACTTACCTCCCACGTGACCCGAGGCAAGTCGCTTCACTTCTCTGTGCCTCAGTTTCCTCATCTGTGAAATGGACATTAAAAACCTGCTCTTTCTCATGCTTTGACTGTGAGCCCCCTGTGGAACAGGGACTGTATCTGAACTGATGATTATGTATCTACCCCAGCACTTAGTATAGTGTTTGGCACATAGTAAACACTTTACAAATATAAAAACGGCGGGCAGAGGTACAGTCTCCCATGAAGGGCATGCCATTTGATACATCCAAGCCACTGCAGCTCTCCCAGTGCCTTCAGGGCTGGTGTTTAAGGCCAATGGCCTTGGTGCCACTCTCGATCGTGTCAGGGGTGGAGAGCTGCCAGCCTTGGCAGTAGACTGTCTTCTCTGTCAGGCTGCCAGGCAACACAGCCTCCCGTGGCGCCCTTCCCTGAATCAGAGATCTGACAGATGGAATGAGCTTTGGGAGTTCATTTGAACTTCCTCTGAGTCCCTGGAGAATTGCTCTTTCAGAGTCCATACTACCTCTTGATCTGTGTCTATCCACAAGGTAAAATTTACATATTATCAAGGCAAGGTCATTTATATGTGATGTGACAGAAGCCTAGATGGGGAAGATACCCATTTCAGGTTCATTAAATACAGAGACCATTAAGCCTCACACTCCAAATAATTGCTATTTCATTTACCAGATCCTCCCAGGCCCAGCACCTCAAAGGCACACACCAAAATACCTCATAACCCCCGCAAGAACTTGATTAAATCAAGGATAAACTGCTTTCATCATTACCATTACTTTCACGCTACTTTTCACAACCAGAGATGGGGATAGGACATAATTTTAAAATTTTCACAACAGACCTCACGGTCCCGGTTTGGACACAACATGGTGCTTGGTCCCCACAAGAAAGCCACTTTAGTCTCTTCACCAGGTATTACTATGAAGTAAGAGTCTACTTTCCCACTCCGCTCAGCTAATTCAGTCAGAAGGGAGGTTGAATGGCTGAATCAAGGTGACTTCAGGGCAAATGCTCTCTCTGGGCTACTGTCCAGATAACTGCACTAGGCCCCACTGAGAGACCCCTTGGAATCCTTGCACACTGAAACTTGGTTTTTGGGTTACCAGTGAGCCCCATCTGGGACAGGGGCTAAGTGGGACCTGATAATCTTGTATCTACCACAGTGCTCAGTACACTGCTAGGCACATAGAAAGCGCTGAACAAATACCACACTGTAAGCACTATTTCCATTTGGATTCCTGCTGAGGGCACAGAGAGACTGCTGCCTTTGCCACAGAGAGGGAAGGTGCTTTGTTACTGGTCTATATTTCACAAGACCATTTCCTCCTCAAAAAAAAAATGGCACCCTAACCCTAATTAGTTAGGGTTAGTTAGTTCTCCACCTTCAAGATCTACTTTCATGAATGTCAAGCCTCCTACCTGGCCAGAATCCTCTGGTATGGTTTGAAAAGGACAATGTGCCAGTAGGCAGGGTGTTGGAGCTGGTCTTTTCAGTCACCCCTACTGGCCTGGGAGAATTGGACAATTTGGGGGGCAGACGGGGAGAAGACATGCATAGGGAAGATTCTGAGCCTTACGGATATCAATCCGGAGGCGATAACTCACCCACCAGCCCCACACTGTGCATCTTACCTTCATAAAGCCAGTCGCTGAGGCCATTGAAAATCACACCTTCCTTCCCGGTAGAGACCACCCGGATAGCTTGCTTCCCCACATGGGCACAGTAATAGATGTTATTCTCAAAGATGAAGATCTAATTTGAAAACAGAGACAAAGCAACAACCAGTGAAGCAGTCATCAAACAGTGCCTGACTTTTTACAGCAATCTACCGTGCCGACATCCAGTCTTCATGCGGGCAACCAATTTAATTTTCACACAGTCCTTTGCCTCAGTTATTTCTCTGGCGCCACTGCTTTACAAAGACCTGACGTGGAGCTTGTTCCAGGTGCCTATTCACGGGGACAGAGAGCTGAGAGCACGGGTGAAGTCACTCTGTACACAAGGCCAGTGTCTGTCAGTCAGTCAGTCAGCCAGCCGTATTTATTGAGTGCTTACTATGTGCAGAGCACTGTACTACATGCTTGGTAGACTACAATGTAACAGACACACTCCTTGCCCCAAAGAGCTTACAGTTCCTTTTCCTTCCTTCTTTCTTTCCCTCCCTCCCTTCCTTCTTTCCTTCTCATTTATGAGTGCCTATTGAGTGCAAGGAACTGTACAAAGCACTAGGGAAGAATGTAATAATAAGAATGATAGTAATAACAATGATGATGATACAAAGGGGTATTTGTTAAGTGCGTACAATGTGAAAAGCACTGTGCTAAGTGCTGGGATAGATACAAGATAATCTGGTCAGACACAGTCCCTGTCTCGCATGGGGCTGACAGGCAAAGAATGGGGGACAGCATGCATTCAACAACCACTTTACAGATGAGGAAATTGAGGCACAGAGAAGTGAAGTGGCAAAGCCGGAATTAGAAGCCAGATCTCCTGACTTCCAGCTTAGCGCTCTTTCCACTAAACCGCACTGCTTCTCAAGAAGACATAGTCCCCTTACCCTCAGAAGGGTCCCAAACTAGAAGGGGGCCAGGGAGGTGGGCAGTGACCACCTGGGGATAAACTGAATTCAAAAAGATCAAACGATCATGGGCGAACAGTTCACCCAAAAAAGTCCCCAGGGCAAAGACTCTAACTCCATTCTGGAAAGATAGAACTGTAATTTCACAGAGTACACCCAGGAGAGGGTGGTATTGGGAGAAAAGAAAAAAAAAGCTGCAACAACAGCATTTGCTGTCTGCTCAGGCTCTGTGGGCAGGCGTTTCCACCAGAAATGAGCTGGAACATTTCCAGCAACTGGGAGAGAGGCTGATTTAATTTCAGCCACCATATCCTCATGAGTTCGCCTCGGGGCCCAAGCTTTACATTGTCTTTTAAGTCAAACAGGGCTGTGGCCAATTAATACTTTTTCCAAGTGAAAATATGCTGTGACAGATATTACATCAAGCTCTTCTCTCCTGGACTGAGTTTTCAGTCAGTGGAGAAAACAAATGGACTTCAAAGGTGCTTTCTGTTTTCTTTCTGGAAGTTCCACCTACTACTGTTGAGCAGACAAGTCTCAGACAGTGACATTCTGCACAGAACAGGATTCTTTGCATGGGTTGGATTGGGTGGCTTCTGTCAGAGAAGACATCAGCATTTACAGAGAAGAAACAAGAATGGCTTTAAAGTGAGGATCTAGCAGTGGGTGTCAATGAGATGCTAAGTGGCCCCCAATTCACTAACTCTCCTCTGGACTGGGGAGAATCCCGGTTCCGGTTTGAGGAAACCCGGTAACAGTAACATGATGGTGTTTATTAACCACTTATTTTGTGTCAAGCACTGCATCATTATAGATACGCGATAAACTGACAGTCTATCCTGCAGTGATTGGCAGGAGCGTGGTCTGGTATCCAAACTGATCTGTAAACATCTTTACTTTTGCCTCTCCCGGTTAAAGTGTATGATTCTTGTGGGTAAGGAACATGCCTTAGGCTTCTCAGTACAGTGCACTCAGTTAGTGATCAATAAACCCTGTTGCTACTATTACTACTAAAACTACAGTTACTACTACTTGTACATTCCAAGCGCTTAGTACAGTGCTCTGCACATAGTAAACGCTCAATTAATACTATGGAATGAATAAATGAATATGACTCTATAGGCCCTGGCTTAGTGTGCGATTGATGGTTGCTGCCTGGGCTGCTGCTATTTTTCCTCCTTTGCTAAGGATGCGTGATTCATGACAAATTCCCCAGGGGCAGAAATGTGTCTGTGCTAGGACCCAGGGTGATGATTTCCACCCTGTGGGTGGCTCAACAAATACTTGCTGCTGCTGCTGCTAAGGTCAGCATACTTAAAGTATTAATGCTAATAAAACCAAAGGAAATAACCCCTAATTCAACCAAAAGCACATTACCAGAAAAATCTGTCATTCATTTATTCAATCGTACTTACTGAGTGCTTACTGTGTGCTGTGTGAAGCACTGTACTAAGCACCTGGGAGAGTACTAACTGTTTTGGCTAGAACACTGTTAGTGAACTGGGGAACGTGCAATTCACTGTAAGTTCTGTACACTGGTAAGCTCCTTGTGGGTAGAGAACAGATCTACCAACTCTATTATATTACACTTGCCCAAGTGCTTAGTACAGTGCTCTGCACAAAGTACATGCTCAATAAATACAACTGACTGACTGATCTGACAAATTTTGGATCCCAGGTCTGCCACATGTCCGCTATGTGAGTCACTTCACCTTTCTGTGCCTCAGTTACCTCATCTCTAAAATTCATTCATTCATTCAATTGCATTTATTGAGTGCTTACTGTGTGCAGAGCACTGTACTAAGTGCTTTGGGGATTGAGAAAGTGAGCCCCATGTAAGACGGGGGGATAATCCAACCTGATTTGCTTATATTCACCCTAGCACTTAGTACAGTATTTGGCATATACTAAGTGCTTAACAAGTTCTATTATTCCCCCTCTACACTGTAAGCTCTTTGTGGGCAGGGAATGTCACTGTTTATTGTTGTATTGTACTTTTCCAAGCGCTCAGTCCAGTGCTCGGCACAGTAAGTGCTCAATAAATACGAATGAATCGGCTTGTGAGCATGCGGGCATTGTATGATCCTGGAGTTTTCCTTAAATTGGGGTTTTGCAGGAAGGCAGCTGCTATTTCTGGGAGAGCTGGGTGTACAGGAGACTTCTGGACTTGCTTTTTGTGCCAGCGTGGATACACCCTCCAGGCACTAAATTCCCCCAATAAGCTGACGTGAAGTGTCATTTTCCCATTGAATTCAGCCCAGGACCCAATACAAGGAGCATCAAACTTTGGTAATGAGAATGTAGTTACCATCGGGGCTTTCGGATAATGGATCTCTACAAAGGCCCAGAAATCACAAGCACTAACACCATGAGAACCATCTAAAAGCATGTGGCAATTTGATCAATTATCTACCGCTGCTCAACAGAAAATGGCACTCTGCAAACTCTTTCACACACCGGTTAACCTCATTTCTCGGCTGTGGCCCAGAGAAGCCCTCCGCCCGCCAAACAAGCCGCTGAATTTTATAAGATGACAGAAAAATCGATTCTTTGCTTTGTGTGTTTACTGCATTTTTATTCATTTTCCAATTATGAATGGTCTTGCATTCCCAGCATACACACAGCACCAGGAAAATGTTCTCCAAATTTGCCACGGTCAGAGAACCCAAAATCTATCTAGACATTCTGACTGTCTCTAGGGGCTCTCTGAGGACCCTTTTAAACACTGTCATCTTTTAAAGATAAATTTAACCCTTCAACAAGATGCAGTTCTCTGCACCCAGTATGGGTTTGATAATTCCTGCTGCTGCTGTTGGTAGGGTTCTGACCCTATATTCATATAATAATAATAATGATGTTGAAAATAATTTTGTTAAGTGCTTACTATGTGCCAAGTACTATGCAAACCCTGAGGACAATGCAAAATAATCAGTTAGGACACAGTCCCTGACGCATGTAGGGTTCCCAGTTGATGGGAGAGGGAAAAAAGGGATTTAATCCCCCATTGTGCAGATGAGGAAACTGACACACTGAGAAGTGAAGTGACTTGTCCAAGGTCATACAGCAGGCCAGTGGCAGAACTGGGATTAGAACCCAATCCTCTGATTTCCTGACCCGTGTTTTTTCCACTATGCCATGCTGCTTCTTTGAGAAATCCTTCTCTTCCTCTCACCCAAAGAACTCTACTGTTCCATCTAGATGACAGAATACGTCACCCGCATCTACAGATGACTTGGATAATTGTGTCCTGAAAGTCTATTATGACTTCAGTTTTCTACGCATTTCAGTGTTGAAAAGAACAAACCAATTTATTCTCCTAAAGCATCCACAAGATTGAGAAGGTAGATCCAAACCCAATCTGTGTATCATTCAAGACCTCTCCCTTTCTGCCTTTTCACCATGCCACTCTTCACTAACACTTCCCTTTTGGATTTCTCCAGAAGGTGGCAGAAGAAATGATGAAAACTAAAGTCAAGCCCTTTTCCTGCTTGCTCATTGCTCAGGGAAAAGATTTGCTGAGAAAAGGGGTTGAAACTATGGCCCAAAATGAGGCTTGAGGATTGCCTGTAGGTTGCAGTGATCTGGGGGATCTCTGATTGTAATTACTATGGGAAGAAAAAGCTGGCTGAAGTTAACCACTGAGGCTTTCACAAACTGCAATAATCCTCTCCCATGCCTCTAAACCTAAAGACTCAAAAACTCTTCTAGACCACTGGCAGACCCCAAACAGACCCCAGCACTAGGTAACCTTTGACATCACTTCCAGTCTCAATGACTGCTTGCTTGCTTGCTAAAGGGACAGTCTGTTTTTTCCTCACTGGGCTGGATTTCCAAGCCCTTTCAAAAGCCACATTCCTTTTTTATGAATCTCGCTCGCTGTCCTGTTGGCTCAAGGATCACCGTCCTGTTGGCTCAAGGATTTTCTTTCGGCTGAACACCTGATGCACAGCAGTCAATAAGTCTCCATGACAGACAGCATGGGCCTGGGAGTCAGAAGGTCATGGGTTCTAATCACAGTTCCACTTGTCCGCTGTGTGACCTTGGGCAAGTCACTTCACATCACTATGCCTCAGTTACCTCATCTGTAAAATGGGGATCGAGACTGTGAGCCCCACGTGGGACAAGTGACTGTGTCCAACCCGATTTACCTGTATCCACCCCAGTGCTTAGAACAGTGCTTGGCACATAGTAAGCCCTTTACACATACTACAAATGTCATTATTATTGGTGCATTTTGTGCTTCAAAACATTAATCAGGTGAAATCCTTCAAGATAACATGATAAAACTAGCGGCATATACTGGCTACTGATTGGTCATCTTCATAGTTTGAATGACTAGGCCCCCCCATTCAATAGTATTTATTGAGCGCTTACTATGTGCAGAGCACTGTACTAAGCGCTTGGGATGAACAAGTCGGCAACAGATAGAGACAGTCCCTGCCGTTTGACGGGCTTACAGTCTAATCGGGGGAGACGGACAGACAAGAATAATGGCACTAAACAGCGTCAAGGGGAAGAACATCTCGTAAAAACAATGGCAACTAAATAGAATCAAGGCGATGTACAATTCATTAACAAAATAAATAGGGTAACGAAAATATATACAGTTGAGCGGACGGGTACAGTGCTGTGGGGATGGGAAGGGAGAGGTGGAGGAGCAGAGGGAAAAGGGGAAAATGAGGCTTTAGCTGCGGAGAGGTAAAGGGGGGATGGCAGAGGGAGTAGAGGGGGAAGAGGAGCTCAGTCTGGGAAGGCCTCTTGGAGGAGGTGATTTTTAAGTAAGGTTTTGAAGAGGGAAAGAGAATCAGTTTGGCGGAGGTGAGGAGGGAGGGCGTTCCAGGACCGCGGGAGGACGTGACCCAGGGGTCGACGGCGGGATAGGCGAGACCGAGGGACGGCGAGGAGGTGGGCGGCAGAGGAGCGGAGCGTGCGGGGTGGGCGGTAGAAAGAGAGAAGGGAGGAGAGGTAGGAAGGGGCAAGGTGATGGAGAGCCTTGAAGCCTAGAGTGAGGAGTTTTTGTTTGGAGCGGAGGTCGATAGGCAACCACTGGAGTTGTTTAAGAAGGGGAGTGACATGCCCAGATCGTTTCTGCAGGAAGATGAGCCGGGCAGCGGAGTGAAGAATAGACCGGAGCGGGGCGAGAGAGGAGGAAGGGAGGTCAGAGAGAAGGCTGACACAGTAGTCTAGCTGGGATATAACGAGAGCCCGTAATAGTGAGGTGGCCGTTTGGGTGGAGAGGAAAGGGCGGATCTTGGCGATATTGTAGAGGTGAAACCGGCAGGTCTTGGTAACGGATAGGATGTGTGGGGTGAACGAGAGGGACGAGTCAAGGATGACACCGAGATTGCGGGCCTGCGGGACGGGAAGGATGGTCGTGCCATCCACGGTGATGGAGAAGTCTGGGAGCGGACCGGGCTTGGGAGGGAAGATGAGGAGCTCAGTCTTGCTCATGTTGAGTTTTAGGTGGCGGGCCGACATCCAGGTGGAGACGTCCCGGAGGCAGGAGGAGATGCGAGCCTGAAGGGAGGGGGAGAGGACAGGGGCGGAGATGTAGATCTGCGTGTCATCTGCGTAGAGATGGTAGTCAAAGCCGTGAGAGCGGATGAGTTCACCGAGGGAGTGAGTGTAAATGGAGAACAGAAGAGGGCCAAGAACTGACCCTTGAGGAACTCCAACAGTTAAAGGATGGGAGGGGGAGGAGGCTCCAGCGTAGGAGACCGAGAATGATCGGCCAGAGAGGTAAGAGGAGAACCAGGAGAGGACAGAGTCCGTGAAGCCAAGGTGAGATAAGGTATGGAGGAGGAGGGGATGGTCGACAGTGTCAAAGGCAGCAGAGAGGTCAAGGAGGATCAGAATGGAGTAGGAGCCATTGGATTTGGCAAGAAGGAGGTCATGGGTGACCTTAGAGAGAGCAGTCTCGGTAGAGTGGAGGGGACGGAAGCCAGATCGGAGGGGGTCCAGGAGAGAATGGGAGTTAAGGAATTCTAGGCATCGATTGTAGACGACTCGTTCTAAGATTTTGGAAAGGAAGGGTAGTAGGGAGATAGGACGATAACTGGAGGGGGAAGTGGGGTCAAGAGCGGGTTTTTTTAGGATGGGGGAGACGTGGGCGTGTTTGAAGGCAGAGGGGAAGGAGCCCTTGGAGATTGAGTGGTTAAAAATAGAAGTTAAGGAAGGGAGGAGGGCAGGGGCGATGGTTTTAAGAAGGTGAGAGGGAATGGGGTCCGAGGCGCAGGTGGAGGGGGTGGCACTTGCGAGGAGGGAGGAGATCTCCTCTGAGGATACTGCAGGGAAGGATGGGAAAGTAGGGGAGGGGGTTGTTGGGGGGGAGGGGAGAGGCGGAGGGGTGACTTTGGGGAGCTCAGACCTGATCGTGTTGATTTTCGTGAGGAAATAGGTGGCCAGATCATTAGGGGTGAGAGATGGGGGAGGGGGAGGAACAGGGGGCCTAAGGAGGGAGTTAAAGGTCCGGAACAATCGGCGGGGGTGACGGGCATGGGTGTCGATGAGGGAGGAGAAGAAGCTTTGCCTGGCGGAGGAGAGGGCAGAGTTAAGGCAGGAAAGGATAAATTTGAAGTGTGTGAGGTCGGCTCGGTGCTTGGACTTTCGCCAGCAGCGCTCAGCAGCTCGAGCATAGGAGCGTAGGAGGCGGACGGAGGAGGTGATCCAGGGCTGTGGGTTAGTGGCGCGAGAGCGGCGGAGGGAAAGGGGGGCGAGAGAGTCGAGATGAGTAGAGAGGGTGGAGTTGAGAGCGGAGACCTGATCGTCGAGAGTGGGAAGAGAGGACAGGGCGGCAAGGTGAGGCGAGATGCTATTGGAAAGACGGATGGGATCGAGAGAGCGGAGGTCTCTGTGGGGCAGTAGCGAAGATTTGCAGGGGGAGGGAGTGTGAGAGATGAGGCAGGTGAGAAGGTTATGGTCCGAGAGAGGGATTTCAGAGTTGGTGAGTGAGGAGATAGTGCAGCGGTAGGAGATGACAAGATCGAGGGTGTGACCGAGTCGGTGAGTGGGCGCGGTATGGTGGAGGAGGAGGTCGGCAGAGTCGAGGAGGGATAGCAGGCGGGCGGCAGAGGAGTCATCGGGTACATCCGTATGGATGTTGAAGTCTCCAAGGATCAGAGTGGGCAGAGAGAAGGAGAGAAGGAAGGTGAGAAAGGGGTCAAGGTGGTTGAAGAAGTCGGAGGTGGGACCGGGAGGGCGGTAGATGACGGCGACAAGTAACTGGAGTGGGTGGTAGAGGCGAATGATATGGGCTTCGAAGGAGGGGAAGGAGAGGGAGGGGGGAGGAGGGATAGTGCGGAAGCGGCATCGGGGCGAGAGGAGGAAGCCGACGCCTCCTCCCTTACCGGTGAGTCTGGGGGAGTGGGAGAAGGAGAGGCCTCCGCTGGAGAGAGCGGCGGCGGAGACCGTGTCTTCGGGAGAGAACCACGTTTCCGAAAGGGCGAGGAGGAGGAGAGAGCGGGAGAGGAAAAGGTCATGGATGAAAGGTAGCTTGCCTGTAACAGAGCGGGGGTTCCAGAGGCCACACTTGAAAGTAGCTGTGGGTGCAAGGGGAGGAGGGGGGGAAGGGCGGGGGGAGGGGAGGGTTTGGATGGGAAGGAGGTGGCGGGGCCCTGGACGAGGAGAGGGGGATGAGGGGTGGCGGTGGGACAAGAGGACTGGGATGGGGCATGGGTGGGGAAGAGAGAAGGGGGGAGGGGGTGAAGAGGGGGTTAGGTGGGGGGAAGAGTAGGGGGAGGGGGAAGAGGGGTAGCACTGGTAAAGTGGGGTTCTAGGGCGGGAGAGAGGAGGTGGGGAGGAGACAGAGGAGAGAGCGGGAAAGAGCTGAGCGAGAGAGGGGAAGGGGAAGGGGAAGGGGAGGATAGGAAGGGGCGGGAGGGGGGAGGGGGGGAGGAGGGACATGGCGAGGCCAGAGAGGTGGGTGGCAGCCAGTCTTCTGACCTGGGGGTGGCCTTGGAGAAGAGGGAGGTGGGACTTCCCATGTTGCTCACGAGAAAGGAACCCAGGCTAACTGTACCCCAGATGGTCTGGTTTGTCAGCCCTGGCTTCAGAATGGCAGCCGGACTGGGATAGGCAGGAAGGCAATTGTGACTCCTAGCCAGACCCCGGACCTTGGGGGTTCTTGCCGCTCGAGGTCCACCTCCACACTTGTTGTCCCAAGTTCCAGAGTGGCATCCACTCTGGAGAGAAGCAGCGTGGCCTTAACTAAGTGTTAGGAACTTAGTACAATGTCTGACACATGGTCAGCGCTTAACAAATACTCTAGTTATTATTGTGGAAAAAGCATGGACCTGGGAGTTAGAAGGACCTGGGTTCTAATCCCAGCTCTGCCATTAATCTCCTGGGTGACCTTGGGTAAGACACTTCACTTCTCCATTCCTCAGTTCTCCTGTTCTCCCTTCTACTTAGGCTGTGAATGTCACAAGGGACAGGAACTGCATCCAACCTAATTCACTTGTATCTACACCAGCGCGTGGAACAGTGTTTGACACATATTAAGTGCTCCGCATATACTGTTAAAAATATTTCTACCATGTTAGGGAAGTCATGAATATTTCAAAGTGCACTGCCACTAATATTTTAAACCAGCCCTGGTTTTAAAGGATACCCCTTCTCCTGAGCAAAACAGATGACATGCAAAACAATATGCATCCTGTCTTCTGAAGAAAAAATAACATTTATTGAGTACCGGAGTGCTTGGAAGAAGGCAATAGAATTAGAAGATATGATCCCAGCCCTCAAGAAGCTTAATACCTAGTGGGGGAGGCAGACAAGAAAATTTACAGATAGGAGGCAGAAGAAGTGGAGTCATATCTCTATATGACATGGATGTAGCTACCCTCTGCTGGGAGCTCAGTAATTTCCATTTCTGGAAAAACCTTGCACTCCAAAATTACAGCAATATGAAAGTGTTCATTTATAAGCTTGTCCCTCAAATTCTCCAGAGTGTCAGGAGAAATTCAAGACGTAAGCTATCCCTAGGATGATGAAAATGTTACCTCTTGGAGGCTAAATGCTAATAAGTATCAATAGCATATTAAGTAAGATTTCCCCATCCTCCACCAACTCACTGTCTGGCTCTTCACGTATTCTAGCTGATCAAAAAGAATAGTTAAAATACAACCATTATGGCGAATCACACCATTCAGGAGCTTTATGGAACTTCCATTATTAAGGGAACAAAATTACCATTTTCTAATTTATAACCACCTTCCTGATAATGCATTTGGGCTCTGCGGGTAGAAAAAAGAGAAGCAAGATAACACTTGCCTAGTGTCAACAGGAAAATTGTAAAGATCATAATGTGCAACAACACATTTGAAGGGTGAATGTCTGAAAGTTTTGTAATTAATTAGCCCTGGTCTTCCAAGTGCCACGCTAGACAGCCATGTGATCCTATAGTATTTTTAAAGTACATTTTGGTCTAACACCACCCAGCTAAAAGATTTGAAAACCCTGAAGGAGAAGCTTCCAAAAGCCTTTTCTATCTCTCACACACTCTCATTTCTTTTCTTTGGGTTGCAGAGGAATTCAGGTTTTACGCAAGGCAAGTGAAAATCGGGGCACTAATTTTAGAAATGAGGAGGTCCTTAAAGAAACAAATATCTTGGTCTACACAGGCAATCACACAAGAAGGAAAATTCTAATTCTCTCTAAATGTACCAGAGGAGACACATCTCTTGTACTAGAGAAGAGGTGTAGCTTAGTGGATAGAGCACAGGCCTGGGAGTCAGAAGGATCTGGGTTCTTATCTCGGCTCTGCCACGTGTCTGCTGTGTGACCTTGGGCAAGTCACTTCACTTCCCTGGACCTCAGTTACCTCAGCTGTAAAATGTGAGCCCCTTGTGGGACAAGGACAATATCCAACCTTGATTATCTTGTATCTACCCCAGTGCTTAGAACTGGGCACATAGCAAGTGCTTAACAAGTACCATAATAATAATAATTACCATTATTAGGGGCCAGAAGTCCACTTTATCTCCCATCTCTGGCTGAGGGTGACCAGGTCTCCAGTTTTATACAAGCCAGTATGGTGTTTAGCTCTTTGGTCCCCTGTCCCTCTAAGTACTTACCAATACTCATAGTACTTACGTACATATGTTATATACTCAATTACTTCCTTCTATATATAGTCTCTGTCTCCACATTGGACAATGAGTAGTATTCACTGAATGCTTACTATATGCAAAATCCTGTGCTTAGCACTGGGAGAGTACTCTAGCTCACCAGCAGCAATCTGATCTAGTAATTCTGTCTCTCTCAGAACAATCTTTTATTCAGAGAGTGCCAAGTAATACGATGTAACATTTAGTAAAAGATGAATTAACAGCTTTATGTATTAGGCTTGTACCTTTCAACCTTTTCAGCAGCTATGACTTTTTAACACTGCATGGAAATTAACCTGGGTTTTCCTTATCCAAAATCTGAAAGAAATCATACTATGCCTAAAAGAAACTGGGCTATCGAAATGAAAAGGGAAAAGTAAAAAATCTCCAAAACACTACCCAAAGCCTCCTCAGTTGCCACAACATTGTTGAAGAAGGAGTGTTGGGTGAAAATTTTCAGCGATAAAATGAGGGGAAGGCTGTGGGTTGAGGAGAAACTTCAGCCTGTTTGTACAGCATTATAATCGAAAACATACCCCATGTCTGCCTAGAATTTCCATTTTTTTCCTAGTGGTTATCTGCTAACCAATTCACTGATTTCTTCATGATTTTGTTCTCTTGGAGAGGGAGGATTTCGAGGATGACGCACCGTGTAAAGAAACAGACACAGGAAATTTGAAAGACAGTACTCACTAACTACATTCCCAATATGTGGGGTTCCTTGATTAGATTGTAGGAGAGAGAGAGACAGAGAGAGAGAGAGAAAACAGATCCAGGAATCCCAAGCCTTCAGCACTCCCTGGATTATGGGGGTGGAGGAGACTCTGAGCGGATCATTTTGGGGAGGCTAGGAGAAGTGGCGCTATTTGAGAAGAAGCTCCTTCACAGAAGCTCCTGGCCTCTCCCTGACTTTCCTGTCACTGTAGACAGCACTACCACCCACCCTGTACGACAAACCCATAACCATAACTGACCAGGCCTTCAATTTCTTCTTCTCCCATTCCCTTCTACATCACTTTTGTTCTTGAATTTACACCCTTTACTCATCCATCCCTCAACCCCACAGCCCTTATGTACATATTCATAATTAATTTATGTATTTTAATGTCTGTCTCCCCCTCTAGACTGCAAGCTTGTTGTGGGCAGGGAACGTGTCTACCAATTCTGTTATACTGTACTCTCCTAAGTGCTTACTACAGTGTTATGTACACAATAAGCACTCCATAACTACGATTGATGGATTGATTGGTTCTTTACACGGGACTTAGTTATTAACAGTGATTATCCCTATTAATCCCTATTTTACAGATGAGGAGACTGAGACATAGAGAAGTTCTGTGATTTGCCCAAGGTCACAGTGCAGGCAAGTGGTGGAGCCAGGATTAGAATCTAGGTCCTCTGACTTCCACTAGGCCACGCTGCTTCTCAACAGAACTCAAAATGGAGGCAGGAGGCAGTATTCTAAAGGGTCTCCCTCCCCCTACTTCTCTCCTAGAATTCCAGGCCAGAACTTTTCAAATAATAATAACATTGATAATAATAATTGTGGTATTTGTTAAGTGATTACTGTGAGTCAAGCACTGGGGACTCACAGTAGAAGAGGGAGAACAGGTATTGAATTCCCATTTATTTGCTATTGTTTTAATGAGATGTTCTTCCCCTTGATTCTATTTACTGCTATTGTTCTTGTCTGTCCCTCTCCCCCGATTAGACTGTAAGCCCGTCAAAGGGCAGGGACTGTCTCTGCTACCGATTTGTACATTCCAAGCGCTTAGTACAATGTTCTGCACATAGTAAGCGCTCAATAAATACTACTGAATGAATGAATTCTGCAGACGAGGGAACTAAGGCACAGAGAAGAAGTGACTTGCCCAAAGTTACACAGCTAGTTAGTGGCGCATCTGGAATTAGAATCCAGGTCCTCTGACTCCAGAGCTGGTACTCCTTCCACTAGCCCACACGGCTTCAAATCTCTGTAGAGCTCAGTGGAATTTTCCCAACATTCTCTCTGGAGCAGAGCAGTGTGGGCTCCTGAAACATAAGGTTCATTCATTCATTCAATAGTATTTATTGAGCGCTTACTATGTGCAGAGCACTGTACTAAGCGCTTGGGATGAACAAGTCGGCAACAGATAGAGACAGTCCCTGCCGTTTGACGGGCTTACAGTCTAATCGGGGGAGACGGACAAACAAGAACAATGGCACTAAACAGCGTCAAGGGGAAGAACATCTCGTAAAAACAATGGCAACTAAATAGAATCAAGGCGATGTACAATTCATTAACAAAATAAATAGGGTAACGAAAATATATACAGTTGAGCGGACGGGTACAGTGCTGTGGGGATGGGAAGGGAGAGGTGGAGGAGCAGAGGGAAAAGGGGAAAATGAGGCTTTAGCTGCGGAGAGGTAAAGGGGGGATGGCAGAGGGAGTAGAGGGGAAAGAGGAGCTCAGTCTGGGAAGGCCTCTTGGAGGAGGTGATTTTTAAGTAAGGTTTTGAAGAGGGAAAGAGAATCAGTTTGGCGGAGGTGAGGAGGGAGGGCGTTCCAGGACCGCGGGAGGACGTGACCCAGGGGTCGACGGCGGGATAGGCGAGACCGAGGGACGGCGAGGAGGTGGGCGGCAGAGGAGCGGAGCGTGCGGGGTGGGCGGTAGAAAGAGAGAAGGGAGGAGAGGTAGGAAGGGGCAAGGTGATGGAGAGCCTTGAAGCCTAGAGTGAGGAGTTTTTGTTTGGAGCGGAGGTCGATAGGCAACCACTGGAGTTGTTTAAGAAGGGGAGTGACATGCCCAGATCGTTTCTGCAGGAAGATGAGCCGGGCAGCGGAGTGAAGAATAGACCGGAGCGGGGCGAGAGAGGAGGAAGGGAGGTCAGAGAGAAGGCTGACACAGTAGTCTAGCCGGGATATAACGAGAGCCCGTAATAGTAAGGTAGCCGTTTGGGTGGAGAGGAAAGGGCGGATCTTGGCGATATTGTAGAGGTGAAACCGGCAGGTCTTGGTAACGGATAGGATGTGTGGGGTGAACGAGAGGGACGAGTCAAGGATGACACCGAGATTGCGGGCCTGCGGGACGGGAAGGATGGTCGTGCCATCCACGGTGATGGAGAAGTCTGGGAGCGGACCGGGCTTGGGAGGGAAGATGAGGAGCTCAGTCTTGCTCATGTTGAGTTTTAGGTGGCGGGCCGACATCCAGGTGGAGACGTCCCGGAGGCAGGAGGAGATGCGAGCCTGAAGGGAGCGGGAGAGGACAGGGGCGGAGATGTAGATCTGTGTGTCATCTGCGTAGAGATGGTAGTCAAAGCCGTGAGAGCGGATGAGTTCACCGAGGGAGTGAGTGTAAATGGAGAACAGAAGAGGGCCAAGAACTGACCCTTGAGGAACTCCAACAGTTAAAGGATGGGAGGGGGAGGAGGCTCCAGCATAGGAGACCGAGAATGATCGGCCAGAGAGGTAAGAGGAGAACCAGGAGAGGACAGAGTCCGTGAAGCCAAGGTGAGATAAGGTATGGAGGAGGAGGGGATGGTCGACAGTGTCAAAGGCAGCAGAGAGGTCAAGGAGGATCAGAATGGAGTAGGAGCCATTGGATTTGGCAAGAAGGAGGTCATGGGTGACCTTAGAGAGAGCAGTCTCGGTAGAGTGGAGGGGACGGAAGCCAGATTGGAGGGGGTCTAGGAGAGAATGGGAGTTAAGGAATTCTAGGCATCGATTGTAGACGACTCGTTCTAAGATTTTGGAAAGGAAGGGTAGTAGGGAGATAGGACGATAACTGGAGGGGGAAGTGGGGTCAAGAGCGGGTTTTTTTAGGATGGGGGAGACGTGGGCGTGTTTGAAGGCAGAGGGGAAGGAGCCCTTGGAGATTGAGTGGTTAAAAAGGTTCTTTGGCGTGGATTTGTACCTGTAGCCCAACCACCCCTAGCCCTTCTGTACATATCAATTTACATACCCTTCTATTTAAGCCCTAACTCCTATATTTCCAATCACTTCTCCTTCTTCCTCTTATCTGGAAATTATTTCACTGTCCTCCTTCCCCGTTTGGTGATAAGCTCTTTGAGGGCAAATATCCAGTCTGCTAATTGTATAGTACTCTTCTAAGTGTTCAATTCAGAGCTCTGTGGACAGTAAGCACTCAATAAATCCTACCGATTGACTGACTTATAATGAAGGGTCACAGTCCCATCATTTATGATTCCCAGTCTTGGAGCCACAGAGTCAGATGGTTGTTTTCCCTAAAGAGTTTCCTAACAGTGCAGTTCATGGTTTCAAACTCTTTCAAACGTGCATTTCTGATTCTGGAAAACATAAAAACTGTTGCTAATGGGGCTCCTTCTTCTCCCTGTCTTAATGGGAGAGTGCTTTTCCCTGTGGCAGCACATAGAATCGTGGCCAGTTCTACCATACTTCTCTGCCCTACTGTTTGATATGTTTATTTTAATTTATGGCTGCCTTGTTACATTACCTACGGAATATATCAGTAAATGGACTCTTTCTTACTGTAGAACTCTGGTTGGGCTTCGAAATTCTACATGATGGATTATCTTGAAATTCTCTAACCTAATAGTGCTGATGCTTATGTAGGGCACTGTTATAAATTCGATTTTTCACAAAGAAGGCAGTAAAACCCTCATTGGTCACAGCTGCATTAAGGAACCTTATGAGAAGAGAAGAGCATTATCTGGGGGCTCATACAAGCATTTAGATTTCGGACATCTGAACTCTATTTTCAACTCTATTTTCAAACAGCATGGTCTAGAAGAAAGAGCCTGGGCCTAGGAGTCAGAAGGGCCTGGGTTGTAATCCCGGATCCACCACCTGTCTGCTCTGTGACCTTGGACATGTCACTTCACTTCTCTGTGCCTCAGTTACCTCATCTGTAAAATGGGGATCAAGGCTGGGAGCTCCATGTGGAACATGCACTGTGTCCAATTTGATTAGCTTGTATCTACCCCAGAGCTTAATACAGTGCCTGGCACATAGTAACACTTTAAAAACCCACACGAAACAATAACAAAAACTCTGTTTCGGATTTACTCTTCATTTCTCTCCTCTTCTGAAAAGTGACTCTCAGAAAACATATTTATTGAGTGCTTACCATGAGCAGAGTACTATATTAAGTTATTTGGATCTGGAAAAGAGTCTAGACTAGTAGTGAAGAAAGGCAAAGTGCCCCAAAGAACTCCCAAAGACTGCTGCTCCCAATGATTCTGCTTCAATCTCCCTAGAGTGTCTCACGGTCAGTAAGAAGTGCAAACAGTTCAATAGAGGAGTTGATTTCCTACAACCTTCATCGTATTTTGGGCTTGGCTCCTCATTCCTGGCTTGCTCCTCCCCTCTGAAATCTGGTGTCTGGAAGGGCCAGTTTTTTTTCAATTCTCCCAGATCCTTCCTTGCACAAGTCCTGCTCTCCTAGAATATCCACATATGTTTACTGCCAACAGTTGTGTATTTCCTTGGGTCAGAGGGAATAGTGAAAGGATGTAGACATATAAATCTGTGATGTGTGAACGTATTCCATTAAATGTCTCTTGTGCATTTTGTAATTGAAAGGCTACCCTTGGTAGAGCTGTTAAATCATTCATTAATAGAGTTCAAGAGCTTATTTGGGGAATACAAGGGGATTTCCTCCTCTGTAATATTAATTCCTTGGCTACCTCGATGCCCACAATGAACGATTTTACAACGAGTACCTGATTAGATGCTTTTATAAGTTATTAATGTAGTTTCGTTTTCATCCTCTCCTCTCCCTGAATAGTGTGATCCAAGAAATAATCTCCTTTTGCTACAAAGATGACGCAGTTGACACTCACTGGATTTGTCAAAGTGCTCCCTCTGCCTGGGATCCAATCAGATGGATTGAGCCTATAGGAGTTAGTGCCCCACAGAAAGAGGGGATCTTTCCTGTTCTTCCTTGCTGCAATATCTCCCTGGATGGAGGGGAGAACTGTTGATGGCCAGGAGGCAGGGACTCCAGTCGCTGTATCCTGACTGGAGGGGAGAACTGCTGTCAGCCAGGACAGTATGGCTGCCTTATTGGAACTCTTAGGCTTCCCTGGGCCTTCGCATCAAGAACCACAACCCTGAGACACACAGTCAGTACACACAGATGACACGCAACCTGAGAGGCGGCACCACTGTAAGACAAGAAGGTCGATGAGGTCGTCTTATTCCTCCCCGTTTCGGTGAAACAGGATCAACTGGGCCGTGGGGGCTGCTTCTCCACGGTTTCAACCTGAGCACTAAACCGAGCTAGATTAACTGCCTGCAGCCAACAGAAGTCTATGATTGATTCACCCGCTCCTGCCACAGATGATGATGGTGGAGGATGAGAGCATGACAAGTTCCCGGAGTGGGGCTTCTGTGCTGGAAACACCCCGCTTCCTGGGTTCTTCCTCCCCAGCCGTGGGGCGAGAGAGGCGTGATCACCCCCGATCCCCTCGGCCCTGTCAAAGAGGTGCCGGCTTGAGGGAGTCGGCTCAGCCCTCCTGCCTAGAACAAAATTACTCTGACAGCCTCGCCTGGTGATCGAGTTAGAGGAGTTGTGCCCGTCAGGCTGGGTTAGTTCCAGGAGGCATCAAACCGCTGGGATGTGAGAAGTGAAAAACAACTCGGTAGGAAGCCCTGAGGAACCCCATCCATTTCGTCTGGGACCGTTCCGCGCATGGAGAAATGAAAACTGCATAGTGTGGGCTCCCCACCTGACCCTACTCTGACTTAAGGGTCCCCCCTCTAGGCTGTAAACTCATTGTGGGTAGGGAACGTGACTACTGACTCTTGTTAAATTGTACTCTCCCAAGTGCTTAGTATAGTGCTCTGCCTACAGTGACTACTTAATTGCTACTTAACATGTGGGCTACATGGCACTGTCAACAGCTCTAGTGGTTGTGGGGTGGCAGGATACACAGGACTCTCAAGAGACACCTAGTTTACTCCCCTGCTTCTGCTAGGACTCTATTGGACAGAAACTGCCCAAATGTGGCATTCCAAGAAGCACCTATGGGAATGATTAACCTCTCACGGATTCACCCATAATTAGCTGGGAAATACATCCAGTTGACTGACACTTACTCAAAAGGTTATAAGGACCTTTTGGGCAGGGATTGTGTCCTCTTGCACTTTCCAGAACATAGAGAAGCAGCGTGGTCTAGCAGAAAGAGCATGAGTCTGGGACCATGGGATGTGGGTTCTAATCCCAGCCCTGCCAATTGCCTGCTGTGTGACTCTAGGAGAGTCACTTCACTTCCCTATGCCTCAAGTGGTCAGTTGATTAATGGTATATTTGAGTGCTTACTGTGTGCAATGATAACAGCAATAACTGTAGTATTTGTTAAGCGCTTACTATGTACCCAAGCAATGTACTAAGCACTGGGGCAGATACAAGATAATCAGGTCCCAAAATGGGGCTCACAGAGGAAGTAGGAGGGAGAACAAGTATTAAATCCCCATTTTGGAGATGAGAAAACTGTGGCACAGAGAAGCTAAAGGGCTTGCCCAAGGACACCCAGCAGGTAAGTGGCAAAACTGGGATTAGAACCCAGATCCTTCTCACTTCCAAGACCCGTGCTCTATCCAGTAGGCCAAGCTGCTTCCTTACCTGTAAAATAGGGGCTCGATACCTATTCTCCATTCTATATAGACTGCGAGGCCCACCTAGGACAGGTATTGCGTCTGACCTAATGATCTTGTATCACCCCAGTGCTTAGTACAGTGCTTGGCACATAGTAAACATGTAACAAATACCACAACTGTTATTGTATTTAATCAGTCGATCAATCATATCTACTGAGTGCTTACTGTGTGCACAGCACTGTACTAAGTGCTTGGGAGAATACAATTTAACAGAGTTAGTGGATACATTCCCTGCCCACAAGTTTACAGTCTAGAAGTTGAGCAGCTGTATTCCTTCCTGCGAAAACTCTTGCTTTGCTTCCTGCTGCCACTCTTTAGGATTCTTGTCTGCCTCCCCCATACAGACTGTGAGTCCCTTGAGGGTAAGGTACTAGGTTCCCTTTCCAGTGATCTCACATTCTTTCAGAAACCCTTCTCAGGGTACATTGGGAAGCACTGAGCACCTCAGTGCTTTGCAATCACTGCTCTGACTATGGGGACCAACTTTTCACGTCGAAACCACGGGCAAAAAAAGGCAGGGATTATCACTAGGGGTGGTTAGGTTGCGGGGGTGGAGGTGTTGAGGATTGGGAGGGGTCAGACCTCAAGAACGAAAAGGTCAGAAAACCACCACTTGGGGTCTTTTCAGCTCCCACAGAAAACTCTTGGGTTGCTGTCAGAGACCTGGTATGAGCAAGACAGGCTGGGAGTGTAGCTCAGGCAGCTGTGATGGCCACTGCCTCTATAGAGTAGGGCATCTTAATACTACTGCTAATAATAATGATAATTGTGATATTTGTTAAGTGCTTACTATGTGCCAGGCACTGTACTAAGCACTGGGGTTGATACAAGGTAATTGAGTTGCACACAGTCCCTATCCCACAGAGGGCTCACAGTCTTTAATCCCCATTTTACAGATGAGGTAACTGAGGCACAGAGAAATTAAGGGACTTGGACAAGGACACACAGCAGACAGGTGGCAGAGCTGGGATTAGAACCCAGGTCCTTCTGATTCCCAGGACCATGCTATATCCCCTAGGACATACTGACTATTTTCCCAGGAGAGAGGGGAGGAGGGAAGCACTGGCAGAACCTGGAGCTCAGCTTTGGATCCCTGACCTTTTCCAAGCTTGCGACCTTTCTTAACTCAGAGAGCAGAGGGCCTCCATTTTCTACCACCAACACAAAGACTAAGCTCAGTCTCAGATAAGGATTTCTCATCTGTGAGCACTGAGCTTCCCAAAGCCCCTTGGTTATTGGAAGTACCTGCCTGGAGCAGAACATATCAACAGACCATAACCCCAGAGAAACAGCCTTTGCAGTGCCAAAGCTAATATTACACAGTGCTGCCAACGCCAGATATTGTTCTCAAAAGATCTTTTGGGGGGAACGACTCTGTAGGTGCTTGCTTTTATAGTACAAGTCCTTTGCACCTTCAGATATTTTTCTGACTCAGTACAAAAGAGATCACAAGACCGACCTAAACTGTTCCTGTTCCAACACTTAGCCAGCTGCAGAACGTTAAAGGCTTTTTTCTTTTTAAAGTTTAACTTCCTTTTATTGCAACCCAAGATGCCACTTTACATAAGAACACCAAACTGGGCCATACTGGGTCAGGCCAATGGTTCATCCAGCCTGGCTCTCTGTCTCCGACAGAGGAACTAAGGGTTTCTTGAGCAACAGGGTGATGGAAGTGTCCTTGGCACCCATCCGACAGTAAACCGTGCTTTTCCTCGAAAATTCATCTTGGATCTGCAAGCCACAGATCTATCCAAACCCGTCTTGCTCTTAAAATGTTTACTGCCTCCATAATTTATGGGGGAAATTCACTCCACTTTCTTGCTGCTTTCTGGGAGAGGTGCCCCTTTGGCTTGTGACCCTTCACTTTCAAGCACTGATGTGCCCCTTGTCCTGGAGTTTTGAGGTTTGGGAGTACCCCAGCCTGGATTGCCTGGGCCTACTCTCCATAATTTTGTCCCCAACAAAAGCCACAGGTTTAAAGGAAAAAAAACCCAAAAACAAAACCCAAAACATTTGAAGAAAAATTATCCAGGTTGGAGAAGCTGGGCTGTGCTTTTCTCTCCCTCCTTCAACTGGACTCCTTTTATGATAATCCAAGGTGAGTCACTTTGGTTTAGGGTGCACATCACACTGACCTGTCACTCAAGACTGTACCCTTGAACTCTGGCGATGTCGTCACTTTTCCTTCCCCTCCCTTTACTTCCTAATTACTATTTACCCAAAAACTCAATGGGCCAAACTACTCTAGGTGCCAAATTTTCTCTGTGACCACGGGGATGAAAAAGAGGTGGGCTTCATAGAGCCGACAGACCAGAAAGCCATCATTTTGGATCTTTTCATCCCCATAGATAACGCTCAGAGCTTGTTGGATGAGAAAGGCAGCACGGCCCAGTGGAAAGAGCACAGACCAGGGCATCAGAGAAGCTGGGTTCTAATCTCGCTTCCACCATTTGCCAGTGTGACCTTGGGAAAGTCACTCAGCTTCTCTGAGTCTCAGTTTCCTCATCTGTAAAATAAAGATTAGGTATCTATTCTCCCTCCTACTTAGATTGTGAGCCCCTTGTGGGGCAGGGTATGTGTTCGACCAGATTATTTTATATCTACTCTGTTGCTTAGTATAGTGCTTTGCACATAGAAAGCGCTAAACAAATACTAGCTATTCTTATTCATAACTTGTAGTGCTAGCTCACTTTAGTACTGGATAAAATGACTTGACTTGAATTTGCTCCTACCCAGAGCTGACCCAGAGATGTCTGAATTATCCAGTACGATCCTGACAGTAGGGGTGGAAAGGGTAAGCTATTACATGGAAAAAAAAATAGGGCACTTTATGCCCCAAAGAGATGAGGCATTCATTCTAAAGAATTCCCATTAGTAAGCCTTTCAGGAACGGTCAATTTTCTTGCTATTTTAGGAATGGAGAGCTATCAAAATGCAGTTTTACTCTATCAGCTTAAAGATGCTGAAGAGGAACGGTGCTTGGATAGAGTGATTGTACCATCTGCTCTTCAGACTCTCTGGATTTGTTCCCTGGCCTTGCCCTACAGTCTATGCAGTCTCCCTGGCTGAGAATTTTAGGGTTGAAATGGATCTTGAGCAATCATCATCCAATCCATCCTCCTGCTTCCTTTCAGCACTTGTTCCAAGTTACAACCAGCACAAACAGACTGGAAGCTCCTTGTGGGCAGGGACATGTCTATCAACATTTTGGAGTTTTACTTTCTCAAGGGCTTAGTAAAGTGCTCTGTTAACAGTAAGCACTCAATAAATCAATAAATGGGAAGAAGCAAGGCACAGTGGAAAGAGCAGGGGCCTGGGAGCAAGAGGACCTGGGTTCTAATCCTGGCTCTGCCAAAATGCTTACTGTGTGACAAGTCGCTTAACTTCTCTGTGCCTCAGTCTCCTGTTTCCCTTCTACTTAGACTGTGAGCCCCATGTGGAACAGGGGTCTGTGTCCAACCTAATTCATTTGTATCTACCCTAGTGCTCAGAACAGTGTTTGACACAGAGTAAGCACTTAACAAATACCATAAATAAATATATAAATAAATAAGATTGACTGAATAACACCTCCAGAGGAGGGTCTGAAGGCAGGAACATTCATCTGTCAATTGCCCCTTCCCTTTGGAGTGCGTATGTTCCCTGAGGGTAGAGAGTAGGCCTATCATTTACAATGTACCCCAAGCACTATCCAACTCCTGAGTGCCCGACTAATATCTGGTGACTGCGTGTCTTTGTTCAGGCCTTCTCCTACGGGCCTATAAAGAATGCTTCTTTCTTCTCTTCTGGCAGCTCGGGACCCCACCTGTCTCATTCCCACACCTAAGGAGACTGTAGAAACATGGTCTGGGGGAGTCAAGGGGAGTGTCTCTGGACGAGGGAAGGAGTCTCTGTCTGTACTCAGGTATCAGGGCCAATGGATGACAACGGAAGATTCTGGCTACTGAAGGGAGTTGGCCAGCGCCCCACCTCCTTGGCCAGCGCTCCACCTCCTTGCTGACCAATAATGATTAGAAGGTGGCTCGAGAGGAGGGCATGAGACCACAATGGTTTCTAATATGGAAGCAGCTGGTCCATTAGGTCACTGCTTCCCGAGGACTTCAAAGGTACCCCACTTCCCGACTTCTACATTACTCTTTCAAGAAAGATTCACTTGAAGACTTAGCTGGTGAGCACCTCTAGGAGAGATGGGCAGTGGAGGCAAGGTATGAGGCATCCCTGTAACCAGCACAGGGCTGGAACATCTCAGAATCTCCTTGCATTTCTACAACCCCAGCTGCAGAACTCCATCCTATACTTTCAGCACCATGGCTACTTTGGACTAGAGGGGCGTCGTTAGTGATAAACCCCACAGCATTACATGATTGAGGTCCTCAACACAGCAGAAGGGAAGGGTAGGGGCTTAAAGCACATGGTCCCAAACAAATCCACCCAGAATGAGGTGCAGAGAGCTCTTCCCCCATGTACATCACTTCTGTGCCTTCTCTCCATTTCCCCGAAAGCCTTTTGAGCCTCAGATTTCTCTGAGATTTTGCCCAACTAAAACCCTGCAGGGTGTCTCTCCTAACAGATCCTAGGGGAGATGCAGATAACTGGCCCACAGACACTGCAGCAGCTGCCTAGGGACCGCTTGACAATTTAAAAATTGCACTCCAGAAAATACAGCTTTATCGCTGAACTCCATTGGCTTACCAGCTGTTGACCTTTGGGGCCCCATCCTGCGTACTGAAGCTTGGCATTGCTGACCTCAGGAGGATACAGATTCTGAGATTCCCTGTGGAAAAAATCAAAAGAACAAGATTTTTCAGTTGCTCTCACTTGGCTCTTTGATTGACACAAGCTGGGCTTTGTGTATTCCTTGTCTCGGTGTCGGGGGGTTTGGGTGGGGAGGGCTTTGTGGCTTGAAAAACAACTTTGCTCATTACATCTCTCACATATCCTTTCAGGGATGCAAAATTGACATGAGGCCAAAGCAGACACCTCACTTCCTAAAGTAAACCAAATATTCACCTTAAAAGGAAATGCAACCTCATTTCATCGCTGAGTTTATTTTAAACCTGAGAGCCTTCAGAGTTAACCTGAGAAATGCAGACCAAATCCATGAACCCCTTCTCTGCCATTGCTAATTCCACCACTGGCTTTCTTCCCTGTTTACGGCCAATTTATTTGAACCACCTCCCTATTTGGGTGACCCTAAACATTCTGGATGTGTTGGGTGAAAGACACTGACTCTCTGCTAGATCAAGTTTCAATTCATTACTTCTTCCCCCTGCGTTCTGGGGAACGTGCAGAACCATAGTAAAACAGCCTTTAAAGATCACATTGCCAAAATGTCACCTTGACACTTTCACAGGCCCCAAATGCTTCATTCTGTTTTGCGTTTAAAGGCATTAGCAGTGTACCCAAGTGATGCACTTTTATACTTTCACATTTTATATTATGATTTGACTCAACAGGAAAGTTCCTCTTCTGACTACCAGGCCTAATTACTTGGCCAGCATTAGAAGTAGAATGGCACAGTGGATGCAGCACAGTGGGGAGAGGGAAGTTGCAAGGAGGATTCTTGCGTTTCCCCATGGCTAGTGGGGTGACAGGTGGCAACCAGGGGTGGTTGGGCTAGGTGAATATTGATACCAGATTCTTATGGGTTTCTGGGCCTAGTGATTTTTGAAAACAATTTTCCCAGTTGGATTACTCTGAGGACTTACTCTTTTTATCCCATTAGGGGGCTGTGTTATCTTTCAGTGCAGTCATTCCAAAGTGGAGCTGGAAAGGTCACTAAACTCAAAAGCATACTGTTACCTGATTACTCTGTTGTAAGCACGGTTAAAGGTACAAGACAATCATATCGGAAACAGTCCCTGTCTCATGCCGACTCACAGACAAAAAGGTTGACAGAGCAAGTTTCTTGACCCCCTTTAATAGACGAAGAAACAGAGGCCCAGAGAAATTAAGTGACTTGTCCAAAGTTCCAAAGAAGGCCAGTGACCAAGTTGGGTCTAGAACCTAGAGATCTGGATTCCCAGCAGACCACACCGTCTACTCTGGAGAGGAGCTCACCTGAATAGACCTGACCACGTGAAGAACAATTTATTGGTGGCCAAGACACAAAGACTTCAAATTTTCTTCTTTAGTCCTTTGTTATCTGACTCAAGCCACCTCTTGTTTAACCATATTGGTTGGTGCGCCCTTCTTTTTGGCTGAAATGCAACTGATGACTGAGACAGCCTAATTGGTTAATTCACTTGCTAAAGCTTACCATTTCACGTCTGAAATAGCTACTCATATCCTATGGTTTCTCCTAAATTAAGTTTAAAAATCAGGATCAGTGGGCTGAATGAAATAAGATCGATGTACCTCACGGGCAAAGCCTAAGGAAGACAGGGCAGCTCTGAAGTTTTTCCTGGGGAATGAAGGAGTGACAGTGGATGGGTAAAGGAAAACGACAGGCCATCCACAAGCTCATTACTACAATTTTCCCAACATCCCCCACTATGCCCATTCTCCCGCCCTTACCAAGCCTCCTCCAGAGCTGCTGGGAGAAGCAGCAGAATGGGTTGGTTTGTAAGTATCATCACCTTTATTTTTACGCTATTTGTTAAGCGCTTACTATGTGCCAGGCACTGTACTAAACCTTGACTTAACCAGGCTTAGCGTGGAAGGAGAAAGGGGAGGCTTCTCCCCATTCAGGTTTCAGTATATCTCAACACAGTCAGTCAATCGTATTTATTGAGTGATTACTGTGTGGCAGAACACTTACTAAACACACTTGGGAGAGTACAATACAACAATAAACAGACACATTCACTGTGCACAACCTGCTCACCCTTCTGGGCCCCAAACCTGTTCCTGTCCCACCTCAGCTGCAAGGAGAAACCCCGTCATCCACTTCTGTAACCTACCATCCTTTTTCCGGCTGGTCGGCTCCCCATCTGGGATGGATTTAGTACCGTCTGGCTTCCTGCCCATCATTCTGATTGACAGCCCCAGCCTGGCCTCGGCCATGGGCTCCTGTTGCTGAGCAGGTTTCTTGCCCAATGCTGGGTTGCGCCAGCTCAGTTCCCAGGGTCCAGGGAAGGGAGTGGGGTGATTCTCCAGCGAGCAGGGAGGTCGGAGTGCCCTGGGAGAGCATGCGGGTTGACCGATTCAGGCCGGTTTGGGCAAACTTCTACAAGATGGCAGCCGAATGCCATCATCTGATGTCTCGCCAGGGTGCCAGCAAAGCTGAGCAGTGTCATGTGGGTCGTGTTCTTTGGAGTGGTTTCCCCAGCTGCAGGCCTTTTTCTAACTGTGATATTTGTTAAGCACTTACTAGGTGCCAAGCACTGTACTAAGCGCTGGGGCTGATACCAGACAATCCAGTCCCACAGTCGGGTGGAGTGGATATAGCACAGATCTGGGAATCAGAAGGTCATGGATTCTAATTCCAGCTTCCACCACTTGTTTGCTGTGTGACCTTGGGCAAGTCACTTCACTTCTCTGTGGCCTCGGTTACCTCACCTGTAAAATGGGGACAGACTGTGAGTCCCATGTAGGACAGGGATTGTGTCTAAACTGATTTGCTTGTACCCACCCCAGTGCTTAGTACAGTGCCTGGCACATAGTAAGCACTTAACAAATACCACAATTACTTATTATCAAGTAGTAAGTTGAACAGGTATTGAATCCCCATTTTGCAAATGATAGTCTACGGCTCGCATCTACCGGCAAAAGAAATCCTGAATCAGAGCCAGGAGAAGGGGCAACCCCATCAGAATCCCAGCCAAAAACTTCAAGCTTCTTTGATTGTGAATAGTTTGAATTCATCTCAGATTTTGTGGGTTTTTCCCATTAATTTGAGCCTGAGATCAGTTTAATAGGTGTTGGACTGCTTCCCCAGAGAAATGGAAACACAGGGAATTGTGTGATAACTGAACCATTACCGAAGGAAAATACATCTCACCTCTTATTATCTCAGGTTTTCAGTGTTCTTGATGACAAAAAGCTTTTATTTTTCACCCCTATTAATGAGGTTAATAAAATACCATCCAATTGCATACCTTAAATAATGCAATACTAACACACTATGCAAAATTCACAGCAAGTCATATTTTAGAGCGCAGTCTTGAAAATTACTACTGGTCCATATTTGGGATTAGGATTGGAATAGCCTTAATTGTATTTGTCAGGCAGAAATACTACCACTACTAATAGCATCATGACTTCTTCAAAGCATTTCCAGCATTAACCCTCTCATTTATCCTCACAGAATCTTAGTAGAACAGGGAGAGAGAGGTATCTTTATTCCTATTTTACAGATGAGGAAAACTGAGGTACAAAAAGCTTAAGAAACTTGCCGGAAGTTACGCATCGCCATAAACCTCCGACTCCAGACTCTACTCGTTTCCATAGAATCACCCTGCTTCCCGACCCGTGCTCCCACAATGGAGATTTTGAAGGTAGAGAAAATTGGAGAGGAGGGTTTAAGGTCACCCAGGTTCTGAATATGTTGGGACCTAAAATAAGCTAAATCAATGTTATTATTGAGCATTTACTGCGTGCAGATCACCGTACTAAGCACTTGTGAGAGTACAATCCAACAGTGTTAGCATTATTCAATCATATTTATGAGCGCTTACTGTGTGCAAAGCACTGTACTAAGCGTTTGAGCAGACATGCTCGCTCCTGTCCACCACGAGCTATCCAATGGGCAAAGCAAAAGTAATCCCTGGAACGTTTTTCACTTCTGATCAAGTGTTTTAAGAACCTGTTGTAACGGTCTACCTAATGTATCCTGTCACTGGAGGACCCTGGTTAGCACTTGTGTTCAATCAGTGGTATTTACTGACTGTTTACTGTGCACAGTGGACTGGTAGTAAGTGCCTGGGAAATGTACAATACCAACAGAGTTTATTTAGTAGCTACGCTCCCTGCCACAACGTGCTCAAATCTAGAGGGCTGCACTGTAGTGCCTGTGGACTAAACAAACAAAAGTCCAGAGAAGAGTCAGAGTTGATTTCCTTGCATGAAATAATCGTGTCCCCTAAATTCAGGCTCTGCTTTCCACCCAACTCATCATTTCTCAAATTAGGTGCTTCTTTCCTTACTGATTCTTTGCTGAACCCTAAGCTACCCAAGGACCGCAACAGCCCAAGTGATGTATCAGCTCCAAGGTGACAACGGATTGGTGAGAAATAACTTCAGGAAGATGATTTGGGCTTAGCATACCTCCTGGTATAATGGAATCTGCTCTGCAACTCTTTTAAGGCCAATAAGCACGAATCATGTGTAGCTTGGAGGCGTAAATTAGTACAGCACCAATTCTGCCTCATCTTAATGAAAGTCATGTAAAGAGGAGAGGGCAAAGAAACCCTGGAGAGGCGAATCATGGACTTTTGTTCACCCCGCAACTGTCCCATTCTTCACGAGAGGTGGCGGCTGCAGAAGCAGAGAACATAGCTGATTTGAAGTGATGAAAACAGGTCACCTAGTTTTTGTGTGCATTCAGATACCATAAAAAATACCCCAAACAGGCTGGGTTTGGTAAAGCCAATAAAGCTACTGGGTCCACAGGAAACAAGTTCTCAGTCACAAACACCCAGGGCCTTTCACAGACCAGAAGGGTGGACAGTCAGAGGACAATATAATCCAAGTTACTTCACTGACAGTTTATTTTTAAGGTATTTGTTATGTGCTTACTATGTGACAGACTCTGTACTAGGCTCTGGGGTAGAAAGAAGCTAATCAGGTTGGACTCAGTCCCTGTCCCACATGGGGATCTCAGTCCTAATCCCCATTTTACAGATGAGGAAACTGAGGCCCAGAGAAACTAATTGATTTGCCCAAGGTCATACAGCAGACAAGTGGAGGAGCTGGGATTAGAAAACATGGCCTCTGAACCCCAGGCCATGCTCAGCTGCACTAGACAAGCTCTTGGGAGAGTATAATACAACAGAATTGGTAGGCCATGACCCCTGCCTTCAAGGAGCATACAGTCAGCGGCGGAGATGGACGTTAAAATAATTACTGACAGGAGAAGCGGTGGAGTTGAAGGATACGTACATAGGTGTGTGCATGACGGGAGTCCTCCTGGAGGTTGCCCAGAGCATAACCCAAAGGCACCTGAGGATCAGCAGCAATCCCCTACTGGGCAGAATCCATCAAGCAATCAAGCAATGGTACTTAACTGAGCACTGTGTGCAGGGCACTGTACTAGGGCAGAAACGATGGTGCTTCCAAAGAAAAGCAAGATAATACCTGGAAGCCCCAAGGGCTCAATAAATACCACTGCTGATTCAGGACCACGTTAGTGATTTAGGCGAGTCACCCTGGGAGGGATAAGCAGATGGAACTGGCATCAAATAGACTCTAAAGAGCGGTGCGAACAGAGCGATCGCATTAGGGGAAGATGGGTGGGGCAAAGCCAGAATGGAGAGAGAGTAGAGAAAGTGAAAGCTCTGCCCTAGAGGACAGAGGAGAAAGTCTTGGGGGATCCATTCTACCACAGGGTGGAGAAAATTGAGCTGACTAGAGCACAGAATGGAGAGGAGATTCAAAGGAGTTGGCAAAAAAAGTAATTAAGAATGAGAAAGAAGAGTAGAAGAGATATGCAACACAAAAGATGAGGACTCCCAGAAAGATTACAAAATTAAATTAATAGGGCATGTGAAATGTGATAAGGAAAGATCAAATGGAGAGAGGGATTAGACAAGGTTGGAAAGTGGGAGTTATGCAACAAAGTGGGTAAGAAGAGTGAAGCACTGAGCGAGGGAGATCATATCAGAGTTTCTGGTAGATGTGATCAACTTTGCAGACTGTCTTAGAGATAGATTTACAGGTTCCTCTGAGAGATGATAAGGCAACCTATCTTATAAGGAAAACAAATCTACATTAATGAACCTGATGATGGTGTATGTGAATTTGTCTAAAACTGATCAGCCACTCCCCTCCATTATAATAATAAGGGTTCAGTCCATGGGACAGTGATCCCCACAATTACCTGACCTGGGTTACCAAACTTGCCCATACCAGGTCTTTAACAAGATTGAAAATTCAGGCAAGGCTCAAAAGATCAAGATGGCGGTTTTCCAGGCTTTTAGCTCTTCAAGCCAGTCCCATCCAAGTTCTTATTTCCCCAACCTCAAAATAAAAAATTGACAACTCTGTTTATAATGTTTTTTTTAGTACCTTTTCATGACAGTCCTAATATCTGTGTTCTTATCCAAGGAAGTAACATTGGATAAGAAACAATCTAATTTTTAACAGAAATCCGAATATTATACTATATAACTCATGGACTACTTAATTCCTTTCAACAACAACAAAAAAATCAAGTTTTTTTTCTGATAGGAATGATTTGCTCCTCTAATACCAAACTACTCAATGTACCTAGGTCTCATTTACCTCATTGCCAAGTCCCTTGCCCATCTCCTCCTTCTGGCCTGGAACTATCTCCCGCTAATTATACAACAGACCACCATTCCCCCCTTCAAAGCCTTATTAATATCACATCCCCTCCAAGAGGTATTCCCCAACTAAGCCCTCATTTCCCCTATTCCCTCTCCCTTTTGCACCACCCAATCACTTGGATCTGTACTCCACTCAGCCCCACAGCACTTATTTACATATCCACAATTTATTTTAATGACTGTCCCCCTTCTAGAGTGTAAGCTCCCTGTGGGATGAAAGGTGTTGACCAATTTGGTTGTACTGTGCTCTCCCAAGAGTTTAGTACAGTGCTCTGCACACAGTAGCGTGCTCAATAATACCATTGATAGATTTACTGATTACATTTTAATGCAGATATTACTTTTGCCACATTCCACTTCCAGAAAATGCAGCAAAGTTTAATTCCACTTAAATGGCTCCTGTCTTCCCATTCTTGACCTTTCAAGCATTTTTACTAATTTAAATAGAGGGATTAGAGCCCATTTTAATTTAGCAGTAGATAATGGCAGATCTACTTAGCACAAACCGTGCCTAGAGCCTTGAGGAGATGCTCACTCCTTCCTCTAAAAAATGTGCCTAGTGGTTTAGTAATTTATTTGTTTCCTATTGCCACTGATCTATCTATCCATTAGTTCTCATTTAAACTCTGAGCCTCACATGGTGGGACAAGGAAGAGTCTAAACTGTTTACCTAGTAATTCCTTCAGCATTTAGCCCAAGCTTCAAAGTAAGCATCGAATACCATATTTACTTACCATAGTCCACCCTCAATTAATCAATCAAAGCATTTATTGAATACTTACTCTGTGCAGAGCACTGTACTAAGTGCTTGGGAGAGTACAGTACAGTAGAATTAGCAGACACATTTCCTGCCCATAACGAGCTTACAGTCTAGATGGGGAGACAGACATTAATATGAATAAGTAATTTATACTACAGAACAAAGTTATTTACACAAGTGTTGTGGGGTTAGGGGTGGGATGAATATCAAATATAACAGATTGAAGTGCAAAGACAATGCAGAGGGGAAAGAGAGGCAGGGTAAAGAGGGCTTAATTGTGGAAAGGCCTTTTGGAGGAGATGTGACATTAATAATGCTTTGAAGGTGGAGAAAGTGGTGGTCTGGCATATATGGAGGGGGAGGTGTGCCTGGCAAAACACCAACATAGCTTCTTTCCCACTTCCAACCCCCCTAGAAATTGGATCAAATAAGGCTCAGTGGATTTCTATGACATTTTGTCCATCCAGCCAGCTGCCGTTACCCCATTTTAGCTTAAAACACTCCCTCTAGACGGTAAGCTCATTGTAGGCAGGGAACGTGTCTACCACCTCTGTTATATTGTACTCTCTCAAGCACTTAGCACAGAGCTCTGCACATAGTAAGTGTTCAATAAATAGGACTGATTGACTGATTGATTTATTCAATGGCTCAGGCAGGCCAGTGTGGGCACTCTATTGATGGTGTGAATGCTCAAACATCCAGGAAATCTGTAAAGCCTTCTGCTCCCCTGCATCCATCCCGACACACATTTGGGGGAACCTGTTCCTAAAGCCTGCCATTACTCTCCTTCCTTCTTTCTTACAGGTTTTACCTTCCTCCAGGCTTCATTACAAACACAAACTGGAGCTGTTCCAGGGCCTCTCTGCTTCTGACCTTCAAGAAACCTCTATTACGGAACAAGGCCTGAGGAGACAGGCTGGAAGAGTCGGTGAGGAGGAAGTTCCTGCTTGCTATTGACATTCCTAGCAAGAGAGTGAAATCTCAAAGCTCTTAGTCAGTGGATTGAGGGGCGGGGAGGGGAGATAATGTGTTTCTGAAAGGAGAAAGTGGGCCATGCTTTTCCAAAGGAAAGGAGGCCGATGCAATCTGCTCACAAATCTTCCACTATTCCGATAGCTTCTGCTTCCTTCCCAAGCCCATCCCCTGGCATCTCTTCATTTTCCAAATCAAATTTATTGGGGTGACCCTCATCTTCAGGGAGACACTCGCTCTTTATCCAGCCTCCTCCTTTCCTGCCCCTCAGGTGGTCCGACTCAAGTGAGGCGGCTTTTTGCAGTTTTTCAAGAGGCCAAAGTGATTCCTGGTTCACAGTTTAATGGAGTTTTGCTGGGCTCCTCCTCCCCCATTTCCTGGCCTGAGAAAGTCTTCTAAGTGATCTTTAGAGTTAGCTATTTTCCTGCCTTTCCACCTAGAGGCTGCTTCTCTAGTTTGTGAATTACTCCTGCTCCTCCCTTCTCCCTCTTGCTTTCTGCCTCTTGGCCGTTTGGGCAAACCATTACCACTGCTCCAAAAATGAGTCAGGTGTATGGTGTGCTGGTGGTGGGACGTATCCTCCCCTTCTTATCCTCGGTGTCCAAGCGGGGCTCCGCTGACCTACATGAGGGCGGGAGAGGGAGAGGTGCTGTGACGTCATGGACGCATTTAGCAATGAGGCAGGAGGTTCTCGGTGAGAGAATGCCACCCGCGGAGACGATCTCAGGGTGAGCACCACTGCTCGGCTCTACTAAATTATCCCCAGGGGGTAGCAAGTAGAGGAGAATCACAAGCGAACAACATTTGCTACCTGCTAGTCTTGTCAAACGACTGTGGAGAGAAGAAGAGAGGAAGTCAACCAATGGATACAGTGAGGTTTGAATTACGACTGGATCTTTTTGCTGATAAATGCAATCTTCCCCACTGGCAGAGAATTTAAGATTGATGTGGAACTTTCCCAATACCACTGGGATGACATCTGAAAAATGTGACGAAATGATAAACTTTTTCACAGACCACCATTTTTTAACCCTGAGGCCTAGTGGAGAAGAGTTAAGGGGTCTGGGAGTCGGAGAACCTGGTTTATAATCTAGCCAAGGACTCCTTTATCTCCTTCCCTTCCCCCATGTACCATCCTCCTCCCTCCCTTGTAAAAGTAATAATAGATACATAATAATAATGTTGGTATTTGTTAAGCGCTTACCATGTGCCGAGCACTGTTCTAAGCGCTGGGGTAGACACAGGGGAATCAGGTTGTCCCACATGGGGCTCACAGTCTTAATCCCCATTTTACAGATGAGGTAACTGAGGCACAGAGAAGTTAAGTGACTTGCCCAAAGTCACACAGCTGACAAGTGGCCGAGCCGGGATTCAAACCCATGAACTCTGACTCCAAAGCCCGTGCTCTTTCCACTGAGCCATGCTGCTTCTCTAATAATGGTATTTATTAAGCGCTTACTATGGGCTAAACACTGTTCTAAGCACTGGGGTAGATTCAAGGTAATAAGGTCATCCCACGATGGGCTCACAGTCTTAATCCCCATTTTACAGATGAGGTAACTGAGGCACAGAAAAGTTAAGTGTCTTGTCCAAGGTCATGCAGCAGACAAGTGGCAGAGCCGGCATTAGAATCCACATCCTCTGACATCCAAGCCTGTGCTCTTTCCACTAAGCCACGCTGCTTCTCTTGTGTCTCGTGTCCCACATTATTCCTCCATTAAAGCAAGGCTCATGGTTCTTCTAACCACGGGCCTCTCAGCAGATTTTGAAAGCTGGAAAGAAGGGATTGGAGGGATGCCCTAGAGGAGGGAGGGTATTGTTGCCTATTTTCAGGGAGCATTCAGCTCACCGCTGCCCCCACCAAACAGCTCTTCAGAGCCTTGCAGGTGCTGAGGAGGATGTTGACGCTGTACTTGGGGCACCTTCGCAAGCCTGTCGAGGACTCTGACCCCTAATTAGACCAAACCACTCCATTCCAAGGACAACTATTAACAAGACGTAGAAAACAGCCAGTGAATCTCCTTCAGAAGCTAATGCTCCCCACTGAATAGTCACTAGTATCTTTTTACCTTGGCATTATTGCTGCCCTTGTGAACAGTACACAGATTCCCCCATGACTTCCTTTCTTTTGTCTCACTCTATTTGTCCTCCTTTCTCATTTTCCCTCTTCCTTCCCTCTCCTTATCTGAGGCACTCGAGGATATGATTTACCCATCTTCTGATGCTCATGGCTAAAGATGCCCACTCAAGCCTTTAGTTAGATACTGCATTCAGGAGAGCCGCTCAATAAATACCACTCTTCTACGCCCCAGCATTAAACAGATAGTTAGTGTCTCATGACTGGAAGCAGGCCATGGTGGGTAGGGCAAGACTAACAAATTCAGGGAGGAAGTCTTTTCTGTCCCAGACACTGCTATCTCCCCAGATGACCAGGGGGTCCCCAAGATTAGCTAGAGGAGATCCTAGACTCGGGATGCTATGGGCAGCTCTGTTGAGAAAGAA
Organism: Ornithorhynchus anatinus; assembly: GCF_004115215.2. NCBI lineage: Eukaryota > Metazoa > Chordata > Mammalia > Monotremata > Ornithorhynchidae > Ornithorhynchus > Ornithorhynchus anatinus. The sequence continues at coordinate 5,170,814 of NC_041740.1, read as the reverse complement.
AAAAGAAGGAAACACGGGAATGAAAAGCCCCAGACAGAGTGAGGGATTTCAAATGAAATCTATCATTGAGGACAATTCCAGTCAGCTACCAAAGCTGACTGAGAAGACAGCCTAATGGAAAGTGCACAGACCTGCGAAGCCTGGAGGACCTGGGTTCTGAACCCAGCTAGGTCAATTGCCCTACCGTGTAACCTTGGTTAACTCGCTTACCTTCTCTGGGCCTCAGTTTCCTCATATGTAAAATGGGGATTCAATACCTGTTCTTTCTCCTACTTAGACTGAGAGTCACACTTGAGACAGGGACTGTGTTTGAACCTGATTGACTTCTTAAATACCCCAGTACTTAGAACAGTGCTTGATACAAAGTAAGCACTTAAATACATAATTACCATGATCATCAATGGTATTTATTGAGAGCTTAGTTATTATTTAATATTGATATTTAAATTATTCATTTAAAAAGTGGGAATTGATTTTCTGTTGTTGAATTTCAATCATTTACCATCCCTTTTCCAGCTCCCCTGCCACTTTCTTTTCTAAAGTATCCCACTGGCTACAGAACATTAATAATGTAGCAGTTTGGAGCCTGCTGAGAAGATTCAGTTAATTGCTGCAAGAACCTCATTCTTGGGGCAGTATTTTGAATTGTTCTAGCAGATTGTTCCACAGGGATCCAGATCAATGAAAGTGACCTGTTTTCTACCTCTCCTTTTCTAAAGAAGCTCCCACTGATCTGATCTCATTTTCATTTTTCAGAACAGGACCTGGAGCAATTGTGTTGTTCTGGTTTTCAGGAGGGTGTGCTGAAATAAGCTGTTTCCAAAGAGCGGCCCTGGCACCACCGTGCCTTTTTTTTTTTGACGGTGTTTAAGTGCTTGCTAGATGCCAGGCACTGTACTAAGCACTGAGGTAGATACAAGCTAACCAAGTTGGACACAGTCTCTGCCCCACATGGGACTCACCACCCATAATCCAATTTTGCAGACGACATAAACTGAAGCACAGAGAAGTTAAGTGACTTGTACAAGGTCACACAAGAGACAAATGGTCGACAAGATTAATTTCTCAAATGGAGGAAAAGTTCCTCCGTGGGATGTGCGATGGAGTCATAATATAGAAAATAGGAAGGCTGGGCTGTAATTTCACCTTGAACTTCCTTGGGGAATTGAATAGTTTGGGAAATGAATTAGTCATTTTCCTTCTCTACCTCAGTTAATCATTCCACCAATGATACTTATTGAGCACTTACTATTTGAGGAACACTAGACTGAACAGTTGGGAGAGTATAATTCAACAGAATTGGCAGACACATTCCCTGCCCACAATGAGTTTACAACCTGGGGGTGGGGGGAGAGGGACAGAGACATTAATAAAAATAAATGATACATATAAAATATAAATAAAACAGATAAAATAAATTTTACATGTATATATTATTTATTTTTCATTAATATCTGTCTATATACTGTGGTGCTGAAGATGGGGTGAATAACAAGTGCCAAAAGGGCACAGATCCATGTGCATACATGATGCAGATGGGAGAGGGAACTGGGGAAGAGAAGGCATCACTGGGGAAGGCCTAAGGTTCTCCATCAGGGAAATGGAAAAATCCCACATGTTGGTCTGGAAGGTTAATATCTCTGAGTCAATCGGTGAGGGGGATTTGTTTTGTCATCTATGAAAAGCACGTTGTGCTACTTCAGAACTGGTTTGTAACAAGGTCCCGTCCACTGGGACAGGATCAGTGAAGCAACTGTGATGTCTCAGTCTGAGGAATGATTGACCTTTAAGCTATTCGTCACCTAAATACACTCCGTTCTGGGGTGGAACTCAAATGGCTAAACAAAACCATTTAGGAGCAATGATGGGGATCGAGTGAGAAATGGGCAACCCACTGAAATGAAAGTTTGTTTTTTATTTGGGGCTGAGGAGGGAGCGCACAAACTGACAGGTGTTTCTGTACTGAGATCTTCAGAATGGCAACAAGTCACTTAGCTGACCGTTTATCTTTTCCAGCGCCTTGCCTCGGGGGGAGCACCTTAACCAGCAATGATAGGAAAATAAAGCGCTGGCGGTGATGCTGAGATGTAAAGAATGACAATGCTTTCTGCCATCGGTCATTTCCTAGAATTAATATCCATTTCAGCTCATTGGAACGCCACCAGAGTCGACTTATTCCACCAATCTCATTACCGAACACGGAGGGTCCTGCAAAATCTACCTTACTATAACACTTACGGATTGCATTTAAAATGCTCACCAATCGAGCTGCTCACAAGCTTTCACTTCTAGGTCAAATTCTCGGCTGCCGATCTGTTTTCTTCGGAAACTTCCGGAGCGGGCAGGATTGTCTAAGGGACCTGGGTCGGGTCGGCCATTCAACCACTGTATTGGGGTGGTGGGTGGGTGGGCCTGCGTTAGCCTCACAACTCCACACAGGGATCGGATGAAGCTTGGAGGACTGCTTCAATCACTTCTGGCAGATTGTAAACTCTTTGAGGGCCAAGTGTGACTTTTACCTCTTCTGTTCTCTCCCAAGTGCTCAGTACTGTGCTACACACACAATAATTCCCAAATCAATACTACTGATTGAGCCTGAGAGGGAGGGTTTCAGCTTAGACCAATTATTTCTTCACAATATAGGCAAAAATTTTCCCAGTGCATCCTCGCTGCAGATTCCCTAGAAAACGATCTGCACTGTTGCTTAGGTGAAATACTGCAACTATCCCTCCTGTTACTACTACGAGTGTTTGTTAAGCTTTTACTAATAATAATAATAATCATGGTATTTGTTAAGCGCTTACTATGTGCAGAGCACTGTTCTAAGCGCTGGGGCGGATACAGGATAATCAGATTGTCCCATGTGGGGCTCACATTTTTGAATCCCCATTTTTGCAGATGAGGTAACTGAGGCCCAGAGAAGTGAAGTGACTTGCCCGAGGTCACACAGCAGACAAGTGGTGGAGCCGGGATTAGAACCCACGACCTCTGCCTCCCAAGCCCGGGCTCTTTCCACTAAGCCACGCTACTATGTGCCAAGCACTCTATTAACCTAGATACGAGGTGAGTCATGGTCACGGTCCTTGCCCCAGATGGAGCTCTCATTCTAAGAGGGAGGGAGAGCAGGTATTGATCCCCCATTTTACAGATGAGGAAACTGAGACCCAGAGATGTTAAATCCACTCAGTCATATTTACTGAGCTCTTAATGTGTGCAGAGCACTGGGCTTGTCCCAAATCACAAAGCAGGCAAGTGGTGGAGTTCAGATAAGGGCCCGGATGCCCTGACTCCTACGTTCGCAGTCTTCTTACCAGGTTAAAATGCTTCTTAAATGCTGGTTCTCTTGGAATTACTGGTCTGGAAATGTACAGTTCAACTAATCCACCCTCCTGCGTTTGGCTGGTCTGCCCTCCCAACTTTTCAAACAGATGAGTAGCTATTTCGTTATTAATATTATTATCATTGTTATGGTATTTGTTAAGTGCTGACCACATGTCAAGAACTGTTATAGGTGCTTGGGTAGATATAAATTAATCAGGTTGGACACAGTCCCTATCTCCCATGGGGTTCGAAGTCTGAGTAGGCGGGGGAACAGAAATGCAATCTCCACTTTACAGTTGAAGAAACTGAAACACAGAGAAGTTAAGTGACTCGCCTGAAGTCCCACAGAAAGCAACTGGCAGAGGTGGGGTTAGGACCAAGGTCCTCTGACTCCCAGGGCCAGTGCTCTTTCCACTAGGCCATGCTTAAAGATCTCCCAAAGAGTGCTCTTTGCTTATTCAAAAGTGATGCCAAGGTGACTCAGTGATGAGGCCTTTCCCCATAGTTCTGCTCTCTCTAGACATCGCTATATGCCATGTTACCATCAAAGGATTCTGAAAGCAGCATGGCAGAGTGGATAGAACCTGGGCCTGGGGGTTTGAAGGTCATGGGTACTAATCCCGGCTACACCTCTTGTCTTCTGTGTGACCTTGGGCAAGTTACTTCACTACTCTGTACCTCACTTACCTCATATGTAAATGGGGATTGAGACTGTGAGCCCCATGTGGGATATGGAGTGTATCCCATCTGATTTGATTGTATCTACCCCTGTGCTTAGTACATTGCCTGGCACATAGTAGATTGTTAACAAATACCATTATTATTATTATTATTATTATCCCCCTTAAGGTCAAGCATCATCCCGCAGTGGTGCTGTTACCCTCACCAAGCTGAATGGAATTTTGAGTGGCCTGGGGGAAAGAGTCTGGGCCCGTGAGTCCGGAGACCTCTCAGCTCTACCACTTAAAGTTGTGTGACCTTAAGCAAGTCACTTAACTGCTCTGTGCTTTAGTTTCTTCATCTGTAAAATGGGGATTAAACACCCGTTCTCCTTCCCTCTTAGACTGAACCCCATTTAAGAAAGGTACTGTGTGCAATCTGATCTATTTTAATGCAAAGCAGACTGTTTGCCATGTAGCAGGTACTTGACAATTGCCACAATTATTACAATTGCTGAATTTTTTTTTAATGGTATTTCTTAACCATTTACTATGTGTCAGGCATTGTTCTTAAGGCTGGGGTACACATGAGGTAATCAGGTTGGACACTGTCCATGTCCCTCATGGAGTTCACAGTCTTAATCCCCATTTTACAGATGAGGTAACTGAGGGACAGAAAGGGGAAGTGACTTTCCCAAGGTCACAGAGCAGACAGGTGATGGAGCCGGGATTAGAACCCAGGTCCTTCTCACTCCCAGGCCCATGATCTATCCATTAGGCCATGCTGCTTCTCCACCGCGCAAGAAATGCCACTCTTACCAAATTGCACCACAAGCAGGCTGCCCATGTTGGAAGAATGTCTCCTAGACTGAAAGCTTTATTATGGGCAGGGAACATGTTTTTATGAATTCTGTAGCACTGTATTTTTCCAAGCGCTGAGTACAGTGCTCTGCACTGCTTTAAGCATTTAATAAATACCATTAATTGATGTTTGGAACCAAATTGAGGCTATTTCTGTTTTTCCCAGTAGAGCAATACAATTGCCTCTCAGTGGACACAAAGTATTTCTGCCCTCCTGGAAATCAACTAGACTCACCCCTTAATTTCCTGGCAAAAACCGTTTCCCAAGAGAGAAGTATTATTCATTGCCACTCAATGCTACGACAGGATTGTGGTTAATCTGGAAAAATATTAGCAACGTCGTAGTGGGCAGCTGTCAGTTGACATGGATTCCGGTAGAGATTCTGACATAGTCAAGTGGTTGGTCAACTCAAGGGGCCATCTTTTCAAGGCCACTGGGAAGATAAGGCGGCCGGCGGGAAGCCAGGACGCAGGTGAAAGACTTCTCTCTTATAGACCACCTTGAACACTGAATCTGTGCTCTGTCCAGCCCTGCACAATAGGGATGGGAACAAAAGGCCTGACAGCCACCCACCACCCACTTCATCGGTGAATATTAATGAGGTCTCACGTAAACAAGCTGCAGGGAAAGAAGACGAGCGGCAATAATATTTCCTTCCAGGTGGCCAACGGCCTGGGCAGATTAGGGGGCGAGCTGTAGCTCCTCAATTAGCCTGGAACAGATTTCCTCCTGTAAAAGTCTCGGGGTCTGTGTTGCGGGGCAGAGTGGGCTTCAGGTTGACATGGCTCAGACGCCATCTTAACTGATCCGCACCGATGCTGAGGAGTCAGCAACAGTTAAGATGGGTCCGAGCCTGGGTTTGGACATTCCCGAGAAAAGTGATCCACACATCCCAAGTAATTAGTCCTGAAGGATGATTTCCCAGGCTCAGGATGTCGGGCTAAATATAGGTGGGGGGGAAAGTTCTCTGAGGCCTATTTACAAACACACCATGTCACACACCACTGCATCCACAAGGTGGCGCCCACGGGCAGCTTGACTTGGCTTTGACATGAAAACCCAGTAAAGTAACTTCGCGCCCTCAGAGAGCAGCAGGAGCCAACTGAGTCTTGGTGGAAGATGATAATAATAATAATGTTGGTATTTGTTAAGCGCTTAGTATGTTCAGAGCACTGTTCTAAGCGCTGGGGGAGATACAGGGTCATCAGGTTGTCCCACGTGAGGCTCACAGTTAATCCCCATTTTACAGATGAGGTAACGGAGGCCCAGAGAAGTGAAGTGACTCGCCCACAGTCACACAGCTGACAAGTGGCAGAGCCGGGAGTCGAACCCATGACCTCTGACTCCAAAGCCCAAGCTCTTTCCACTGAGCCACGCTGCTTCCCGGATGAGGGCAAGAGGGGGAATTAAAAACGATCCCGGGCACTGTGGGTAACAGAAGTCAGCAGTGAAGCCAAGGGCTATCCCTAGACCTACAGCTGTCCCTCAGTACAATGATTAAAATTCAAAATATCACCCTCGGTGCTGTCACCTTCCCACCCAAAGGACAGGTGGATACTGGAAGACACATATGTAGATATATATTCATTCATTCATTCAATAGTATTTATTGAGCGCTTACTATGTGCAGAGCACTGTACTAAGCGCTTGGAATGTACAAATTGGTAACAGATAGCGACAGTCCCTGCCCTTTGACGGGCTTACAGTCTAATCGGGGAAGAACAGTCTAATCGGGGGCGAATATATGCATATATATGCACATATATGCATATATATGTATATATACACACATATATATATGCATATACATGCAATGGGTATGGGAGCATGAGCATATGTGTGCATATGTGTGCATCTTTATATGCTCCTGCTGTACCATACTCTCCAAAGCGCTTAGTTACTGGGCTTTGCACGCAGTAAGCGCTCAATAAATATGATGGATAGACGGGCTGTGTGCTTATGTATCCCTCAGTATAAATGCTTTAAACATTGTCAGAACCTCAGGATGACCTTTGCTGCCGATACCGGAACAACAAAGGGGAAGAAACAGGGGGAGGGTGGACTAGCAACACACTGCCGGAACTCAAATTCCAGAATTTATAACCATCTGCCTGGATCGGCAGGGATGGAAAGACGACCGTGTGGAGATTCCTCAGGGATTGTCACTTTCTTGTTTACATCCCCTCAGCTGTGGAAGTCACACACACAAGCAAACACGCACACACACACGGCTGTGCAGCTTCTGGGTCCCGAGGGAAGAGGCGGCAGTACGCGCTGTCCCGTTCGGCATTCGGAGTGAAGGAGGAATTCTCTAAACACTGTCGTGGTGGCATTTAAGTCATCATTTCGAGGGCCGCCTCTCCTACTCCCAGAGGCTGCCCCTGGAGGGCTGATTCTAGCCGTGGGCTCGGGTGGGGCTGGAAGGACCTCTGCCACCTAGCAAATCACCATTAGCTAATATGCTTCTTGCTCTCCTGAGGCCAAGAAGCCTCCATCAAAGGAGAGAAACCCCCCTCCTTCCAGGCTGGCCTGCTTCCCACCGCAGCCTCCTGCTACATCGTTGGAGACCGGGCTTCTCTATAATACTGATATTATGGTATCTGTCAAGCGCTTGCTCTGTGCTAATCACTACACTAGACTCTGGAGTAGAAACAAGATGATCAGGTTGGACACCGTCCCTCTCCCACATGGGGCCACACTTTGAGTAGGAGGGAGAGCGGGTACTGAATTCCCCATTTTACAGATGTAGAAACAGAGGCATAAGTTAAGTGGCTTGTTCTAGGACACACAGGTGACAAGTGACCTACGACCTTCAAGCATTTGCTTTTTCTTCCCTGTTTGTGCAGTCATTGGGAAACCTATTAAAGCTGATTTTTTAAAAATGGCATGTGTTAAGCACTTACTAGGTGTCACTCACTGTACTATGTGCTGGGGTAGATACAAACTAACCATTTTGGACACCGTCCATGTCCCACATGGGGCTCCCTGTGAGACATTTTACAGATCTCCATCAGTTCTTCCCTCTGCCCGGGAAGACACAGCTTTAGTGCGTTAAGCCAGGCAGGCTCCCACTGCTTGTGCTCTCTTCTGCGTGGAGGCAAATGAATAGTTACTGCCGTCTCCCAGGAAAATGTTATCTTTAGATTTTGCGTCTTATTGATGACTCCCCAGGAGAGTCCTTACAATTTCTCTCATAATGTATGGCCAAAACCATTAAATTTCTCCTCATCCTACTCTGTTTAGGATACTCTTAGGATTTACAAAAATGTCGTTATAAAATGGAATAAAGAATCTACACCCTCTAATAAACTAGTCCTCTCAGAATGGACGATAAACCTCCAAGCAATGATATTCATAGTGGCCACGACCTGAGGAGATGCCCAGAGCGTTTTTCTAAAATGTCGGTGGAACACATTTCTCCACTCCTCAAAACCTCCAACCACTACCTATTCATCACAGCATCCAGAAGAAATGCCTAACCACTGGCTTCAAGGAATTCCATCAGCTCGCTCCTTATCAGCTCTCTTCTTTCAGCAAACCCCAGCTCACACTCTTTATTCATCCAACTCATTCTCAACTCCCACACCTCCGTCCCCTTGAGCACATCCTTTTTTCACTGTCTGACATTTCTTCCCCTTTCAAAACCACCCAACCTTCATTCTTCCAATCTTTAAAGGCAGAATCATCCCATGATTAACTTTCTTTTCACCAAGTCAAGGGTCTCAACTATAAACTCAGTATTTATATGCTTACAACCTCTCTTAGCATTTTCGTACTTTTCAGTTTACGTATTATTTAAGCACTTAGGTCACATATCTATTTTTCCATTCTCTTTTTCCTTCGGCCCGTAAATGATTTTGGGTCAGTGTCTACCATTAGACTGTAAACTCTCTGAGGGCAGGGTTTGTGTCTTTCATCTTTGTTACCCAGTCCCAAGCCCTTGTTTTGGAGAGCTGCATGCTGCAGGTAGCCCCATCAACACATTTTATTTTTTTTTGGTATTTGTAAAATGCTTACTATGTGCCGGGCTCTAAGCGCTGGGGTAGATACAAGTTAATCGGATTGGATTCAGTCCATGTCCCACATGGGGCTCACAGTCGTAATTCCCATTTTACAGATGAGGTAACTGAAGCCCAGAGAAGACAAGTGACTTATCCAAGGCTACACAGCAGACAAATGGAGGAGCCGGGAGTAGAACCCAGGTCCTTCTGACTCTTAGGCCATACTGTGGATTGACTGAAGCCCCCAACCCAGCTGTGGAGGTGGGGACTCTTTAACCATGTCCCCTTTGTCCCACAGACCATGACCACAGGTCTTTACGTAACACCCACAGAGGGCATACAGTATATACAGCCTTGTGCTGTGCCCCTCCACCCCATCTCTGCATGCCCCATGCTCATTTTCTAGGTCCTTGAATTGCACCGAATACTTCTGTTACAAAGGAAACATAGGAAATATCTTACCCGAAAGGAATTTTGCTCAGGACGTAGTATCCAGTATAGGAGTGTCGATAGACCTGTAAGACAAACACACACACACAAAAAATTCCGTATAACAATGTGAGCACGTAATACAGACAGATCCCTCATCACAGACATTTCCAGCAGGCGAGTGGGCATTCAGAGGTTAATCAGGAATTCAGAAGGCAGATTTGCATCAGATACCAATTTAGTTAACATGTTTGTTGTCGTTTCATTGGTGGCATGCGGCGTAGAGGGCATCGAGGCGCGATGTGCAATTGCCATAGCTACCGGGCTTCTGATTAAATTAGGGGCACGTGTCCCCAGCCGGGGCTAAATATAGAACTGTTATTAATGAGGACACCTAGGTCACCTGGGCCCAGCCGGGACTGGCTTCTGCTAGACTCAACAGGCTAAGCATACACACTTCCCACTTTATTCCATCAGTCAATCAATCAATGGTATTTATTGAGTGCTTCCTGTGTGCAGAGAGCACTTGGGAGTGCAACAGAGTTGGTAGACCCAATCCCTGCCCACAATACTCTATAAAATCAGTCTCATTGCCATTCCCTCGACCTCACTGGCCCACCTCACCCTGTCCTGAGGCCAAGGAGAGTGAAACTGGTCCTGCAATGCCAACTAGTGCTGGCATGGCTCTCTTGGTGCCATGCTGTTTTTCCCCCACTCAGGTGATGATAATAAAGCCGTTCCTAGTGGATCTGCCCAGAGAGCCACTGGATACTCACCCCCCACCGGCAGCACTAAAACACATTACAGAGAGGGGTAGTGTGGAAAGATCATGGTCCCGGGAGTCTGAGGATGTGGGTTCTAATCCCGACTCCACTACTAGTCTGCTGTATGACTCTGGGCAAGTCACTTCCCTTCTCTGTGCTTCATCTGTAAAATGGGGATTAAGACTTTTAGTCTCATGTGGGACAGGGACTGTGTCTAGCTTGATTACCTTGCATCTACCTCAGGGCCTAGAATAGTGCTTGGCACATAGTAAGCACTGAACAAATACCACAATAATTATTATTATAGGTGGTAAGAGTGTTTGCCTCCCCTTGCTAGATTATCATATCAGACCCAATCCCTGACCTACATGAGGCTCCCAATCTAAGGGGGAGAAGTAACAGCCTTTAATTCCCCCTTATACAGAGGAGAAAACTGAGGCCCGGAAAAGCCAAGTGAATTGCCCAAGGTCCCACAGCAGTCTAGTGGTAGAGCTGGGATTAGACCCCTGGTCTCTTTCAGTCCTGGGCCATCATCCTTCTACACTATCATCCGATTGATGAAAGTGATGAAATACGATGTCACTGGCTGACATATCAGAGGAATCAAATGACAGTTTGAGGGGTGAGATTTTTCCTTTTTTCACCATGAACATTTTTCCTTTCTTCACCAAGACAACCAACCCTCCCGCCTCCATGTAACTGGCTCCTTGCTTTAGTGCCCCAAAGGCTGGCAGCGGGACAAAGGAGAGGAGGGGGCGGCTAGCTGGCGGTGTATCAGGCTGTCATCAGGCTGCATTTCTCTATAGTCTACACTTGGTTCTCGATTCATGGGGCAGAAGTCCATCTACCGTATTTATTGAGCACTTATTGTGTGCAGAGCACCGTACTAAGTGCTTGGGAGAGTACAATATAACAGAATTGGTAGACATGGTCCCTGCCCATAAATTTAGAGGTCATTTTCCTCTGGATGATTAGACCCTTTCCCAATCCCACAGGGGGAAAATTTCAGGGCACAAATCACTCCATTTCGGGTTTTACCCAATTTGAACATATTCTCTCTGGCCACTCCCTGTTGTGGTGACTGTATTCCAATTAGTGGGGGTGGGGATGTTTTTGTCAGTTGGAGGGAGAGAATTCCAGATAGCCTCATGCCCTCAGTCTATCAACCATATTCACTGAGTGCTTACTGTGTGCAGAGAGCTGTACTAAGTGCTTGGGGGACTACAACATAACAGAGTTGGAAGACACATTCCCCTACCTCCAATGAGCTTACGGTCTAGATTCTAAAGTCCACAAGTCTGAGGAGGCATAAATAAAGTGACCGTTTCAAGTGGCTGCCACGCGGCTCTGATGGGAGCCTGTTGGGCTACAGAGGGTGAGGTGAGAAAGCCGCTCTAGAGAAGAGAGTGAGGGTGGGATGCTCGTTCTAGCTTCCCCGCCACCACCCGGATGGAGCCGAACCACGAGACACTCCTGCAGCAGAGCAGAAATGAGGCCGGGGGCCGGGGCAGGAGTTTGCCTGGGAAAGAAAGTTGGAGGAGGATTCTTTTTTCTGCACAGCGCCTGGTCCAGAGTCACCGTCTGGGTCCAAGTCCAGTGGGAAAGTGATTGGGGGGGGAAGGGGTTGAAGAGACTTTCTCAGGTCCCAACAAAGGGGGTCTGACCCTTTGGCCTCCCCAAACATTTCCTTTCTGCCTTCACACGTGGTCCCTAGTTCATTGTGGGCAGGGAATGTGTCCGTTTATTGTTATACTGTACTCTCCCAAGTGCTTAGTACAGTACTCTGCACACAGTAAGCACTCGGTAAATAAGAACGACTGAGTGCCTTCAAGAGCTTATTCTGTGCCAAGCCCTTTACTAAGCACAGGGGTAGATGCATGCTAATCAGGTTGGACACAGTCTTTGTCCCACATGAGGGTCACAGTCAAAGTAGGAGGGAGGAGGGTTTAATTCCCTTTTTACAGAGGAGGAAACCGAGGCACAGAGAAGTGAAGTGACTTGCCCAGAGTTACAAAGCAGACAAGTGGCAGAGCTGGGCCAGAACCCAAGTCTTCTGAGTCTCTGCCTGTGCTCTTTCCACTAGGCCACCCTGCTTCCCATTATTGGACTTCATTCAGTGCATGAAGAATAACAGTGACTACTATTACTGCCACCTTTCCACAAGAACACTGCACCAAGCTGGCTCACCTTGCCAATGACACCCCTTACGTGCTGCCAAGGGCCCCCCAACTCTGCCCAGTGGAGCTCCAGTTCTTGGTTTGCCCATAATCCAGGGTGGGGAAGGCTACAATCAGCACTGGATTTCCAAACTCCTACACCACACTGCTGTTGTTCTGGGCTTAGAGGAAGATCTAACACCCATTACTTTATGATTCAACTTTATTTAAAGACCCCAGTAAATTATTCTGGGTTCAGCAAGCCTATCTAAACCTCCTAGAGCTGGAACTACCGAGGAAGGGAAAACAAAATTATGAGATCAGCTCGGAAGCCAGGAAGGGAAATGGCAGGAAAGGGGGACAGGGGAATTGAGGCTGATCTATTTTCCAATACTGTGTCTGCCCTGTCAAGCAAACAATTTGTTTGAATAGATGGGAAATGTAATCAGATCGCCGGGAAAATTGAATCACTAATTAGAAAGATTCAGACTCAAAATAGGGGGGGAAATCAGAAGGCCCCGGATCAGATAATGACCTCCGTGGAGACCGCCGAGTCTGCGGCCAACCGTGAACTAGTCAGATGATCGGGCGGTTCTGGAAATCAAAGTAGACGTGGGGCCTAGTGGGCTGGGATGCCCGTCAGCAGGCCGTATCAAAAATGGGGGAAGGCCAAGGAGGGTTGGACATCATTGTTTTTGGATCCCAATTAAAGGTTAATAGGAAATCCAGGGCCAGGTCTTCTTTCCTTGCATGCTTGCAACACAGAATAAAAGCCTTTTGTAGTTCACAAAGGAAATCTCTTTTGGAAATGCACCCAATCCAAAACTCTCAGTTATGCCATTTGTTAGTCAAACAATAATCAGAATCAGAAGTTAACCAGATTCTTCAGTGCCCAAACTCATCACTAGGCATAAATATGGCATCTTAGGAAACAAGTTATACTTTTAGACGCTAAAGTCCAGCGTTCTTCCACCCTGCCGGCTGATGATACATTCCTTGATCTCACTGTGTACTCCTTCTAAGAATGGAAGGACTTATGGGGAAAAAAACCCTCAATTAAATCCAATTGGCTTTTTGGAGGACAGCCATTCAAAAGCAAATGAGAAACATAGAATGCAATTTACTTCAGCAAAATTACTGATGAAACCCCAAACAAAATTTTAATCAAGGCCAACTATTTAGTGTAGAAGTAGATGGCAACTGGGCATCTTTATCATTGTTATTATTACTGTATTTGTAAGAACTTACTATGTGTCAAACACTCTTTTAAGCATTTGGGTACATGCAGGTTGGAAACAGTCCTTCACCCACATGGGGTTCACAGGCTAAGTAGCAAGGAGAACTGGAATTGAATTCCCATTTTTAAAGAATTATTATACTCTCTCAGAGGTGGGGGTGAGAGATGAACCAGGGGATTGGACTGTTGTTCTTATTCTTAATAATAATAATAATAATGGTATTTGTTAAGCACTTACTATGCCTCGTGAAGGAGCTGGTACAAAGCTGTCAGTAAAGCTGGCTTGGCCACATTACTGAGAGAATGAATGAGAACAAGGACTTTGTAACTCAGTGGGTCATACTTCTGAACTTGGTAAAATTCAGGCAGGTTTCAGTTCCCTGCCACATGGAACAATCTGAGAAAACACCACCCTCCTTCTCCAGTCCATTTTTTCTGCTGCTGCTTAGTGGACAGAGCATGAACCTAGGAGTCAATAGGACCTACATTCTAATTCTGGCTCTGTCATATATCTGCTGTGTGACCTTGGGCAAGTCACTTAACTTCTCTGGGCCTCAGTTTCCTCATGTATAAAATGGGGATTAAGAGTGTAAACCCCATGTGGGGCAGGGACTGTGTTCAACCTAAGTTGTTTCTATCCCAGCACTTAGAACAGCACTTGGCACACAGTAAGTACTAACAAGTACCATTATTATTATAACTTTTCAGAGCACTTATATACACAGAGTTCATACTCTGACTCAACTACATATCTCCTACTTCCCAGCTGTAATTTATTTCTGGGTCAGGCTTTCCCACTTGACTGTAAACTCCTCGAGGGCCCAAAACATGCCCCCTAATTCTTTTGTACTCACCTAAGCCCTTAACACAGTAGTCTGCACATAACAGGTGATTAATGAAAATTCTCTGAGTGATTGGTTGTTATTTTGTTATAGTATACTCTCCTCAATGCTTTGTTCAGTGCTTTACACATGGTAAGTGTTCAGTAAATACTATTGATTGGTTGGTACGAGCTTAACTACTTGCTGAAAAGCCAGAGCTCAACAAGGTAAGCTCTACGATTTCTCATTCATCTATCACTATGCTGAACAGCACTTATGTACATATCTCTAATTTAATTTCTTTCATTTATCTTCCCCTCTAGACCGTAAGCTCACTGTGGTCACGGAAGGTGTCTACCAACTGTTTATATTGTTCTCTTCCAAGTTCCTAGGACAGAGATCTGAAAACAGCAAGCACTCAATAAATACTATTGATTGATGCTGTCAGAGAGACCAGGCAGTGGTAGGCTAATCCTGTGGCCATTTGGGCCCTGAGGGTTAGCCACCATGGTAGGCAGCCGAGTGTCATTCTAACTCCCTCCGGCCCCCGAGCTGCCCACAATCCTGGGAGCTCTGCCTTGTCTGGTCCACCTCGAGGAGCAGGGCATCATCGGTATTCACCCAGCACGTACAGCAGAGAAAAGCTCACCTTTCCTCATTGCCCTTCATTAAAACGACTGAGTGAAGCTCTACTTTTGCTTTAGGCTGCAAGAAACGAATGGCGACTGGAGATAGTTGGCAGCAGAACCAATATATTATTGAGATTTGGGCATGAAAGGGCAGGCATGAAGAGTAAATTTACTTTACGAATTTATGCCACTGGAGGATGATTTTGGTTTTTTCAGCGAGTTTTGCTTTGGAGGCTTCCTCCTTAATCTAAGGGACTTTATTAGCAGGACCCATGTCATGGGACAATGGAGGGGAAAAAAAAATACTTGAGCATGTGCAGTGACCCAGCAAGGTTACCACAGACCCTGGGACAAAGGAGAGTCTCTTGTTTAATTTTGCACCCAGGGCTACCGTGACGGCTTTGCTGCTCTACCATATGATGCCTACATCTCTGGGGTCATTGCTTACTCGT
This sequence comes from Ornithorhynchus anatinus, assembly GCF_004115215.2. NCBI lineage: Eukaryota > Metazoa > Chordata > Mammalia > Monotremata > Ornithorhynchidae > Ornithorhynchus > Ornithorhynchus anatinus. The sequence goes on along the minus strand of NC_041740.1, from coordinate 5,155,483 downwards.
GTGACTCCCCCGCAGAGGGGACAGCAGGACTCAGGTGAACAAAACCGCAGTGTAGGAAAGAACCAGCAGGGCCTAGTGGATAGAGTATGGGCCTGGGAATCAAAAGCGGGTCCTCACTGATCCATGGAAATGTCATTCACTCAATCGTACTAACTGCTTGTCCCAGTGCTAACTCTGGTATGAAGTGCTTAGCACTACACTAAGCACTGGGGTAGATACAAGATAATCAAGGGGCTCTCAGCCTAAGAGGGAGGGTGAGCCGGGTATTTTGAATCCCGATTTTACAGATGAGAAGTCTGCGGCCCAAAGAATTGATCAATGGTATTTACTGAGCACTTACTGTGTGCAGAGCACTGTACTAAGTGCTTGGGAGAGCACAATACAATAGAGTTGGTTAGGCACATTCCCTGCCCACAGTGAGCTGACTGTCCTAAGGGCTTGGGAGATTACAATATAATGGTCTACCTGGATCTGGGAAGATGCTTCCAACCTGCTGAATAGCAAAGAGCTTTGGCTCAAACATCATGACTTTTGAGTATTATGATGACATTTCCTTAAGTGATTAACAAATACCATAATAATAATAATAATCATTATTATTTACTTAGCAACTATACTACATGTGAGGAGCTGGGTAGATACAAGATGATCAGCTTGGACATGACTGCTGTCCTGCATGGGGTTTACAGTTGAAGAGGTGGGGAAGAGCTGGTAGTTTACCCCTATTTCACAGGAGAGGGCACTGAGGCACAGAGAGGTTAAGAGCCTTGACCAAGGCCAGTTTCAGGGCTGGAGCTAGAACCTGGGTGTCAGAGTCCCAGATAAATGCTTAAATATGCAATACATACAAGTTTCATATTTTCAGTGAGTCCAGTTTTTTTATTTGATTTTATGGTATTTGTTAAGCGCTTACTAAGGCACTGTACCAAGTGCTGGGGTAGATACAAGGTTGGACACAGTCTCTGACCCACATGGGGCTCACATTTTAATCCCCATTTTACAGATGAGGTAATGGAGGCCCAGAAAAGTGAAGCAAATTGTCCCAGGTCACACAGGAGACAAGTGGGTGGAACCGGGATTAAAACCCAGGTCCTTCTGACTTCCAGGCCTGTGCTCTATCCACTAGGCCTTGCTGCTTCTACATGAAGTTACATGAGACACCCTGAAATTTCTTCCAGGGGGCATCCTTTTGATCTAAAGGTAGGGGCAGAGGGTCAATCTGGCTCATACTCCAACAAAGAAACGCCCCATATAAGCTCCCACTCATTAAGGAGGCAGTCAGAGGACCACCTACAGTCTCTGTTCCCCCTTCTCTAATGGGACGGAGACATTTGGCAGCACTTGGCTGGAGTTCCTTTTGGCTGCTTCCAGGGGAGATCCGCCGCTGTATATCTATCAGGGAGTCACTATAATCTATTTGTAATGCTGTTAATTTCACGCACCAATGTTCTGTTGTAGGAGTCGGTGACATGGGAGACGAACGATCTGAGGGGGGGCTGGCAGTAGGAAGCTGTGCTACGGCAGACCCTCCCTCTAGAGGGTCTTTAAACATCCCCAGAGCTTCATTCCACAGCCGGGGTAGTTTAACCCTTTTTTGGGGAAACACACCATCCCACAGAGAATCTTTGTACGTGCAGTGTTGGTGAGGGGCCGGGGCAGGGGACTGAGGGTCATGAGATCAATCTTTTCAGGGACATACCACACGTGTAAACCTTATCTTCAAACACAATGGGTGTTCAGCATAGAACACAGGAGCTCTCTCATTTCCGTCAGAACTACTTACACCTACTGTGCTCAGAGCACTGGATTAAGCAGTACTAAGCATTCTCACTTAGAAAAGTAGCGTGCCCTAGTGGATAAGGTTTAGGCCTGGGAGTCAGATGGATCTGGGTTCTAATTCTGGCTCTGCCGCTTGTCTATGTAACCATGGGCAGGTCATTTAATTTCTCTGGGCCTCAGTTACCTCATCTGTGAAACTGATTAAGGCTGTGAGGACCATGTGGGACATGGAATGTGGTTCAACTTGATTAGCCTGCTTCTACCTCAGGACTTTCATTTATTCATTCAATTGCATTTATTGAGCGCTTACAGCTCACAGTCTAGAGAGGGAGAGAGACATTAATATACATAAATAAATATATTACAGATATATGCATATGTGCTGTGGGGATGGGAGGAGGGATAAATGAAGGGAGCAAGTCAGGGCAATGCAAAGGGAATGGGCGAAGAGGAGAGGAGGGGTTAGTCAGGGATGGCTTCTTGGTAGAAATGTGCCTTCAATAAGGCTGTGAAGTGGGTAGATCAATTATCTGTCTGATAAGAGGAAGGAAGGGCATTCCAGGCCAGAGGTAGGATGTGGGCAAGAGGCTGGCAGTGAGATAAGACGAGATCGTGGTACAGTGAGAAGGTTAGTATTAGAACAGTGCCTGGCATATAGTAAGTGCTTAATAAATGCCATAAAAAAAGAATATGGATATAATACATTAACACTTTTCATAGTTTTTTTTGTATTTTCGGGAGAGCCATGTGAGAGCTGCTTTGGTTAATGATTCATCAGTCACTTTCAGAGTGCCCTCAGTTCAGACTGTAAGCTCCTTGAGAGCTGGAAATGGGTCTTCTTTCTGTTATACTCTCCCAAGCACTCAGCGCTGGGCTATGCACACAGTAAGCCCTCAATAAATATCACTGATGGACGGAAACAGGGTAGACTTAACAGCCCCAAGCAGAGAACCCTCCTCGAGCTGTCCGGTGGATTAAACTCTGATAGAAATAGCTCAGGAAAATCACCCTACTCCTGTTACTCACTGGAAACTTGAAGTTTCTGCATCAAATACTGGTCATCTCTCATGTGCGCGCTCTCAGACACACACTTATTTTGACTCCAAGGAGATGCCATTGATCGTGAAATTCAACTCTGTGTATGTGGGCAAGTGAAAAGACCAATGCGGGGACCAGTGCCTGGGCCACACAAAGCACATTCGATGGTTGTCCCTTGTGCGGTCATGTTGGTCACACACCCTCAGAGGCTTCCTATTTAGGGACTATATGGGGTGTGGGTTGCTCCTTCTTAGCTGCTGTCAGCATTCTGCCCAGGTGTCACTGAGCATTTTATCCTCATTTTACAGAGGAGAAAACTGAAGGATGGAGAAATTAAGTGACTAACCCAAGGTCACCCAGCAGGCCAGTGGGCTGGAATTGGCACCTGGGTTTCGTCTCCAATTCAGGTCTCTCCCTTCTAGGCTATTCTGCCTCCTTTGAGGATATCATGGTTTTTTGCTAGTAATAAGCAGCTGTAGGAGAAAAAGTCTCTTCTTTTTTTAAACACTTCAACACTGGATGAGGGAGTTCGCGCAAGGTGTTTTTGACATATGAAGAAACCACGAGAGAGAGAGACTAGGGAGCTAGTTATTTTTAGCTGAGTAATGAAGCACACTAAATTGAAGAATTCCCTACCTCAATTTTTTAAGCATTCCTCTTCCTTTTCTACCTAAATTATGATCTCACCCATAAAATTAGCTTCTTTTGGTTTCCTGACATTTGCTAATTTCTATGAGGGATGACAGGAGTCACCTTTTGTCATGTAAATTCATCTTGTGCTCTTCTTCTAAACCTCACCACAGCGAATACTGGAGAAAGACTAAACTCTATAAAAATGGCTGGCTGTTGTACTGCTCCTGGACCGAAGAAGACTCCTAATGACCCAAAAGACCATTTGACCAAAGTGGAGACATTTAAGGAAACACTCGGTGGGAAGTCACATGGCCTACTGGAAAGCGCACGGCCCTGGGAGTCAGAGGATTTGGGTTCTAATTCCAGTTTTGCCACTTGTCTGCTGTGTGACCTTGGGCAAGTCACTTCACTTCCTCTATGCCTCAGTTCTCTCTTCTGTAAACTGGGGATTAAGACAGTGAGCCCCACGTAGGACATGGACCGTGTCCAACCTGATTAACGTGTATCTACCCCACTGCTTAATACAGTGCCTGACACAAAGGATTTAATAAATACCAATAAAAAAAAAACCCAAAAAACTCTTCCACCCCTTCCTGTTCCCACCTCTGCCACACTGCAGCACAGTGTGACACAAACACAGTCGAGGAATGAGGAGGATTGAAGGGTGCATGGATGCCCCAGCAGAGAGGCAGGTAGGAGGTCCACTTTTTCCCATGAGCCCCCAGGGTGGTTTCTGGGACATCAAAATGTCTCCATCAGGGTCTTCCAGACCTTAACTTCCCGTGACTCCCCTATCCTCCCCATGTCATTCTTTATCACTTCAAATGACAAACAGAGGGAGGGATATCCCTGATGCTAAAGAAACTTTTTTCTGTGATAACGAGGAGAGGAGAGGGAAGGTTGAAGTGGGGCAAAGGGGGGGGAGCAGGGAAGGAAGAGTGGTAATGGAGCAGGAGGGAATAATTGATAGGAGTAGCCATGTTTGGGAGGGAGAGAGGAACAAAATGCTGATTCCTAAGGAAGTCAGATCAAACAAGCTACACTTCCACATGTCTGCTGTACATTCATGTTTTCTGTAAGGCCAGGAAAATGCTGGAGAAATCAATAAACCTTCAGCTACCGGGATTCAAGACCAAAAGTAAAACCTTCCTGATAAGGGGAAAGGTCAGATGTGGGGAGCAGGGAAGAGGACAAAGGAAACTTGGGCTAGTGGATAAAGCACAGGCTTAGGAGTCAGAAGGACCTGGGTTTTAATCCCAGCTCTGTCACTTGTCTGCTGTGTGACCTCAGTCAAGTCACTTTACTTCTCTGTGCTTCAGTTACCTCATCTGTAAAATGGGGATTAAGACTGTGAGCCCCATGTGGGACAGGGACTGTGTCCAATCTGATTTGCTTGTACCCATCCCAGCAATTAAGGCAGTGCCTTGCACATAGTAAGCGCTGAACAAATATCACCATTATTAGAACAGGGCTTGACACATGGTAAGCACTTAGCAAATACCATTATTATTGTTAACTTGCCTGCGTCTCCAGGGTCTTTACTCCAGGTTCTTCCCGAGATCTCTCTGGGTCTACTTCTGGATAAAGCAGCAGCGTTGCTCAGTGATCTAAGTCACGTGCACTGGGAATTGGGAACCATGGCAACCTTTAAGCCCTTCTTTCACCCTTCTGATCCTCACGATCTCGATGTGCTTACTGGAGAGGAGAGCATTAAATTGCCACCAGCTTCTTCTGGGCCAAAAACATGCCTGATGCCAACTTCCTTGAGAATTCTTTCAGGAACAAAAATTATCTCTGGGTGGAGAGGGGTACCTTATTAAGACTCAGATTTGGACCTGGATTTCCAGTTGGTTCTAGTCACATGGGCTCATGTTAATTTGCCTGTATGGAAAAGGCCATGGTTAATTAGCTGCAGTAGTTCCTAAGTTCTTACTATGTGTCAAGCACTGTGGCAGATACAAGATAATCAAGTTAGACACAGACCCCGTCCCACATAGGGCTCACAGTCAGAGTGGGGAGGAGTACAGGCATTGAATCTCTTTTTTTACGGATGAGGAATCTGAAACACAGAGAAAGAAGTGACTTGCCAAGGTCATACAGCAGGCCAGTAGCAAAGCTGGGTTTAGAAGCCAGGTCCCCTGAATCCTGGTCCTGTGCTCTATCCACCAGACCACTTTGCCTCATTTACGGGTGAATCTGATGTTGAATGCTTATTCAGCCAACCCTCTTCAAAGCTCTGCAGGATATAGGAAGTGCCTAATGACCGCCCTAATTAAATAAAAAAATGATAAATGGACAGCCCAGAAAAGAACAGATGCCAGAAAAGCACAGGTGGCTGAGGAGAAAAAAGTTGGGAGGGGTTAAGTGCCAGATGCTCACTTTTCTCCCTTGATTGCCAGACCTGGAGCAAGTGAACTGGCCGAGCCCTGAAAATGTCACCCTCTTCCCTGCCTCCCAACCCAGAAAACCTGCCTCCTTTGAAGTCCAGTGTGGTAAATTCCAAGGCTGACCGGGAGCCCCAAGTGGAACAGGGCCTGTGTCCCACCTGGTAAACTTATAACTTCCTCAGCTCTTAGAACAGTGTTTGACATAAAATTAGCACTTAACAAATATCATAAAAAAAGGATTTGTTGTCAGGAAACACTTAAATTGAACAGCATTCCTGAGGCTGCCTGAGCAGAAGGCACCTAAGTACAGTGCTCTGCATTGTACAGTAAGCGCTCAAGAAATAAGACTGAGTAAATGAATGAATAATCAATTCTGACTGGAGAAGCCACATGGCCTATTGGAAAGAGGATAGGCCTGTGAGTCAAAGGACTTGGGTTCTAATTCTGGCTCTATCAGTTGAGGCTGTGTGTCCTTGGGCAAGTCACTTAGCTTCTCTGGGTCTCAGTTTCCTCATCTGTAAAATGGAGATTAAAAACCTGTTCTCCCTCCTACTTAGACTGGGAACCCTCAACTTGTATCTGACCCAGCATTTAGTATATTGCTTGGCATATAGTATGTACTTAACAAATACCCCCATCATTGATATGATTACTAATTTCAGGCCATCTTATTGGCCAAGCCTGAGTGCTAGAACTAAATCATGAGCTAATCAGAAAGTGGGCATTTATTAAAATGTGAAAAATTTAAAATGGGAGGAAGCAGTTGTTAGACTATAAGCTCCATCCCCCAGTGCTTAGGCAGATTAATCAGGGCAGAACTCCTGGAGGAGATGTGATTTGCGAAGAGTTTCAAAAATGGGGAGAAAGTGGGTCTGCTGAATGTGAAGGGGGAGGGAATTTCAGGTAGAAAGCTGGAAAGAGCACAAGACTGGGAGTCAGAAGATCTGAGTTACAATCCTGACTGGCTCTGCCACTTGTTTGTTGGGTGACCTTGGGCATGTCATTTAACTTCTCTGTGCCTCGGTTACCTCATCTGTAAAATGGGGATTAAGACCGTGACCCCTGTGTGGGAAATGGATTGTGTTCAACTTGATTGGCTTGTATCTACCCCAGTGCTTAGTACAGTGTCTGGCTCATTGTAAGCACTTAACAAATACCATTTATTTTTAAAAGAGGCTGTGAGCAAGAGGTTGGCAATGGGAAAGATGAGAATGAGACACAGTGTGAAGATAGTAACCCCCGTGGCATCTTCAACTAGCATTTTTTTTTTTTGGCAACAATCTTCTCTGGAGCAACAGTTATGAACAAAATCAGCCCTAAATTACAGTGGTGTCCAATTCTTCACGATTCTTAGTAACAAAAAAAATGCTTCAACTACAAAAGGGTGCTAATAATCTTCCCTCACATCCATCGTAAATGTCTTGAAGTCCTAATTGTTGTTCAGGAGGCTCTAACAGTTTGGTCCATATTAATCAGCTTGGATTCCTGCATATAATTGCTGTTAACTAGCTCAGAGACAATAACAGGCTGCTAAATTGGAGATGGAGAACAAATAGCTTCAAGAAAAAAACTGGGTGATTTTTATTTTATTTTTTTGCCCACCACATTACAATGATAGCCATTCATAATAAAAGCAATTAAGTGTTCTCTATTTAATATCTCACTGTGTCACTCAGCAAAACCACTTTTCTCATTTACTTTTCTCCCTTTCTTTTATTACCAATTACACAAACTTCACTGGCTAATTTAGAGGACTGTAAGAATTACTAGCAGCCTCTGAATATTTTTTAATATTCTACCAGTACAGTCAATCTAAAATGGAGGTTGGGGAGTGGGAGGTTGGCAGAGCGGTTTGCTTGGAGATTTTAAACGTTCATTCATTATTGTCCTGTTTCCTATACCAAAAAGGTTAGGGGAAAGTTATTCACTCTTTGTGAATAATATACTTCGACTGTCTAGATCAATGAATAAATGAATCCGTAACTGATGGTATTTATTGAGTGCTTACTGCGTGCAGAGCACTGTATTAAGTGTTAGGGACAGTACAACATAATTCAGTTGATAGACATGATTCCAGTCCCCAAGAGCTTACAGTACATATGGGGGGGAGGTGGACATGAAAATAAATTACAGATAAGGGAAATGGCAGAGCATAAGGGACATATGGGCCTGGGACTGGGGAGAATATCAAGTGCTTAAGGGGTATAGAAGAAAATCCTATGGATACACTACCAGAATGACTGCAGAAAAAGGTGGGGTGTTCAGGGAGAAAGGTTTCCATGGCATCGCTAGGGTCAGAGATGACTCAACAGCATAAGGCAAGGGGTACAGACCCAAGTGCATGGGTGATGCAGAAGGGAGGGCAAATTGGAGAAATTAGGGTTCAGTCGGGGAAGGCCCATTAGCTTGTAAGGCCCTGGTAAATGGGACCATGATTTGGACTGCGGTTGTAGCTTCCTATAGAGGTAGGCATGTAGTAGCTACTTAATAAACACTACTGGATCCTTGATTGGGAAATTCCTTAACTTTCCCTGGATAGGCAGAGCCCGCACCTGCCCTTATGAGCACTGTTGCTCACTAAGATTCTCCCAGACTCTCTCCTGAACACGAAGTTGAAATGTACTCTTCCATTTTCCCTCCCCTGAAAAAGAGGCTGCAGCTGTGGCCAGGGATGTGGTTCTGACAGATCAGTCATTGGTATTCATCCAACACTTACTGTGTACACAGAATGCTGTACTAAGTGCTTGGGGGAGCACCTAAGCGTTGGCAGACACACTTCCTGCCACAAGTAGCTCACAGTCCAGAGGGAAGGGGAGGCAGACATTAGAAGAAATTATGGCTATGTACATAATGAGATCCTAAGGCCTTTTTAGAACAGGGAGCTACGCTGGTGGAAAATCTGCTAGCCACCCACCGGCTCACAGCCTTTCAGGAGCTGCAAACAATCAATCAATGGCATTTATTGAGCACTTACTATGTTCAGAGCACTGTACCAAGCACTTGGGAGAGTACAATGCAACAGGGTTGCCAGACACGTTCCTTGCCCACAATGAGCTTATTGTCTGGAGGGCAGGGGGACCCAGACATTAATATACATACTTGATAATATATAATTTATAGATTTGTGCATTAGTGCAGTGGGGTTGAGGAAGGGGAGGCTATCAAATGTTCAAAAGTCACAAATCCAAGTGGAACGAGGACTTAATTGGGGAAGGCCTCCTGGAGGAGATCTCAGCTGGTCTGGCTCTTCGATGGGGTAGGTGGGGGAAACGAGAGTCGCCATAGACATCAATTCTGGCCTCAACCTCTCACAATGATTAAGGATGCTGAAGGATTAAGGAAGGACAGAGTTGGGCATTGCCAGCTCAGTGTGTACACTCCCTAGAGGCCAGGAATCATGTCAACCAACTGTACTGTACTTTCTCAAGCACTTAATGCAGTTTTCTGCACAAAGAAGGAGCTCAATAAATACCACTCACTGGTATTTGTGAAGCAGCCCTGTAGGTGATCTATCCCAAAAGGAAAGAAAAAATTAAACTGCTTCCATTTTCTTAGTCCAATATTTGAGGTTCAGCATTGCAATAATAGTGCAGTCAATCAATAGCATTAATGGAGCTCTGATTGTACATCGGAGACTTTGCTAAGCGCCTGGGAGAGTTCAACACCCTAAGGTGGCACAATCGGAGAGCTTACGATCTAATGAAAGGAATCATAAATCTGAGGGGAGGTAAAAATTTCATTTAAATCCCTTTCTGGGGCTCTTGCCCATCTTTCAGGAGAGTAGGAAAAAATGAGCAGAAGTTCCTTGAAGTAGAAACGTACTAAATCCTACCTCAACTCGAGACATCAGCTGTAAAATGCTTTTATTTTAGCACTCCTATGCCGTTATTCCAGAGCTCTCTCCAATCCTGCAAAGTGAACCCTGACTTAAACACTTCTCCTCCCTCTGAAACATTTGGAGAGACTTGAGAGAAAGATTAAAGTCCCATTTCAATTTAGCTTTAGTTCATGATATCTACCTACTACAGATAATGGCAGACCCACTATGACAAGATACCCTTTTGCTGCATAGGATAAAACAACTGGAAAATGAAATACAATGTTTACGTACAAACACGAACTGCCTCTAATCCAAAATATTTTATCATTAGTATATACTTGCATTGTTTTTCGATCAGGCTACCACAGTTGTTTCTCTATCACTGTTTTTCATATATTTCTATTGTTTTGGTCACTTTCTTTGATCTTGAAAATGTATTAATACCTTTAATGTTATTTCCCATGGGAAACTGTACTTCATGTAACGTCATTTGCCTTAACACTTCATTTTCATGGAAACAATTCCAAGTGATGACTGGGATAAAGCAGTCTATATTTTTTATTCTGTGATGTGTTGTGGAGGAAGAGGAGCCAGAGAGGGGTCCCTTACTTCTATGTTTAGAGAGAAACCCACAATTTTTAAAGATGCATCTAATTTCAGATTTTCACAAATGCCTCTGACTCACAATTCAGACTTCCATCAACACTGTGATGATCCTCCGTGCTTGTATTACTGAGTATTCGGTAGAAGTGGGTGGCCCCAAATCAACGCCTAAAACATGTACGATTGAATTGCATTTAATTATCAATGTATTTGTACTCCCATCAGATTTTCTTCTCAATTTTGAGCTTCAAATGATGGTATATTGAACTTAAAAGGCTACTGTGTAAAATCTCCCAGCAGGAAACCGTTTCCAAATAAATGATCTTTAGTTGACGTACAGAATATAACAGTTTCCACTTAGCCTTTCCCTCTAAAACAGATGGTGTGGATTTAAAGAAAAATTCTGTGGAAGTGGATTTATTAATACACTATGGGTAAACGCTGCGAGTTTCAAAGTGAAGACTCCGTGTGCCAGCATTTGTAATAACAGCCCATTTAGATTTCAATCGCTCTAGAGTGGAACCTCATTTCTGTAGAGTCCCTAGGACACAGTTCATATTACTAATGGTATTTATATAAGTGCTATGACCCAAGCACTGTGATGACCTCTGGGAGTGCCTTATTTTATCCTCATTTTATAGATGAGGAACAGAGGCCCAGAGAAGCATCTTGCCAAGGTCACACAGTGGGCTAGAGGAAAAGCTGGAATCAAACCTGGGTCTTCTGCTTCCCCAATCCATGCTCTTTCCACTAGACCATAGTGCCTTTTTTAGCACATCTTTCTTCCTAGTAAGCTAGGCAACAGGTAGCTCTTCCTCTGGAAGATGCTACTTATCTAGGAGGAGGGCCCCATCAGTATACCCCCAGAGGTGGCACATCAGGCTGGGCAGACTGGCACACTACACTACCAGTGGAAGGATACTGGAGGTTCAGGATTGTCATGACTATTCCAGTGCCGACAGCCCTGCTTTGGGTTTCTATTTCCTGCCCACTTCCATGCTATCCTCCACCTCCGCCTCTGGTGGCTCCTGTTTTTTTTTTTTTTATATTTGTTAAGTGCTTACTATGTGTCAGACACTGTACTAAGTGCTGGGGTGGATAAAAGCTAATCAGGATGGGCAGAGTCAATGTCCCACATGGGGCTCATGTCCCAGTCTTACAGATGAGGTAACTGAGGCCCAGAGAAGTGAAGTGACTTGCTCAAGGTTACACAGCAGACAAGTGGTGGAGCCAGGATTAGAACTCAGGTCCTTCAGACTCCAAGACCCGTAGTCTATCCAATAGGCAACACTGTTTCTCACTGCTGCTTGATTAGAGAAGGCACTTTGTCCACTGAGGGACTGCTGGCCTGCATACAAACTCTCCCACCCACCCTCGACCTCCATCCCCTAACTTAAAAATCAATCACCTCATCGGCCAGCAATGGCATTTACTGGGCTCCTGAGTGCTAAATCATTGCAAGAAAATGGCTGAAGCAAAACATATGATCCCTACCCTCTAAGAGCTAGCAATCTAATGGACTATGCATGTAATTTGGAAAAACACCCCTCCTCCGCTCCAGATTGTAAGCTCATTGTGGACAGGGAATGTTTCCGTTTATTGTTGTATTATACTCTCCTAAGAACTTAGTACAGCGTGCTGCACACAATAAGCACTCAATAAACACGACTGAATGAATGAAAAACCATCCCCACTCTAGCAGATAGCAAATATAGCAAGTTACATTTCCTGAAGCTCCCTCTTACAACTGCCTGGTTGTCTGGAAGTGTGGATGCACTACCACCTGCTTTCTCTGTTGGAGTATCGGCTCCATGTGGGAAGGGAGACTGCCACTTCTTTGCTTTGTGCTTCTCGTGTACTTTCCAAGCTCTTAGCATAAATGCTATGACTCTCCTTGTTCCTCATCCACACAGTCGTTGCACTTGAAAAGCTTTCCCAGCTCAATCTCAATCCAAATGCCCCCTTTTCCACGCCAGCAGCCCCCACTCTTAGGACAATGATCAGTACCGGTGTCCACACTGGAAGGTCAGAGAAACGCGGACACAGAGAAGAGGCTCGACTGCAACAAAGCTGGGGAGAGAGATTTAGTGCTCTAAATGCAGTTGATTCAAGAAAATCTCCTCTTTCTGCTTCCACGTCAAGGATACACGCCTGGGGCCACCCAACAGTCACAAATCAATTTTTCAGAGCTTTCGTATCATGAAACCCAGGCAGGATTTTATTGTCTGTGGCCTGGAGACCTGAATTTTGAAAACTCTCTGACAGCTGAGTACTAATATGAATGTAAAATGCTGGCAACCGTGGTCTTCTTTCAGGATGATGATATGTTTGTCTAAGTTCCCTAAGCATCTAATTTCCCTCAACCATGACTACTGTTATTTATCCTGAATATTGCTAGCCATTCCAATTCTATCTCTGCCTTATAAGGAAAGCCTTGGAAACCGCTCTTCCACATAATCTCTTCTTCTCATCTGTAAAATGGGGATTCTGTATCTGTTCTCCATCCCCTTTAGACTTGGAACCCTGGGGGAACAGGATTATCTTCGATCTACCCCAGTGCTTAGTACAGTGATTGGCACATTGTTTGGCATTCAGTTTTGACAATCTTTAGACCTTAAGCTCATCGTGTGCAGGGAATGTGTCTGTTTATTGTTGTATTGTAGTCTCTCAAAAGCTTAGGACAGTGCTGTACACACAGTAAGCGTTCAATAAATACAACTGAGTGATTGACTGACAATATTCAGTGAGCTCTACTGTATGTAGGCTGGATTTCCCTCACAATAACCACAGAAATGGGGGCTCATTGTCTTTCCTCCCAAAGAACCCAAAGTGTTTTTGTGGATTAATCACAGCTTTCCTCACATTAAGGAGACATAGGAACCAAAGTCCCTATTTTACAAGATGGACAGACTGAGGCCCCAGTTCCCCCCTAGGACTGCACTGAGCCCCCTCCAGAGTTTAGTCTGTTTGGTGCCTTAGGGAAGACTTTTTCATGGTATTTGTTTAGTGCTTACTATGTGACAGACACTGTTCTAAGCGCTGGAGTAGAAACAAAGTTAATCAGGTTGGACACAGTCCGTGTCACAGTCCCAGACTAAGTCCGTCCCCCTTTTCCTCTGCTCCTCCTCCCCTCCCCACTGCCCCTAAACCCTCCCTCTGCTCTACCCCCTTCCCCGCCCCACAGCACTTGTGCATATTTATACATATTTATTATCCTATTTATTTTATTAATGATATGTATATATCTATAATTCTATTTATTTCAATGCTGTTGATGCCTGTCTACTTGTTATGTTTTGTTGTCTGTCACCCCCTTCTAAACTGTGAGCCCAGTGTTGGGTAGGGATTGTCTCTATCTGTTGCCAAATTGTACTTTCCAAGTGCTTAGTACAGTGCTCTGAACACAGTAAGCGCTCAATAAATATGATTGAATGAATGAATGAATGTCTCACACGGGGCTCACAGTCTTAATCCCCATTTTACAGATGAGGTAACTATGGCACAGAGAAGTGAAATGACTTGCTCTAGGTCACACAGCAGAAGCGCTTAGTACAGAGCTCTGCACAAAGCAAGCGCTCAATAAATATGATTGAATGAATGAATAACAAGTAGCAAAGTGAGGATTAGAGCCCAGGTCCTTCTGACTTCCAGGCTTGTGCTCTACCTGCTAGGCCATGATGCTCCAGGGCCACTGACACTTTGAAGCACAGGGGTTGGCAGCACATGATGCTTAAGCCCTGCATCTCCTCAGAGCACACAAAGACCTGGACAAAACCCATCGAACGTTCCTCCCTGCAGAGGAGTCTGTGTCGTTTTGCATTTACTCAAGGTGATGAGGGGAATTTTTGCTCCTTCAGGTAAGCCTCCTTTTGAGGCAGCTGTGCCTGAACTAATATTATTTTTTAATTAAAGAAATATATTTACTGTTTACTCAGAGGGCTCTGACTCCCATAGAACACCGTCTAACCTTTTGTAAGATACACATTAAGAAGCGTCAAACTGCTTTCATACACAGCCCGCACCAAACAAAGATAGCAATTATGCGTCAGGAAATGTTCACTCTCCCAAAGTCAGAACTAATCTCCCTTTTGTCCCCTTTTGTGTCTGCTGCAAGGCTTGCCCTTTTGGCATCTTGAATTAAAACTTATTTTCCAAATTTTCACCTTTGACTCCTCTCTGAGCCTGCCAAATTTCACTTCAGTTGTGGGATCCAAAAGAAATATGCAGTCTAATAGTAACCTTACCAATGCTGAGTAAATCTGGGCTGATGGAGGGAAGGGTGAGAATCTCTCATAGACACACCTCTAATCACGACTCCAGCAACCACAATTGCTTGGGAATAGTTTACAGAATGGACCAAGGGTGGAAATTCTCAAGCTGAGGTCTGCATTTTAAATTTGGGAGTATAGGTTATTGGAGATTTTAAACGGGTATATCAGCGATCCTTAGTTTTCTAAAAAGATATTTTACAGAAAAATATTTTCTAGAAATATGTCCAGGAGAACCTCCAAAGACCATCTGGGATGGTTTCTCCCCGGATCTTGGCTCCTTTCAGGGTTCTGACATATTTTAAATTCAAGCAGGATTTCATAGCTCTGAAGATCTAGTCCCCAGTGGTGTCTGCTGCTCTTGATGTCCCAGAGATCACCTATTCTGGGACCACAGACCGACCCCGTTCTCTCTTCCAGCTTCCTTGCAACCGTCCACCTCTAGACTGTAAGCTCATCGGGGACAGGGAATGTGTCAGTTAATCGTTGTGTTGTACTCTCCCGAGCTCTTAGGACAGTGCTTTGCATGCAGTAAGCGCTCAATAAATACGACAGGATGAATGAATGAATAAATACAGCTGGGCATAAGGGATCTGGGGAAGAGAGTGTGGATGACTCGGGGCAAACCATCTCGCTGTGGGCAGGAAACATGTCTATCAATTCTGTTACGCTGTACTCTCCCAGTCGCTTACTGCAGTGTTCTGCACATAGTAAGCACTCAATAGAATGGATTGAAACCATCTCCATTACAACCTAAACAACTGAAATGAATACCCTGACTGTAGGAATTTCTTTCCTCTCTTAACCACTGGAATCTGAGCGATGCCTACCTGAACGGCAAGGGGCCAGAAAGACACCCCTACTGGATTCTCATCCACCGACTGTGCAAGAGATTACCTCTCAAAGATACTTATGCTCATGGATGCTGTCTGCTCATCACCTTAGAACCAAAGGCCAACTTGCTAACTATCTATTGTATTGTATTCCCCCAAGTGCTTTGTAAGGTGCTCTGCACAAAGAAGCACTCAATAAATATGACTGACTGATTATCTATTCCCACCTTTCTTTAGATCTGTAGACATCTGCATATTTTAACCAGGAAAGATGGGGAAAACCTAGACTGTCTGAGACTGGGTTTGCTAAGCAATTCTCAACCCAAACTTGCTACACATCAATAAGGACAGCACAGCGGTGCCCTTCCCCAAAGTGGATTAACTAAAAGGGCAAACCAAGGGACAGGACGATGGAATGTTCCATTTTCTTGTTCACTTGGGAACAATCGCTTCTCAAATCTAAAATTCTTCCAGAGATCCTAGTCCCTCTGCACTGAAGAGGTAGCTCTACTTCAAAAGCATTTTCATTCCCATCTGCTTCTCATAGTTTTTAAGTCACCAAATGGTATTTAAAAAGAAAGACTGACTTGTGTGAAACACTTTAGTCAGAGGCCTAGACTAAGGGCAGCTTTGAAGCCCGGGGTTAAATTTTATGGACGTGTCCCCTGTAAAATGACAAGAGCTGGGATTTATATTGTGAAAGTGATAAGGCCGCCTTTAGCCATAGCACTCAGAGAAGTGGCAGGATAATTAATGTATTATTTCAGTTGAAGGAGACACTGACAGCAGCTTTTTGTGCTTGGGAAAAAATTTATGGGGTAATTGAGGAAATGGCAAGAAAAAAAAAATTACCTGAAAGGGTGAAATAAATTCTTGTCGAGAGACAGTTCTTCACCATCTCCCCAAGAAAAATCCTATAAACCGAATCTGAGACTGACAGAAATTCTGTCCGCTGTGGAGTTATTTATACCCTTCCCTTCTACTAGATGGCAGTATGACACGCAGAGAGAAAATATCCTAGGACAGTCAAGTATTTTTTGGTACGAGGGAATGAGATATTGAAGAACTTCACTAAATAATATTACTCCAGCAGTGGAATCCGGAAGCGGGTCTATAAATACAAAGGAAGAATACTCACCGGTTCGACACCATATGAGAAGAGGGCATATTCCCTATCGGGAGACACTTCATATCGGATGGCTTTTAACAACTCCTAGAAACACACAGAGAGATAAACATAAGCAATTGGACAGTTAACTGAGTACAGCCATTAATAGGATGTGTTAATGGGGAAAAACAGCCATGCCAACTTTCTGAGAAATGGTTTTGAGACCGTAAGCTTGTTGTGGGCTGGGAAGGTGACTACCAACTCTGTTAAACCGTACTGTCCTAAGTGCTTAGTACCCTGCTCTGCACACAGTAAGCACTCAATATATACCACTGGTTGATTGAAATGACCCTTCTATTTCTTCCCATCGTCTCATTATCTGAGCATGAATGACCAAAGTTAGGCTGTCTTGTGGGTTTCAGTAGGAAGTGGCAGCTGCCGTCCTGCTCAAGTCAAAGGGGGATTTCACTTTCTCAAGGATTGTGTTTAAGGGAGCAGCTGATGGCCACAAACTAAGCACCTTGAATTCAGTATTCAACAAATTACGCTGATCTTTATTTCTTGGAAACTTCTGGAAAAGGAAATCCACTCATGCACAGAGGAACTATCACCAGCCCAGGCACAGCCCACTGCAGCCTCCTCCCTTCCAGTGGAAGGAGCACAGCCTCAATCCGTGTTCATCTGAGTCACAGGCACCACCCCTGACAGGATCCAGTGAGAGGGCAGTCAAGGAGAGAAGACCAAAGAGGGAAATGTTTGGCACCCAGGTGGGGATAAATACTTCACTCTACACTTAAGCACTATAGTAAAGTGAAGAATGAAACCTTCTTTCTATAGAACACTTATTTTTCCAAACAGCTTTCACATTAACATCTCATTTTATTTTCACAACATCCCTGAGGTAGGGAAAAGCAGGTGTTATTGTCCCCATTTTACAGATGAAGAAACTGAGGTTCAGAAAGACTAAGTGGCTTGCTTGGGGCTATGCAGAAGGCTGATGGCAGAGCTGGGACTAGAACCTAATAATAATGATGATGGTGGTGGTATTTGTTGTGTACCAAGCACTACACTAAGCGCTATGGTAGATACAGATTAATCAGGTCAGACACACAGTCCCTGACCTGCAGCGGGCTCGGTCTCCTGACTCTCAGACTATTCAGAGAGCTGCCTCCTCTTTGGCTTGATGAACCACCATCTCTCTAATACGTTTTATGCTTTTATTTTCTGGAAGTTTTTAAAAATAGAGTTTTCCAGAAACTCCAGGCGGGGCAACCACTTCCTAGATTTAATCAAGACTTCTTTCTGAACCAAGCTCCCCTGAATTTCATTACAATAACTCGATCTACAATAGGGGAGTTAGTCGCTGCCACACACGCGAAGGTAAGCTGTGTCAAGGAGGTGGGGAAGGTGCTGCGGGAGAATTACATATGTATTATTGCAATTGTTCAGTAAATGTGTAAGAGCCTAAGGACTTTATCTTTCAATTATGTGTGATATGCAACACTTGTTTCCAATACCTGCAGAGAATTTCCCGCAGTCCGAGAGAAAGCGAGCTTTCGGTTTATTAAATTAGTGTGGGTTCAATTTCACATTATCTTTCGTTGCTTAGCCTGTAGTATTACAAGTTTATTGCTTCTGCCTGGCCATACTAAAAGTTGAAAACTAAAGTCATTTTCTGCTTTATTGACCTGAAGGAAAAAAACCCTGAAATTATCCCGGTCATTAAAGAAGGTACTTACAATTTTTTGGCTTTCTATTAATATGGTAGAACGGTTCGTCTCGACATTCCGCAGCATGACCGTGCCATTTTGTTCTCGGTAGATGAATTCCTTATCTGTAAAGACAGCAAGAAAGGGGAAGCATGAGACATCAAGAAACCCACTCGGCCTTTGATCGGCACGCTGGCTGCTGATGGAGAATGGAGCCCCATTTGCGTCAGAAGTATGCCAACTTTTAATCCGAGCAGAGGCCTGGAGTTCTGCCTCTTCCACTCGTCTCAACCCTTCAGGCCTGAGCTAATAACTAGAACTCCTCCCACTCACTTGCTGTATGAATAAAAATAACAACAACAAATGGGGATTAAGACTGAAAGCCCCAAGAGGGATGTGGCCTTTGTCCAACCTGATTAGCTTGTATCTGCCCTAATGTTTATTACAGTGCCTGGCACAATGTGGGCGCTTAACAAATATAAAAACAAAAAGATGAGGAAATTGGGACCCAGGGAGGCTAAAAGTGACTTGCCTAAGGTCATACAGAAGGCCAGGGACAGAGTTGGGATTAGAATTGGATCTCTTGCCTACTGGTCCCACGCTCTTTCCCCTAGGCCATACTGCCTCCTAAGAGCAATATTCTATGTATATTTTTTTAAAAGAATTTCTCATGGCCCAAGATGCAAAAGGAAAATTAATTTAATGCAGGAGCAGCACAGAAAGACTGGATTTTTAAGCTCACTTTTGTTTCTCTCAGCAAAAGTGATAGTCAGTGGAGGGTATTCTGGATTTATTGCATGTAAGAACATCATAACATACAGATGTTTTCCTGTTAACTCATTTTTAGGAATTGAGGAAAAGTGTCTGTCTCTTGAATCGAAAAACATCAGCTGACTTTTAAAGTATATTAAATCAATCAATCAATGGTACTTATTATGTACCTGTTTGAGGACTATGTGCAGAGCACGGTGCAGAGCCCTTGGAGAGTACAAACAACAGAATTAGCAGAAACTTTCCCTGCCCATAATGAGCTTATGGTCCAGATGATGCTGTTTGTACCACGTGATTTACAAATGAAAAGTTCAAAGGCATCGACCAACCGGGCCAATAAAAAGGAGCTGTAACACCATGTAATAATACTAACAATAATGGTGCTTACTATGTACTGTGCACATTCTAAGGGCTGGGAGTAGAAACGGTATAAGCAGACAAGTCAAAGTCCCTGACCCACATAGGGCTCAGAGACTAAGGGAGAGGGAGAGGCACAGAGAAGTTAAGTGACATCTAAGCCCACACAGCAGGCAAGTGGCAGAGGAATTAGAACCCAGGTGGTGGTGGTAATAGTGGTGATAGTAATAGAATTTATTAAGCATTTACGGTGTGCAGAACACTGTACTAAATGCTGGAAAAGAATCCTGATTCCCAGGCCTGTGCTCTTTTCACTCACTGTCAGGAGTAATCAGTTCTGACATGGCCACAGGTATTGAGAACAAGTTTTTGAGTATAAAAAATTCCACGAAGAAACCCCATCAGCCTCGGAAGAGAGTTTTACTTTGGAAGCCCATAATGCTCTCCAATAATAAAGTAAATTTCCTTTTTTTTTTTTTTTGGTTCAGTGCTTCCCTAATTTCAGTTAACTGTTCAAACATACTCCATTCTCAACTCTCTCTGCACACCCTTACTAGTCATTTTCTCCCCAATACCGAGGCTTACTTCTAAAACAGAGGATTCGAGTGACACGGCAACGGGGCAGGAAACTGGAAAAGTCAGCTGCAGAAGTAAAATTGGGTCCTTCAGCCTGGGAGTCAAAGGTGGTCTTGGAGGGAGATAGCGGTTCGCCCTCTGGTCTCTTTTTTGGTCATTCTGCAAGAACGGATACTAGCGGGGTGTATTTTTCCTGGCAGTTGGAGACTCTGGAAATCTCGGGGGAGGCCGATGACAGATGGGAAGGCCTGACAGGTTTCCTGCACCTCCTGGTGGAGTGTGCGCTTGCAAACTCTAATGACTGCCGCCAGAGTTGTCCCTCATCCGATACAGAGATGCCACTGGTTCTGTTCATTTCCAGTCACTTTCCATCTTGACTCCTGCCAATGAATGTCACGACTCTGAAGCAGGACCCGAGAGGAGGCTGCAATAGCTCTGTGGAAAGTCAGGGGATCAGGGGTCTCTCCTAGTGAAACATCTGTGACAAGCCGTGTCCGACGCCATTACATGACACAGCATGGCTGCCTCAACGTGTGTGATGTCTCTTCATCTGGTATTGGCGAGGACTGTCAGAAGTTGCTCTAGGGAACGCCCCAAACCTACAGCTCTCTCCCTTCTGGAAAACCATAACAATGCCGTGGGGGAAAATGAGACTACCAGGTTTCTCAAAAGCAGGGTCAAGATCATGCAGTTCCCAACTACAGCCACCCTGCAGTTCATCCTCCTCATCAATTGTATTTATTGAGTGCTTACTGTGTGCAGAGCACTGTACTAAGTGCTTGACAGTTAATCATAATAATCATAAAATGACTGTGGTATTTCTCAAGTGCTTACTATTTGTTAATCTCTGTGCCACACACTGGGGTAGACTGCAATATAAGCAAATCCAAAGTGGTCCCATCTAAGGCAGAGGAAGAATAGGATTTAATCTCCATTTTACAGGTGGGAAAACTGAGGCACAGGTAAGTTAAGTGGTTTGCACAAGGAAAAACAGCAGGCACGTGGGGAGGTGACCCAGGCCTCATGACTCCCATCCCTCTGCTCTTTTCACTAGCTTTAAGTGTGATCAAGGCCCCAGTTGTTTCCAGGAAATCCTTATCAATTGGGTGCAGAAGGCTCCAACACAGCAAGGGAGAACCAACTGGGCTCGTGCATCTCTTGGGTTCATTGTCAGAGCAGTCAGTTTGCCCTCATTCTTTCAGAAGAAGCCATGGACCACAAGCGCCTCTGGAAAGCAGAAGAGCGGGGGCAGTGGCTCCATTTTTAAGATCACAAGCGGAAAAGCCATTTATGTAAAGCAACTAGAATTCTACACAGCAGGTGTCATATTTCAGAAGTTAAAGGTGATTTCCCATCCCCAAACCCTGTGAGCCAGGTGGGGGGACCCCTGGAGACAAGCAGAATCATAAGGAGGAGGACAAGGAAGCAAATTAATTCTTCCCTGAGAAGGAGCACAGCCTAATGGAAAGAGCATAGAGTCAGAGGACCCGGTTTCTACTCTCAATGCTGTTTGCCTGCTGTGTGATCTTGGGCAAGTCACTTAAATTCTCTTGGGCAAGCCTCAGTTTCCTCAATTGACAAATGGGATTCAATAACTGTTCTCCCTCCTACTTAGACGGTAAGTCCCATGTGGAACAGAGACGGTGTCTGACTTGATTATCTTTTATCCACCCTAGTATTTAGAAAAATGCTTGACACAAAGTAAGCACTTAACAAATACCATAGTTATTCATTATTATTCAGAGCGAGGTGAGTGATTCCCCCACTCTCCAGCTCTCAGGCCATATAAAGGAAGGAAGCGTGGATTTCAAAATGTGGAGGTCTTTGAGGAGGAAAATGAGGACGAGATGCTCAGAGGAAATCAATCTCCCACACTCTGTCTGGAGGACTGCAGCACCTTTTCAGATCAGGAAATATCGACCTTCGGCAGAGGATTTGGATGCTATAAGAGAAGCCTCGTGGCAACTGTTTGAAAGAAAGACCAGAGAGTGGAACCGAGATAAGCCAAGGGGGTTGACTATCTCATGCTGATGTTTGATGCTCTCTGGAATGGGGAGCTCCCTAGAGCTCCAGGGAATCATCTCAGGGAAGCAAACTTTGGACCCCCAGTAGGAAAATGGATGATTTGATTGGGAAAATTGAAGTCAAGGACACAAGGGCTCCTTTGGGATTTGAGTCCATTACGTGGAGCACAAAGAAGAAAAAGTTTCCTTCAGTGGTATCTCGGCTCTAATAGTTGCGTGCCTCAAACTTAATTGCAAACACGAAATTACTGAGAATTTATGACCCAGGATCCATTTTGGCAGCTTTGAGAAAGACTCGGGCAAAGGCCCTCAAAAAAACATATCTTCAGAGCAGGTAATTACCCGTTCCTTTGAAGACAATGCTCAGTGGTTATATAATTTGCACACTGCTCACCAGACAACCAATGAGACTTGGGCTCGGTCAATTTTCAAATACACTCGTGGGCTGCCTAATTGGGTTAAGAGGAAAAAAAATCTTTTAATTTCAGCTCTCCTTGTGTTGTTGGAGTTTTAAAGGTTTCAGTGGAGTCAGGTTTGGTGAAAGATGTGGGTCTGAAGTGCTTACTGTACCAAAACTCTACTAACAAGAACCACAGGGACCCAGGCTGCTTTATCGTGGTTAGTTCCCCATCAGGATCCACTGAGAAGTGGAGCTGATGGGCCGCCTTACTCTCTCGGCTGCAACTTGAACCTCCTAAATAGCCAGCACCTAGAGAGGATCTATCTTTTGGGAGCAGATGGAGAGGAGGTGGAGATAAAAACTGCCTCTTGAAACAGGAATTGCCTTCCTTTCTTCAGGGTCAGCTTCAGACATTTCTGCCCCTCGAGGCAGGGAAAAAATCTGTCACCTTTCCCATGCCATATGACTTCACTTTGTAATGCTGGGCTCACCCACAGTGTAACATAATGACATCAGACAGAACTCAGTTGTGGGGTAGACACAAGCTGATCAGGTTGGACCACAGCCCAAGTCCTACATGGGGACTCACAATCTTAATCCTCATTTTACAGACGAGGTATAGATAAGTTAAGTGTCTTGCCCAAGGTCACCCAGCAGGATGAGAAGCCAGGTCCTTCCGACTCTCAGGCCCATGCTCTATCCACTAGGCCATGCTGCTTCTCAGGGGAGTGGGCTCTGACCTATCCCTCCTTCTTTCAGAGTCAAATTCATTGTTCTCCCAGGCATTGGTTCAGACAGACTGGACCTCTGCTAACTTCCAACATTCTCCCACCCAGCCCTGACAGTGTGCTGGGAGGCGATCGCTTCACGGGTGTATAGTCTAGTTGGCCCTGCCTTTCTGTTTTCCGGGTGGCCTTGATTCCTGAGTCCTGTGGGCTCAGGGCCAAGACAGTGTGCCAAGATAGGGGACCCTGACTGATAACACTAAAATGCCCAAGGATTTGAAGTCAGGCCTGGGCACCGTCAACTCAAACCCCCACACTGCTCCTCCCTTGACCTGACACAGATATTATTATTATTATTATTATTGTTATTAATAATGGTATTTGTTAAGAACCTACAATGTGCCAGGCACTGTTTTAAGCACTCGGACAGACGGAAGCAAGTAGGGTTGGACACAGTCTCTGTCCCACATGGGGCTTACAGTCTCAATCCCCATTTTAGAGATGAGGTAACTGAGGTTCAGAGAAGTGAAGTGACTTGCCCGAGTTCACACAGCAGACCAGTGGTGGAGCCAGGATTACAACCCATGACCTTATGACTCATTCTCTATCCACTAAGAGAATGATCCAAGTAAGGAAATTCCCCACAGTGTTTGTGCGGGAAAGGGAGAGAAAGAAATGATCCAGAGTCTTTTATTCTCTCTGGATGAGTGGGTGGCTCCTCTTGGAAGAAATCATTCACTTCATCAAAGATATTCGTTTATAGCTGTCAAGATGGGAAAGGGCCTCATTAGGAAAGAGATGCCAACGGGTCCTTTCTCAAAGGGAACTTGAGGGACTGATGACAGGTGAAAAACAGATCATGTGTCAAAGGAGAACTCTGCCTGCGTGTGGGCTGCTTTCAACTAGTTGGCGAAATGTCTCTGAATACACCCAGTTCTGCAAGAACCGGGGCCTGCGTTTCATGAGGCAGGAAGAACACGAGGAAGAATTAGGGAAGAGCTTTCTTCCAACCCCAGTCTGTTCTCATAGACCATGATCCACATGTTTTACAGATGAGGTAACTGAGGTAACTGAACCACAGTAGGTTTACTGTAGGAAGAAATGGTCGTGTGCATGCGGTTGGCAAGATGGAAGATGTGATGTTTGTAGGCTTCTCGGCCCCCGTGTTGGCCTGACTCCACTGTACTAGAAAGGATTCTGTATTTATGAAACTATGGAATTTAATATAGTAAAGAAGCAATGAAGAGTTTAAAGCATTTTAAAGAGTTTCACTTCTGTTTAAAGAGTTTAACTAAGAGTTAACTTCACTTCTCTGAGCCTCAGTTACCTCATCTGCAAAATGGGGGCTAAAACCGTGAGCCCTCTGTGGGACAGGGACTGTGTCCAACTTGATTATCTTGTATCTACCCCAGATCTTAGTACAGTGCCAGACTAATAAATGCTTAACAAATACCACAATTATGATTATTATTATTGATTGACTGATCCATCACTGTTTACCCTGCAGGACATGCTATGATTACAAAGCCAAGACCATCTACCTGCCACAGGCCCTTCTGCTCCATTTAAGGCCCCCCCCATAATCTGGATTACGGTCAAAGTATCCAAATCATGGGTACGGGCTCCCAGCCCTGATAAAAATGCACACAGGACCAAAATAGCATTGACCGGTGAGGGCTGTAAATCGGGCGATTATATTCAATACAGGCCATCAATACGAGTTCCAATTTAACGAACAACAAATTGGCCTACTTCAAAAGAGAACAAATTGATCTGCATTGTAATCCAAGCAAAACACAGTGAGACTCGGCTAATCTTCAGGTTACATTATCTTAGTCATCCAAAGAATCGATGAATGATACCTCCGGTCTTCCATGGTGAAATGTGTTGTTTGTATCTGAGAAGCAACACACATTTTAATGGTGCAAACCCCAATCAAAGGCAAAAGCAACGCAGTAATCTTTTGTCTGTAATGAATTCTGTCCAGTGAGCGGATGAGAATTTTCAGCCTGATTTATAGCTGTCAGGGGCTCGGATAAAGGTCATCGCTGAATCTCATTTTGAAACCTGCCTTTCTGAATGGCCAATGTGTAGTGTAAACGATGCTGAAAATTGTAATGCTCAGACAGAAATCTGTTTATTCCATTACATAATGGATTACAAAAATGGCACCACTGAGACACCCCTTTCCCTCTGTCAAAGCACGGGAAACTGAACATTTGGAAGAGCTGAGCGTCACGCAGACCGCTTCGGGCTGCTACTTCAACAGGAGCAATCAAACCGCCAACCACGTGAAGCCGTTTCAAGGGTGAAATCTTTTCCACCCTTTCAACACCTCAAAATTCCTGTGGAAACCCGCCGAGTTAGTTTCTGCTAAACGCCTCTATGGTTTCAATTACACAAACATCATTTTTTAGGACGTGCCGGAGTGCCGAGTGGCGAACTTGCTGAACGATGATCTAGCCCCGGGAACTCTATCCCGGCTCTACTCATCTGCCAATGAAGACACATCACTGGCTCCCTCTGATTCAATGTCCCTGACTCTCCTGGGCACAACCGCTGGTAAGGAGAGGAGGCTGTGATGATAAATCCACTCAAAGGGAAGAGCAACCTTTTTTTTTTTTAAAAAAAAAAGATGGTATTTGTTAAATGGTTACTATGTGTCAGGCACTGTATTAAGCATTGGGGTAGATACAAGATAAGCGGGTTGGACACAGTTCCTGTCCCATATGGGGTGCACCGTCAGATCTCATAATGTCATTCCGTCTGTGTCACCTATGCCCCCTAAATGCTTTGTCAACTCACCCCACCCCTCGACTTTATGTACATACCCCTACACTTTCTTTCTTCGCCTAACTGTAATTTATCTTAAAGACTGCCTTCCCCACATGAATGTAAGTGCCCTGAAAGCAGGGCTTGTGTCGACCAACTGCTGTACTCTCACCATTGCTTCATTGAGTGTTCTGTACAAAATGGTCAATAAATGCCATTTATTGACTGATTTAATACCCCAGCCCTTAGCCCAAAGTAAGCATTTAACAAATGCCTTTATTTTGTGCTTGTGCACACGGGAGCAACGTCGCAATGTTGCATTGTACTATAATGCTACAAGAAAGTGGGGTTTGGCTTGGCATGTTGGAATGAAAAAGGATGCAAGGCCTGAGGCCAAAACCAACGTGCCTTTGGAAGCCATGCCACTTGAACTTAAAAGGCAACCTTGATGCACTAGAGAGGTAAAGGGGAAAAGAAGAGGAATTCCAGTCCCGGGCCCAGAATCAGTCAGATCTCGGCTGGTTCCACTGAGGGTGGTATAGAGCCAACCTGAACAGGTCCTCCTGGGATCTGCAGCCAAGGGAGTGGGGCAAGTCCCTGGGAAAAGTGCCAATCTCCTGCCAGAAATCCTCATCTCACTGTGCTTCAACCAGTCAATAAATCAGTTAATCTATGATATTCACCGACACGGAGTTAGTAGACAAGAGATCTCTGCCCTCAACGAGTTTACATTCTAACAAAGAAGCTTACAGTCTTGAGGGTCAACTCTACAGCCAGCCCCTTCCAAAAGCATCTCCTCCTTTCCTGGCTTCCGTGCTAAATAGAATTCCACAAATAGACACCCAGCTGTCCGATCTCGCAAACTCGGCCTAGCATGCGAAATGACCTGCAAACAGTGCTAGCTTTGGCAGCTTCTGAGTTTTGGGGCCATTCCCTTCCCCCCCGGGTCTGTGGCATTTTGAAGACCCGGCCGCCGCTGGTCATCCACCCAATCGAGTACTTGTGCTTCTTGCCTCCCGCCCATGGGAACAGATAGCCAAATACAATTGATTGACTGACTGAAAGACCAGAAGGGCAAAATGAAGCGAAGGGACTGGAAGCAGTCCAGGGCTGGGCCTGTCTCAGTCACTGCCACGAGCCGGGGGAAGTGAGAGTCCTTTCTCCAGGTGTCGATATTTCTCAAGGGCCTGGGTGCGGAAGCCTATACTGGGGCCATGGGCAGGGCACCAAAGGAGCTGGTGACTCCTGGGATGAAAATGGCCCCAGAGTCCAGCTTTCCTGCTTGACTGGGTTGAGGGCCCTTGGCTTCCATTGCTTATTGTCTGTTTTTCCCATTTTGGGAAAATAGCCCCCTTGCACTGGCTCTGACTGAAGGCCAAGCAGCAGGCAAGTGGCTCGGATCAGAACCCGGGTCTTTTGACTCCCAGACCTGCGCCCTTTCTACTGGGTATACCGCTCCACCCGGCAGGGAGATCCAGGAAGGAAGAGGCCTGTCCTGCCTGCGCTCTCCTGTGTCCCGACCTTAATTCCACAAAATGACTGAAAAATCATTTTTATCTTCCTGGGATTATGGGTCATTATCCTTTTATTGCTTTTAGTGTTTCGGACATGAAAGACAGCGAGGAAAACTTTTCTAAAGAGGTGATTTGCGGCAATTTAGCTAAATGCGGACTACCCCATCACCCTGGTACATTAAGTAAGCACAACATGAGAGAGTGCATTTTATTATGCAAAGCCTGGTTTGAAAAAGCATTAGCCACTTAAGCACCATATACACCAATATGCTGCTTTTGCAAAGTAATTGTTTTCTGGTCTCGTCTGATTGCACAGTCACCAAGGAGAGCAGACTCTGACTCGCTAGAAGCTTTCCCCGCCCTCAAAACCACTCCCCACTCTGGGTTGACAGAACTGATGCCTCGTGGCAATCTTGGAAAAGCACCTTAATCCACCACATCTGTGTGTGTCCTGTGCTTTGTCTGCTGTGTGAGCTCAGGCAAGTCACTTCATTTTCTGTGCCTCAGTGACCTCATCTGTAAAATGGGGATTACGACTGTGATCCCCATGTGGGACAGGGACCGTGGCCAACCTGATTAGTTTGTATCTACCCCAGCACTTGGTACAGTGCCTGGCACATAGTAGGCGCTTAACAAAATCCATTAAAAGAAAGATGCCCAATCAACCAATGATATTTATTGAGCGTTTGGTCTACCGTCCACTAAAGAGGCAATGGAAAATGGCCAGGATCCCACCATGCTTTCAGATTCACCTGGTGAAGAGATATGAATAGACATTTAAATAGATATTTTCTAATTTGCCAATTCTGTATCATAAATTATTTATACTAATGTCTGTTTACCCCTCTGGATGGTAAGCTCGCTGTGGGCAGGGAACGTGGCCATGTTCTCTGTTGTACTCCATTCTTCCACTCTCTTTTCAGTGCTCTGCATTCAGTAAGTGCTCAATAAATACCACTGATGAGGGTAAAAAGAAATTGGGATAGCTCTGATGCCTTCTTGGAACAGCAACAGACCATGAGATTCCTACAGACCTCTGCATCCCACCTCCAAAGGCCCTCTAGCTGTTTCCTGTACATTTGATTGAGGACTTTCTCCAGGATCCTGTCAAGTGAGGCCTCATGACTGTAAGATCCTTGATGGCAAGAGTTGTGGCTACCAAAACTATCGTTTTGAACTCTCCCACACACCTAGTATGGGTCTTTGCATTCTGTAAGCATTCAATAAATACCCAATTGATTTCCCAACAGTAAAGTACTCCTTAAGGGGAATTTAGCCACTTTCATTTTTCTTACATGGAAACCTTTCTCTTACTTGCTTTTAAAAAGTGCCATGAGTTACTACCATCAAAACAAGGCTTCTCCTTGATTTGAATTGGAAAAGAACCTTAAAGAGGCTCCAAATAAAGACTAAAGAATCAAACTTCCACTGGGCTGTGAGGGGAAAAGAACTTTCATATCTCCTCTTTGGGGGTCCTCGAAAATAAGTAAGCCCGAGACTCTTCTGCCATGAGGACGCCAAAGGTGAGAGTACAACTTTGTAGAACAACGGATAAAAAAATGGAACCCTGGAGTTATGCTGAGACTGAACTTCTGCCCAGAGACGACGTGGTAAATGCAAAAATATAACTATCCCAAAGATGCATAAGTCAACAACGGCTGGTTGTGGATGCAGGAGACTTAAGTGATAAGCTTCTAAAATCAAACACCCTTTTACAGAGGTCCAGGGTGATGTTCACAGTGTGCATTTTCTGTACTTTCCCCTTGACAAACAGATGCTTAAGCATTCGGGACCATTTTACAGAGCCATTTTTCTCTGCATTTTGCACTGTTACAGGAGAAAGGATTGTTCTGGGGGTTGGAAGTGACAATGATCGCTTTGACACACAGAAGGGGATATGAGCCATGAATCATTTTTCACAAAAATGCCATCCCATATGCTGATTTGGGGACTCATCTGTTCATTCCAGGCTCTCTCTACCACCACATCTTTTTTTGTTATTACCATCGGTGTTACCGGCTTTGACAGAAAGGGTTGCTCTGGCCGGAACGAGCACTTTCTTTTTGTTCAGGTTAGAGGGATGCAAAGCATCAGATTTTACCCTCAGGGTACACTATAAACATTAGTGATGACTTTTTCCTTTGAGTGAAAGTATTTTAGATAATTTCTGTCTATAAGTTTATATATATATATTATACATAGGTAGTTGTCTTTATTTGAATCAATCAATTAATGGTAATTATTAAGTGCTTGCTCTGTGAAGAGCACTGTACTAAGTGTTGGTATTTGTTTGTTAAGTGCTTACTATGTGTTCTAAGCGCTGGGGTAGATACAGGGTAATCAGGTTATCCCACGTGAGGCTCACAGTTAATCCCCATTTTACAGATGAGGTAACTGAGGCCCAGAGAAGTGAAGTGACTTGCCCACAGTCCCACAGCTGACAATAGCAGAGCTGGCAATCGAACCCATGACCTCTGGCTCCCAAGCCCGGGCTCTTTCCACTGAGCCAAGCTGCTTCTCTGCTTTAGTGCTTAAAGGCACTACTGATGGAAAAATTCCCTTGCGATTAAGTGTGCGACTGAACAGGCCAACGTGAGACTCATAGACCCGGCAACGTTGTGCCCACACAAAGGTAAATCCACAGTTGTGCCATTGTGTTTGTTATTGCCATTGTTCTTGTCTGCCTGTCTCCCCCGATTAGACTGTAAGCCCGGTGAAGGGCAGGGACTGTCTCTATCTGTTGCCGATTCGCACATTCCAAGAGCTTAGTACAGTGCTCTGCACATAGTAAGCACTCAATAAATACTGTTGAATGAATGAATGTTTGTGGCACCTGATGTTGTTTTCCTTGTTTTAAAAATATCGTTGCCTTGCATACGTTTAATGGGAATGTGAACAAATTACCCCACCACAATAAGGTGGGTATTCTTGCCTTGAAAATATGGAACCTACAGCACAGTCCTTTCTCCAGTTTCAAAACATCTTACTTGAAAAGCCACAGAAACGTACATGCGCAATATCAACCACTAGAGGGCACTGTTTTACAAATGCAATGCAGTCACTATGTGGGGCATCGACCTTAAGAAAATTTTTTAAAAACCATATGAAGGTTACAGTTCAAAAAAAACCCACCAACAAACACATTTTCTAATTGTCAGGATCAGTAAGCAGGCATGATCTCCTGGAAATACGATTTTATTTACTGCCCTTTTCATCTTTTAGAACTAGATACCCAGAGCCCCCACCTCTTCATTTCTAATTACAGTAGCTCTTTACTTAGTTCCTTTTTGTGGCCATTCATTGATTTGATCTGTTCCAGAGCTTTGTTATGGCACCCAGGTCCCTGAAGGGAGAGAATGGTTGATCTCTCTTTGTGTCTGGGATGCTGTGGCTAAATGGGCTTAGGGTATTTTCAATAACGCAATGCAAAAGCTTGCGTGACTGAAAACCCCTCTAAATCCGGCCAGCTCTGGAAAAGCTGGCTGGGAACGGGGATGATGTGCAGAAATGAAATCCACCAATAATCCTCAAAATCTCTATGAGAATGATGATAGTGCCAGCGGTCACTAAGCGCTGACTTTGAGCTATGCACTGGGCTCAGCACTGAGGCAGGTAAAAAAGATTTCAACGTGGATACAGATCCTGTCCTACATGGGGACCACAATCTATGAAGGGGGAGAAAAGATGTTTTATCCCCATTTTGAAGATGAGAAAACTGAGGTCCAGAGAGCTAAGTGACTTGCCCAAGGCCAAACAGCAGGCAAGTGGCTGAGCCAGGATTAGAATGTGGGTCTCCTGACTCAAAGTCCGTGATCTATAGTCTGAAACCTTCAAAATTCCCCCACTGTCCCCCAACCTCTTTTCAGAAAAGCAGCATGGAGCCAAACTGATAGATCTCCATTGCTTCACCCGCCCACATTTCTAACCCTTAGTCACAGAAGGCATCTCTGGTTCTTCATCTCTTTTCATTGTTCTCTCCCTCTCACACACTTGCCAGGCTCCCTCCTCGCCTCCTATTCCACATCCCAATTCGAAACCCCCGTTTCTTCCAAGAAGCCTTCCAAGCCCAAGCAGAAGGTGGCAGAGGCCTTACTCCCTGTGACTTTCCTGCGCACAACGCTGTGCCCATGCAGTGTGGGATATATGCCCGTGCCCTCTAACTGGCGTGACCTCACAGCCCTCTCGCTCTAAGTCTCCCCCTCAGCTTCACTGCGGGAACACCACAAATGCATCTTCCATGATGAAGACAGATTCACTGCTTCTAAATGTTTCTCCTTCTGCAGAATGACAGCAGCTCATAGTGTCAAACTGAGGGAGGCCATGCCCGCTCTGGAACTTAATGAGCAAGAACCTGCAGCTGGGTTTCCTTAGATACCCTCAACAGGCCACTCCCAGGGAGAGATTTACTCCTGACAAAACTGAGCCGATGAAAACTGCGCTCACAGGGCAGTGAGTGACCAGCGGGTGGTGACTGGCTCTCTCTCTGGGGTAGAGAAACCTTAAAATCTTGGGGCTCCCCTAGCCCTAAGTCAGGTCCGGTCACAGATGGAGCTTTCCTAACATCTCCTTGTCACTTCACCAAAGTTAATTATTCTTTGGAGATGGGAGATCTGCAAGTTCAGATGCCGAGAAACAGGATTACATTCCATTCATACCACCAAAAAGAGGTTCCGTGGCCTCCGATTGCCTCATTTCCTGCAGTCCCCTATAGCTTCTCAACACTGCAGTTTTGTATATAGTGCTCACGTGTTACAATTAAAAAGACCCCAGACTACTAGCTCTTCTTCTTGTCTCAATATTTAAATCTTTTCCCAGGGAATTTTCAATTCTAAATACACAGTGGTATTAAGAAGTCCCTGTTGAATTATTGCGAAGCTAATAAACTGTATCCCGGCAGGTATTTATTTAACATTCATTAGTAAGGACAAACCAAAGCATATATGTAACTCCAACAATCCCTAGCACACTTTCACATTAGCACACTTTCCTGTCCATCAGATCCACCTCGGAACCCCCCCGCCTGCCACGGGATAAACAGCGCGTCTGCCGGTCAGCAAGGGTTTACTGAGTCCCTGGGTGCTCGGTGCTGACCTTGCAAAAGCCTCCATTTGGTGTCTGCTAACTTGCCACCCGATAGTCAGCTTGCACTGCCAGAAGGTCTCGGTTAGATTGGAGGTCACTGGCGGGCAGAGGCCAAAGAGGCTCCAACTCATCTGTCAGCCCCACCAATCACCAGCAAAGCCCTGAAGCAACTCCGGAAACCTTCCACCCGAGCAACACTGTTGGAAAAAACCCCAACGAAACACCAATTTCGAAAGGCCAGAAGGAAAGAAATGGAGGAGGGATATGCTTTTAGCCCCCCTGGCTGATTTCCGTTCGACCTCAGCTGATTGCTGCCGCTTCGTGGGCCAGGGCTAGTACTCAGATCCTACAGCCTTGCATAGCTTGATGCCCCGTAAAGGTTTGTCCATTTGATTTGGCCACGAGCCTCAAATGGAGCTGTGGGGTGAGTGAGCAATAGCAGATAGAACTGCAAGCAGCAGTCAATCAGGCAAGGGCATAGGCAATGTGTGTAGGAGCCAGAGAAGCAGCATGGCCTAGTGGAAAGAGCTCAGACCTGGGAGTCAGTAGAGCTGGGTGGTAATCCTGTGTTTCCCAATTTCTTCTGTTTCCCCTAACCATGATCTATTAATGTCTATCTCCCCATGTAGACTGTAAGCTCCTTGTGGGCAAGGATCACACCTACCAACTCTGTTGCATTGGACTTTTCCAGGCACTTAGAGTGGGGCTTGGCACCCAGTAAGTGCTCAATAACTTATAAGGATTGATCGATTGACTGAGAAAGAAGAATTTCTCTCCCTCCGGTCAGGCTATTCACAACCACAGGCAACTGTGGTATTTCCTGGTATGTGGTTTCTCCCTATAGTTATTCTGCAGTGTTGCTGTCACCTCAGGCTTATTTGACTGCTTCAGGCCATTTCCCCTCCAGGAACTTCTGCTGCTTAGGAAAGGCCGGTGCCCAGGGGTGTGTGTGTGTGACAGGTCTGAGGGTCTAAAGTGAAACTGAATTGGGAGAATATAAAGACAGAAATGTTGCCTTGGGGAAAAAGCATGCCATTGTTCCACCTACCCGCTCCTTCCCCACCGGCGGCTCTGAGGCTCCTGAGGCTGCTGACAAAGCCAAAACACCCTGTACTCAGAATGTGCTTCTGAGGGTCTTTGACAACTGTCCTCAGCACGGGGGTTGGGGAGGGGGAGTGGGGAACGGGACAGGATGGGACTCAGGACAGGGGCCATCCTGCTGTGCTGGACATCAAGAGGAGAGGAAGACCCCAGCAGATATGTATTGAGGGTCACCCCATGCTCTCCCCACCCCCATTTTGAGCTCCAGGGAGTCTGGCACAGCCAACCCCACTCCAAGGAGTCTCCAGCCAGCACTCACCTTGCCTAGGAGAGCCAGTTGCTGCTTCCTCAGGATTTGGGGAGAATTTAAATGGGGTTGTCTGGGAATGGGCTTGAGGGCGAGTGATGGTATTTATTGAGTGCTTGCTGTGTGCAGGGCACTGTGCTAGGTACTTGGCAGCGTTCAATAGGGTTGGTAGTCACGATCTCTGCCCACGAACAGATTATATTTTTAGACCATGGAGAACTCCTTGTCCAAGTGCCTGGCAGCCCATTGACACTCCCTCAGCCACCATCATCCCAAGAATGGTGATTGGGGATGAGACAGGCCTGCAGTCAGAGCACCGAGTCATTTTTTTAACCATATTTGTTAAGCGCTTACTATGTGCCAGGCACTATACTAAGTGCTGGGGTAGACACAAGCTAATTAGGTTGGACACAGTCCATGTCACTCAATCAGTCAATGATATAATAATAATGTTGCTATTTGTTAAGCGCTTACTATGTGCAGAGCACTGTTCTAAGCGCTGGGGTAGACACAAGGGAATCAGGTTGTTCCACGTGGGGCTCCCAGTCTTCATCCCCATTTTACAGATGAGGGAACTGAGGCCCAGAGAAGTGAAGTGACTTGCCCACAGTAACACAGCTGACAAGTGGTGGAGCCAGGATTCGAGCCCATGACCTCTGACTCCAAAGCCCTTGCTCTTTCCACTGAGCCACGCTGCTTCTCTAATTGAGTGCTTACTATGTGCAGAGCACTTACTAAGTGCTTGGGAGAGTACCATACAACTGAACTAGTGTACACATTCCCTGCCCATAATGAGCTTACTCTAGAGGGGGAGACTGGCATTGATATAAATAATTTATAACATTAATTTAAATATATGTACATAAGTGTTATTTTTTTTTTTGTTAATGAGATGTACATCACCCTGATTCTATTTAGTTGCCATTGTTTTTATGAGATGTTCTTCCCCTTGACTCTATTTATTGCCATTGTTCTTGTCTGTCCGTCTCCCCCGATTAGACTGTAAGCCCGTCAAAGGGCAGGGGCTGTCTCTATCTGTTGCCGACTTGTACATTCCAAGCGCTTAGTCCAGTGCTCTGCACAGAGTAAGCGCTTAATAAATACTATTGAATGAATGAATGAATGAATGTTGTGGGGTTAGGGAGAATATCAAATGTCCAAAGGTCACAGATCCCAGCGCGCAGATGATGCAGATAGGAAAGAAAACCAGGGAGAAGAGGATATAATTGGGGAAGGCTTCTTGGAGAAGATGTGACATTAACAATGCTTTGAAGCCACATGGGGCTCAGTCTTAATCATCTTAATCACGTGTAAAGATGGGTTAACTGAGGCACAGAAAAATTAGGTGACTTGCCCAAGGTCACACGGCAGACAAGTGGTGGAGTCAGGATTCGAACCCAGGCCCTTCTGACTCCCAGGCCCATGCTCTTTCCACTAGGCCAAGATGCTTCTCTTGCCCCTACCTGGGCGTAATGAACCCTTATAATCTTGGTTGAAAATGCACCACTTCTGTCAAGGTGAGATTCCCTCAGCACAGCACGCAACCTCAGGGATGGCATTTCGTGGAGTGCTGTGTGACCTTATGCAAGTCACTTAATTTTTCTGTGCCTCAGTTACTTCATCTGTAAAATGGGTTTGAAGACGGTGAGCCCTATGTGGGATTGGCACTTGGCCCAACCTGATCTGCTTGTACCCACCCCAGCACTTAGAACAGTGCTCGGCACATCTTAAATGTTTAACAAATACCATCATCATCAGCGTTAAAGTCGGAACCGAGGACATATCTAGATCGGTGGTGCAGCATCAGTTGACCGGGAGCGGACGCCCAAAAGAAGTGAGTGCCAAATGCGTAAAATCCAGAAGCCTCAGAACGGGGCCCAATTCCAAATGTCCCTTTCCTTGGACACTTGCCTGGCGGTGTTCCGAAACCCCATATGGGAGAAAAAGATGAAGTCAATATAGACGTTTCCCAGCTTTCCATCACAGACATCAATTTCTACTTCGTACCGGATAAAATAGATATTTTCCAGGATCCACTTGCCCGTTAATGTTTTCCTACATTCAAAAGAAGCAATTTCCTCCAATTTTACAGCGTCTCCTGGGTTGCATCCCAGAGATGCCGAACACTCCACCAACAGGAGGACGGATTAATGGAAATGAGGGTAAACAAACTGAGCTGTTTGCAGAATGCTGGGTTCTCAGAGGCTCCCTTGCTCCCCCTCTGCCTCCCCCACCCCCATTTTTCCTCCCCATACCCTCTGGCCCGAAAGTCCAGAAGGAAATATGAGGAGGCAAGCTCCAAGCCTGGCAGTAGCCATCAAAGAATCAGATCCCTGGGCCCTGCTTCCTACTTTCAGCCCCCAGCTAAAGGATCCTGAAGATGCCAGGAAGGACTAGGGATTCGCCTCTGTTAAGATGTCCACTGCCAAGCCCGGCCCTGGAATGAAGTGGGCGGGAAGGAGGATGGCAAGGAAAAGTCAAATTGGTGCTTGTTGAGCTTGGAGTCCCCAAAGACTGTGGGGAAGAACCTGGGGCTGGGAGTCCGGAGTCCTGGGTTCTAGTCCCAACTCTGACACTGGTCTGCTCTGTGACCCTATGAAAGTCACTTAACCTTTTTGGGCCTCGGTTTCCTCATCTGCACAATGGGAATAAGATACCTGCTCTCCTTCCCTCTTAGACTGAAATCCCAGTATGGGGCAGGGGTTGTATTCAACTTGATGATCTTGCATCTACCTCAGGGTTAGACACCTAGAAGGTGCTTAATAAATGCCATTATTATATCTTTTCCCTGCGGCTTACCAGTTGACAGTGCCTTACAACATGTGGGAGGAATAACTGAATTCAGAGAACACAAAAGAGCCTCTCTTTCTATTATTTTCCCAGGTGCAAACAAGAAGGGGAAGAAAAGGGAGCAGGCTAAAAATTTTCCTCTCTCCTATATCTCCTTCTCTCCTATATCGCCCTCTCTCCTATCCAAACCCATCCTTCCCCTGTTACTGTCTATAAAACAGCTGAATCCCAGAGCCAGAGTAAACTGGAGTCTTGAGGGGGCCTAAGAAATCCTCCCATCAACTGAGTATGGAATTTGGCAAGGATTCCATTAGGCCATGCGGTGTCAAATGGGGTTGGCAGGGAAGGAGTGTGTTTCTTTTGCAACAGGCTCGGGTGGGTGGGAAGCAGTGACCTGGGGCATCAGTCCCCTGCCCCACCCCAAAATAGGACACCTGCAAAGAGTCTCATAAAATAGGGCATCTGCTCATAAAATGCAGTTGGTCTTCTACTCATTTTCTAATGCCCCTCCCTCTTCTCCCCATCCAGAACCGCTTCCTCCTCCCACCCCGGGTTGCCACGGGAACCGAGAAATGTATTTATAGTTTCCCCCTGCAGTGGGGAACTGCCACCCCCACCCCTGCCCACAGCTCCCAGTGGAGGGTGAGTTGGAGGCTGGGGCCTGCCTACTTGCACAATGGTGATTTAGATCCTTCATCTGAATCCTTCCCCATTTTCTTTAGGGATAGGACAGAATAAATCTATAAAGCCTGCAGGACCGCAGAGCATTATAAATGCTTTTGCTTCTAAAGGTAGGCTAAAATAAATTACGCCTCTGGTCCCAAGCATATTTCTGCTGGTAAATAAAATATATTAGTTCTAGATCATTAAGCCCAATAGTCAAGTGAAGAAGAGCCCAGAGATTCTTTTGCATCTTTACCAGTGAGCGGGCACTAAAAAAGGAAAGCCTCTTTCTCAGCAGGGGAAGGCAGCCAGCATTCCCTGCCTGGTTGTTCCTGCCATTTCAGGCACTTGAGCTTGGCATTTCCACCGGCAGAAAGCGCAGCCCAGATCGCTGCTCCACACCACGATGTACGCTCAGGACAAAAAGATGTGCTTCATCACAGTTCAGTCGCATGACCAAACCAAGTGGCAAACACGCCCTGCAACTGGCAGTCTGACTGGATGCACCTCCTGTAGCCATTGGCCTCCAGGGAAAAGCATCTCTCTCTCTCTCATAGTGGCTTCACACATTTGTGAGGAAGTGGTCCCGCTCTAGTTCTCCAAGTAATTATGGCTGGATTGATGCTAGAGCTCATGGCCTGGATTAAGGGTCATCCCTGTCCCCCAACAACCCCACCTAACCTTATCCTCCACCACGCCCTACCAAATGCCACCCTCAAGCTTGGCCAAATGCATTATGTTTTCCCCCACATCCCATTCTGGTCTTGTATCTTCCCTTTCAAGGGCTAGGGTGGCTATCCTGCCCTTTAGCTTCCCGGCCAACGGGACATCCATGGTCTAGTAGAAAGAGCATGAGCCTGGGAGTCAAAGGAACTGAGTTCTAATCCCAGCTCCACCTAGTTGCCTGCTATATGTCCTTGGTCAAGTCACTTAACTTTGCTGGGCCTCGGTTTCCTCATTTGTTAATTGGAGATTCAGTGCCTGTGCTCCCCCCTCTACTTAGACCAAGAGCCCCATCTAGAGCAAGGACTGTGTCTGACCTGATTAACTCATATATACCCCAGCACTTAAAATGGTGCTTGACACAGAGAAAATGCTTAACAAATGCAATAATATAATAACAATAATGATAGTATTCGTTAAGCGCTTACTATGTGCCAAGCACTGTTCTAAGCGCTGCGATAGATACAAGGTAATCAGGTTGTCCCGCGTGGGGCTCACAGTCTTAATCCCCATTTTGCAGATGAGGGAACTGAAGCACAGAGAAGCTAAGTGACTTGCCCAAAGTCACACAGCTGACAAGTGGCAGAGCTGGGATTAGAACCCATGACCTCTGACTCCCAAGCCTGGGCTCTTTCCACTGAGCCACACTGTTTCTCAATAATAGTGATGAGATTGATATGCTATGCCCCACTTAGGGGGTCCTGGGCAGCCATTCGCTTAGGGGGCCCTGGGCAGCCATTCACTTGGCCAGCCCTGCCAGTGGATTCTTCCTTAATGGGGCCTGGTCACTCAGCCTGGGAGAGGAAGGACACTGCTGCTGAGGGGTCAAGCGAACCTCTAGAAGAGCCTGGATATCCCCAGGGACCAGGAATGCCGCCTCACCCTCATCCTGGTTCCCAGGATCTTATAGGGGTTGGGGAGGAAATCCTAGGGGAGCATTCTCTTTCTGCTCTGCTGCCCAATAACATTTAAGGCTAGGTGACCTCATGACATCACTTATAATAATAATAACAGTGGTATTTGTTAAGCACTTACTATGTGCCAGGCACTGTACTAAGCACTGGGGTAGAAACAAGCAAATTGGGTTGGCCACTTCACTTCTCTGTGCCTCAATTCCCACATCTGCAAAATGGGGATTAAGACTGTGAGTCCCACGTGACGGAACTGAGGCACAGAGAAGTGAAGTGACTTGCCCAAGGCCACACTTATCACTTAAGAGTCTCACAGAAATGTATTAGTCCTGGGTAACGGCAGCGGTTGTTCCAGTCCTGGAACATACATTATGTTCCCTTATGCTGCCTGCAGTAGGGAGTGCAATACAGAAGGTTTGATGCTTTGTGGGCTCAAGAGGGAGAAAAAGGAGGAGAATCAATTCACCTGTGAGCTCCTTGTGGGCAGGGAACGTGTCCTATCAACGTTATTCTACTGTTCTCTCCCAAGCAACTAGAATAGTGTCCTGCATTGTTAAGAGTGCAATATATACTACTGACTGATTGATTGAAAAGGTTCGGAGAGATGCGTGGCAAAAGGGATGGGGTGAATGGGTTGTAGTCACTCTATCCCAAACCCCACCTGCTCCTTCGACGTTGAGCAACCCTAGATGGAGGACTGCCTACCTCCTGGTTGAATAACCCCAGGGCTGCAAAATGAATAGGAATAAAATCTTGCGCTGTGTCCTTGTTTCCAGCCTCCTCTAATTTGGACAGCAGAACAACCACTCTCAGACCCGCTGACCTGAAAGCTTGATTCCCCAGATCAATCTGTTTGGCGTTCTTTTCCACAACCAGCCTGTCCTTTGACAGGTGTTACTCTTTACTCGCAGTCACATTCCAATATCCACATTCAATTTTCTTTCATACAGGAAGCAGACTGCATGTACGGGGAAAATCATCTAGGGGAGTGTGAGTGTGACTGAAAAGGCCAATGCAGGCCCAACAACCCCAACCGCATTGTGTGCCCACAAAGACCTATTTGTCAATGGCTCAGGCATCCAAACGTGATTCCGCTCTAATGACAGCGAGTAAAGAGTAACGCCTGTCAAAGGACAGACTGGTTGTGGAGAAGAACGCCAAGCAGATTGATCTGGGGGAATCAAGCTTTCGGGTCAGCGGGTCTGAGAGTGGCTGCTGTTCTGTTGTTCAAATTACAGGAGGATGGAAACAAGTACACAGCGCAAGATTCTATTTCCATTCATTTTTTTGGGTTCCCCAAGCCAAAGGGACTAGCCAATTAATTAATATACCGCTCCTGAACTGCTTAAAACAATTCCCAAGCTTTCCAGTACCATCCTGTCCATCATATTTTGTCGAAGCGAACAAATCCATAGTTAACATTCAGATCTCAGCCTACCAGGAAGGAGAGGACATTCATTCAGGGCGTGACATGGAAAATAAAGAACCATTCTTAAATGATTTTTAAATTATGCAAACAAGGGACAGCATTTCTCAAACAACTGGGCAGCGCGTGATGCGTTCACCAGGCATGGTCTCTGAGGTTGATTTTGTTAGAGGGATGGCCCCAGTCTGACCACAATTGGACTCACACTTCTGGATGTGGAAGGAATGGGATTTGGGCTGGGGATGGCCCTCCAAGTCAGAGGCACGGGATGCCCACACCTTCCCCCTGCCTGCTGAAGTGGTCGGATGAGAAGGGAAGGGGAAAAGGCTGTGGGTGAGAAGCAGCGTGGCTTAGTGGATAAGAGCACGGGCCCTGGAGTCAGAAGGACCTGGTTTCTAATCCTGACTCGGCCACTTGTCTGCTATGTGACCTTAGGCAAGCCATTTCACTTCTTGGGGCCTCAGTTCCCTCATCTGTAAAATGGGGATTAAGACTGACAGCCCATGTGAGACATGGACTGTGTCCAAGCTGATTAGTTTGTATCTTCCCCAGCACTCAGTACACATAGTAAGCGCTTAATACCACAATTATTATTATTGTTATTAATAACAAATACCATTAAAAAAGGAGTGTTTGAGAAGGGGGGGCACACCCACAGAGCTGCCAAAGACCGCCCCCCGTTCCGCCCCACACTGGCTTCCTCTCTGCTGAACACTGCTATGGGTTGCTGGGAAAGAGTTGGAAAGACACATATCAGGGAGATGAACCCAAATTCTCTAACGAGAACCTGTCCTTTCCAACATCCCTCTCCTTGCATTGACCCAGGAAGAATTCATAAGGCCCACTATCTTTCCCCACTTCTGCTCTAGATCAGCTGAAGTAATAGAAAGGTTATGGCATGAAAAGTTATCAGGGCCCCTTCCCCTGCTGCAAACTTTCTGGCTGTGCATCCTCAGAGATTCTGGGGTAGGGTTTGTTTACGATGGCTCTGGGTTTCCTGTTCTCCTCCACATGGCTCTGAGAGTGAGAGAAAGCCAAGCAGGACACAAAGAACATAGGACTGGACGGGAGGAGAAGCCCAGCTGCAGCTTGGACCTCAGTGTGCTGTGCGGGTCCCGTTGCTTAGCAACATTTCACCTCTGCCTGAAAAACTGTCTCAGGAAGACAACACAGAGAGAAAATCCGATCACAAGATTCTTTTCTTATAAAGTCAAAGCTTGGCCAGTGTACCATGATACCACCCAAAAAACCCCCAGAGCAACCAGATTCCCATAGGGATAATGGGATGATTATCACAGCGAGAGCTCAGCTTCTCCATTGCCACAATATGGAAGGGGAGAAGAATATGGAGCGGGAAACAAAAAAGAGCCAAAGGAGTGGAGGAGGAGGAGGGGAAGTGGCTTCTGCATGTGCATGTAAGACTCACCACTTATCCATTTAGCCTCCGGGTCATGAATCTTGAAATCGGCACTGAACAGATCTTCCACGGTTATCTTCCCTTTCTGTGACAGGCTGTTATCTTCCGCTGCAAGAGAGGGCAAAGCAAAAAGCGGTTATTTCTAACTCCAAGTTTTTTTTTTCTGGAAAAATCTTGGGTTTGGAGGGAAGGGGAGGACGATGGAGGGGTGGTAATTGAGGAGTTCCCATGTTCGATTTATTGATTAACATCCAGCGCTCCCTCTATGATATTCACAGTAAAAAGGGGAGGCAGAAGTCACACTTTTCTCTGCTGTGTGACCTTAGGCAAGTCCCTAAACTTCTCTGTGCCTCAGTTCGTTCATTTGTAAAGTGGGGATTAAGACTGTGAGCCCCATGATGGACCTAATTACCCTGCAACATCCCTGGTGCTTAGTACAATGCCTGGCACAGAGTAGTGTGTAACAAATACCATTTTCAAAAAAAAAAGCCTGGCTCTCCCCCCATCTCCTCGGACGGATCATTCATTTGGATCGAAGAAAGGTTCTTACTAGGATAAAGCTGAACAGTTTTTCTCCATGCCCACAGATGAGCAAACAAAAATGGAAAGGCTCAAATGGAAGCAGGAGAAGCTCTTTATTGGTTGGGGAGTGGGGTGGGGAGGTAGAACCAGCGGGTTGATAAACGGAGGAAAAGGCCACCGAGGGAAGCTTTGAACCTTCTATCCTCGGGGTCTTCCAGGAAATAGTTATCCTGACCTGACCTGAAGGATTTAGTCCTACCTCTGAATCAAGGCAGGGGGCTGGAACAAATCATCTCTGAAGTGCCTTTCATCTCTGAAGTGCCTTCCAACTCTGATTCTATGAGAAGTCACAAATTACCTGGGCCTTGCTTTTCCAGGTGTAGTCAGGATGACACCTGCCTGTCTTCTGGAGATGTGGTAAGGGTTAAATTAGGGCATATCTGCATTTTGGAAACACGGGTGCTGTGGGAATCCCATCCTATGGCTGTATGCA
Organism: Ornithorhynchus anatinus; assembly: GCF_004115215.2. Classification (NCBI taxonomy): domain Eukaryota; kingdom Metazoa; phylum Chordata; class Mammalia; order Monotremata; family Ornithorhynchidae; genus Ornithorhynchus; species Ornithorhynchus anatinus. Next base: position 5,112,791 of record NC_041740.1, on the reverse strand, counting down.
TTACTGCTATCTTCTTTCAAGTAGCATCCATTTGACCAGTGGAACTAACCAGCTCTTACGTTTTTTAAGGTATTTGTCAAGCACTTACTATGTGCCAAGTACTGTTCTAAGCGCTGGGGTAGTTGCAAAGTAATCAGGTTGGACGCAGTCTCTGTCCCACATGGGACTCACAGTCTTAATTCCCCTTAGATGAGGTAACTGAGGCCCAGAGAAGCGAAGTGACTTGTCCAAGGTCACACAGCAGTCAAGTGGTGGAGCCAGCATTAGAACCCAGGCCCTTCTGACTCTCAGGCCTGGGGGTCTATCTGCTAGGCCATTCTGCTTCATATTACTAAAAGTAATACGGAACTTCTGAAGCACATCCAGAAGAGGGACACTGCAGGCATTTCAGACCTTCCCCCAAAGTTCCATTTAGTCTCCGGGTCATGAATCCTGAAATCACATCATCAGCATAAGGGTCCCAGTGACTTAAACCTGAATGGACAAAGGGCCAAGTAGAAGCTGCCAAGATCTGAGTATTTTTGTGAATTCCGATGGGCAGGTCACTGAGCAGCCCTTTGGGCCAACTGCTGGTATTACTGAGCACCAAGCACTGTACTAAGCCCTTGGGAGAGCATAATAGACGATAAAGACATGGTCCCTGCCCGTTCTTGGCACAAGGTCCAGCGTCTTACTCCTCTTATATAATGAGTATTTTGACCATTTTTTAAAAAACCTCTATCAGGGTACAAATCCAAATTTTTCTCCATATGGGCAAACTGCTGTATATGCTACTGCAATAAGAATAAAAATCAGAATTGTGATACTTGTTATATACGTACTGTGTGCTAAGTGTTTTTTGAAGCACTGGGGTCAATATAGTACAGACAGATCATGGGACTTACACTCTAAAGGGGAGGGGTAGGATGGATATTTAATGCCCATTCGACAAACGAGAGAATGGAGGTTCAGAGAAGTTAAATGAGTTGCCCAAGGTCACACAGCAAGCAAATGGTGGAGCTGGGATTAGAACTATGGTGACATTGCCTATTAACCCTTCTGCAAGAAAAAAACCAAAAAAACCAAACCAACTAAAAGGATTCATTCACCCCCGTAGGTAGACTTGTTATGGGCAGGGAAGGTGTTGGCTAATTCGGTTGTATTGTACTCTCCTAAGCGATTAGTATAGTGCTCCGCACAAAGTGAGTGCTCAATAAATGTGACTGATTGAAATGCACCATTTTTCATGGACGTTTCTTCCCAGGAAGCCCTACATTTTTATGCCTTCAGTTGCTCTCTAGCAGCGTGACCCAGTGCATAGAGCACAGGCCTGGGATTCAGAAGGTCATGGTTTCTTATCCTGGCTCTGCCATTTGTCTGCTGTGTGACCTTGGGCAAATCACTTAACTTATCTGTGACTCAGTTACCTCAGCTGTGAAACAGGGATGAAGACTGTGAGCTCACGTAGGACAGGGACTGTGCCCAACCTGATTACCTTGTATCCCCCGGCACTTGGAACAGTACTTGACACAAAGTAAGTGCTCATTATTATTTTAATGTTTATCTCCCCGGTTTCTTGGAAGCCCTTTGAGGGACAGGGATCATATCTACAAACTTTGTTGTACTCTCCCAAGTGTTTAGTGCAGTGTCCTGCACAGAGTACACACTCAGTAAGTTCTTTTGATTGTTAGAGATGCCGGGGAAGAGATGCTCAGATTAGAGTGCATATTGGAAACCAGAGTGCATTAGGGTATGGCAAGTAGTCTATAAAAACCTCCCTTACAGGATCTCAAAAGGTGGATCTGGCAGCGAACCTGCACCGAGGCCCAGGAACTGAATTGTGAGAGAAATTCTCAAAGACTTTCTTTCAATAAACGATGGCTACAATAAGTGAACAATCTAATGGCTAATCGGGTATTAAATGTGGGTGTTTATTTACTTTGAATGCACGTGGTTATTAAATGAGTGATTCCCCCATCACCCCCCATATTTTTTTTTAAGGAGAAAAAATCCTAACTGCTGTTCTTCATCTTGAAGAGCTTAAGGATCATAAAACTTTCATTTCATAGAGAACTGGACCAAAACATACAAAAGGAGCTGGAGTTTATCTATCCCTTGTGAAAAGGGAAATTCCATTAGTCTCAGAATCTTAGAACTGAAAAATGAAAAGAAGTTCAGCCAGACATTTAGATATTAACTTTTCTCCAAAGTCCTTAAAAGCTCACTCAGTGGTTGCTTAGGGAACCCAGTGAGGTCACAAGTAGCTCAAGGAGGCATCGTAGGCTTTTCTTCTCAAAACCTCCATTCCCATTGCTATTTTTATTATTAAAATGATACTTATTAAGTGCTTAGAGTGCCAAGCCCCGTGCTAAGTATTGGAACAGATACGACTCCATCCAATTGGACCACAGTCCCGGTCTCATAATGGGTTTCTCAGTGCAAGAGGAAGCAGGGATCCTCTCCCCATTTTACAGATGAGGAAACTGAGGCCCAGAAAGGTTGAGGAACTTGCCAGAGGTCACAGAGCAGATCAGTGGTTAAGTCGGAACTAATCCTACTGTGTCCCAACTCTCAGTTCCAAGCTCTTTCTTGCAGGCCACACTGCCTCCTCAGGAATGGGTGATTGTTAACAATTTACTATCCTAGTCTTATTGCCTGCGGGCAGATTATTCATGGAGAACTGCAATGTTTGTGTTCTGCTAAGACCAATTAGAACTATCACTGCTGGACAATGATTCAGTCCTAAATTCTTGCAGTTTCTTCCAAAGATAGTCATTGACCACTGATGAGTTCCTTTGAGGAGCTTGGGATTATCCTCTGAGGAGGATGATTTATGTGTGGTTCTGTTTGGAGACAGGAGGATGCTCAAGATGACCTCTCAAGGGCCTGTGATTCTACAGGGGACATGACTTTTACCAAAGCTGACCAACTACGCAGGGGTGATGGACGTGACTCTCAAGAGAATGGAGAGTTGATCCCACCAGATCTAGTTAGCCAGCCCCATGTCTTAGAATCAGGCCATTAGAGCCACTGCAAAGGTCACTGAATAAAAAATCCCTTGGAAGATTACTCATTTTTATATAATGTCTACTGGTGCCGATTTCTGTAAATAGAGAAAATGTGTCCAAGAAAGTCAAACAGGTGGCTTTGTGAATTTAACCTTTACAAGTCAAATGAACAAAAGAAAAAGATATTTATCGGTCTGCAAACCATAAATCTGCTCATTCAGACACAGACTGCCGAACACAATGAAACTCCAGCACACGGGGATGGTCGTTAGACTAACAGCTGGATGAGATCTGATTTCTTTACACCTTTAGGAGCAGCGTGGCTTAGTAGAAAGAGCACAGCCCTAGCAGTTAGATGTTCTAATACCGACTCTGCCACTTGCCTTCCGTGTGACCTTGGGCCAGTCACTTAACCTTTCTGTGCCTGGGTTTCCTCATCTGTAAAATCATGATTCAGTGCCTGCCCTCCCTCCTACTTGAACTTTGAGTCCTGTAATGTAACAGGAGCTGGGTCCGACGTGATGGACAACCCCAGAGTTTGGAACGGTGGGTGACACGGAATTAATGCTTAAAAAATACCATAATTACACACACACACACAGGTGCTTTGCATCAACACAAAATCAGTTTCCCCTACCCCTGATGATGACCCTTTCAAAATGGACACAGAGTAAAACCTCCAGTGACACCCACGACTTTAGGATGTCTCATAAAAATCCACTGTGGACTGCAGAAGTCTCGCACTGGCTCAGGTGTGCAAGAGAAAGCCCACTCAGAGCAATGAATGGGTCTGACCCACACTGAACAGTGCTGTGGTGGGTTACATTGTAATAGAAACGGTGGGGGTGGGGTAAATGGAGGACAAGCTCCCATATGAAACCTGAGTGAAACTCTTTCTGGTTCAGAAGGAACACACTCCCCTCTGCTCAGTCATAAATACCGGTACAATATTTGCAGCAGATTGTTCAAACTGAGAGTCTTTAGGTCGGTAGCTGGAGGTGCTAGCTAAAAACATGAAAGAAGCGACTCAGCTGGGGCCCAAAGAATGCTTGCTAATGAAGGGAGCGGCAGGTATATTATTTCCATTTGAAAAATGATGAAACTAAACCAAAGGGCTATTTTGGGTAGGATGAGAATGGGAGGAGGGAAAGCACCTAGAAGACTGGTTTAGGGCAAGGGAAAGCAGCATGGCTTAGCGGAAAGAGCACCGGCTTGCGAGTCAGAGGTTATGTATGGGTTCTAATCCTGGCTCCACCACGTATCAGCTGTGTGACCTTGGACAAATCACTCAACTTCTCTGTGCCTCAGTTACCTCATCTGGAAAATGGGGATTAAGTCTGTGAGCCCACGTGGAACAACCTGATTACCTTGTATCTACCCCAGTGCTTAGAACGGTGCTTGGCACATAGTAAGCACTTAATAAACACCATCATCATCATCCTGGCTCTCCTGCTTGGTTGCTGTGTGACCTTGAGCAAGTCACTTCACTTGCACTTAGAGTCTGAGCCCTATAAGGGCTAGGATCTGTGTCCAACCTGATTATTTTGTATTTCCTCTAGCACTTAGTACAGTGCTTGGCACACAGTAAGCGCTTGAACTAATACCATTATTATTATTACTATAACTGGTTTCTCTGTAGAGAAATATCTCCAGCAACATGGGGAGGAGATTTCTCTAGGCAATAAGCTCCTTGTGGGCAGGGCACAAGTCCATCAACTCTGTTTATTACTTTTCCAAGTGCTTAGTACAGTGCCGAGCCCAGGGTAAGCACGCAATAAAAACTAGGGATTGATTGCTGGATGCAGCATGCTCTGCTTCAAATGACTCGGCAACTTTGTCATCTTTAGCTTGTTAAACCTAGCAGGGATCGTTAAAGACAAACTATGACAGAAACTTAACTGGCTCCCAAACCGGGCTCTATAATATTAATAATAATGTTGGTATTTGTTAAGCGTTTACTATGTGCAGAGCACTGTTCTAAGCGCTGGGGGAGATACAGGTTAATCAGGTTGTCCCACGTGAGGCTCACAGTTAATCCCCATTTTACAGATGAGGGAACTGAGGCACAGAGAAGTTAAGTGACTTGCCCACAGTCACACAGCTGACAAGTGGCAGAGCCTGGATTCGAACTCATGACCTCTGACTCCCAAGCCCGTTCTCTTTCCACTGTAGCAAGGAGCTGAGAAGGCCCAGAAGCAATGGCCTAGTATGGTCATATTGTACTCTCCCAAGCGCTAGTACGGTGCTTTGCACACAGTATAAGCACTCAAATACAACTGAATGAATAAATGAATGGATAGAGTTTGAGCCTGAGAGTCAGAAGGATCTGGGTTCTAATCCCAGCTCCATCACTTGCCTGCTGTGTGACTTTGGGTAAGTTACTTCACTTCTCTGTGCCTCAGTTCCCTCATCTATAATATGGGGATTCAGAGTGAGAGCCCTATGTGGAACAGGGACTGTGTCCAACGCGATTATTTTGTATAGACCCAGTTCTTAGAAGTGGCTGGCACAAAGTGCTTAACAAATGCCATGAAAAAGAAAATTAAATCCATACTGTTATGGATTCCTTAAAGCGTACACTATACCAGGTTCTGCTGAGCACCTGGTGCCCCAAGAAGAATCATTCAGCATTTCCTGACCTGCACTTTCACAACTTCTCAACAATGTCGCATTAGCCTTTTATCTCCTGCATTTTAGAATTTCCCTGGATTTCATAAATAAAGACGAGACTACAAAGGAGAAAAGAATAATCGTCCTTTTGGAAGCATATCTCTTCTTCAAAAATAAATGCATTAAAAACATCCTAAAGATGGTAGTGGAAAAATGACATGGGTGCAGCAGAATACAAAACAAATTCCCTAGCTCCTTTATGAAATAGATTCGATAAAAATAATACCTTGAATCTGTATGGCACTTTTATGTTTCCAAAGTGCGCTCCCATCATTTATCTCACTTTATTGTCACAACATCCCTATGAGGTACAGAGAGGCAGGTATTATATTATTCCCATTTGAAAGATGATAAAACTAAGGCAGGGAGATGTTAGCCGACTTGGTTGAGGTCACCTAGCAGGCCAGGGCAGAGAAGGAACCAGAACCCAAGTTCCCATCTCCCAGGCACAGGAGCTTTAAAAATGCCACCAGTCAGAAAACTCTTGATCCTTGGCTTATCTTTTCCTGATTCAATTCTTACTTCACAGTCTGCTCCTCCAAGAGGTCTTCCCCGATTAAGCCATCTTTTCTCGCACTCACTCCCCACTCTGTATAGCCTATAGACTTGGATCTACTTGGATCTGTATCCTTTAAGCACTTGATATTCACCACACTCTCAGCCCCACAGCACTTATGTACATATATGTAATTTGCTTATTTACTTCTCCTCTAGACTGTAAACCCTTTGAAAGAAGGGAACATGTCTACCAGTTCTGTTTTATTGTACTCACCCAAGTGCTTAGCACATTGCTCTGCAAACAGTAGCCGCTCAATAAATACGATTGATGGATTGAAAAACTGTTATTTTGGGGCTTCTTCTTCTCTTCTCTCTGCCCCATTTACTGACTGCAATTCTTGTTCCCTTCCTTCCCTAACCGTTCCTCATAGTGGGAATAAGAAGGGGAGGCATGGAAAATCCTCTTCTTTTGGGGAACAGACCTGAACACATACCCGAATCTACCTCTCTCCATTAGTCTGATCCCACACGATTGATTGTGAGCAGGTCATCTCCACTGGAACTTTCATTCATTCATGCAATCATATTTATTGAGCACTTACTGTGTGCAGAGCATTGTACTATGTATTTGGAAAGTACAATTTAGTAATAAAGAGAGACAATCCCTGCCCACACCGGGCTTACAGTCTAGAAGCGGGGAGACAAACATAAAAACAAGTAAACAGGCATCAATATAAATAGAATTATAGATATATACATAAGTGCTTTGGGGCAGGTAGAGCCGGGGAAGGTCAAAGGGAGCGAGTCAAGGTGACGTGAAGGGAGAAGCAGTGTGGCTTAGTGGAAAGAGCCTGGGCTTGTGAGTCAGAGGTCGCGGGTTCTAATCCCAGCTCCTCTACTTTTCAGCTGTGTGACTTTGCAAGTCACTTAACTTCTCTGTGTCTCAGTTACCTCATCTATAAAAGGGGGATTAAGTCTGTGAGCCCCATGTGGGGCAACTTGATTACCTTGTATCTACCCCAGAGCTTAGAACAGTGCTTGGCACATAGTAAGCACACCATCATTATTATCATTATTAAGGGAGAGGGAGCTGAGGAAAAAGGGGAGCTTAGTCGGGGAAGGTCTCTTGGAGGAGGTGAGCCTTCAGTAGAGCTTTGAAAGAGGGAAGAGTGATTGTTCGGCGGACTTGAGGAGGGAAAGCGTTCTGGGCCAGAGGTAGGATGTGGGCCAGGGGTCAGTGGCAGGACAGGCAAGATAGAGGAATGGCACACCACCTCATTCAAACTGCCCTTTCTCCTATTGCCCGATGGCCTCATCGCATTGCTGAAGGAAGTGCCATCATTCTGACTCAAAGGCCAAAATCAGTCAGTGGTGCTTATCGATGGCTTACTGTCTGAAAAACACGGTACCCAGCACTTGGGAAGAGTACAGTAGAGTAAGTAGAACCAATCCCCATCTTCAGGGAGTTTACAATCTAGTAAGGCGGGGAGGGGAAAGACATTAAAATCAATTACAAGTAGGGGAAGCAAATGAGTATGAAGATATGTGAAGACATAATGGGGAGCAGAGGTAAGGGGTTCCGATTCATGTGCATAAATGACGCATGAAGGAGGGAAAATATGTTGGGGAGATGAAGGGTAAGTCCTGGAAAGCTTCCTGGAGGAAAGGTGAATTTAATAGGGATTTGAAGATGGAGAGAGTGGTGCTCTGTAGGATAACAAGGGGGAAGGGAGCTCCAGGCATGAGCCAAGGGTTGGTGGTGAGAGAGAAAGGAGCGAGGCATAGTGAGTGGGTTGGGCTTAGAGGAATTCAACGATACATTTAAAAGAGACTGTCATGACCTGTCACCAGAAGTCTACCCAGAAAACGAGGGAGCTTTGCCTTGAGTAACACAATGACTCCCACATTTATCAGTGGTATTCACTGAGCGCTTACCGTTTGCAGAACACCTGGGAGAGGACACTATACCCGAGTTGGTAAATGCATAGGAATGCCCATGAAGAGCTTACGGTCTAGAGACAGGAAACTGAAATGGTACAAAAACACTGTGCAAAACCCGCAGCCTTTGAGACCCAGCTTCCTGTGACTAAGTTCAGAACTTAGTTCTCGGGGCACAGTCCTGGGTCAAGCCAGAGTTCCAGAGTCCTGGTCTTTCACACGAATGAATTCTCTGTGGGGTATGTTGCATCAAATTGGGATTCTCTACACCGGATTCCTAATGCAGCAGTGTTCAACAAGTGTTCCTTTATGATTACATTTGTATTTGTTTTGCCTCTGCTCGTAGTTTTAACATTAGAATTAGTAATAACAGATCTCTTTAAGCCTCCTCATCCTTGTGACTGATTAGTCTTAAGAACAAAGGATTAGTTAATAAGGAAGATCAGTCGAACGATGATCTCGCCTACAATTGGTAACACAACACGAAAAGAGAGTGCTTAGGATCGCCCATTCAAGTTTTTCAGCCTTGAGAAGTTGACAAAATATGGAACGATGTAGAAGGTTGGTTTGCTCTTATAAGACTCTCTTAAAGCTCCCATGCGGCCGAGTGGAAAGAGCACAGGCCTGGGAGTCAGAAAGTTCAAAGTTGGAGACCTAGTTCTGCCACTGGCTTACTTTGGGACCTTGGGCTAGCTGCTACCACGCAAAGGCCTCATTCTCCTCATCTATAAAAAGGGGATAAGATTGTAATTACCCATGTGGGACAGGTACTAGGTCCCTCCTCATTCCCTAGAAATGCCGTAACTAATTTGACCACCCATTTCAGTGAGTGAGATCATGAGAAGACACCAACACATCAATAATTATTTTGAATCTGTTTTTTGTTCAAATATGCAAATAACCATGCTTAATTTTCCATGCAAAATGTTGCATACTACTCAGCCAAAAGCAGCTTCATGCTCACATACTAAAGTTGTCATTATCTATGCTAAATAGATCTGCAATTTTCTATGCTCCATCAGAGTGGATTATAATCACTCTAAACAAGTCAGTCAAAATAATTCATAGGGAGGAGAGGGGAAGTGCTTTAACCCTAGTAAACTTTGCAGCATTACCTGGACGTGAGAGAGCATGTGAGTAACATTGACATTAAAATGTGGTAGCCCTCTCTGAAGGAGTGCTCAAAGAAGAATGTTATAACAGAGAAACAGTGTGGCCTAGTGGAAAGAGCTCGGGCCTGGGAGTCAGAGGACCTGGGTTCTAATCCTGGCTTTGCCGCCTTTCATTCATTCATTCATTGATAAACAGATGGCCGTTTCTCTTCAAGGCAGCACTTGTCTCTGAGGGCCTGGACAGAGGACTCAGCTGCAGCACCTCAGGGCTCTGGAGGGGCTCCGTTGATGTCCTGCTCGGCTCTTGAGGACTCCCTCAACCCCTGTGGGCGCTGGACAATGACAGGTTGGATGGGTCTACGCCGGGTCCATTTTACAGATGAAGAAACTGAGGCCCAGAGAGGCCAAGTGACTGACACCCAGCAGACTAGTGGTAGAGATGGGATTAGACTCTGGATCTCCTGGCTCCCAGTTCCATACTCTTTCATTCATTCATTCATTCATTCATTCATTCATATTTATTGAGCTCTTACTGTGTGCAAAGCACTGTACTAAGTGCTCCAACAGGCTCCGCTGCTTGTCGTTAGACATCCTTTTCCTCATTGCTGAGACTTAAGCAGAGTGGTTCTGATTTTGAGGCTGCTGTGACCAAACTGCTAGTCAACGAGGCCCATAATGACTCTGTCATTATGGTCATTACGATTTGGGGGAGATCATCTTGCAGATGGCTATTCGACCCTCTTGCTAACCACAACCGTTACGCTTTAATATTCCAGATCTCGTTTTGTCCCTTCCCCCTTCTGCAACCTAAAGGTGAAGTGGGACTTGGTGTCCAATTGGTGCCTCCCTAAGGAGAAGAGGACTTTGAATATGTCAACTGAGAGAGGATGGTCTGACACATCTGCAAATGACACCTTGGTATCTTCATTGGTTTGTTCCAATGTTTTGATTTATTTCAAGGCATGTGGCATTAAGGTGCATGCAAAATTTCCAGACTGTCCTTACTACAAATTTTCCAGAATATCAAGAGAAAGTCCTGGATTTCCCCAGCAACAAAAGCCATCTATGTGTCCCAAAACACTGCCATCTAACACAATAGCACAGACCCTTGCAAGGCACTCAACAGAAGAAAAGTGAATGAAAATGTTTTAAATGGAAAGTTTATATAAAGTAAAATAATCCTTTGAACAGGTGGTACAACAGCACTCAGATCCTGGGAAGAATGCATTCTGTAACGGGCAGTCATTTGGAAAAAAGCATAAGGTGCAATTATCATTTCTTACAGGACTTGATTTTCCACAAATAAAAGATGATAAATACCTGGCGTGAGAAGTATAACGGAGGTGACAATCAGGGAGCAGATAACCAGGATAACAAGCAGAGCGATTGCAATTCCTTTCCAGTTCCTTTGTGGAGGATTACTCCCCACCAGCTCCTAGAGACGACAAAGAACAACAACGGTGAGCCAAGTAAATAAATTCACCTTGTCAATCAAGGGGAAAGAACTGGGCTTAGACAATGGAGACAACATCCCTCCCCTCAACGTCCCCAGCCCATGCCAAGCCGGCCCCAGGAAAACCACCCTCTGGTTGGACACCAGCTGTCTCCGCAACCTTGATTTTCTCAGTGTTTGCAGACGTTAGCTTCTCATTGCACTGTCACAATGCCAACCCCGTTACAAAGCAGGACACACTGCACCATTTCAGCTGAAGACTGTGTAGTTGAGTAGACTGACCCTCTCACTGATCGGGATATGCAAGCACCTGCCTGGCCCTTTTGCGCTTTTGGGTTTTTTTTTATGGTTTTTATTAAGCACTTACTATGTGCCAGGCACTGTACAAAGTGCCAGGGTAGACACAAGCTAATCATTCACTCAGTAGTATTTATTAAGTGCTTACGGTGTGCAGAGCACTGTACTAGCACTCAGAACAGTGCTTGGCACATAGTAAGCACTTAAATACCATCATTATTATTACTAAGCTCTTGAGACAGTACAATACAATAAGCAGACATTCCCACAACGAGTTTATAATCTAGAGGGGGGAGACAGACAGCTATATAATTAAATCATGTTGGACACAGTCCCTGCCCCACATGGGGCTCACAGTCTTAATCCCCATTTTACAGATGAGGTAACTGAGGCACAGAGAAGTGAAGTGACTTGCCCAAGGTCACACAGCAGACGAGTGGCGGAACAGGGATTAGAACCCAGGACCTTCTGACTCGTAGGCCTGTTCTCTACCCACTAGGCCACGCCACTCCTCCATGCTGCCTTTGCATTTGGTCCTGTACCCACTCATGCCCTATTGTAGCAAGCCACATATTTCCCAGCCTCCTTCTCTCTCATATATAGACACACACATCCTCAGGCATCAAAACAACCCCCCAAAACTTACATAAGCTCCCAAATGAACAGCCCGTTAACACATTCTTATGATCAACCCTCCCAAATTCAATGCCTTCAGGTTTCCTAGGCATCACCCAGAAAAACCCTAATTCCGGCTCTGCTGCCTCTCTACTGTGAGATCTTGGGCAAGTCATTTAACTTCTTTGTGCCTCAGTGACCTCATCTGTAAACTGGGGCTTAAAACTGTGAGGAATGGACTGTGTCCAACCTGATTAACTTGTAATCTGCTCCAGCTCTTAGTACAGTTCCTGGCACACTGTAAGCACTTAACTAATATCATAAAATGAAATAAAAATAATAATACTGTGGGTGTAGGGAGTAGCAGCCACACTGCTCATGTAGCCCATTACTCGAAGATGGTGGACCCTCTGGGGAAAAGGCAATGCTCTCGTGAGTATGAGCTGGCAGAAACGGCCTTTTCCACATGAAGGAATGAATTTCGATGATATGAAAATTCTTGAAATGTGTGCCCCACTCACCCCTGCCTTCTCAGGACTTCTCCATTAGTGTTGCTCTGACCTAATTATCAGGATTTGATATGCTAGGTAGAAATAAGAAAATCAGATCAGACTACCCCTCCTCCACATGGGGCTCACTGTCTTAGAAGAAGGCAGAGCCAATACTTCCTCCCTATTTTACGGATGAGGAAGCCGAAGCCTATTGCAGCGTGGCTCAGTGGAAAGAGCACGGGCTTTGGAGTCAGGGCTCATGAGTTCGAATCCCAGCTCTGCCACTTGTCGGCTGTGTGACTGTGGGCAAGTCACTTAACTTCTCTGGGCCTCAGTTCCCTCATCTGTAAAATGGGGATTAAGATTGTGAGCCCCACGTGGGACAACCTGATTCCCCTATGTCTACCCCAGCGCTTAGAACAGTGCTCGGCACATAGTAAGCGCTTAACAAATACCAACATTATTATTATTATTATTATTATTATTGCGGTTAAAAGACTTGCCCAAAGTCAGTGACAGACCTACTGCCACAAAACTTTGGTCTCCTGAACCTCAGTCCCATTATCTTTTCATAAGACAAATAGGGCGGTTTCGTTAATCACATCCTGCATCCATTGAGATGGCTCTAATAATAATAATATATCAATGGTACTTGTTAAGCGCTTACTATGTGCCAAGCACTGGGGTAAATACAAAGTAATCAGGTCGGACACAGTCCCTGTCCCACACTGGGCTCACAGTCTTAATCCCCATTTTTTAGAGCTGAGGGAACTGAGGCACAGAGATGCAGAGACGCCAACTGACTTGCCCAAGGCCACACAGCAGACAAATAGCAAAGCTGGGATTAGAACCCATGCCCTTCTGACTCCCAGGCCTGTTTTCTCTCCACTATGCCATGTGGCTTCTGTTCTTAAATCCTCATCATCTGCATGCGCGCAGTTTTCTATTCCTTGAGAGCAGAGGCATCCTGTGTGCCTTTGAAGCTGCCGGTTCACATTTAAATGTCTCACATTTAAAGTAACTCTCACCCGGGCCTCATTCCTGATTAGATGGTCATGAGGGCAGGCAATATACACTTAGCTTCTCTTCTCTCTCAAGCGCTTTATTCCAGTGTTTTGCACTCTGGAAGCGCTTAGTAAATACCTTGTTCGATCAACTGATGGATCTGGTGGTTCTTTGTGGCTCTCTGGCTTCATCAAACCTCAGACAACCTTTCTAAAGGGTCGGTGCGGGGAGGCACTGACCCGAGAAGGCAGTGATTCGGATGAAGGGCCCCAGATGCAGGAGGCCACAGGGAACCAGGGCCAGCACATGCAATCGCAGGATGGTCCCGCTCCGACCCCAAGGAGCCCAGACAATCGGCGGCGGTGTGACTAGCGAATGGCCAACGAAACAAAAAGGCTGCAATGCAAATTGACATTTGGATTTGGCAAACTCCTGGTCCCTGAGGGACACTGCTGTCTCGCAAGTTTATTTTTAGCTCAAGCAGTGAGGGGAAAAAAAAACCTCTTTCAGACAATATATTCCATGATGAAACATGACTTTACCAAAATGTTATTAACTTTGTGATGTACAATTCCATTCTGAATTTTATGTGCAATTTGAAAAGGAACTATAGATTAAAAGCATCTAAAGATACCGCTGGTTCTGTGAGCTCATTTTTAGAATGACTATTTCATAGTTTTAGTCCCCCACAGTTACTATACATAACTTATGCCTTTCCAAGGGAGGTTGGGATAGAGTAATCTATTCATGTTCTCTCCTCTCAAAGTTAAATGTTTAATGTGCTTTATCTTGTGCCCTTAATTGCGTACCTCTCACAGGATTCCTCTTACTACTGTTTATCAAATCTGACTACGAAGTGTTCAGAATCTTTGGTTGTATCTATAATAGGTAGGAGTGTATTAATCCTGTTCTTTGCGAAACGATTGTGCTGAGGTGGTCTCTTCACAAAATCCACTTTAAGAATCTCCTGGGTCCCCCTGAACGTGACTTTCAATCGAGAATACTTATTGGACACTTACTTCTACTACTGCTGATAATAGTGGTATTTGTTAAGGCTTACTAGGTACCAAACATTTAGTATAGTGCTGGGGCAGAGACTCAGATCGGGCCCAGTCCTTGACCCACATTGGGGCTCACAGTCTAGAGAGGAGGGAGAACAGGTTTTGAATTCCCACTCTTCATATGAGGAAACTGAGGCACAAAACAGTTAAGTGACTTGTGAGAGATGCAGTACGGCCTAGTGGAAAGAGCAGGGGGCTGGGAATCAGAGGACCTGGGTTCACATCCTGACTTTGTGTGACTTTAGGCAAGACTCTTCACTCATCTTTGCCTTGGTTTCTTCATCTGTAAAATCCCTGCTCTCTCTCCTACTTAGACTGTTAGCCTTGTCTGGGACAAGGACTGTATCTGACCTAATTATCTTCTAGCTACCCCAGGGCATAGTACAGGTTGAACACTTAAATACAATAAAAAGAGTCAGTCCTTTTTGTGTCTTATGTTTGCCTGAAAGACCCAATGATTTCAGGAGATTCAGATGCAGTAATCCCATAAAAGGCATTGAAATTTGGAGTGGGTTGAAATAGCGTGAGCAGAATTTGGTAATAATTGTGGCATTTGTTAAGTGCTTACTGTGTTCTAGGCACTGAACTAAGCACCGGGGTAGATGTGAGGAAATCGGGTTGGGCACACTCCCTGGCCCATATGGGACTCACAGTCTTTATTCCCATTTTACAGAGGAGGTGAGTGAGGCCCAGGGAAGTGAAGTGACTTGCTCAAGGTCACAGTAGGCAAGTGATGAAGCTGGGATTAGAACCCAGGTCCTTCTGTCTTCCAGGCCAGTGCTCTATTTACTTAGCCACGCTGCTTTTCTGGTAATCACCTCGACAGACATTCGAGGAGGCGGCATCCGAGCTGTTCTCTCTCAATTCCTGCCAGGGCAGGAGACAAATGCAGAAGAGACTTCCTGCCAGCCGGACAGCAGGTCCCACAGGATGCCAATGAGGTTCTTACACAGAACAAGCCGTTCCTGAGGTCTGCACTCTCTTGGACCCCAAATTATTTAAATCCAAAGCTCGGGGGGAACCGGGGCCAAGCTGGCTCCATTCCAGAAAAATTAAGCAAGAAGCCCAGCCATGGGAAGTTTAATCAAGCAAAAGCAGCTGGGAGAGTGTTTTAGAATTTTCTCCTTGTGTGTGTTTTTAAGATTGTGATAAGAAAGACTTATTAGCATGTGAGTGCATCAGGGAAATCTGATTTAGAGTGGTCAGCTTCCCTAATGCTTGGCTTTCCCCAAAGCTCAGAAGACCTATTCTGCCTGTGTCTTCCAAAGATAAAGGAAAACTCTCTAGGTCACAGATTGACTTTTGTCAAAGGTGTCAAGAGAGGCATCAAAAAAAATCGTGTTCAAATAAGGTCGTACCTAGTCCTGCTCTATTTTCTGTATTCAAACAGGAGGGACAGTTCTCTCTTTGCAAAGCCATCAATTGCTGTCTTCCGGTCTGAAAGCACTTTGCCCCATGTACATATCTTTGAATTATATATTATAAATTACTTATTTATTCACATTAATGTATGTCCTTCCCTCCAGACTGAGTTTATGGGCAGGGAATGGGTCTGCTATTTCTGTTGTATTGTTCTCTCCCAAGTGCTTAGTACGGTGCTCTGCACAAAGAAAGTGCTCAATAAATGCAATTGATTGATTGATTGATGAGAGACCCAGATCTTTCTAGATCAGGCCTACTCTTTCTGATCCCCAAGGACTCCCAATTCAAAATGGTTCAACCTCTCATGGGTGAATGGTAAGTGCAAAGGAGCTTTAACCCAGAAAATGGCCTTCCAGGTGGCTACTATGTAGAAAGTGGATGTCCTAGACTGGCTTCCCAGTCAGAGAGAACGACTCTCAAAAATCTGGTACTGTGATTGGCCTCCTTCTTAGTAACGCAACTGTTCTAGGATTATGAGACCATGACCCGTGTCCATGACTTATGAGTCAATTTTTTCCGTGGGAGTGCTCTCTGAGATGTCAGAGGCCTAATGGGAACAGATGGAATGGGAGAATGGAGTTGTTTAAGGGAGGAACCAAATGTTAATTTGTACCAGCCTACTTTGGAGATGCATATGCAATAAACACAGCCAAGCAGTCTGTGGATTACCCCACCCTTGGCTTCTAGTCCTACTGTAATGCTGCTTCTACCTTTGTGTTTCTTCACTAGCTTTGGCATCTTCACGTAAAGGCAGGGAACAGAAGTGATTATAGAGTTCTGGCCACATTCGCCTGCATGATCAATCAATTCCTAAATACTATCCACTAGATTGTAAGCCCCTTGAGGGCAGAGATCATGTCTTCTAATTCAACTGTACTTTTCCAAGGGTTCTGCACTCAATGAACATTCCTGATGGATCGACTGAAGTGCCTACTGTGTGAAGAACACTGAACAAAGCGCTGTCCATCTTTCTGAATCGCCAGGGGAGTTTTCCTCTCTTCGAAAGTCTCCAACGGCTTCTCTGTTGTTCTCAAACGCTCCCAACATTGGTTTCAAAGCCTCTCCATCTGCTAGCCCTCAACTTTTCCAGCTACACCCCTGCACATACTCTCCACTCCTAGCAAGCAAACCTAAACTACTCCCTCACTCACCCCTTCCACCTCTGACCAACTGCACAAGCAATTCCTCTCATCTGGAACATCTTTTCTCTACAAATTCCCTCTTACAAAGTCCTCCTACATGAGGGATTCCTTGGTTAATCCCTGTCTAGAATTCTGGTCTTGTCAACTCCACAGCTATTAATCACTGGTACCTATTGAGTGCTTACTGTGTGCAGTGTGCAGAGCACTGTACTGAACAACTGGGAAAGTTCAACTGACTTGATGGGCACGATCTCTGCCCTCAGGAAGCTCACAGTCTAGTGCCATCCCAGTATTCATGTGTCACTTCGTTAGTTACTGATCCTGTTGCAGCCTCATGTCAACAAAGGGAAAAAACTGAGGCACAGGGCAGTTGAGTGATTTGCCCAAGGTCACCCAGTGGCACTAGGTTTAGAGTCTCGTTCATTACAATCAAGAATCACTTTTTGTTACGAGGAGTAGGGCCTGGCAAAGCATGTCTCTACCTGAATTTAACCCCAGGATGGCTTCCATTTATACAGATCAGAGTATTTGACACATAATTTATGGCTAAAGAGAGCAACAAAAGAGATAGCCACACAACTCTTCAAATGATAAAAGTTGCCGCTAAGACCACAGGAAACAGTATACAGTTTGGGAGACTTATTTCTAGAACTCCTGCATGGCCTAGTGGGAAGAGCACTGGCCTGGGAGTAAGGAGATCTGGGTTCCAGTCTCTACTTTGCCACTTTCTTGTTGGGTTGATAAGACACTTCACTTCTCTGTCCCTCATTTTCCTTATCTGTAAAATGGAGATAACCTCTCTCTCACAGACTGGGAGCACAGTGTGGAATAGGGACCGTGTTTGACCTAATTCTCTTACATCTATACTAGTGCATAGCAAAGTACTTGTCATACAACGCTTAGAACAGTGCTTGGCACATAGTAAGCACTAAACAAATACCGTTATTATTATAGTCAGCGCTTACCAAATGCTATCATTATTGTTACTGCATCCCGCTGCCACTTGCAATATGACCCTCTGAACCATTTTTAAATGTTGCCTTCCTTGCTATACACACCCATTATAGTGCTTTCTCCACCTAACAAGACAGCAAGAGACCTCCCCCTTGTTTTCTACTCCAGTAACTCCATTTCCTGGAAGCCTCAGAAGAAGTTAATTTCCTTTCATTTCTGTCCAAATCACAAGAAATCACCAATGCGGGCTGTGAATCTATTTTCTCACCCCACTGGACCAGAGCAAAATCAAAACCTAACTCCAAACGAACAATATCTATTTGTTTTTCGGTTTGTCCGTGTAAGAGGGAATGGGTGGCGAGAGGAGCAGCAAACGTAAGAGCATGGGCCTGAGAATGAGGTCACGGGTTCTAATCCTGGCTCCACCACATGTCTCCTGTGTGACCTTGGGCAAGTCACTTAATTTCTCTGGGCCTCAGTTACCTCATCTGTAAAATGGGGATTAGGAGTGTGAGCCCTCTGTGGGACAGGGACTGTGTCCAACCTGACTAACTTTTATCTACCCCAGTGCTTAGTACAGTGGGTGGCACATAGTAAGCACTTTAGTATAATAATAATAGTAATAATATTATTATTAGGAGATAGAGGGAAAGTGTTGGGGAGGGGAGAAGAGAATGTTCCAGCTCAGACAGAAGTAAAGAGTTCACGTAACCCCAGGGGCCTCATTTCACAGACTGGGCCTTTCTCTCCAGACACAGTTCACAAAACCGATCCAGCAAAATACTCTGTCATTGGCACTCTCCTGTACATCTTCTATCTTCCCTTGGAAATTCTTTCAATCATTTATAATAATGAGCTGGTCCATCAGGACAAGCAGATATCAACCTGCCACTTCTCCTAGGTATCAATTAAATCACCCATTTAATTATAAGACTGTAAACTCCTTGAGCATAGGGAACGAGTACTTACTGCTACTGTACTTCCCCAGGTGCTTAGTACTGCACTAGCACTCAGTGGGTGCTCAATTAAGTACCCCAGATTGATTATTAGCACATCCAACTCATTTTTTTTTTATTTTTAATTCCCAACTGTATCTACTGTCAAATTTACATCATAAAGGAAACAAGAAAAAGGGCCCTGTGAGGTTGCATCTTCTCTGGGAAAATAAGGCTTCTTAGAGTCAGCAGCGTTTCCTGGTCTGCCGTATGAAGTTTTTCCGCCCCATCTGTACACAGAGACATTTCTTCCCTGAGAGTTTTACATACTGCTTGGTGTTTCATCACTGAGAGCCCTGTCCAGCACAACACAGACCTGAAGAGACTGCTCATTCAAGGGCTTGCAAACCTTCTGATGCCTCTGACTCGGCCACAAGATAAACACCAAGCACAGTGAAAATGCAAAGACTGAACAAAGAGGGAGTGTGAGTGTGAGTGTGTGTATGTGTGTATTAGTGTTTTATTTATCAGCCAGACTGCAACATTCTGGAGCGCCACTACATGAAGAATCCTGCAGTAAATGCTGTGCCACAAACTAATCCCAATGATATTTAATGGATACAAGAGTGCGGAAAGGAGAGTAATAGCTTTCCATGGACAAAGAGCAGAGGCTCCAGGCCTTCCTCTCTGGACTTGAAAGGAGGAAATCCCATTTTTTAATCAAAACAGATTTCAAAACATTTTTCAATTTCCACTGTCCCCATTGAACCATAAGGATTTTCTTTTGCAATCATGTCCAATTTATTTGCTGTCTCCAATACGAAGAACACTACCAAAAAAGTGAATTCTGAGTCCTTTGCACATACCCTCCCTCATGCCTGGAGTTCCCCCCCACTTCATAATTGACAGACCACCACTCTCTCTACCTTTAATGTCCTACTAAAATCATTTCTCCTTCCCTAACTAATCACTCAGTTCCTTATTCTATTTCCCTCCCTACTCTGTCACCCATGCACTTGTGTCCAAACCTCCAAACACTTTGAGATCTCCACCCACATCCCTGCCTCCGTGGCACTTGTATACATATATTTATACTTGATTTCTTTCTTTCTTTATTATGTCTGTCTCCCTTGCTAGATTATAAGATCCTTGAGGGCAGGGAATTGTGTCTACGTACTATATTATACTCTCCCAAGCACTTAGTATGGTGTTCTGGACACAGTAAACACTCAATAAATAGCACTGATTGAACCAGACTTGGAACCCTCATTCTATTCTAAGCCCTCTCCGACACTGAAGGCAAGAGGGAAGAGGATGCATCTCTCCTCCAGCATTTTCTCCAGGAAGCCATGCCAACATGGGTAATCAACGGTCGTTTCTGCCTATGGGACCAGATCAAAATCCATGCTTCATTATCACTAGGATAAAAGAAATATACAAAGACTGCCTACAAAAATCCATGGGGATAACAGAAAATGACAGAAACCAGGCCACCAAACTGAAAATGGTACCCTTCCACTGTATTGTCCAAACACCATCTCCCATTATGCATTCTTGGTGAATAGATTTGTTACAGAATAATTTTATGTACCATGGACCACTCAGTATAGGTAAAAGTTAACAACAAATAACAAAATCAGTGATGCTTTTCTCTGAGGATGGTGAAGCCAGTCTGCAATCAGTCTTACTTCAACATCCAGGAGGACAATATTAGAGGAGCTTAAGGAGATAATAATCTCTACATGTCGTATCCCAAATCCAGACCTGGCACTCTGCCATCTCCCATTTGCAATAGTCTAACTGAAGTTAGAACTTTTTGACCTGCCATTCACACCAGCGGCAGTCAAAGCTCCTCAAATATATTTTGTATTCATCACAAAAATGATAAGGAAACTACTGCCTACCTTGACGTACTTTAAGGTGACCTCAGGCCTTGATTAAAACCTCCATTCACACAATAAGAGAGAGGGATAAACTATTCAATTTCTTAACAAAGCTATCTCAACTTTATTAGGCTCTGCAACTTTAGAAGGTTGTTCAGTTGGTACAAAAGAGCAGCAAAAAAGATTAAAACGTTACAAAAGTGGATCTATAAAGATAAAGCAAAGGGATGTGGATGAATAGCCCATCATACTTGAAGGAAATTATAAAGTCTCTTGCCAACCTTCTCTTATTTAAACTGAGAATCAGGGTGGCCACTGGCAGTACATGAGAATGACAGACCTAGAGACACACGACATCACATCCATTACACTGGGCACAAGGAGCGAAGTAGTGACACTGTACATGGAATTTAATGAGAATACATGGTATTCCCAAGTGCCCCACCCCCCACCCCACCCCTGACTTGGACTGTTTTTCTCTGGGGGTGCTCTTGCCCAATCCACCCACTTGTCCTGGAGCTTTGAGCTCTCTGTATGTCTGGGCGCTGGGTCCAAGCTGGGGAACTCAATACCGCTATTTTGGTGGTGGCAAGGTGAAGGGAGGCTGGGAGTTAAATATTAAAATACTACATGACATCTGGTGCCATATTAAAATAATAATTGTGTCATTTGTTAAGCACGCACTATGTACCAGGTACTGTACTGAGCTTTGGGAGGGATACAAGCAAATCGGTTTGGACACAGTCTCAATCCCCACTTTACAGATGAGGTAACTGAGCCACAGAGATGTTGAGTGACTTGCCCAAGGTGGACCCGGGATTAGAACCCAAGTACTTCTGACTCCCAGGCCCATGCTTTATCCACTAGGCCAAGTATCCATCCCGAAGAGGGGACAGAAGAGGGTGGTCTAGTAGAAAGACCAGGGTCCTGGGAGTCAAATGACCTTAGTTCAAATCCCAGCCCTTTTGTGATACCTTGGGCAAGTCACTTAATTTCCCTGTGTCTCAGTTTCCTATTCTGTAAAAATGGGGATTCAATACCTGTTCACCCTTCCTCTTCAGCTGTGAGCCCGAAGTGTCTGACCTGAGTGCAATGTGTCTACCTCAGTGCTTAGAATAGTGTTTGACACATAGTAAGCCCTTAAATACTATTAAAAAAATAGAAAACAGAACAGCTGAAAACTGACAAGTGGTCAACCCTCAGCAGACACATTCTCCAAAACACAATGAAAAGTAATGAACTTGAATTACAACAGGAAAGATTCAGGTTATGCACTTGAAAGAATCTAATGAAATGAACGGCACCTATCAAGGATTTCTCACAATCCCACAGACAGATTGATCTCCACAGTTGTGTCGATATGTTTCGTTTGACTAAAATTTTATACCATACTGGCGTCACACTGTTTCCCTAGTGGCATGCTAGTCTTCTCTTGGTTCCTTATGTCTTCCTCTATCCATACAAATAGTGCAACCGTATTATTGTTATTATTATTAGCAGCAAAAATAATAAATGTAAATGAAGTACTTGACATTTGGTAAATACTGGAGTAAAGGCAAGATAGATCAGGCACAGTTTCTTTGTCACACAAAGCCTACACTCTAAGATGGAGGGAAGCAAGCAGGTAATCTTATCTCTGTTTTCAAGAAGTTGAAAGAGAGGCCCAGAGAGGCTAATTTTCTTGCTCAAAGACCCCAGAGCGGGTCAGTCGCAGAGCTGGAAGTAGAATATAGGTCTCCTAATTCTCCATCCCCTGGTCTTTCCACGAGGTCACACTTCTTCTGGCCACATTGCTTAGTGAGCAGAATTCTTATGCCCATGTATTTTGGTCCCCCGTAAAGAGATGTTGGATTCTACCCATGAATAGGTATTTGCTGGGCTGTTAATAATGACAGGAAGCTGTTTATGCAGGGAGTATTTATTATACCAAGGGCTTAGTACAATGCTCTGCACACAGTAAGCGCTCAATAAATACGATTGACTGGCTGACTGACTCTAAAGCCAGGCAATTTAATGTGTGACCTGCTAGACACATCTTCCCAAAGTTACAATGAATTGTTGGCTTCTTCCAAGACTTACCTGATGCATCTGTTGGTTCAGAAAAGACCAATGCAATGGCTTGAATTGCCTGACTTTCAGAGAGCTGTTGCTCTGGAGACCGTAAAATCACTGATCTGTGGTCATTTGCCCTTATAGGTCAAGCAGAGGCTGCCCTTTTTTCCTTCTTCTGTAAATCCCAATTTACTACAACAATCCTCCTTTGACATCTAATATTCTTGATGCCAATGGGAGAAAAAAATACATAATCCAAAGCAAATCACTGGCAATTAAATGTCAGTGTTCCTATCCCAGACCAAAAGGAAGTGAAAATGTGTCCATCAGCCCTTGAAAAACTCACGCTAGTTTACATTTCAGTCAGAACCATTCAGATTACCTAAGTCCCAACACGAGGAATTTAAGTAAAAAGCAGGTCTTTCAAAATCACAGGTTTTTCTAACCTGGAGGATATTTCTCTTTGGCTGATGGAAAAGCACGAGTGCTTTTGAATTAGTGACAGAAAGCAGAAAGCAGATGTTTCCCGGAGGTTTCAAGGAAAGCCCATTGCCTTGATGAACATTATTATGTTAACAGATGCTTTCATTTTCTCGGGCTGTGCACCAACACAGCCTGCCCTTCTGCCTCTCTGACCTGGAAGTGATAAATCAGTGTTTGGCAAAGGTGCTTTAAGGTGTGAACATGTAGATTTAGGGTGGCGTATTTTTTTCCAACACAGAATTCCATGCACCGGCACATTAATGGATGGAATTTGGAAGCCCTCCAGTGCAGGAGGCTATCAGCAAAATGATGTTTGGCATGTTTGCCACCATCCTGCCAAAAAACCCGCCACTTAGGTGATCCGAGTAGGCTATTACTATACAAATCGAAAAAAGGAACTCATCAGGTACAATGACTCTTGCAGTTGAAATAAGGCCGACAAGATGGAGAAATGAAATAGAACATAATTAAAAAGAGTCATTTCTAGCCTAGGCTAGTTCTGTCGAAGGCATCTCATATTCAAAATGTTTCCCACAGACACTGTGCACAACAGGCATTCATTCTGAGCTGGCAATGCCAGTTTTTAAGCTTTACTGGGTTCCAAGTGCTCTGGCTTCCAAGTGGTCCAGGTTGTAAACACCACAGACGGAGTCTTTACCATCCCAAACAGGAAGAGCTAGATTGGGAGGAAAACACTGAAACTGAACAGAGGAAATGGCAGAATATATCTGGGGTTGGGGGTTGGGAGGGGAACCAAGATGGAAGATGGAAGATTATATTAATAATAATAATGTTGGCATTTGTTAAGCGCTTACTATGTGCAGAGCACTGTTCTAAGAGCTGGGATAGATACAGGGTAATCAGGTTGTCCCACGTAAGGCTCACAGTTAATCCTCATTTTACAGATGAGGTAACTGAGGCACAGAGAAGTTAAGTGACACCCACAGTCACACAGCTGCCAAGTGGCAGAGCTGGGATTCGAACCCATGACCTCTGAACTCCCAAGCCCTGGCTCTTTCCACTGAGCCACGCTTTTACAATAAGCACTCTATACAGTGTTCTGCACATGATAGATGCTCAATAAATACATTGATTGCTTGATTACATTACTGTTGAGTGAATGGCTCAGGCATTTTGAAACCATCTTCTCTGGGAATGTGGGAATGGCATGCTTGAACACCTATGAAATATTATGCGCCTACGCCTCAATGAGTTAAAAATCAAATTTTAGTGATTCCCCCTCCAATTTTCCCCAAATGCACTCTCCTAGCTGTGGACAATTTCTAAATGAATATTCTGAAATTAGAAATCTAACATGGTGGAAAGCATACTGATCCTCCAGTGCCTCGGCCTCACATGAGGACTTTCTGGCATTGTTCCTGGTTTGGGTGAGCTTTTTTCCATAGGACTGTACTCTTCTCACCTTAGTGCTTAGGACAGGGCCCTGCACACAGTAGGTGACCCATGAATACAGCTGACTGGGCCCTAAGGGCTAGGCATGGTGGGCTGGAGGGGCAGTTCCTGGAAGATTAAAGGAGGACCAGTGGTCTCTAGGTTGTGCAGGAGCCACTTTGGAGAGGTTAACTGGAAAAGTGCCACATTAAACCCATTACAGTCTTCTAGACTCTAAGCTCATTATGGTCAGGGACCATGTGGGGTAATTCTCTTGTACTGAACTCTTCCAGGCAGTTGGAGCGATGTTCTGCACTTAGAAAAGGCTCAATAAACACCACTTATTGATTAAACTCTGACCCTAAGTTAACCACTGCTCAATAAATTAATCAGCGCCTAATGACAAACTACCAATACTCAACATTCCTGAGCACTAAGCCCTTTAAGAACTTGATATTCACTCCAATCTCAGACCCACAGCACTTACATCTATAACCAAAATTTATTTTAAGCCATCTCCTCCTCTAGACCACAAGCTCCTTAAGGGCAGGCAACGTGTCTACCAACTCTGTTGTATTATATTCACTCAAGCACTTAGTACAGAGCACTGCACATAGTAAGCCCTGAACAAATACCACTGACTGATTACTAGGAATTAAATGCAGAAACACTGCTATGATTCCAACCACTCATAAGCACCTTGAGGGCAGGGACTGTGTTCACTAACTCTGTTGTCCTCTCTCATCCCCTTAATAGAAGCAGCGTGGCTCAGTGGAAGGAGCACAGGCTTGGGAGTCAGAAGTCACGGGTTCTAATCCCGACCCCGCCACTTGTCAGCTATGTGACTTTGGGCAAGTCGCTTAACTTCTCTGTGCCTCAGTCACCTCATCTGTAAAATGGGGATTAAGTCTGTGAGCCCACATGGGACAACCTGATTATCTTGTATCTAACCCAGGGCTTAGAACAGTGCTTGGCACATATTAAGCGCTAAAAAATAACATTATTATTTATGATGCTCTGCATGAAATAAGCACTCAATCATACAGTAAATGCCCAATAAGCCTGATGGACTTTTTTCCCACATCCTGTCATCATTTTTAATTAGGGTGGATGGACCTGCAGGAAACCCAGTTCATAATAATGGATAATTATGACATTTGTTAGGCCATTACTTGTTCTAAACATTGGGTAGGAGCAAGTTCGTCAGGTCAGACACATTCCCTGTCCCTCATGGGGCTCACAGTCTAAGTAGGAGGGAGACTGGCTATCGAATTCCCATTTTATAGATGAGGAAATAGAGGCACAGATAGCTTAACTAACTTGCTAAAGGTCACAGGAGGCAAGTGGTGAAGCCAGGATTAGCCCTCAGGTCCTCTGACTCATAAGCATCTACTTTTACCATTAGGCCACAATGCTCATCCAAACTTTTTGCTTACCTCAGGCCGATATTCCCCTCAGGACAATGAGTTCCCCCTCCTGTCCTTTCTCTGATGCTCACTCAGAGAATTGACCAAAAAAATACTCTACACTAGCGAGGGGGGCAACAAGGGAGGATGTTACCAAGAAGAATCTCGATTATGGAAACAAAATAGAAAGAGCTCCACACATTCGAATGGCACTGCTCATTTCATGCAAAACTGTGACACTAAACTGATCTGAAGTATTAGTGCCAGGAGGCTGCCTCTCCCAACAAAACGATGAGATCTGGGATGGAGATATAGGGCCTTTTGACAAGGCCCAGGAAAATTCGGAGCTCAGAGAGTGAAGGAGAGAGGAGATGGTCAGAGCCCCTCGGGGCTTCTCCCAGACTCAGTGTAAGGACCAGGATCAAGACTTAAGATGCAGGAGCTAGAAAGAAGATAGCAAAATCAACATTGGGGTGATGCCCTGGTGAGAGTTCTAGGATTCCATCTCTTCTCAAGCTAGGCTTAAGTCTGTTCTGCACAGTGGACAGACAGCACATGTTTGACCATTTCCTTAAAATATAAGTCCCTGTCATAATAATAATAATAATAATAATGTTGGTATTTGTTAAGCGCTTACTATGTGCCGAGCACTGTTCTAAGCGCTGGGGTAGACATAGGGGAATCAGGTTGTCCCACGTGGGGCTCACAGTCTTAATCCCCATTTTACAGATGAGGGAACTGAGGCACAGAGAAGTTAAGTGACTTGCCCACAGTCACACAGCCGACAAGTGGCAGAGCTGGGATTCGAACTCATGAGCCCTGACTCCAAAGCCCGTGCTCTTTCCACTGAGCCACGTGTCATCTGTTCTTTCTGGTGGTTAAGCAACAAGCTGGCTGGGATCCACATTCCCTACTGAAGTAAAAGCCAACCTGGTCCTCTTAGTCCAGATAGGTATGGTTTTCCAGTGATCAACATTAATAATAATAATAATAATAATGTTGGTATTTGTTAAGCGCTTACTATGTGCCGAGCACTGTTCTAAGCGCTGGGGTAGACACAGGGGAATCAGGTTGTCCCACGTGGGGCTCACAGTCTTAATCCCCATTTTACAGATGAGGGAACTGAGGCACAGAGAAGTTAAGTGACTTGCCCACAGTCACACAACCGACAAGTGGCAGAGCTGGGATTTAAACTCATGAGCCCTGACTCCAAAGCCCGTGCTCTTTCCACTGAGCCACGTGTCATCTGTTCTTTCTGGTGGTTAAGCAACAAGCTGGCTGGGATCCACATTCCCTACTGAAGTAAAAGCCAACCTGGTCCTCTTTGTCCAGATAGGTATGGTTTTCCAGTGATCAACATTAGCGGAGCTACACTTGAGAATGGGAACTGTTAGATGCCTGACACTCAGTCAATCAGTGGTGGTACGTAATGACTGATTACTGTGTGCCGAGCACTGAATTAACTACTTGGGAGAGTACAAATCGACAGAGTTGGCAGACACATTCCCTGTCCATAGGAGGCTATGGAAGGGATAGTAACAGAAGAGTGGAAGTTCTCTGTGGGCAGGGTGTCTTTTGCTTCCGATGTACTTTGTCAAGTGCACACTTAGTACAGTGCAATGCACTCAGGAGGGGCTCAGTAAAGGTCATTACTGTCACTACTATCCCATGGACAATGGAATCTCAAGAGTTGTGGTGGCAATTCTACAATTTCAGCATGTTGGTGGTCTTCTCTCTGTCTCATGGTGGATATCCAAGTAGTCAGAAAAAATACTGGGAGTTTTTCAGAAGGCAGAAAAACAAAACAAAACACCAAAGAAACGTTCCTATTTATAGTCCCAGGTTTCCTCTACTTGCTTTTTCGTACTGCAGCTTGCAGGCTACACACAAAATGAGCCCTTTTTCCATCTGTGGGCATTCACGAGGAATCAATAGGGTTCATAGGCCACATTATAAGCCAGGGTACTCTCCTCCAGGCGTGATTAAAGTGTCAGCTGAGAACCCTGACATGCCAGCAAAGGGCCTGAGCTAAGCGAATAGCAAACATGAAAAAACACCTTTAAGCACCATGTCTATACATCTAAGAAAAATGTTTAAATAGAAAGTGAAATACAAAAAAGTTGACCTTAGTAAAACATACAATTCTGAAAGAAATCAGGAGAGTATATTTTCACGAGATTCACATGATCACTATGAAGTCATGAATTCTTAGTTTGCTATGGTATTTAAAATTTCTGAGTTCATGTTGGATTCACTTTTGGGAGGATTAGGAAATCCATGTTTACAAAATATTAACACCTAAGGAGGAGGATGAATTTCACCCATCATAGTTGATGAATCAAAGATAAACAAACTTAGGAAAACAGAAATAAAATTAGAAACAACAGAAAACTGGAAGATGGTGGCAAAAAAGGAGGGTGAGACTCTAAATGAATGTGAAAGGGGTGAGAAGTAAGCACAAATTCAGGATAGACACAAGTACGAATGAAAAAGAGTTGAAGATCACGGTTTTCCAGAAGCTGAATCCTCTGGAGTTGAATCCAGAAAATGAATCCTTCATGAAGGTACATAATCCATAAAGCTAATGTAACATTAGGATAAATCATTAGCACTGTAATGGGCAAGTCTTCTCACTACATTCCACACTCATCAGATCCAATTGGAGACGGCAGTGGAAAGAGATGGAAAATGTCTTAGGAGGAATGATTTAAGGGTTGGTTTCGAGAAGAGAAAATGAAGGAGCAATTTCATAGGCATTTCTAGTAAATGAAGAGTTTGGATGGGGAAGATGAATTCTCAAATACTCAAGTCAAGTCAATCCAAACCCAACCCTAGCACTTGTATATTTCATTTCTGTCATCAATACCTGTGACTTATTTTTTATATTTATTCCTTTATTCAATTATTGCCTGTTTACCTGTTACGTTGTTGTTATGTTGTCTGTCTCCCCTTTTCTAGACTGTGTGCCCGTTGTTGGGTAGGGATTGTCTCTATTTGTTGCTGAACTGTACAGTGCTCTGCATACAGTAAGTGCTCAATAAATACAACTTTATGAATGAATTATTAAATTATTTAATCTCTACCCATCTGCACTACTTTCTCTATGTGCTTGCTCTTCTTCCTGCTTCCACTATTTATAAATGAGTTTAGTCTATCTGCTTCACTGGACTGTAAGCTTCTTGAGGACAGGCAACATGTCTCTTGCTTATGTTTTACTCTCCTAATTAGTTAGTACATGGCTTCCCCCTCAAGAGATACTCAAAATAAATTGATGATTATGACGATGACCATTGGTGTTCATGCCCACTAAGGGCCAAACAAGAGAAAGTGAACTTCCATGAGACTGGGAGAGAATTTAATTGGATATGACTTCCTGACTCAGAGAATGAAGTGTTTCTACACTTGGAAAGTTTTAAGGAAGAAAAAACAAAAGAAAACCATCTCCTCTAAGAGATCCGGTCATTCACCTTCCCTGAGGCAGGGGCCTGGACCAGATGATCTTTCGAGTTCTCTTCATGTTTGATGATCTCCTGATTGTGAGAGTCAGAGCTTAAATTTCTTTGAAAATATCTACTGTCTAGAGAAAAATCACTTAGTCACATCCAAAATGCATTTGGCTATTACAAATGTTCCCAAGACACTGAATGGATACAAAATAGAACACTACCTACTCACACCTAATTAGATCTGTCTGTAATGGGGATTATATTCCATTACTCTCCTCACTAAATGCCCAGGAGTGTGGGGGGTAAAATAAAAACAAAAAAACTTGAGGTGATGTTATACAGAGTTACAAGCAAGTGAATGTGGGTTTATCGGGAAAAGTGCCTTTGGACCTTTTAGGGAGTAACGCTATTTTCAGGAATGAGGGGTAATCTTGTAAAAAGCTCCTGGTATTAAGGCAAAATAAAACACCTCTAAACTGCAAGCTTCTTGTGTGCAGGGGAACTGTCTACTGACTCTATTATTCTGTATTCTCCCAAGCACTCGGTACAGTGCTCTGCACACAGTAAGTGCTCTATTGTTGACAAACTTGGACCAAAAGCCATGTAGTTGACACAGCTATCCATTTGGCAACCAAAAATTTCACTCATTCACCCCATTCTTGGGGATAAAAAGCAGATGAAGAGCCAATATACCATTTAGCATCCTGGCAGAGAGAACCAGCCCAATATACTAGTGCACAGTGCTGGCTTGACTGGACTGGAGCCACATCCTCAACTGATACATGTTTGCAAAAAAATGCTCTTGCTTGGTTTACATTTGCAGAGTTTATTTCCATCCCTTGCTACGGCTGACAAAGTCTGAAACATGTTACACAACTCCATGATTTGCCGGGTTGCAACATCAAAACCCTAATGCCTAACTATACCCTGATCACCTCACTGCTGTTGTGTCTTTGGGGGTCCAGCACCCAGAAAATCCTCCAGTATTCAGCCCAATTTACGCTTGCTCATGATTGACTTTGTGTACCCTGATGTTCACAAGCAAGAATGAATGCTCCATGTTTGCCTTCCACTTGGAAAATACCTGCAAGGCGCATGTTTATCCTCTTCATGCTGAAAGCACTGGTTGGATTTCAAGCCCAAACCACCTGTGAATACTTTCAGCAATCCGAGTTAATTCAAATCCACCTTCTGCTCAGCTGTCTGAATCCTGTGTATCGAGGGAGCAAATATACAGGCCACACTGCAGCTTTAAGAGTTGTTAAGATACCCACACCAGTGCTCCCTTCCTTACTAAAACAGTACTACAGTCATCACCATCCCACTTGAAACCTTGATCAATCATATTTATTAAGCACTTAGTATGTGCAAAGCATTGCACTAAGCGCACTTGGGAGAACACAATGTTACAGTGTTGGTAGACACATTTTCTGCCCACGACAACCTTGAGGAGAGACTTGAGGGAGAAGGGAGTAAATTCCTCACTAGTGATTCCCAGAAACTGCACCTGGGTGCCCTTAACAGCTTTTGGTTGGTGCCTCAGGGAAGATAGAAAATCTCTCAAACTCCTCCCCAATCCATTTATCTTTTCCAAGACTGGGGATTACACTCTGCTGCCACTGGCTGTTGACATTCCCTGAGCACCAACTGGGTCGGGCTGCGGACTTTCTTTCGCCACCTCAATTAATGTAACTGTTGCAGTACATCTATTGTGCATTCCCATTACTTTTTTTCTTATAGTATTTGTTAAATGCTTACTCTGGGCCAGACACTGCACTAAGCGCTGGGGTAGATGCAAGCAAATCATGTTGGACATAGTTCATGTCCCACATAATAATAATAATAATAATGGTGGTATTTGTTAAGCATTTACTATGTGCAAAACACCGTTCTAAGCGCTGGGGGGATACAAGGTGATCAGTTTGTTCCACATGGGGCTCACAGTCTAAATTCCCATTTTACAGATGAGGTAACTGAGGTCCAGAGAAGTTAAGTGACTTGCCCAAAGTCACATGGCACTCACAGTCTTAATACCCATTTCACAGATGAGATAACTGAGGTACAGAGAAGTGAAATGCCTGGCTCAAGGTCACATGGCAGCCATATGGCAGAGTCAGGATTAGAACCCAGGTCCTTATGACTCCCAGGCCTGCGATCTATCCCCTAGGCCATGCTGCTTCCCATCTTGATCCTACTTACTGCAATTGTTTTTGTCTGTCTCCCCCGATTAGACTGTAAGCCCGTCAATGGGCAGGGACTGTCTCTATCTGTTGCTGAGTTGTACATTCCAAGTACTTAGTACAGTGCTCTGCGCATAGTAAGCGCTCAATAAATACTATTGAATGAATGAGTGAATTAGGAAAAACCCTACTCATTGGAATGCAGTGAAAGTCACCTCTCAGTATTTAGTCACAATATAACTTCTGCCACCAGGCAATGTGACATGAGGTGTTGACAACCAGTTCTATCAGATGGTTGCTGCTGATGCTCTAAGTTGTTCTGTTTATCTTCATAAGGAAGGCTAAATCAGCTAGGTGACACCTTTAACTGGAATTCATCTACATTAAAGAGCACACAATGAGGAAGTAATGAACTTCAAAAGGCATCAAACTTTTATAGGCCTCTGAGATTACAATAAATCAGCAGGAACACAATAGCCAGACAGATGAAAGGGAAACCTTTCCCTCAGGTGTGGCTGTAATCCTCCACAATGAAGAGTATTTGTGTGAGAGCAATGGGGAAGTCACTATCTGCTACCCACTGCTACCCAGGGAGAGTGGCCATTATCAGTAGCTGCATCTCCTACCTCAAAGGACCCACCACTTGCTTTGTCCTTTTTGACACTGCTTTCACAAAAAGTTAGGTCTGTGGAGGAACTTGAGGATATTTTCTTCTGGAAGGTACTGTTCTTCTCTAAACCTAGGTTGAAAGTAGACTGTAAGGGACAGTCCCTTACAGTCTACTTCTTACCTTACCTTGCTGCTTTTCGCTACTGCCCCACAGAGACCTCCGCTCTCTCGATCCCATCCGTCTTTCCAATAGCATCTCTCCTCACCTTGCCGCCCTGTCCTCTCTTCCCACTCTCGACGATCGGGTCTCCGCTCTCAACTCCACCCTCTCTACTCATCTCGATTCTCTCGCCCCCCTTTCCCTCCGCCGCTCTCGCTCCACTAACCCACAGCCCTGGATCACCTCCTCCGTCCGCCTCCTACGCTCCTATGCTCGAGCTGCTGAGCGCTGCTGGCGAAAGTCCAAGCACCAAGCTGACCTCACACACTTCAAATTTAGCCTTTCCTGCCTTAACTCTGCCCTCTCCTCCGCCAGGCAAAGCTTCTTCTCCTCCCTCATCGACACCCATGCCCGTCACCCCCGCCGATTGTTCCGGACCTTTAACTCTCTCCTTAGGCCCCCTGTTCCTCCCCCTCCCCCATCTCTCACCCCCAATGATCTGGCCACCTATTTCCTCACGAAAATCAACACGATCAGGTCTGAGCTCCTCAAAGTCACCCCTCCGCCTCTCCCCTCCTCCCCACCAACCCCCTCCCCTACTTTCCCATCCTTCCCTGCAGTATCCTCAGAGGAGATCTCCTCCCTCTTCGCAAGTGCCACCCCCTCCACCTGCGCCTCGGACCCCATTCCCTCTCACCTTCTTAAAACCATCGCCCCTGCCCTCCTCCCTTCCTTAACTTCTATTTTTAACCACTCAATCTCCAAGGGCTCCTTCCCCTCTGCCTTCAAACATGCCCACGTCTCCCCCATCCTAAAAAAACCCGCTCTTGACCCCACTTCCCCCTCTAGTTATCGTCCTATCTCCCTACTACCCTTCCTTTCCAAAATCCTAGAACGAGTCGTCTACAATCGATGCCTAGAATTCCTTAACTCCCATTCTCTCCTAGACCCCCTCCAATCTGGCTTCCGTCCCCTCCACTCTACCGAGACTGCTGTCTCTAAGGTCACCCATGACCTCCTTCTTGCCAAATCCAATGGCTCCTACTCCATTCTGATCCTCCTTGACCTCTCTGCTGCCTTTGACACTGTCGACCATCCCCTCCTCCTCCATACCTTATCTCACCTTGGCTTCACGGACTCTGTCCTCTCCTGGTTCTCCTCTTACCTCTCTGGCCGATCATTCTCGGTCTCCTTCGCTGGAGCCTCCTCCCCTTCCCATCCTTTAACTGTTGGAGTTCCTCAAGGGTCAGTTCTTGGCCCTCTTCTGTTCTCCATTTACACTCACTCCCTCGGTGAACTCATCCGCTCTCACGGCTTTGACTACCATCTCTACGCAGATGACACGCAGATCTACATCTCCGCCCCTGTCCTCTCCCCCTCCCTTCGGGCTCGCATCTCCTCCTGCCTCCGGGACGTCTCCACCTGGATGTCTGCCCGCCACCTAAAACTCAACATGAGCAAGACTAAGCTCCTCATCTTCCCTCCCAAACCCGGTCCTCTCCCAGACTTCTCTATCACCGTCGATGGCACGACCATCCTTCCCGTCTCTCAGGCCCGCAATCTCGGTGTCATCCTTGACTCGTCCCTCTCGTTCACCCCACACATCCTATCCGTTACCGAGACCTGCCGGTTTCACCTCTACAATATCGCCAAGATCCGCCCTTTCCTCTCCACCCAAACGGCTACCTTACTGTTACGGGCTCTCGTTATATCCCGGCTAGACTACTGTGTCAGCCTTCTCTCTGACCTCCCTTCCTCCTCTCTCGCCCCGCTCCGGTCTATTCTTCACTCCGCTGCCCGGCTCATCTTCCTGCAGAAACGATCTGGGCATGTCACTCCCCTTCTTAAACAACTCCAGTGGTTGCCTATCGACCTCCGCTCCAAACAAAAACTCCTCACTCTAGGCTTCGAGGCTCTCCATCACCTTGCCCCTTCCTACCTCTCCTCCCTTCTCTCTTTCTACCGCCCACCCCGCATGCTCCGCTCCTCTGCCGCCCACCTCCTCGCCGTCCCTCGGTCTCGCCTATCCCGCCGTCGACCTCTGGGTCACGTCCTCCCGCGGTCCTGGAACGCCCTCCCTCCTCACCTCCGCCAAACTGATTCTCTTTCCCTCTTCAAAACCCTACTTAAAAATCACCTCCTCCAAGAGGCGTTCCCAGACTGAGCTCCTCTTCCCCCTCTACTCCCTCTGCCATCCCCCCTTTACCTCTCCGCAGCTAAAGCCTCATTTTCCCCTTTTCCCTCTGCTCCTCCACCTCTCCCTTCCCATCCCCACAGCACTGTACTCGTCCGCTCAACTGTATATATTTTCGTTACCCTATTTATTTTGTTAATGAATTGTACATCGCCTCGATTCTATTTAGTTGCCAGTGTTTTTACGAGATGTTCTTCCCCTTGACGCTGTTTATTGCCATTGTTCTTGTCTGTCCGTCTCCCCCGATTAGACTGTAAGCCCGTCAAACGGCAGGGACTGTCTCTATCTGTTGCCGACTTGTTCATCCCAAGCGCTTAGTACAGTGCTCTGCAGATAGTAAGCGCTCAATAAATACTATTGAATGAATGAATGCTTTTCTACTACAAACCAGCCCGCACACTTCACTCCTCTAATGCCAACCTCTGTACCTCGGTCTCGTCTATCTCTCTGCTGACGTCTCAACATCCTGTCTCTGGTCTGGAACGCCCTCCATCTTCCAGATGAGATCGCTCTCCCCACCTTCAAAGCCTTATTGAAGGCCCATCTCCTCCAGGAGGTCTTCCTTGACTAAGCCCTCATTTCCTCTTCTCCCACTCCCTTCTGCGCACACTTGCCCTTGGATTTGCACCCTTTATTCACCCCTCCCTCAGCTCCACCGCACTTATGTACATATCCATGATGTATTTATATTAATATGTCTCCCCCTCTTGATTCTGAAGGAAATATGTCTACCAACTCTGCTAACTCTGCTATACTATACTCTCCCAACCACTCAGTATGTTGCATTTGACTGACTGGCTACAGACCTTGTCTAATTCTCACCTATGTAGTCTCTCCCAGTACCCAGTATACCACTCTACATACAGTGAGCACTTAAAAATTATTACTAATACTATTGCATTCCTCTGCACCCTGACCAGTGGCCAAGGTATGGATGGCTTAATAGGTGTGACTGCATTTTAAGGGGGAAAAGATGGAAGAAGGGGAAACTACCTTCATTTTCATCTTTTCAAAAGGGCACTGGCAAACAATGGATTATAAAACAAAAGCCTACAGAGAGTGGTGCTGGTAGGAAGCCATTATCTGGATGTCTTTTAATAGTGTTAACTTTAGCTCTAACTGCAGGCTTAAAAAAAACCCCAAAACAGGAGGGCTTTTGTGCTTTGTCTTTCTGAAGATTTTATTCAGTTCCCTTGGATAACCTTGTTCATTTGCTCCCTGGTTTTGTGAAAGGAAAAGAAAATAGCACTGGATATTGCATTTCAAATGTGCCTTTCAACAATGCTATCAAAACCCTTCCACACTGCTGCAGAGTGTGGCTAATTTATACAAGTGATTAATGTTGGCATCTTATAATCTTCCGTTTCATTAATCATCAGTGAAATGCACTTTGCCAATAAAATTTTCCCTGACAACATATTTTCAATGGTGTTCATTTCCCTCACACTCCACTGGGATATTCTGATGTCTCCTTAAAAAAGTTGGGATAAGATTTGCTAGTGTTAACTAGTTCTTAAAGCAAGGTCACGGGGGGAAATTCCAGAGAGAAGCACTTTTCAATCCAACCCAAAAGAATATTATTAATAATAACAATATAATAATAATAACAATAGTATTTGTTAAGAACTTACTATATGCCAAGCACTGCTCTAGGTGCTGGGGTAGAAACAAGGTAATCAGGTAGAACACAGTCCCTGTCCCACATGAGGTTTACACTCTTTATTCCTATTTTGCAGATGAGGTATCTGAGACACAGAGAAGTTAAGTGACTTGCCCAAGATCACCTAGCAGATAAGTGGTGGAGTGGGAAGAGAACCCATGACTTCTGACTCCCAAGCCCATGATCTTGCCAGTAGGCCATGCTCTTTCCAGCTATGCCATGCTGGTTGCTGTTGGCGGGAGAAGAGGGGGGTCCCAAACCCTGTCTTCTGTACCTAGACAGCAGTGACCTCCAATACATGATCCCAAAGTGAATTATCTAAGAGGGAGAGCAGTTTTCTTTAAAATCCCTACTTTCTAGATGAGGAAACTGAAGCTCAGAGAAATTAAGTTACTTGCTCAAGGTCACACAGCAGGCCAGTGGAAAAACTGAGACTAGAACCTGGGTCTCTTCGATGGTCAGTAGCTCCAATTTCTAAGAGCCTTCTCATATTTTCCTCATGGGGCAACAATGGCTTTTTGGGGAGCAATCTCTGAGAAGAGATGTCGCCAAGGGGGCAAAAACCTAAATCCCATATATCTCCTCAACTGATCTGGGATGAGCACTGCGGCTGAGGTATGATAGAGCGGAATTGTGATTTCTAGTCCTTAAACCAAGAAACAGCAGGAGGCAGCCCTGCTGGTTTTCAATGCACCACACCTCAGTTGTGATTTACATACTTTCTCTATTTCCATACTTTATCTTCACCGCAATCCACAAGCTCTCTGCTTCTCCGTTTCCAATTCCTGAGGCTTTTTTCTCTTGTCTGGGCTAAAAACTGCACTTAGTACAGAGGCAGGGACATTCTGAATGCTTCAAAAATACTGATGATAAAGATAATGATGCATAAAGGCACAACTGCTCTAGCTATCAAATCTGAAGAATAATGGAGATGGAAGAAGCAATGGCCTAGTGGAATGAGCACAGGTCCGGCAATCAGAAGAGCTAAATTCTAATCACGAATCTGCCGAATGCTTGCTGTGTGACTTTGGACAAGTCACTTAACTTTTCTGTGCTTCAGTTACCTCATCTGGAAAATGGGGATTAAATCCTCCTCCCTCCAACATGAGCCCCACATAGGACAGGGACTGTGTCCAACCTATCTTCTATCTACCCCAGTGTTTAGTACAAGTGCCTGGGATATAGTAAGCCCTTAACAAATAGCATTTAAAAAAAATCCTCCCTCTGACTTAGACTGTGAGCCCTATGAGGGACAGGGACTTTGTCTACCCTGATAAACCTGTATTTACCACAGTGCTTAGAACAGTGCTTGACACACAGTAAGCACTTAATACCATAAAAAAGAAGGTGCTGTGAGATCAACTGATCTAGTCCCCTGTCTCCAAGAAATTGCATGTCACTGAGGATTCATGATGTTGTGGGCAGGGAACACGTCTATCAACTCTGTTATACTGTACTCTCCCAAGTGCTTAGTGCACACAGTAAGCACTCAATAAATAGAATTGATTGATAACATCTACTAAGTTTTTTAAAGATTTATAGAGAAACCCCTGAAAAGCTGAAGTCTCCTGCTTTCCAACAGTCATAACAGATAATATGAATAACAGTGGGAATTATTAAGTGCTCACTATATGCCAAACTCCTGGGCTAAATGATGGAGTAGATACAATAATAATAATAATAATAATAATAATGATAATGTTGGTATTTGTTAAGCGCTTACTAGGTGCAGAGCACTGTTCTAAGCGCTGGGGTAGACACAGGGGAATCAGGTTGTCCCACGTGGGGCTCAGTCTTAATCCCTATTTTACAGATGAGGTAACTGAGGCACAGAGAAGTTAAGTGACTTGCCCACAGTCACACAGCTGACAAGTGGTAGAGCCGGGATTCAAACGCATAACCTCTGACTCCAAAGCCCGGGCTCTTTCCACTGAGCTACGCTCATCAAGAACATCAAGAATATGGGTCTCCTTACTTCCAGTCCCGTGCTCTTTCCGCAAGGCCATACTGCTTCCCAATCAAGTGTTGTTTTTTTGAAACTCAGCACCTACTGAGTGCCAAGCATTGTCCTATGTGTTCGGGAAAGTACAACAAAAACAGGACACATGCAACCTGCTTTCAAGGAGTTTGAAATCAAATGAGAAATGATGACAAAGATCATTTTCAAACAGTGTGAGCAAGAAGAATAAGGATACAGTTGAAACCAGTCCAAATATAGCCAGACGAAATAGCTGAATAAACAACTGAATGAAGAAATACGTAAAAGTATAAACAGGGACTTGGTGCTGAGCGGTAATAGTTTCTATGGCACGGAATATTCGGAAACCCTCACTTACTGTAGACCTAAAGGATGGAACCATGAGCTCATTCCAAAAAACACAGAAATAAGGGCTGGCTCAGTGGGCAGAGGGACAGAGCCCCTTAAAGGACGGTCTAGCCTCATAACAACAAATCCACTTAGGTGAAAAAAAAAAGAACAGCTTCCTTTATATATTTCATTTTTGAGGTAGGATGATTTCTGCACAAATAAGGGGCAGGCATTTGAGAAAAGGAGATTCTTTGCCTTGAAGATATTGTCATCAGAGTCTACAGGCAAAGCCCAAAGTTTGTTCAGGATTACTGTTACTTGGGAATGCTAATTCATGCATTACATTTTTCACCCCTCACTGGATCTCCAGCTGATGTGACAGATAGATAACACTTGATAAATGAAATATATCCAGCACCAGAAACCTCAGTGGATAACATTACTGATGTCACTTTGCTTAGCATAAGATAATGAGGATAAAAAGGGATGGGTTACTTTCACCCTGGTTCTCTTGCTTGAACTTTGACGGACATACAATCTTTGGGTAACACCACTTTGATCTACCTGAAGATCAAACATCTTGTGCCTATTTATGCTGCTCATGCTAATTTATTTAAAAGAGACACCTTAGTTGTCAATCTTCCTGAAATTACAAGAAGCCAGATTCTCCTTTTATATCACCGAAGCAACTGTCTTCTTGGGAAGAGGAAAATATGCCGTTCCCAACCCTGAGAACATATCTCTGAAATTCAAATTTGCCAAGGGAATTTAGGG
This sequence comes from Ornithorhynchus anatinus, assembly GCF_004115215.2. Classification (NCBI taxonomy): domain Eukaryota; kingdom Metazoa; phylum Chordata; class Mammalia; order Monotremata; family Ornithorhynchidae; genus Ornithorhynchus; species Ornithorhynchus anatinus. Next base: position 5,073,664 of record NC_041740.1, on the reverse strand, counting down.
GAAAAAAGAGTAGATTGTAGTGACACCTAATTAGGGCAGGGAGGGCAGAGATTGAAGGAAAAGAACTACAATAGTAATAATTATAATGGTAGTTTTAGGCACTTCCTATGCACAAAGCACTGTGCTAAGCACTGGGGTAGGTACAATTAAATCAAATCAAACAGTGCTTATTTCACATGGGGCTCACAGTCTGAGGGGAGAACATATATTTTAAATCCTGATTTTGCAAATGAGTAAACAGGCACAGAAAAGTTTGCCTAAGTTCCTTAGCAAATACTAAGCCCTTAACAAATTACATTATTTTCATTTTTGTACTATTATTGGGCATTCAGAAAGGAAGTACTAATATTGAGTTTGGTACACATTTTAATCACTCTTCATTTGGCTGCTCAAAATGGCCAACTACTGCGAATCCACAGGGTGAGGCTTGATTAAAAGAGCTCCTCTTCAACCCAACCACCACAAGCCTCATGGTAGAAAATCTCAGGATTTTAAAGCCACCATAATGGATTTTCAGGAGCAACATATTAATGAAAGATCGGGTCTTAGCCTTGGATTTCACCTGCTGAGGACAAACTGGGAGTTAAATCTAACCATCTCCAGAAAGAACACGACCCAGATATTTCATAGTGGAAGGATTTGGGATACTGCCAAGTAAAATTTTATTATTCTGTTCATCATACACTTTTATATTCAATTTAACTGAAAACTTACATCCAATTAGAAAAATCAAATGTGACAGGTTTTGGATCCACTCCCTTGTCACCAGTTAGCTCCTAACATTCACAGCAAAATCTTTCACGGTTTATTTTAATATGAGCACAGCCTAAACGGAACAGTGTAGCGCTGTTCTTTGTATTCTACACTGCCACTTCGAATGGTGAGATCCTAAACACGCATGTGGGTAGGGCAGAAGCGAGTGTGGCAGAGGCAGCGTGGCCAATCCATCGATTGTATTTATTGAGCGCTATGGGCAGAGCACCATACTTAGGGCTTGGCAGAGTACAACAGGGTTAGGAGACCCATTCCCTGCCCACAACAAGTTTATGCTTTAGGTCTAGTGGAAGGAGCAGGAACTGTGAAATGGCACATTGGGCTCAATTCAGTGGGACGGAACAAGGGGTTAGGCTGACCTGCAGTTGTCAGGGGATTTTTCCTGGAGAGTGAGCCCTGGGGCTGTCTCCTTGAGGATGGGGAGTCTCTCTGAGTATCCTTGATTGACAGCTGCTGTCAAGGAGTGCTGGAAATACCTGTGTTCATCTCTCACATCTCCCCCAACTGCCTGGATTCGGGCATCCAACTTGCACCCCTCCACACCAGGGAGGCAGAGCATCCTTGCTAAGTGCTTAGTACAGTCCTCTGCTCATAGTAAGCATTCAAAAGATTCAACTGATTGACAAGGATGGAAGGTGGAAAATGCCATCTGTCGGGGAGGAAGCATGGGGAGGGTGGCGGCTGACATGAGAACGCCTAATGGTGCACAGAGGGGTAGGTCCAAAGGGTTAGTCCAGCGAGCAGAGATCCATCTCCACCAATATTAACTTGCTGCCTATTTGTAGAATTCAGGGCAAAAGGCCATCATTGTCTCCAAAACTGTCCCGTTAAAAGTTAGGCTTGGCAGATGGGGATCCTGATTAAGGGATGCTTCAGGTGGGCCTGAGCTGTGAGTCAGTGAATGAACGTATGTGTTAAAATAAGATTAGAATAAACTTTCAAAAACATTTCCCTTTCAGTCAAATTACCACTCTACAGAGAGTTGGAGGGGCTCTAATGCAGAATGTCAGATCATTTCCGGCTCAAAAGAACCCTGGCCAGAGTGGCTCCCAGATACCAGAAAGCTTACAAGTCTCATTCTTGATCTGACTTCATTGATGTCTGCTTCTCTGTGAATCTTACATTTCGTACCAAAGACAGCATTATCGACGCTCTGAAAATGAAATCGCTCATTCATGTTGGCACAAAGAATTCCGTGGGAAGTTGAATGGGTACTGCATGAATTTTCTCGAGGCAACAAGGTCATTTTTTTATCCACTCATGCTATTGATGAAAAGACAAAATGCCTTGTTCTCCCCCAGAGATTCAGGTTTTCCTTCATTTCGTCAATTATTTTAAATAGCCTCTCACTGATTTTTGCAAACAATTGTAAAGAAAGCATAAAATGCACATAATCCTCCCCATTCTTTGCCGGTCCAATGATAAATAGGGAAAGGATCAAAAGGTTTAGACTTTAAAGCTCTCAGTTAGGAAGCGTTTTATACATTTAATCAAAAATAAATATCCCCAACTAAAAACCCTGGAAATATGGTTTCAGGTAAATGAATTCAAATACACCCACCTGCTGGCATTTTCTTTCTAATCAAATCAAAACATTATCTGATAACAGCTAATACCACCAGGCCCACAAGCATTAATTTAAACCATTAAGTGCTATTTATCTTTTAGCCTTCTCCTGCATTATAGCTTTTCCCAGTACAGAAAAAAGATCTCTGTATTATGGAACCTTGGCATCCTCAATGTCTTTAGCATTGAGGATGATGTTATTGGCAGTGAGATTTTTATCCAAATTAGCTCAAGGGACCAAAAGAGACTGATGAATGACTGACAGATCCTTTCACATTGAACACACCTAGAGATCAACCTTTGTTGTGCTAAAGCTATTTGAGAGCTCGATGGCATTTTAATTCTACCTCGACATCTTCACTATCGAAGCAGACGGCCACGAGGAGATTGAATATTAATCTTTTAATAAAGCCATCCAGCACTTAGGTCTCTGTTCATTAAACAGGTTCTTTTTGGGGTGGAGGTGGAATTCTAGGAGTTCGTTTTTAGAAATCAAATTCACAGTGTGGAATGATTTAAAATACAAAGTTGGAGTTCTGCGAATTCTTTAGAAACAGCTAACTGCTTGTTTCTCAGCATCCCACAAATACTGTTTTCAGGGCTTTTGTTGCTGGTTTTATCCGAGGGATGCGGTACTGCCCTAGCCTTTTTACTAGGAGAGAGGAGGCATTCCTTTCTCGATCCAATTCATTTTTCTACTTTTAGGATGATTTCACGGTTTCTGGAGACATAAAACTGGTCTACAGTCAACGGGCTGTTAGTCTCTGTGTGTCTACCAGGATTTGTGCCCGACAGCATACTCTGGTGCTAGCTAAATGGAGCCAACTTACTGAGAGCTTTCTAGATATGGAGGAATGGACCAAGTGACTTCTGAGGGCCCTTCCAGCTTTGGGAGACCATGATTAGGATTCTGTGACGTGCAGGGGACTATCACACTCTCCAAACACATTGAAATGCACCCCAGTCTCCTTAACATCAAGGTGGAGTTGTTTTCCTGAAAAAACTTAGGCCCATTTTGCACATGACAGAACAGAAGCACAGAGGAGTTAAGTGACTTGTCCAAGGTCACAACCGAAGACCAGGACATAACCGGGATTAGAATCCAGGTCTCCTGACTCCCAGTCCTATCCTCTTAGCACTAGGCAACATCATAGCTCTCGTGCTTTAATTTAAGGTATTTTAAAACCTTGTTCTTCTGGACCTGAGGACCACCTGTCCACATCCTCCTCATAAAAATCCTTTCCAGTCTTAATCTTGCCACCCCTCAACCTTCTCCTCATTCATTCAATTGCATTTATTGAGCACTTCCTGTGTGCAGTGCCCTGTACTAAGCGCTTGGGAAAGTACAATTCAGCAACAAGGAGTGGCAATCCCTGTTAATGATGAGCTCCCAGTCTAGCCGGGGGGAGACAGACTCTCCCACCAAGTACCCTCAGTTACTACCTCCTTTCTTCGTAGGCTTGATTTCTACCCCCCACCCTTTAATCAGCTCCTATGTGCCTACTGACTATTGTATTGTTCTCTTCCAAGCACTTAGTTCAGTGCTCTACACACAGTAAGCACTCAGTAAATATCTTTGATTTCCAGCAGGAGTTGGGATGGTTTTACGTCAGGGCCCCCTGCATCTCTCTGTGGCCTGATTCTTCTAAAGGACAATAAAGGGCATTGAAGAGAGTTTCAGATATGAAAGTGAAATAGCCACCAGCCAGGGCCTCAGACCATTTCTGCTGACTCTTGCATTAAGAAAAGATTTAAGGAATTTGGATGCTTCAGTGAAGATCTAAAAAGGTGGGTAGAGCCCACATATTTAATAGTCTCCAGGGAATCCTCTAGACTTCTATCTATTTCTATCCCTATCCTCAAACCCCAGGAGTTCCTAGCCACCAGAAGTTGGGGTTTCAAATCTCTAGACTGGGAGTTTGTTTGTGGGCTGGGACCATGGCTACTATGTTGTACCGTACTCTCCCACATGCTTAACCCAGTGCTCTGCAAACAGTAAGTTCTCCATACCATTTATTTACTGACTATCTGAATAGGTGTGGCATCTGCTGGTGACACTTCTTCCCTGTCACAAAATGGATTTGATAAACCATGATCCACATGAAGTGGGACAGAGCCCAAGCTAGAGAAAGCTGACAATCAATCAATTGTAATAATAATAATGTTATGGTATTTATTAAACGCTCACTTCATTCAATAGTATTTATTGAGCGCTCACTATGTGCAGAGCACGAACAAGTCGGCAACAGATAGAGACAGTCCCTGCCGTTTGATGGGCTCACTGTGGGCCAAGCACTGTTCTAAGCATTGAGGTAGATACAAGGTAATCAGGTTGTCCCACCTGGGGCTCACAGTCAATTTCCATTTTACAGATGGAGTAACTGAGGCACAGCAAAGTTAAGTGACTTGCCCAAGGTCACACAGCAGAGACTGTGTGTAGAGTAATGAACTAAGTGCTTGGGAGAGAACAATACAATAGTTAGTAGGCACATAGGAGCTGATTAAAGGGTGGGGGGTAGAAATCAAGCCTACGAAGAAAGGAGGTAGTAACTGAGGGTACTTGGTGGGAGAGTCTGTCTCCCCCCGGCTAGATTAGAACCCACATCCTCTGACTCCCAAGTCCATGTTCACCAGTAGAGTACAATGGATTAAGCAGATATGATTGCTGCCCTCAAGACACTTGTCATCAAATGTGCCACCCTGGTTTACAGGTCATCCTTTGTCCCACGGCCTCTACTGGCTCCCAAGTAGAGCAGATGTTGCCAAAGGTATGGCCAGAAACTACAGTTATAAGAGTAATCACATTCAGATGGTATCTCACCGTAATCGCCCAAAGCGGCAGAAACTCACTATCTTTTTAAATTGCCCCAGAGAATGTAACCGTCCATTGTCTAGAGCCCTCACTGTTCCAAAATTCATCTATATAACTTAAGTGAGAAACAACATGGCCTAGTGAAAAAAGCCCAGGCTGGGAAACACAGTCCCAAAGCACTTAGGTATATATCTGTAATTTTATGTATTTGTATTGATGCCTGTCTCTCCCACTCTAGTCTGTGGAGTTCGTTGTGGGCAAGGAATGTCACTGTTTATTGTTGTATCATATTTTCCCAAGCCCTTAGTACAGTGCTCCATGGTAAGTGTTCAATATATACAATTAAAAGAATGAATGAAAGGACCTGAGTTCTAATCCCATCTCCATCACTTGCTGCTGCGGCACCTTGGGCAAGTTGGTTAAATTCTTTGTGATTCAGTTACCTCATCTGTAAAATGGGGAATATGACTGTGAGCCCCATGTGGGACATGGACTGTGCCCAAACTGATTAGCCTGTATCTATCACAGTGCTTAGTACAGGGACTGGCACATAGTAAGCACTTAACTACCAAAAAAAAAGTCCATGATCACTTATTAGCCTTCTCTTAGAGACTGCAAATTGTGAGTTTTTTTTTTTTTAAACTGTGATTTCCCTTTCACACATTAACAGCACTTGACCCCTGCGCTGGATCTCACTGGGGCTGAATGGTCAAAGGGACAGCTCCTGGTCATCAGATACAACATATTAGGAGTTCCTCCAATCTCAGTTCTGAATGCCAGCTCATCTCTTTGCTCTGGGTTAAGGAGAATGAAGGCAAGAGCCATTGCATGGGAGATAAGAAGAAGGACTTTGGCATTGCTCATTCATCCAAGCAGGTCCCCAAGAAACCTTTAAAATTAGCACCCAGGAGAGTGACTAAGACTCCTTCACTTCATTTGGAAGTATAGCATACCAACGGGGCAAGCCTCCTGAAGCATTTAACCTGAGACAAAGGATAGAGCCAGGCAACAGTTCAAGGAAATGGAGCAGAGGTAACCGTTCAGAAACCAAAGAGACTTGAAGATTACCCAGAAAGCAGGGAGACTGGAGAAGAAGCGGAGCAAATACAGAGGAACAGACAGAAACACGTACCGCAAAAACTTGGCATAGTGGAAAGAGCTCGGGACTTGCGGGGGGGGCAGAGGACCTGGGTTCTAATCCTGGCTCTGCCATTTGCTTGCTGGGAGACCCTGGGCAACTCGCTTCTCTGTGCCTCAGTTTCCTCACCTGTAAAATGGGCATTCAACATGTGTTCCTCCTCTAGACTGCAAGCTCATTGTGGGCACGGTACATGCCTACCAACTCTGTTATATTGTACTCTCCCAAGTGCTTAGTACACAGATCTCTGCATAGTAACTTCTCAATAAATCCGACTGATAGATTAAATAAGATTGCTTCTTCCTCCCGTTGGACTGTGAGCTCCAGGTGGGACAAGGAATGTGCCCAAACTAATCATCTTGCAATTTCCCCAGTCCTTAGTACAGTGTCTAGCATATGGTAAACACTTAACAAGTACTATCAGCATTATTATTATTAGGGAGTGAGACCCAAGGGTAGGCTTGAGACGGAGAACCCGGACTGAATCTCGGCAGGAATCCACAAGCTGGGTAAGCTGTACATCTGACCTACACTCAATTTCCTATGAATTCCAAGGGTCCCCACTTTCTAACAGGCAATGCATTACTATTTCCACAGGCAACCACTAGCCTGGGGGTGGTGATCCCCATATCTCTGAGACTTGGAGACCCAAAACCTAACTTAATACAGCGTTCCATACACAGTAAGGGCTCAATCAACACCAGTGCTTAACAGATCAATCAGAAATCTCAAAAGGGGTAAGGAATCCTTTATGAAAAAAGGATGTTTTACTCCATTTATTACAAGAGACTCTCGATATAGAAACACTATCTTGTATCTGGAATAGATACAAGACAATCAGGTTGGACACAGTCCCCGTCCTACATGGTACTCACAGTCTAAGTGGGAGGAAGTAAAGGTATTGAATCCCTATTTTACAGATATGGAAACTGAGGCTCAGAGAAATGACTTGCCCAAGGTCACACAGCAGCTCACACACAGACTTTCTCAATGTAGAAACATAATCTAGTTTAATCAAGTCCACAGTGTTCATCTGCGACAAGACCTGTGACTCCCTTTCCCAGTGGCTAAGGAAAACAAGAATATTTTGGGGGGATTCAGATTGGACAACATAAATCGCATCCGATTAATCTTATTCACATCCTTGCCACCTGTTTTACCATCCCCCTTCTGTGGATGATGAGTGGACGACTCACGGTGTTTAATCAGGGTGATCCAGGACACATGGTGACATAATGGATGAAGGACGACAGAATTTCAGTCCTCAGCTCCATCTATGGGCTGTCAAGAGGAGGGTGGTAATCCTACCTTGGGTCTGAAGAAGATTTATGAATCAAGTCTGTTTCTCTTGAGAGGGTCAGATCACCTGCAGCTGTGACAAACCTCGCCCAAGATCAATGGAATAACAGAATGTCAAGGATTACCATTTTCTCCTATGTATATTCTTCTGAAAGATATACATTTTAATGTATTTTTCCCCAGGTGAGCTGACTCAGAGACTATTTCAGATTTTTTAAAAAGAGAACAAGAAAGGAAAAACATTTCCTTAAATGACACAGCTTTCCAAGAAAATATCTACATTTTCTCATCCAAAACGAAATGAAAATGGCACTCTATGAATTCTTTAGAGCATTGTAGAAAGCCATGGGGAATGGTACATTGCTAACATGAAACTATCAATCTTTTTAATTGGAATTTTTGCTCCTTTATTTGTTCTTTTCTAGGAACCTTTTGAAGTAAATATTACCGTAGGAGGTTCCTGCCTTCCTATTCTCACTCTGATTTAAGCAACAGATCGCCACTATCCAAATCATTATTTACTTTCCCTTTGAGTTCTCTATCTGAGGTCCTATAGGGTAAAAAAAAAAAATTCTTAGAGGCAAAAAAAGGTTTCCCTTTATGTTGGCACCGTTTCTAGGATCCATCCCTTTCCCTCTTTCCACATGACCACTATGCTGGTCCAGGCACTTGCCACATCCTGATGATTACTGTGTCAGCCTTCTCACAGGCCTCTCTAACTCCAGTCTTCTCCTTTTCTAGTTCCCCTCTGCTACCTGAATCATTTTTCTAAAAAGCTGTGCTGCCCACATCACCCACCTGCTTCAAAAACCTCCTAAGGATGCCAATTCTTCTCTGCATCACTGTTTAACATAACAGAGTTGGGAGGCTTGCTCCCGACTCTCAAGGAATTTACAGTCTCTCTTTTGGGCTGTGGAGGGGAGGAAGAAGAGTGAGCTTTCTTCCCTTACCCCTTCCACATGCTCTGCTTACACTTTCAGGGCCTTACCTGGCTGTGCCACTGAGGCTCTATTTGCTGCTTTACAGCTTCAATCTACCCCAGTGCCTCCCAGCAGCTGTGCAGCCAGAAAAGTTGGATTAATGAATGAAATCCAAGGGAGGTGGTTTTGTTAATGTTGTTTTTAAGGAATATGCTTGTTTCTTAGTTTATCACAACCTGCAGCATGAGGGAATGAGCACTCTTTGCTGGGAAGGTGCTATGAAAATCAATGTCATGAATAAATAACAGTCAGAGACACCTAATGGGTTGACCAAACTGCAACTCTCTTAGCATGGGATTGACTATTATGGGAGAAAAGAAATTAGGAGCTGCAAGTAGTAGAACGCATTTCACTTTCCAGTCCAATTTACCAAACATCGCTACAGTAATGAAGATATAAGAAAAGGGGCTTAAACCTTTCATCATCAAACAGAAGAAGAGGAAGTGGAAGAGTCAGTCGGTGCTGACTCTCCTTCTAGACTGTAAGCTCCCTGTGGGCAGGGCTCATGTCTACCAGCTTTATTGTATCGTACACTCCCAAGCAACATGGACTAGTGGAAAGAACATGGGCCTGGGAGTCAGAGTACCTAGGTTCTCATCCCAGCTCTGCCACTTCTATGCTGTGTGACCTTGGGCCAGTCACAACTTCTCGGTACCTCCGTTACCCCATCTATAAAATGCAGATAAAATTCTCTTCCCTCCAACCATGAGCCCCAAATGGGAGAGGAACTGTAGCCAACCTGAGTATCGTGTATCTTTAACAAATGAAACCTTGAGGACATATTGCCTCTGTAAGCTCGTTGTGGGCAGGGAATGTGTCAGCCAACTGTGTTATACTGTACGCTCTCAAGTGCTTAGTAAAGTGCTCCACACATAGTCAGTGCTCAATAAATACCCTTGAAGGTGTTGAGAAAGGGTGAAGGAAAAACACATCTACTATGTAGAATGTGCTTTTTCAAACAACATATTGTGAACTCCTAAGGAGCCACCACAAAGAAGGGCTTGGAATTTTGGAAGCTATAGATATTTCTTAATCATGGAAGATGCTTTTTCCAGTATTTTAGCTACAGGGCTTTCTAGATTTCACACAAAGCAAATCAATGAAACAGACACATGCTGACCAGGCTTCTTTCTTTGGGTCTCAAGAGTGGTTAAATATAAACAATTACTTTAGAATTCATCCATTACCCATCCACCTTAGCTTTATAGACAACGCTAGGATAGCTTCTAAATCAGGATGGAATTAATCTTAGTATTAACTGCATACACCAGTGACATGTGATTTATGATACATTATTCATTGGCAATTTCTTCCCCTAGAATCATATCATGCATAACATAGATAGGATCTTATTCAATAAACACAGGTGTTACTTCATAACAAAGACATTAACATTTTGGAAAAACATCACTTCATATCAATTGATGATCCTATAATTTCCTCTTCCTCTTAATGGCGTTTACAGATCACAAATTAAAACTGAAATTTTTTTTTAAAAAAAGCGCTCTTTATCATTGTTTGCTTTTTGCCTGATATCTTGAGTAGATATTCAGTTCTAATAATAATAATAATGGTATTTGTTAAGCATATACTACGTGCCAAGCACTGTTCTAAACACTAGGGGAGATACAAGGTAATCAGGTTGTCCCACACGGGGCTCACAGTCTTAATCCCCATTTTACAGATGAGGCAACTGAGGCACAGAAAAGTTAAGTGACTTGCCCCAAGTCACACAGCTGACAAGTGGCCGAGCCGGGATTAAAACCCAAGATCGCTGACTCCCAAACCCGTGCTCTTTCCATTGAGTCATGCTGCTTCTCTGGGACTGAGACCTAAATTGAGTCCTGAAAGCACTTAATAAGGGTAACCTGATAGCATTCATAGATTGCTAAGCTTGGCTTGGATATGTTCTCAAAAGTTTATACAATTAAAGAAGTTCTCCCCCCCAAACACCCTAAATCTAATGAACAGCTATGATTTGTTTGGCCAATCCACACGGTAACAATCTTCTTGAGATTTTAGCCCCCAATTGTTCCATTCTTTTGCTTTCCCTAACAATCTAGGTTCTTTTTAAAAGGCCCAAGTGGTAAATTCTAATGGCAATTAGGAGATGTAACATTTTACTATGGGATTCATACATTTCTGAATTCAGATAAATTATTTACTTGGGAGACTAGGGACTAGAATCTGAGCTACAAGAAGTTGCTCCATGATATCAAACAAGCCCCAGAGGCTCCCACAAAATCATCATGAGAAATCAAATCGTTTATGAAGATTTGCTATAAACAAAGGATAGAATAGTTTACATTTGGTACTTGAGGGAACTTCCCTTGTTCATGACAGCAATTTAGCTCCACACTTCTAAATAAAAATACTGTCATCACACCAAAGAAACACATTTTTAATAAGTAAATGGCGGAGCAATCTCGGGGTTTAATATTTCCATTTTAGGGGTGGGAGAACATCTTCAGCTAGGCTTGGAAAGGGCTCTAAACATAATAGCCCTTTGATGATTAACACTAAATAACTAAGCTCCCTGTGGGCAGGGAACATGTCTATCACTTCTGTAATACTACACTTGCCCATGTACTTAGTACAGTGCTTTGCACGCAGTAAGTGCTCAATGAACACAATTGACTGAAGACTGCAATACTCAATTTATGATTGCACATGGATAGAGCATGGGCCTGGAAGTCAGAAGGACCTGGGTTCTAATTCTACCTCCACCATTCATCTGCTGTGTGACCTTGAGCAAGTCACTTAACTTCTCTGTGCCATAGTTACCTCCCCTGTAAACAGAGGATTAAGCCTTTGAGGATTAAGACTTTGAGCCCTAAGTGGGACAAGGACTGTGTCCAAACCGAATAGCTTGTGTCTACCCCAGCACTTAGTGTTTGACACAGAGTAAGTGCCTAATACTATCATTATTATGATGTTGCTAATTTTGTCCCATCTAATTGGACCCCAAATAATCCAGTCACTACCCTACTGACATCCACCCGGGCAGGTTTCTTTGGAATAGAAACCCATCTTACTCTGCTTATGGCTTCTTCATCTCTGAGTGTCAGCTCACTGTGGGCAGGGAATGTGCCTACCAACTCTGTTATAGAGTATTCTCCCAAGCGTTTAGTATAGTGCTCTGCACACAATAAGCCCTCAATTAATACGATTGATTGATTGAAGGATTTTTCCTATTGCAGAGACTTTCCGAGCAATGAGAGCAGACCAGCCTTTTGGTTTCTTCACATTTTCCACTGAAGGTAGCCAGTCACAATGCCGATGACTTCCAAGTCAACAGAGTCAAGCTGCCCTCCACATTTCAGGACAGCGGAAAATGAAAGGCCTCGGGGAAGAGAGACTGAACCAAAAAAACACAAATTAAAAGCCTGGAAATTCCCACAGATCCATCCTTGGCCTCAAAACTTCACCTTTCATGCTCTCCAAAAAACGCAGTTGAAGGCAATTTTTCATGATTTATCTCAATCCTAAAGAGCAACCCTGCAGCACTCTCCAATCTTCCCCAACCTCTTCTGTCAATCATTTGGCTTGTTCCTAAGCTCTACACCTATTCAGCCTTCAATTTCATGTTCATACCCTTCACCCTGATTCTTTAATTCAAAAGTCATAATTAAGTGCAGACCGAGTCCCTTCTGAGCCAACATTTGGTCTTTTGAATGCCATCCTCAAAGGCAAACGGCAAAGTTAGCATTATTTCTATAAGAAACTGGGAACATGGGAATAACTCGGCCAGTGATTATCTAGTTGCCTCAAACCTATATACAACAGGGCACCACCAAGTTTTGGATTCCTCCATAATTTTAATAATATTAAGATATTATTATATTAATAATTTTAATATAAATAATAATAGTAGCAGTGATAATATATGGCATTTGCTGTGCATTTACTATGTGCCAAGCACTGGGTTGATTAAAATTATATGAGACAAAGTCCTTGCCTCATGCGGGTCTCACAGGCCAAAGGGGAAGGAGAACAAGTATTTAATGCCCATTTTACAGATGACTTGTCTAAGGTCATATAACAGGCAATTCACAACAGATTTAGAACTCAGATCATCTATACATCTTGTGTCTTTACACTAAGTGACACCGTTTCTCCCAAGTGTACAACCCTGTACTCTTTGGGTTCATGTATGAGAACAGACAGTGCCCTTCCATGCAATAAGAGAGCTGGACATTTTTCTAGGGGCAAGATTTTTTTTAAAGGTATTTTCTTACTATATGCCAGGCACTGTACTAAGGGCTGGGGTTGATACAAGTTAATCAGATTGAACACAGTCCATGTCCCAAATGGGGTTCACAATTTTAATCCCCATTTTGCAGATGAGGTAACTGAAGCCCAAGGTCAAGTCACTTGATTCTAAATCATCAATAGTTCTATAGCTCAGTCAATGATCCTACTCTTTCCATGATATTGGCTTAAACCCGAATGGGACAGGGGTTGTGTCTAATCTGATTAATTTAGTACACTGCTCGGCATATAATTATTATTTCTATTGGAGGGCCATGTGCCAGAGCCATGTGCCTAGGGAATCTCCCAAATCACTAGGGTGCATAAAAACATTGGAGAGGGATCCCGCAGTGTTGTCCTGGAGGCTTAGATTAGACTCCATTCCAGAAACTCCTTTCCAAGATGGAGGCCACTGTTTCCAGCCTCCATTCCCACCACCTTTGAAAGGGCCAACATAACTCTGATATGCTTATCTGAAATGTTAATTCAGACTACTAGCCTGACCTAAGGGAAGACCTTCAACTGTATTGCCCTTATGCAAGGTGATAGATTAAAGGGAAACACCCTGTTTACTCTGTTGCAATATCTGCCTTTTACTCTGAACATGCTTTGAACCCTTTGTTTTGAGTCCTGTCAATCTGACTCGAAAAATGGGCCAGGTTTCTTGGCCACATTTACAGACTTAAAATTAATCTGAAGATGCTGTGAACACCACGATCCTCTGTGGCTGCAATAGGAGTTATGGGAAATTTCTTCCTCTGTTAGCTGCTCTTTTTCAGAGTCAGAGGATCCTCGCAAAATGTAATGGATGAACCCAAAAGTCAATAGGAGTGGCAGTACAGCTCCCCATGGCACAGTTGCATTCTTTAAACTTGCTTTTGCCTTAGCTGAATGGCATTGAGCTCCTAAGTAAAATGTGTTCTTTCCTATTTATTCTATCCTGGGTCTCGTTGAGTCCCGGTTGTCAACCCGGAAGGTGGTGATACACCCTGGCTCCCAGCTTTTGGGGAGTGGAGGGTGCATTCTCCCAGCTCCTCAGCCCACACACATGTCATACTGCCCTGCTGATGTACTTGAAATAGATGCCACACAGAGAGGAAGAAAAAAAATAATTCTTCTTCCCTGCAAGAAAAACCAAGCAAAAGGCCATTGTGTCCTCATTTTCTTCCAACATGCAGATTTCCTGGGGCAAGACAAATGGTGAATGATGGAGGAGAGTATCAACAAAACCTTTCTGGCTAGTTAAATATAGGGTGTACAAACAAGTCCCATCCAGAAATCTTCACTAGTTGGGGCCCAGATCGTTTCCCATTTGATGACTAATTGGAATATATTTTCGTTTACATTTCACTCTGGGTACTCAATATTCTCTCCTTTTGTGACAGACATATAAATAGCAAGAGCTCGACTGACCTCAGTAAGGCTGCTTTCCTCCCTGGACTCATCTATTTCACCACCATCTATTCCCGCTAGAGATGGCCTCGTGCTTGCACATGCATCTTCAGAGATTTGCTTGCTTACCCAAGGAACAGTTTTCCTCCCATATTTTACATCTTCAATCAATCCTGACCTTTCTCTCCCTGCTTTCCAGCAATACTCATCCTCCTTCTCTTTCCAGCTACTATTTGGAGACAGGCAATGGGGCCAACTCACAAGCGGCTTTGTGTCTTCTTGTTCGCAGGTTAGGGGTCTTTCTGAGGGTCTCCCCTCTCTTCGACTTTCTTTCGTGCTGCTCCATCTCCTCCCTTGCACCGTTCCTGCCCATTTTCCATTGGAGGAGCTGTGGCCCGGTGCCCAGTTCTCTGCTGGATCCCTTCCACTTTCCATCTGTCACAGCCTGCTGTACCCTCTCCTTGCTGCCCTGTTTAACCCAGGGCTCAAAGCATGGGGTTCCTCTGGAGGCTCCTAGGGGTATTTGCTAAGTGCTTTGTGCCAGGCACTGTACCTTGTTGGGGTAGATACAAAGTGATCAGGTTGGACACAGTCCCTATCCCGTATGGGACTAACAGTCTTAATCCCCATTTTACAGATGAGGTAACTGAAGCTCAGAGATGTAAAGTGACTTGCCCAAGATCATGCAACAGACAAGCGGTAGAGCTGGGATTAAAACCCAGGTCTCTCTGACTTCGAGACCTGTGCTCTATCCACTAGGGTGTGCTGGGTTAGGACCAAAGTGCCCATCTCACTGTCTGGACTGCAGTTCCACCCACGTTTCACAAAGAGCAGAGGGAAGTACCACACTCCTGATCATTGCTGCTTGCACTCACACCCCTGTTCCAATATCCCATCAGCAAGCACTTGCCCGATTGGTACCGGGGACAGTCCAACCCTGCCTGTTGGGGGAAATGTCCAATTGGATGCAGGATATGGGAAGCTGAGGAGAGAGCAACACCTGATCCTCTGTCAGACAGGCCTAAAGCGACCTTAAGAAGGACTGAAGTAGATTTACAATGTGTTATTTGAGAGTCTGGTTGAAAGACATTTCTCAGTGCACCCCAAAATATGATGATGGAGGAAAGGAGACAACCATCACCTCATTTCTTCAAAGTGGAAAGAAAAACACTGAGCTGAATTGGCCCTAAGGGTTATTCTGGCAGTGCTCAGGTCTCAACTGTTAATAATAATAATGGTACTTGTTAAGCACTTACTCTGTGCCAGGCACTGTACTAAGCGCTGGAGCGGATACAAGCTAATCAAGTTGGACAGAGTCCCTGTCCCAGGTTGGGATACCAATCTCAATCCTCATTTTCTAGATGACGTAACTGAGGCCCTGAGAAGTGAAGCGATTTATCCAAGATCCCACAGCAGACAAGTGGCGGAGCTGGAAACAGAATCCAGACTTCTGACTCCCAGGCCCTTGCTCTATCCACTACGCCATACTGCTTCAGATATGTTCAGTTCTGTCAGGACCCATTTCCGCTGTGCATTCTGGCTGGAATGCGATGGCAGAATTAAGAAATGCCCTTATGACAATGTGCCACTGATAATCATAATCCTCATATGATTCAAAGTTTAAAAAATTTGTCCAAAATCAATATATTACACCACATCGCTTTGAAATATTATTTCAGCATAGGATAAAAACAACCTCCGTCTTCCCTTTTCTTTTCTTTCCCTCGGGCTCACACACTGAAAAAAAAATTAACCAATCCCAGAAAATATATGAACGAACCAGACTATAACTTCAAAACACGATGGGCTAACTTTCACCCGGGAAGAAATTTAACAATGTTATAAGGATATTTCATAAAATCATTGGCCCCATGCTGATCTTATTGCAATGTTATAGCATTTGAGAATTTTGTTCTCGACTACCTCAGTAACCAAGCCCAAGGAATGGTTTCTTTATAAAATAATGTAAAGAGAGATGATTAAATACTTGAACTCAGTTGGAACTCCGAGTCAAGTATGCCCTCTGGCTTCTTGTGGAGTCACTGGTGCCATTCTCCTAATAATAATAATAACAGTAATGGTATTTGTTAAGCACTTACTATGTGCCAAGCACTGTTCTAAGTGCTGGGGCAGATGCAAGGTAAGCAGGCTGTCCTACATGGGGCTCACAGTCTTAATCCCCATTTTACAGATGACGTAACTGAGGCTCAGAGAAGTTAAGTGGCTTGCCCAAGATCACACAGCAGACAAGTGGTGGAATCAGGATTTCTGACTCTCAAGCCCTTGCTCTTTCCACTAAGCCACACTGCTTCTCTAATCTACCAACAACTGGGCTGTGGGGCCTTTAAACAAAGGCTAGAAAAGTATTTTTGGGGGATCAGAGGAGATGATGGCATGGCCCCACAGAAACATTTTGGGTCTGTCAACGCCGATGCTGACTTTCAAAGTCACCCCCCTCTCCTTTTTCCACTTGCTACCCAGCTGCTGAAATCAGCAAGAATGCCCTTCTAAATAATTTATCGATGTTTCTACATAAATTAGATACTTAAAGGTGAGGATGCCCTGAACCTTTGAGGAGGCTGAGTGCTCGCTAGCTAGACTATAATCCATCAACCCAATGGACAGTTTTCCGAACTGGCTGAAACCCTGGCAGGTTTGCAGTTTGGAGAGAGTTCAAGGACTCCTGAGACTGCAGTGGACTATCAGAATGTCACTTGTTCCAGGGTGCATTTCAGAATGAAATAAATCACCGGGAAATAAGACACAATGCCATGATAAATTGAAACCAATTATTCAATCATGCATGGGTTGCATTTTAAGAGCAGGAGGGGAGGAGAGGAAACGTGCCCTGCACCCCAAAATCAAAGGCCTAACATCACAGCAGGCTGCATTCGGCGAGGAACAGAGACTCACCTCGAAGTCTGTGAACCCCTTCGTGACACACAGGCCTGGCCCGGAGTTTCAGTAAGGCCTGTGGTCTCGGGAGATCGATCAGTGTTTCCCAGAGTCTGGGAAGCTCATCGGGCTATTGGTTGGTCAAGAGTTACCATCTGGCTCAAGTATTTGCAGAGAGACGTGAGGAATGTTCAAAAAGGAGTCGGAAGGAATCAATAGTGTTTGCTGACTGCTAGGCACTGTACTGGCAGGCAATCAATTATACTTATTGAGCATCAAGGAAGCAGTTGGGAGAGTACAAAAGAACTAGTAGACAGGAGCCCATCACTTAGTGAGTCTGATAAATGCCCAAGTGTTATTCTAAACTTTGAAAATAGAAAAAAAACCAACAACAGGCATTTACATAAAAATGAAACGCTTTTAATAGTAAGCAGATCATTACTGAAGAAAAACTCTGTAATGAGCCACTATCGGCTCAGTGGTATTTATTTATCACCTATATTCAGGGAATTGTACTAAACACCCAAGAATGACATGGCTCCTGCCCTCGAAGAGCTAACAGTCTCTTGTGAGGGAAAAACAGACCCAAATAGCTCACATCCAATAGGGAAAGAAATTGAGAGCTTAGTAAAAAATGGTGGAGGTGACTTTTTAGCAGAGTTTTGAATGAGGAGAGGGATGTGATTTGGTAGGTTTCAGTGGGAATGGGGGATGGTGAGAGTGAGGACCAACCAGGGGAGGTGTGAGAAGCGAGTCAGACACCTTAGAGACATGAGCTAGGGACCACACCTCTTGGAAACAAAATAAAACATCCAAGCTTCCTTTGGATCCAAGTTGGGTTTCCTTTCTTGGAAAGGTGAGGATGAAAGACAACCAATACTCCTTTGGCTCTTGTCAAAGTCTTCCAGGAGGCGGATCAATATGGGTCTTTCTGGAAAGACAGTGGTTTACATCGACCTCGGTATGAGGTGGGAGGAATGCTCCACAACGAAATGGGGAATTTGGCAAGGGCAGTAGCTGAAGTGGGGAAGTGTGGGAGGAAGCAGGGTGCTGGATAGGACAGGAAAGAGGACTGTCACTTCCTGACAATCTGTAGATGAGTTCCTTAAGGGCAGGGATCATGTCTCCCAAGGGCTTAGTATGGTGTTCCACATGAATTAAGTGCTCAATAAATTCCATGAATTCATTGATGATGAAAGGCCTGTCTTGTATTTCAGGGCTTCCTCGACTAAGCCCTCATCTCCCCTACTCCCTCTCCCTTCTGGATCACTCGTGCCCTTGGATCTGCACCCTTTAAGCACTTGACATTCACCTCTACCCTCAGACCCACAGCACTTATGTACATATCTTTATTTTAATGTCTGTGTCCCCTTCTAGACTGTTAGCTCCTTGTGGGCACGTGTCTGTTTATTGTTACATTGAACTCTCCCAGGGTTTAGTATAGTGCTCTGCATGCAGTTAATACTTAATACTGAATAAATGAACGAGTTTACCACCTATATTGTACTGAACTTTCTTTAGTGATGAGAAGTGCTCTCCATCACAATAAGCCCTCAAATACCCCTGATTGATTCGAACCATCACATTATATATTCCAAGCGCTTAGTACAGTGCTCTGCACATAGTAAGTGCTCAATAAATACTATTGAATGAATTATTCTTATGAACAGATCAACTTTTTTTTTCCAGAGCTTCATGTGTTCTGGACTGCTTGTCCTAGATTCTTTATAACCTAATGTGGCAGTGTGAGGAGTTGGCAATCAACCAGTGATATTTCCTGAGCACTTACTTGTAAAGAGCACTGTACAAAGAGCTTGGGAGAGAACAATGTAATTAGTGGAAATGTTCTATGCCCACGAGGAGCTTACAGTCTAGAGGGGCATACAGATATTTTACATAAACGACATATCTACATAAGGGCTGCGGGACGGAGGGTGAGTCACGGGATGAGTCAGGAGAAATTCAGATGCTCTGAGTCTCTGAATGAAGAAACCGTTTCTTCCCCCCCAGGAAGACAGTGAGAATTAAGGAACCCCCGAGAAGAAAGGTGTATTACAAACACAGTGCTATCGACAGACATTGATTTGGAGACATTGAGCGCTAGGCACGGAGGAACAAGCTAGTGTTTAGCAGACGTGAACAGCACGGTACAGTGGTCATCGACCGGTTTGCTGGGGGAGGCAACTGCAGCTGAGCCATCATGTGGACTCAAGAAGGTTCCACTTAGCTAGTGGGGCTTTTGGCTGCCGAGAATGCTCTGACAATCCCAAATTTATGGCCAGAGACATCAAATTGTGATGCCTGTCGCTGAAAATGCATTTGAGTCTAGAAGGGAAGATGTGTCTCTTACAAAACCAAAAGTAAGGAAATCCAGCGGAGAGGAAGATTCCAGCTAAGGAATCCTAATCACCATTTAAAACATCAGGGGCTGCTCCCTGGCACCTTGCCATTTCTGGGAACTCGATGCTACCGCCTAATTTCGACTGAAACAAGGGTTTGACCCCGAGATACAACCTAGCAGAGACGGCAGCCCTCTGCCTGGCCTGAGAGCCAACTGCCTTCAGCTTCCATCCAAGTTATTACCTAGTGGGAAACCTGCAACATCCTATGGAACCTCAGTGGTTTTTGGTTGGGGTTTTTTTTTGTTTGTTTTTTTGATTTGCTAAGCACTTAACCTGAATCTTCCAAAACCCATCTTGAGTCAGGAATGCCACCAGGTCTGGAATGACCTCCCATCCCATTTAACCTCCCCCAAAGATTTCCTGGAGAAACCATGTTACAGTACCTAAAGGTCCTACCCTCTAGACTGTAAGCTTGTACAGACAAGGTGTCTATTAATTCTGTTATGTTACACTCTTCCGAACACTTAGTACAGTGTTCTGCCTATACTAAGCACTCAGTAACTACCGTTGACTGATGGTGAGATAACTATACCAGCAGAGAGTGCTGGGTGCCATATGTCCTACCTAGCAGCTCTGGATGGGTAGTTGTTCTGCTCTTGGCCTAGTTTTCAGGGAGCACAGTACTGACTTCTTAGGAGTGAGTACAAAAGAAGTAGCAGAAATGGTCCCTGCCCTCAAGGAACTTAGAAATCTAACAAGGGAGATAGCATGAAATGTTTAAACGGTAGAGTCTGTAAACTCTTTCATTCATTCAATCATATTTATTGAGCACTTACTGTGTGCAGGGCACTGCACTAAGCACTTGGGTGAGTACGATATAACAATAAATGGATACATTCCCTGCTAAACCTGTATAGACAAGGTTTATCTCTGAATGCAAAAGTGCTGAGGTGAGAGATGAACAGATACAACCCAGGGAAAAGACAAATTAATCTGTAAAATCCTCTGGGGAGAAGTGGCATTTCAGAAGGGCAGTGAAAATGGGAGAGAAGTTTAGTTGATACTCCGAAAACTGGCACTGGGTGCAACCCCTGTCTCCTAACACAATTGCTGGAAGAGGGGAATCTTTGCCCAGGTCATCTGTGGGGGGCTGACTGATCCTGGCTGCACTATTTCTTCTGGACCCAGAGCTCTGGGTGGTGTCTGTTAGACTGTCCGTGTCCCTATGAATCGGAGTCTACACTATTTGAATTCTGGGATACTTTGAACTTCTTTCAAATTAGGGTCAGCATGTGGGGAACAGGAAGGATGCTTGTATCTGCCCTCGTGCTTCATACGGTTCCTGGAACATCATTAAGTGCTTAACAAACACCATTAAAAAAATGCCACTGCTGGAATCTGGGGTAACGCTCTGCCATGCCAACATTTCCTTTGAGGTTCAAAGAGTATTTATTTTGTTGGATAGCTAAGGCTTTCTCAGTTTCAGGATGAAGCCTTTGGATCAAACCAGCTGAGAGTTCTATGGATTTGCTGAGAGCTATCAGGGAAACCTCAGGTTTCCATCAGATGCATTACTGAAGTTCGGTGGCAGTATCAAGAGTGTGAGGCACTTGCCAGTAGCAGTGATCCAATTTCTACCTTCGGTTTGAAAAAAGAATCAAAAGAATACCCTCATTGCACTACTAGAATCGGGTAAGACACAATAATACACTACTAGAAACAGGCAAAACATACTTCTGCAGAGATTTCCCTCTGAAGAAGTCAATGAATCCAGCAAAATGTACTTTAAGCCATATTATTTGGGGAAAAAAAATTGGGAGTCTTCTGAAGGAGTGAGCAAAAACTCAGAATTGTCTGACCCAGGTTTTTTCAGGGCAGAATAAAACAAGAATTTGCTGAACCAATAATGTTTCTCAGAGTTCAAGAGAGATCAGGGGATAGGAAATGAGATACAGAAGTTCTTTTTTTTATAAAAAAAAAACCAAAAACTTTTTAGATCAATGCAACAGTTTGGTTCCAGCAAGGCCTATCACAGATAAAAGTTTCCACTGCCTGTGACTGCTTCAGAGAAATGTATGGAAAGATAAATCGACCAGCCCCACTTGCCAGTGGACAGGTGTTGACTTAGCAGCTCGTTGCCACAGGAGAATGGGATAAAGGAGGGGCTGAGAGGATTGATCTACTCAACCCTGAATGCAGTACCCAGCCAACTCTGAAGTTAGGCCTATGGAGATGCAGAATGTCAGATTCTGTGCTGAACACCTCAGGGTACAGAGGAAAGTTGCCAAAACCCTGTCTGTTCCATCTAGCATCTTTGGCAATGTCTGGAAACTCGCTTAAAAACAAAGCAAAAATACCCGATAATCATGGGTTATAACCACAATCATTTTCATCTACAATGAAGGACTAGGCTATACACTGTAGGCTCCCCGTGAATAAATACTTCCCCCACAGCTTGCTGTCTTCTGGCCTTTTATGGGCTTTATGAAATTCCACAGGCACAAAGAAAGCAATTTGGAATTGTCATCAAAATGCAGTTTACCCCCTTGACTATCCCATCCATTTACTTTGAAGACGAAGATATGCACAGCCTTATTCCTAAAATATCAAATTGTTAAAAGCTTAGCCCGACTACTCCACGGCACAGATGGGAAGGTATTTACTGGAAGAATAAATATAACATGTGGGTCCACCTGAGGCATGACTTAGAGAGATGACTTGAATCTAACCACCCAAATCTAACCTACAGAGTCACTTGGATAATCCTCGGAGACTTTCGGCTTCTCTAATTTCTTTCAGAATCCATCTTGGGTGGTTAGTCACCCCCGATCTGAGCCTGATGCATGTTTGTAAAATATCTTTTGGGAAGACAGGGACCCCAAACATTCAGCATCCCAGTATTCCTCCAGATTGATCTTGGTCTGGTGTGGAACCCCATAATTGAACATCCCGGTGTAAGAGATGTGACATTTTTAACTGCCAATAATGAAAAATGTCTTCTCGACTCAGCATCTCCTTCAGTCTCTTATGCATCTCTCTGGCTCTACTCCTGGGAAGGAAGCATTAGTTAGAAACTAACCCCGGGAGATGGCCCCCAGCTACTGAACTGCTAACCGCTTCTGCTCTCTCTGCACTTTCTCGGTGAGTGGCCAGATTCCGCTGAGCTGATGGGATGCGACAGGATGACAGTTCAAGGTGGATTTGCTGCAGGCTCTGAAACCTGTCAGCAGTGGTCGAGACTGCACATTTACCAGCGGGGGGAGGGCACAAAAGGCTCTTCTCGCTATTCCTAAGGCAGAGCAGGCCGGGAGAGATCAGACCCAACAGATTACTGGGGATTCTGGATGAGTTTATGGATTCCCAGGAAAAACCGATCCAAACTCTATGATTATGTTTGCAGTACTTGTTAAGCACTATGTGCTAAGCACTGTACTAAGCAATGGGGGTAGACACAATACAATCCTATCAGACCCAGTAGAAATAATAACAACAGTAATACTTAAGCACTTACTATGTGCCAAGCACTGTTCCAAGTGCTGGGATAGACACAAATTAATCAGGTTGGACACAGTCCCTGTCCCACATGGGGCTCACATTCTTAATCCTTACTTTACAGGTGAGGTAACTGAGGCTCAGAGAAGATTAGTGACTTGCCAAAGGTCACACAGCAGAGGTGGAATTAGAACCCAGGTCCTGCTGACTCGCAGGCCTGTATTCTACCACTAAGCCATGTACCTGTCCCACAAAAGGTTCATAGCCTAAAGGGGATGGATGACAGATAATCCCCATTTTACTGAGGTTCTGAGAAGTTAGGTGATTTGCCCAAGTCCACAATGCAGACAAGTGACAGAACCCAAGTCCTCTGAAACCCAAGTCCATGCTCTTTCTGCTAAGCCACACCACTTCTCCATTAGAGGGATTTCACTCACACCCCATAATATGGGGCTCTCTACTTGTAAAGTGTGTTTGGGATTCACATTAAAGGCAGTTCTTTGACTTAGGGATGTGTCTTTATTTCCAATTCATTGTTTCTTACCTCTACACAAGTGACTGCCTGCAGTCTTGATTAGCTGTGTGGCTTGATTTTTTTTAATGGTATTTGCTAGGCACTTACTATGTGCCAGGCACTTTACTAAGCACTGGGGTAGATCCAAGTTGATCAAGTTGGACATAGTCCCTGTCGCGCATAGGGTTCACAGTCTTAATCCCCATTTTACAAATGAGATCACTGAGGCACAGAGACGTGAAGAGACTTTCCCAAAGTCACAAAGCAGACAAGTGGAGGAGCTGGGATTAGAACCCAGGTCCTCCTGACTTCCAGGCCTGTGCTTTATCCACTAGACCACACGCTTGTGACTAGCTATAGTGAAGCCGGGCATTTACATATAGTTATTTTACATACGTAAAACCTCTTGTGGACAGGGAACAGACCTACCAACTCTAATGCACTGTATTCTCTCAAGCACTTAGTAGAGAGTTATGCCCCCAGTAAGTGTTCAATAAATACAATGGATTGATAAGAAAATTTGGAAGGCATATCTATTCAGGCTTATGCTGTCTTTATCTTTTTATTTGCGTATTGTTTGAAAGAAAGCCCAGCTTGGTAAAATTCAGGGAAACATCTTGGTATTGAACAAACCATTTAATTTCCTGTGGTTAAACTGTAATCTATAGTGTAATTAATGTCAGAATTAATCTATTTCTTGAAATAGATGTGAATGAAGTTCTTTCCTCTGAGTGGATACAGATTACAATAGAAGCTTTCCCCCCACCCCCCTTTTTAGAACGACACTGAATTGCTTTTAGTGGCTTGATTTTGCGCAGAGCTGAAAATCAAATAGTTTTCAGAAAGTACACTCCTAGAGAGAAGAAACACTTTTTCAGATTTCCTCTTATCACATCAGATAAAACCGCCTGCTGTTGCAGTCAAAACCCAACTGATCCATTGCTAGGGAAGAGCAGAGCTCCCTCCTAACTTCAGATCCTTCTCGTAACTAATTTCCTCCAATTCCTGCAGAAAATCAGAGCTGGGGCTTCAGAGAAATATGGTGCTCCAAGGGATTCCGATCAGTCATCCCTCTCCCTCCGACATCCTCAGGCAATCCCAGAAAGATGATAATCTATTCTATTTCACCCTGCACTTTGACACGTAACAGTCAAGTAACCTGATCATTCGCCAGCCTCGGTGGCCACTAAAAGAATTAAAACTCTCATCTGAAATAAAACTGTTCCAAGATGAAAACTGAATTTGGGAGAACGAATGTCTTCTGATACAGCCGCCAGTTTGAAGAAAGCAGCCATTCTTTACGCAAGTACCTTACACATACAAAACTTCCTCCTGAGAGCAAAGGAAATTCTGAGCACGTCACAGGGCGGGCTGCGGTAAGCCGCTGGTGATGAATTCCTGGTGAGCAAGGATAATAATTATATTGCTTACCAGCACTATTTAATTTATGTCACTGCATTTCTTTTGGGGGGAAATATGATAGTAAATCAAGATCGATGCACTCTGAGCAAGAACCTTATTGTTGAGCCTGGCTAATTTTGAAACAAGGATACTGTTTTCATGGGGCCATTTCGACTTCCTTATCTAAAGCTACAATGGATGGTTCCAGGACTGTAGATCCTCTGGCAAATTCACCTGGAATCCTGTCCCAAGGGCTATTAAGGATCCTGAATCAGTGACCCTGCCTAGTGTGACATAGGCAGAGCCCTTTCCAAGTTCCTCAAAACCCAGAACATTTCTTCATTCATTCAATAGTATTTATTGAGCACTTACTATGTGCAGAGCACTGTACTAAGCGCTTGGAATGTACAAATAGGTAACAGATAGAGACAGTCCCTGCCTTTTGACGGGCTTACAGTCTAATCGATGACTGTGGTTCTCTCTGATTTATGATCAGTGGTTTTCTCTTACTTAGGAATGCAACCTCCTACTTCTTCATTTACTCGGTCAATTGAATTTCTTGATCACCTAATATAAATCAACCAATCAATGGTACTTACTGAAAGCTTACTATGTGCAGAGCACTGTACTAAATGCTTGGGAAACTACAATACAATAGAGTTGGTAAACACTTTTCCTGTCCACAATGACTTTACATTCCAGAGAGGGAGACAGACATTAATATAAGTAAATTATGGATACATACCTAAGTGCCATGGGATGGAGGGTGGGGTGTATACTAAGTGCCCAAAGGGTACAGATAATAATCATTACTCCTGATGGGTAGAAATTAATGTAGTCATCAGGTCCCTTTAAACAGCAAAATGCCTTTTGTTAAACACAATACCTTGAGAGACCCTGGCAGAAGCTCAGACGGGTAAATGTCAGCCCTCAGATAAAAGCTTCCAGCAGCCTGAACTTCTGCCACATAAACTACAGCAGAGTAGAACTTTCCCACTTCTACACAGTACAAATCATCCCGAGTTTAAAGAATCTTTGAATGACAAGAATGGAAAGTTTTACTGAATTCTTTCTTTGGAAAAATCTGTAAATACAACCGCAATAAGACTGCAGAAAAGAATCTCTTCCTCCATTTACCTGGGCTTGATTCATACTGGTCCTTAATTCTATATTGTATATTTGTTCTTGTCCTTTATGTCGTCTTACTGCTTTAGTGATTCAAGGGATGGCCTGGGCAACTCTTCCTATTCAGAAGTTGAATATCTCTAAGGCATGTTTTTGGGAATGAATAAAGGGAAAAAAAATGAACGGGCCAGTTCGAAGTAGAGGCAATTTTCACACATGACAATTCTTGCAATCGGGAATCACCGTGGACCTTTTGGAGTTTTTGGGTCTCCCTCTGCTGATTATAAGTGAGTATCTACTCTTCCTACTTCTGAATAAAAAAAGCTATGTACCTACCTGTTGTGGGCTTGGTGTGGTTTCTCTAGCTCTCGGATAATGCTCTGAAAACCTGCTGCCCACTTGAGACTGCTCTTCTACTGCAATCTTCCAAGTGCAACCTCCAAGTGCACTCTATGAGTTAACTCTGCTCTCAATGTTAACAAAATAATCGTATTTCCACCATAAAAATGAGGAGAGAGGAGGATTATCCTAGGGAGCAATTATGTGAATAAATATAGTAATCACCTCTTTCAGGTAAAGTTAGGTGACTTGCAACCATGGAAGAGACTCGACTATCCTTAAAGCCGAGACAAACGTGCGCTACCCATTCTCTAGGGGAAGGGCAATTTGAAACCAGCTCAAGGGAATTGGAGTAGTCAACACTAGTTGATCAAACCTAGGTCTGAACAGCTTAGAGAGAAAAATAGTTTATTTTCTGTGGTTTCCATGAGCTGATGGAAAAGGCAACATTTACTGACCTTACTAAAGCCTGTGATACAATTAACAGCAATTTGGTTGGAGTAAAATTGCAAGCAATTGACCTTACTTCATTAGTTTGAAGATTATTTTACAAATGGAGAGCAAAGTGCTGTAATTTAACAGATGAACTACAATAGCTGATTAGATGAATCTTATTTCAATTTTTACAAAACTGGGTCCTTCCTAGAGATAATGTATTAATGGAAGAACCACTAAAAATATTTTGGTTCAAGATCAAAGAGAATCAGTGGTTTTGGAAAATTTTAATTTTAAATGGATTTCTCGGTGCTTTAACCTTTTGCTCTAAACATTAAGGTTAGATATGCATCATTCATTTAAAAGGTATTTCATCCAGCTAATCAAAGAAATGCAGATTGCTGGAGTTCCTCCACTCAAGCACCATGCTCAGATTAAGTTCTACCTTTTCCTTGAGTCTTTCAAACCATAAACCTTCGCTTATTTGAAAATCCCATTAAAACACCATTTAGTGGTGCTTATGAAGCTGTATTCTTCCCCAAATTAAATGGATTTCAATTCAGAAGGACCAACTTCGAACAAACAAAATTAGACTGGCCAATCTCCAAGAGTTCTTTGTTTTCCACCCAATTTTTCATCAGCAGCTGGCCAAACCAACCATTAGAAATCAACATTGTCTTGCAGAAATAAAGAATTGTCACGTGTGAAAATTGCCTCTGATTTGAACTGGCCCATTCATTATTTTTTTCCATTATCCATTCTGAATGCATGCCTTAGGGATATTTAACTTCTGAATAGAAAATGTTACAGAGGCCAACGTTTGAAACTGACACGGGATGGCTGACATTTGAGGTGCTACAGTGGGATATACAGTTGATGAATCATAGCCAACTCACAAGATTCAGATCTCTGAAAAGGTAAACTGACCCCAGTCCAGAAATCCTGTTAGTCTGGATTTTCAGATACGGTGGGAAACAAAGTGGTATAATCCCACTGGCCTTTAGTTTCAGGAACTCCCTTAAGACACTCCCTTAAGATATTAGATGGAGAAAAGATTCAAAGAGTTGAATGTAGTCAATTCAGCTGGTTGGCACTAAAGGATATGCTTTTAAATTATAAGCTCAAAGTCACTGATGGGGCACTGAGTGGATACACTCTGGTTCTCAGGCATACTAAAGGTTTACTGTAAGTCCATACTACGAGACATTTTGGCTCTAGCTCTTCTGATTATACTTTCCCGGTCCCTGATCAATCAATCAATCAGGGACATTTACTGAGCACTTGCTGAGTGTAAAACAGTGTATTAAGTGCTTGAGCAGTGCACAGTTGGATTTAACTTTGTCCAGATGCAAATAGCAGGATGTTCCAGCTAAAGGCAACAGCTTTCTGCAGCTGTTATCCACAATGCACCTGGCACTTCAGATGAGCATGACATCTACAAGCTACTTTGGGCTTCATGGAGAGAGACTTGAAAAGGTTGCGAAAGAGTTTGTTCACCCCATTCCATTTCAATGATAACCAAACTTTCATGCCATTGTTTCTCAAAAAGCCAATTCTCCACCACCCCTAGCAGTCTTCTGGTCTGTACACAAAGGGCATTTAAAATTGCCTGGGTTGAAAGCTATCTGTTTGACTATAGGCCTATTTGAGCTATAATCTCCCAGCAGAGAGAAGCAGAGTACAGACCTTAACTAATAATTACATTTCCCGTGGGATTTAGACTAAAGTCTTTAATGCTTTCTTAATCTAGCTCTTCCCAGCCAAAAAAATAGGGACGTGAAATACTCTAAGAGTCTCTTCTAATGGCAAGGGGAAGGCTACTGGAGAACAGATGAGTTCTACAGTAGTGCAGTCAAAATCAAACTTTCCTTTTATTCGATAGCACATCACATTAAACATTCCTTCTCGTTCCAAGCACCTTATTTTTCCATCCATTTGGGAGAAGGGTTTGTATTCAGGGTTACGCATGCCACAGTGCGTCAGTTCAGCCCAGTGAGTAGTATGGCCACTGATGGCATTCCCAAATACCGGACAAGGAGACACGTGACATTGCACACTTTAGGCTGGGCACGCAAGGTATCAGGAATGTGTCGCAGTCATCACTTCGCAGAACTATGCTAATTTTGTGGGATCTTAGAGTATTTCTGCAGGGGGTACCTCCAAACTCCCTAACTTGTTCTACAGCTATTGTGCTTCCCATCCTGGGTCAAGAAGAAGGTCTGAAGCAGCGGCTCAGTGCTGGAACTCAGAGGCAGGAGTTGCAGCATGTCAGTGTGTTAATTTGAGGTGTCAGCAGGACATCCAGGTAGATATGCCCTGAAGGCAAGAGGATACGTGAGATTCCAAGGAAGAAGAGAGGTCAGGACTGGAGATTAGATTTGGGAATCATCTGCATGGAGATGGTACTTGAAGCAATGGGAGTGAATGAGGTCTCCAAAAGAGTGGGTACAGATGTAGTTCACATATTAAGGGGACATTCTTGCAAATGACAGTTATGAAAGTCTGGAGAAAATGATTGAAACCATTATCACAAACAATCCCATTACTATATTTATGGGTTTTTTCATGGAAAGGCATCAAATTCTGGGATCCCTTATCATTCTGCAAATCTATTAATGGTAAACTCCTTCTAATTGTGCCCTTTGATGTGTGCAACTTTTGAAAAGGATAAAATAAGTTCATGGATATTTTGGAAATAAATTAAGGCGAGGAGACATATTTATATGTATGCCGACTGAACACCAAAATACTAATTAGGCAAATTTAGTTTTCCCTTTAATTAGACTTCCAGGTAATTAGCTGTCAGCTAAGACAAATTACAGCTTATTCCATTTTTATATCGTGCTTTGGTCAAACAGAGATTATGTTTTAAATGACCAGATTTAGCCGCCAATTTTTCTTACACATGGAAGGATGTGCAGATATCAGCACCGGAATCTTTTCGTTTTCTGAGCTAATTTGTGCTTTGAAACCATTCTTGAAAACAGTCACTGCCTGGGCCTAGCCCAGTCTTATCTTTATGTTCACCCCACTTTCAGTCCTCAGCACTTGCGTAGATCGCTGTGATTCATTTATTTTCATGTCCCTCTCCCCTTCAAGACTTCAGGCTCCTAAAAGGTAGGGAATATGTCTACCCTTGCTGTTGCGTTATACTCTCCAAAGTGCTTAGCTCTGCACACAGTAAGTGATCAATACATGCTTGCTGATTGATTTTATTAAACTCTAGCATTTGCTGTAGGAAGGATAACTGTCCTCTGGACATTTGGGTTGTGTAATTCTTTCCCCACCCGCAACCACCCCTCTGGACCAGATCTCACTTCTAACAGAAGCCTCCTGGAGAACGGATGCTAGAAGGACGGGAATCCCCCTGATGAGGTGGTGATGTGGATTGAAGACCACCCTCCATCCCTGAAACTTTAAAGGGAACATAAGCTCTGTTCTAGCTCAGGAACGAAGTTGTTCTTGTTTTCTATGTGGGCATTAAGAGAAAAATTGAAACACGGAAACATTTTAAAAATATTCTTTACATTACCAACCAAAGTGGATGCCAGTTATAGCACCAGTGCTAGACGATGAGGAAGAAGAGATCAGTGGCATCTGAAACGTGGACCCTGTCCTGTCTTCAAGTTTTGATTTTTAATTAGGAGGAGGAGAGTAAAAACCTCTGAAATTCCTCTGAGAGCAAGTCACCTTAAAGTTTCTCGACTTCAGAAAGTAATAATTTATTAACTCCCGAGCTAGATCTTTGAACACTTCTAGGACAAACAGTTTTTCTATGTCCTGGTGGCATGAAAGTGGCTCTGGAAAAGCAATGGGGAATGCCTTCCTTGTTCACTGTTCATCTGCAATTAGGAGATTCAGCAGCCCTGATCAAAGCATTCACCCGGTTTTATCCTGGATGGTCTGGATATCCTGGGGTATTTCAGGGGTCCCTGCAGAGAAACGTTATAAGCCTGAGCCAAGTCCTGCACAACAGCACATGCTATCCTCACTCTGTGCATCCAGTCGGGCAGGAGGTCTGTGGCATTGCCTGCATCCCAATGCCTAGTCTCCTTGGGCACCATCTGACCTCCCCATAGGGAACCCATGATTTTGAATGTTCCTCCTCCCGCTGCGATAGTAGTTCTGAAATAGACCGTAAGCTTGATGTGGGCAGGGGAACGTTTCCACCAACTCTATTGTATTGTACTCTCCCAATGCTTAGTATAGTGCTGTGCACACAGTAAGCACTCAATAAATACCAACTGATGATGACGATGAGGGCAAAGGCAGCATGGCCTTTAGGAAAGGTCTGGGAGGTAGGAGACCTGAGTTCTAAACCCAGGTCTGCCGACTCTGAACCAGTCACTTGACTTTTCTATTCCTCAGTTTCCCCATCTGTAAAATGGAGATTAAAAGTCTGTTCTCTCTGATTATCTTGTCCATTTTTCCTGCTGTGACAGAAAGACTAATTATAATAATAATAATAATAATCGTCGTATTGTTAAGCACTTAACTATACTAAGTGCTGGGGTAGATACAAGATAATCAGGTCACACATGGGGCTCGCATTCCAAGTAGGAGGGGAATAGGAATTGAATCCCCATTTTACAGAGGAGGGAACTGAGGGATGGAGCCGTGAAGTGACTTGCCCAAGATCACAGAGCAAACAGTGGGTGCTGGCATTTGAACCCAGGGCCCCTGAATCCCAGGCCTGAGCTTTTTCCACTAGGCCACGCTGCAGATCGAGAGATGAACTGGATTCATCTTAGCCTGACTCGCCGGACTTCAGATGGAGTTACTGACCTGGCAGTAACTGGTTATTCTACTAGTCTCGACATCACCGAGCGAAGTGTCATCAATCTCAGAGCCCAGAGATGTCCCCCCGCCTTCCGGACTCTCTTGACACCACTTATTCATCACACGCTTCAAAGGGGTAGCCCGCAATACCTTCAGCGAGGCTGCCGATGTGTCCGCTTAACCCAATTATTCTCAGCAAAGGTCAGTTTAACACATCTTCATATTGCTGAGACCTAACCCAGCTGGATCTCTGGCGGGGACGCAGGAGGTGCTAGTCCAACTGTTCACAGTAACGAGACTTCTATCATGCCACTTCACGCTCTTTGCTCTGTCCTGCTTGGCGAGCACACACAAACGCTGGTGATTTGACCGTGGCTTCATTAGCTAGTTTTTTATACAGACGAGAATGCACTTCACTAGTGCACTTGAACTCTAGTCAGGGGAAATTAATTTTGAGAGTCTAAGAGTGTGTGGATTGGCTGTTGAGCTGCTGCCAGCACCCGCCGGGCCTTTCAAGATGAATTTTACCTCGAAGAGTCCATAATAATAATGACGATGATGACGATGATATTAATAGTACTTGTTAAGTGCTTACTATGTGCCAAGCATTGTACTAAGGGCTGGGGTAGGGGCAAGATAATCAGGTCAAACTGTCTCTCTCCCAAGTGGGGCTCACGGTTTAAAGGTGGGGGAGAACAGATATAACAATAATAATGTTGGTATTTGTTAAGCGCTTACTATGTGTAGAGCACTGTTCTAAACGCTGGGGTAGATACAGGGTAATCAGGTTGTCCCACATGAGGCTCACAGTCTTCATCCCCATTTTACGGACGAGGGAACTGAGGCACAGAGAAGTGAAGGGACTTGCCCACAGTCACACAGCTAAGTGGCACAGCCAGGATTCGAACCCATGACCTCTGACTCCCAAGCCTGGGCTCGCTCCACTGAGCCACGCTGCTTCTCAATTGAATCCCTACCTTTTAGGTGATGAAACAGAGGCCTGGAAAAAATAAGGGACTCTCCCAAGCATGTGCAGCAGGTATGTGGTGGAGCTGGGATTAGTGTTGGTATTTGTTAAGCGCTTACTATGTGCCGAGCACTGTTCTAAACTCGGGTGTCCCGTCTCCCACGCTTCTGCTCTTTCCAGTAGGCCAGGCGCTGCATAGCAATGCTCTTACTCTACTGGAAATCACAGTTGGGCAAAGAGTGGGATAAACGGTGACAATGAGAATTCAGTGCTTGGCTTGGAAGATCACGTGGCAGGCACATCCTGTTGGAAGATAAGGTGAACTCTGCTCTCTTACCCAGATGGAAGATAGAAGAGAAATAGCAGAGCCAGTCCCTGGGGAAAAAGGTCATTTGTGGTGAGAGGGCAGTATTAAGGCATTGATAAGAGAGGAGGAAAGGAAAGGAACACCTGGAAACAGATCGGGTATTTATGTTCGCCATGCAATATGCTGATTACCCTGGCAAAAGAACCCCCAACTGGTCCATTAAGATTCCCCACCAATGCACGCTCCTCCTAGTCTGGAAAAAAAAAACACCAGAAAAGCAGAATGGCCCAGGAGAAAGACTACAGTCCTGAGAGCCAGAGGACCTGGGTTCTAATCCCGGCCCCACCACTTACCTGTTGTGTGACCATGGGCAAGTCACATAACTTCTGTGCACCTCAGTTCCCTCATCTGCAAAATGGGGATTCAATACCCGTTTTCCTTTCTTCTTTGACAGTGAGCCCCGCGCGGAACCTGGCTATCTTGTATTTATCCCAGTGCTTAGTCCAGTGCTTGGTAATATAGTAAGTGCTTAACAAACATCACAATTATTATTATTTTAAATATATGGGATTCACTGAGTCCCCAATGAGTGCTACACACTGCACAAAGGGCTTGAGACAGTACAACTGACACCTAACACACCTCCTCCACCCTCATGGAGCTTACGATGTAACGGGGGATACAGACCAAAATGATTCACAAATAATGGGAGCTGGAGGAAGAAAACCGACAGGTTTGACTAATAACCAATTTGTCAGCACGAGAGCCTATGCAAAGGACTGTGGTGATGCAGGTCTCCCCCAAATAGGATACCTCAATACCTGATATATGTTCTTTTTTGAGACCCCTTTTTTTGTGGTATTCATTAAGCACCTACTGTGAGTCAAGTACTGTCCTAAGTGCTGGGGCAGATACAAATTCATCAGGCTGGATGCAGTCCCTGCCCCACACGGGGCTCACAGACTAAGCAGGAGGGAGAACAGGGCAATGAATCCTCATTTGGCAGTTGAGGAAACTGAGGCACAGAGAAAGAAGTTAACACGCCCAAGGTCTCGCTACAAGGAGTGGGGAAGTTGCAATTAGAACCCAGGTCCTCTGGCTCCCAAGTCCATGCTTTATCCCCTAGGGCACGGTGCTTCCTCACGGCTTAAAAGGAAAGGTCCGTCAGCCTTTTCTCTTTGGGTATAGCTCTGCGAGTACGGAATCCCCCCTCCCACAGAAGTCTGAATTAACTTCGGTTCCGTCAATACAAATATTGATCAGTGGCCCTGAAATTCTCTAGACGTTATGCCGACTATATGACCTACTGTGGCCACAAGCCTCACCCTCTGTACAAAAAATTGCCTTCTCTAACTGATGCAAGATTGCCAACCTTTTAATTTCATCTGGATTTTCAATAACTTTATAATAGGGGGAGAGGTTAAGTTGTTTGTTCAGGTTTCGGTTACTTGAACCCCACAAGAGACTCCAGAACCCCGAAATGACACAGTCCAGGAGCCAAAGTAATTCAGAGGAAAACAGTCAAATGGAGAAGCCGGCTCAGGATAACAAGAGAATGTATGGAAAGTAAAACACTCACCTGTGGGCATGTGAATTTGGTAATCCAAAGGAGACAATCCAGACTTCTCATCTGAAATACTTGGGGGGAAAAAAACCTCTCAACTCAGTTTTGACAATCATCCTGACAGACTCTCTGGAATCCTTCACGCCAGGCTGACTGGTCCTTTGTCTTGGGCAGAGAACTTGTCTACCAACTTTGTTGTATTGTATTCTTCCAGGTGCTGAGTTCAGTGCTCTGCACACAGTAAGCATTCAATAAATACCACCGATTGACTGAACTGCCCACTGCATCAATGGGGATTAAGACAGCAAACTCTACGTGGGACATAAACTGTGTCCAACCTGATCATCTTAAATCTACCACAGCGCTTAGTGCAGTGTTGGACACATAGTAAGCACTAAACCGGTATTATTATTATTTCCCAGAGGGCTGACTGGGACAGATATCCTCTTCACTGAAAAGGCAGCAGTTTGGGCCTCCAATTCCAACCTTGGGAGGCTCTGTTCGATTTATATCTGTCAGTCCCCTCCCTGACCTTACAAGGGAGGGGAAGGAAAAGAGGCCTCAGAGCCTCTCCTGGAGAACCGAGGTGAAAATGTTTAAGTGTGATGCACTACCGGCAATAAAAGGGCTTAAGAAATTAGTGGCTCTGATAACATCTTATAATTTATTCATTATGGAATGTATAATTAATATGTTGATGTACTGGGAACTTGGAAGCTGTCCAAATGTTGTTGGGAAGGG
Organism: Ornithorhynchus anatinus; assembly: GCF_004115215.2. Lineage (NCBI taxonomy): Eukaryota > Metazoa > Chordata > Mammalia > Monotremata > Ornithorhynchidae > Ornithorhynchus > Ornithorhynchus anatinus. The sequence continues at coordinate 5,038,551 of NC_041740.1, read as the reverse complement.
AGACTATGAAGAGAGACTTTTTTGGTTGCTTTTTTTTTCTTTCCCATATTACAGATAGAGAAGTTTGGAACTTGAACTTATGCTGGATTTACAGCATGTGGAAAGAGCCATCTGCTTGTGGCAGTAACCCCTAGAAGCGGGAATCATTCTTATTTGAACGGTCCCCCACAGAACAATAAAAAGATAAAGAACAGCCTCCTCTAGGTAGCCCGGCATGTGGAACAAAATGAAAGTAGCGACCTTCTAGACAAGTTAGGGTCGCTAAGACGTGCAGCGGTGGGTGGTTGACAGACAGTTGCAAAAGACGGCCTGGCCTGCCGCCCTCAGAAATGGCATCGCCGTCCTGGAGGGGGATTTCCAGAAAGGTCAGGACACCAAGAGGGAAAATCCCAAATGGGTGCTGTGGGTAACACGTGCAACACTGTGGCAAGTGGCCAGCTATACCTGTGCAAGTAGAGGGGTGGGGGCTGGCAGCCTGGCATTGGTCTTAGCAGCCACCTCTGCACACGACGACAACATTAACCACCACTCGTGTCACTGTCAGTCAGTCGATCGTATTTACTCAGCACTTACTGTTTGCGGAGCACTGTACTAAGCACTTAGGAGAGTACAATAGAACAATATGATACATTCTCTGCCAACAACGAGTTTACAGTCTGGGGGAGGGGAGATAGACATTAGTATAAATTATGGATATAATAATAATAATGATAATAGTGGTATTTGTTAAGTGCTTACTATGTGCCAGGCACTGTGCTAAGTGCTGGGGTAAATACAAGTTAATTGGGTATGTATGTAAGTGCTGATGAGCTGGGAGGTGGGATGAATAAAGGCAGCAAGTTGGGGCGACGCAGAAGGGAGTGGGAGAAGAGGAAAGGAGGGCTTAATGGGGGAAGGACTCTTTGAGGAGATTTGCCTTCAATAAAGCTTTGAAGAGCAGGGGAGAGTCACTGTCTGTTGGATATGAAGATGGAGGGCATTCCAAGAGTCTGGGGCACACAGATTCACACAAGGCAACGGAGTCTCCCGTCGGAAACGACAGATGAGCCTTTAGTCTTGAGACTTTGGGCAAAGGCTGCCTCTTGCCTGCTGGGCAACGTGGGGCAAGACTTTTGCCTCATCTGAGCCTCAGTTTCCTCATCTGCAAAATGGGCATGGATTTACCTGTTTTCCCCCATCTCAGGCTGTGAGTTCCACGTGAGATGATTCTGATGCTCTTTCATCTAGCCCAGTGCTTAGCACCAAACATTTGGGCAGTTTTGAATCTATAGCATCTCTTTAGCAGAGAATAATGGGTCATGCAGTGACACCTGCACTCTCTCTTCCCTGCCAGGTCGGCTCCCACAGAAGAAATCCAGCAGGCAGTAGGCAGCAGGCAGGGAGAAAGGAATGCAGGATGCTGTCAAGTGCATGAGAGAAGCAGCATGACAAAGTGGATAGAGCACGGGCCTGAGAGTCAGAAAATCACGGGTTCTAATCCCAGCTCCACCACCTGTCTGCTCTGCGACCTTGGGCAAGTCACTTCACTTCTCTGGGCCTCAGTGACTTCATCTATAAAATGGGGATTGAGACTTTGAGCACATGGGATGGGGACTGTGTCCAACTCGATTTGCTTGTATCCACCCCAGCACTTAATATAGTGGCTGGCACATAGTAAGCGCTTAACAAATATCATCCTTATGAGAAGGCAGGAACCCATTTCCAGTAGCTGTGAGCACAGCACGTGGTACCGATTCCATGCCCTGACACCAAAGCCCAGCAAGGGGTTGCCTCGGTAGCCACTGCAGTTTTCATAGCCACTCACACTAGCCAGCTATTTTTCAGGATTATTCTGGGTCTGTCTATCTCAGGGTAGACCCTGGTCTTTCTTCAGTAAGAAGAAAACTCAGTTGCTGATGGCACTCACCTAGCTGTGGAACCAGGACTGGAACACAGGCATTCTAAATCCCAGGGCTCAGCTACTGGCAATGGACCAAGATTAGGGCTGCATTCATAGAGAGAAACCTATCAGAGTCTCCTTTAAGAAGATGTAGATGAAACAGGATGCTGTGGGAAGCAGCGTGGCCTAGTAGAAAGAGCACAGCCATGGAAGTGGGTTCTAATCCCAGCTCCACTACTTGTCGGTTGTGTGATCTTGGGCAAGTCACTTCACTTCTCATTGCCTCAGTTTCCTCACCTGAAAATGGGGACTAAATCCTAGTCCCTCTTTCTTAGACTGTGGAGTCCCATGCGGGACAGGGATTCTGTCCAAACTGATTATCTCGCAATCTTAGTATAATGCTTGGCATACAGTAAGGGCTTAAAAGTACAATGATAAAAATAAACGATAATAAAATGATCACAAAAATGGTATAAAAGCAGCAAATCACAAAAATACAGAACTCAAAGGAATAAATTATTCAGAGGAGCCATTGTACAAGGGAGCCAGAGTGAATTTCAGTCAGGAGAATTGGCTGCAATTTCTCACTATGACAGTGTGACAAAGCCTCGGGAAGGAAAGGGAAGAACAGAAACAAGGAAAACAAGAACTGGCAGCCGTGTTGCTCGGGAGGCCGGGCCGTGCTTTGGAATTCCTTGACTTCTTCAATTCTGAAATGGCTTCCACCCACAAATGGCCACAGAATACAAATCACAACAGCAATTACAGCTCATCAATTTCTGTCCCTTTAAGCAATACCGACTGTGTTTCATCAACTCCCTGGGTGCAATAGATCAATGACGATCTACAGTATTTCCTTTCAAAACAGACAAACACTTGAGATTGATTTTTGGGGGGTGGGGTGCAAGCTTTAATCTAGATCACATAGTCCATGGAAAAGGAAAAAAAAAGGCATCTTGATGACTTATTCTTAAGTGTCAACCCAAGTTGTTTGCTGGCATCTCGGGGACAGATCTATCGTTTAGATGATGTGTCGAGTCAATAGGCTCCTAGGAACTTTTAAGATTAAATTTTTTAGACTATGACTTTCTACTCCCATTTTAATGAGCTGGGAGGCGGTGGCTTGTCTCCACAGTAACAGGAGACAGAAAGAACAGTTCAGAACAAGGTTGAAAGATGTACTGATTTAGAACATATGGACGGGGCAAGGGCCAGTTGGATAAAACCAATTTTAATTCTAGGTCACTGATTTTAACTCAGTATGGATTAGTTGAGAATAATGAGTTTCCCTTCCATTGGCTACTTGGTAGGAATGAGGGACACCTCACATACACCCTACTTATGGGATCCAAAATGTGACACAGACCATGTGACAGAGTTGAGTCCTAGACTAACCCCGCCATTCTGTGACACCTTGGGAAAATCACTTAGTCTTCTCCATAACTGTTTCTTCATCTGTAAAATGGGGAAAAAAGTTTCCCATCCTCTGCCTGTGAGCCCCATGAGGGACAAGGCCTGTGCTTGAGCTGATCATCTTATCTCTACTCATCTTAACTCTACCTCAATGCTTGGTCCATAGTAAACACAATGCAAAAACTTACAAAATGGTTTGGGCTTCAATTCTCATTTCTGAATCAAATAATTTTAAGATACAAGGTGCTATCAATTTAAAGGAGATGCTTACATGCAGTATCCAGGGCTCAGTACAGTGCCTGGCACATAGTAAGCGCTTAACAAATACCATTATTATTATTCATCATCAGGTCTAAACTGCCCATATCCAGTAGGCTGTAAATTCCCCCAAAGCAGGACTTATATTGTTTTCTTTTTTTAGTGCATTCACACAGCTGTTACAGGACTAGAAGGAAGGGGCTAAAACTCTGCTTATTTCTCATGTTATTGTCGTACGTTATGTCTCCCCTGACAGATCAAGTCCCATGGTCTTATGAGAAGGATGGCCACCCCAACCCTATCACAGAATTTCAGTTTGGTAATACATTTGATGTTCTACTAATCAATCAATCATATTCCCTAAGTGCTTCCTGAGTGTGGAGCACTGCACTGCCTGCTTGGGAGAGTACAATATAATGGAGTTGATAGATCTGTCCCCTGCCCAGAAGGAGCTCACAGTCTAGACAGGGAGACCGAAATGGATATAAATAACTAAATTACAGTTATGGATATAAGTACTGCAGAGCTGAGGGAGGGGTGAATAAAGTGAGCAAATCCAAGCAAGGCAGCAGGGGCACAGAGGTAAGGAGCCCCTATTCTACTGTGAGCTCTTTGAAGGCCGCCAACATTTCTGTTCTTTAACCAGCTCTGCACACCAAGTTTTGCCCGCCAAGCACCCTCAACACGAATCGGACCCAAGACGGTCTGATTCTTCTGTCTAAATGCCCACCGGCTCCTCCCCGGCCCTCCGGACCCACCCATCCGCGATGGGTGCCCCTGCGATCTTATCAAAATCCCGCTGTTAAAAAGACTCTCATTCTCCTGCTCCTTTGGGATGTCTTTGCCCATACCGCACCACCCGTAAAACGAGCACGTCTCTTGTTTTACCCAGCCCGGCGATTGGTTTTAAGGAAACAGTAAACCGCAAGTACACCATTTCCCCACCTCTGCCTGCTTGCTATTTTGGCACCGATCAATCGAGGCCAGTCCCGACCCACCAAATAATCAATTACTTTATTTACCAAGAAACACATAATTGGGCTCGTTCACACTTGGCCTGCTGTAGGCTCATAGAGACATTCGGGCATTTAAATAAGACTCTGGTTGCTTAATGATCCCATTGATTCCCGTTGGCACTGTCCATCAGCAAACAGTGGGGTCTGGCTCGGAAAGGTAGCAAAGTGAAATGGATGAATGTTCAAATGAATGAGAGCAGTTCTGTGCCACTTCCCCAAAAGGCCTCCAAATGGTGGCTCTGAGTTTCAAAGATTTGCTTTCAGGCTTGCATGAAAAAGGGAGAGAGACACAATTGAGTGTGAGTCAAAGTTGAATTTTTAGGCCAGCCTGCAGGGCTCCCATCGGATTCAATCGGGGCTCTGTGTCCAGTGAGCCCAGGATTAGGCTCTATGGGCTGAATTTCAACACACAGTTCTGAATGGCACAGAGATCCAGCTGCATCATGTGTTGACATTTAAAGGAGGGGGTCTTACCCCACCTTTTCCATCTCAAACTGCAGTCTCTCAGTCAGCCTTGCAAACTTCCACTCACCCACCGGCCTGGGGCCTAACGACAAATACTGTTGAGGGCATTTACATTTAATGTAAATGGAAAATATGATCCTGGGAACCACACCTGGGAACCTTCTAGGATAGAGATGTGTTTTTTCATTCCCTCTAGACTGTAAGCTTGTTGTGGGCAGGGACCCTCTCTACTGACTGTTGCACTGTACTCACACAAGTGCTTAGCATAGTGCTCTGCACACAGTAAGCATTTAATACCATTGATGACGATAATGATCTTCATCATCATCATCCTATGGGCCAGCTCTGAAGGCCTAGTAAGAAGTCTCTGGATTATGGGAAACTTTAAATGAATCAATGGTATTGAGCACTTACTGTGTGCAGGGCACTGTATTAAATACTTGGGAGAGTAAAATATAGTGGGAAGAAATGATTGATCCCTCAGGGAGCTTACTAGTCAATCAACTGCCAAGCCTGAGTCAGGGGGCAAGAGGAGAGAATCCCAGGCCATATGTCAGGGTATCTGGGAAGCATTCCCAATTGGAAATACATTCCACTCTCATCTAAATCTCCAAGGCCCGGGAACAAGTCTTGTACTTCTGTAATACTTTCATAAATTCTTAGTAGAGTGCAATGCATTCAGTAAACACTCAAATATCATGACTATTTCTACTACGCTTTTCTTTTTGTCACGGAATTTAAGTTCGTACTATGTGTCAAGCACTGTTCTAAATACTGGGGAAGGTTTGTTAATGTAATTAAATGATTTGCTAAGGTTAATCAGTTTGGTTATAGTCCCTATCCCACACAGGAATCACAACCTAAATCGGAGGGAATAGGATTTAATCCCTATTTTACAGATGAGGTAACTAAAGCACAGAGAGAAGTTAAGTGAGTTGCCCATGGTCATATAGTAGACAAGAAGTGGAGCTGGGATTAGAAACCAGGTCCTTTGACTCCTGGGTCTGAGCTCTTTCCATTAGGCCTCCATGTTTCTCTTTCAGAAAAAAAAAAGAGCAATTATCCAGATCATTCATATGCATAGTGACTCCCAATTTAGAATCCTTTCCTTTAAACTGTACTAGTGTTACAAAAAACCATTTGAAACATTCAAAGGAAAAATACCTTGTGGTTGCCCCTCAACTATGAGAAACAGCATGGCGTAGTGGATAGAGTACTGGCCTAGGAACCAGAAGGTCATAAATTCTAATCCCAGCTCTGCTGTGTGACCATGGGCAAGTCACTTCACTTCTCTGGGCATCAGTTATCTCATCTGTAAAATGGGGATTAAGAATGTGATCCCTATATGGAACAGGATCTGTGTCCAACTCGATATACTTGTATCCACCCCAGCGCTTAGTACAGTGCTTGGCTTAACAAATACCCTAATATTAATACTATTATTTATGCCTTGGAGAAGACACTAAGACACAACTCTTCTCAATCAAAACAGCAGATCCCACTCACTTTTCTGACCACTCACTGCCATCCTGAACGGCTATGCAGCATGCCGTTGGCTTCCATTCTCTTTGTATGTCCAGGATTTTCATGTTTTAAAGCTTAAATGAGCTAAAAAAAAATGCAACACTCCAAGTCAGAGTTGCTCTCAGAGGGTGGCAAAGAAGTGTTGTTTGGTGGGTAGGGGGAGGAAAGACAAGGGGTTTGGTGTGGGGGGACCCTGATTCTAATCCCAGCTCTGGCACTTGCCTGGGGTGCCATTTTAGGCAATCATTTAACCTTGCTAATCTTCAGGTTCATCATCTGCCAAATGGGGATAATACCTGCCTTTCCGTACCTTCACAGGGATGTTGTGAGGACTAACTGAGCTACTGGGAAAGCGCTTTTGAAGGTGCTATATAAAAAATCAAGGTATAAAAACAGCAGCTTTGTGCCTACCCATAATCAACCTGACCAACAATTCAGAACTCTTCTCAGAACAGAAGATCCAAGGTTTTTTTGGTCCCTAAAAGTCAAAGAATAAGGGTTTCTCTAAGGCAAATAGAAGTCAAGGCAGATACAAGTCAACTATCCCCAACACACAATAATAATTAGAATAATAATAATAATAATAACAATGATAATTGTGATATTTGTGAAGCACTATGTGGCAGTACTAAGCACTGGGGTAGATATTCATTCATTCAATCAATCGTATTTATTGAGCACTTATTGTGTGCAGAGCACTGTACTAAGCACTCGGAAAGTACAATTTGGCAACAGATAGAGAAAATCTCTACCCAACAGATCGGATACAGTTCCATTTGCAGCTCACAATCTAGTGGGGAGGGAGAACAGGCATTGAATCCCCCTCACATTAAAGAAAAAATAAAAACAGTAACTTACTTCTACCCCATCATTCACTTTCTTTAGAGGAAGAAATATGATTTTGTAAAAAGGATACCTTGGCAAAAGTCACATATAAATGCACTCTACAACTTGCCTAAAAAGAGTGGTTCTGCTCAAAGGCAAGGTCTTTTTTAACTATCATTCGTCTCTGCAAGACCAGTAGATTTCATTAAGGATTGCTGCAAACGGGGAAGGCTACAATCTTGAGAAAGAAATCAATTTAACTTGAAGGTTGCAATCTCAGAAATCGCTTCCTCAAGAAAGTCCAGGGCTAAGGGCCCTCACCTCCGACCCCCAACTGCTGGAGGGACAAAAGCCAAGCCCGCCAGCCAGAAAATATGCCCGATTCCTTCCTTGACTAGAGGGGCCAATGGTGACAGCCTGGAATCCGTAACATTTTTCAGGCCGGCAGTCTGTGTCTCGGGGTGGTTTCGCACTTGAATGCAGTGGGAGGGTGAACGGACTAGAAGCCTAAGGTTTTGGATTCGGACAATTCATTCTGTTTATTCAACCAGCTGGATTGATTCTGTATTCTTAATGACCTGTTTATGAAGATGTGAAGTATCTGCCATCACTACCGCCCTTTGAACTCTAGTTCTGCTTCATCGCCTGGGCTGAAGTATTTTTTCAAGCTTAATAGTGTGTCTCGTGTCACACAAATCATCATAATGGTCACTTACAGAGACTCTAAGTGGCAAAATATTGATGTTTGTGATGAGAGATCAGACCAACTCACACTTCAGGAGGACTGACACTTGGAGATTTTGTGTTAGGAGAGACTCAAGTGAGCTTCCCAAAAACAATTTCAAAAGTGGAAAACATGCTTTTCATCACCTGAATTAGCTGTGATACGTTAGAACGGAACTGCTATAATTAATGCACATTGCTTCTTAGTAATAGAATTAACATGGTGATATTAAACAATCGGTGCATGAAATTGCCTACTTACTCTCCTTCATATAGTTTCTCTCCTCCTTTCTACACCAAAGATCATTTACAAATTTCTCATGTTTAAGAATCAGAGAGGAAAATTTTTATTTCCATTCCAGGAAAGCCATTGGCTCCAACAAATGCTTATGGAGTTAAAAGATGAAAGGAACACTGGAACAGAAAGAAGCTAGACTGAATTTAACTATGAACTGGGGGCCTTCACTCTCCATACCTCAAATGCCAGAAAAAAAGAGTGTGCTCTGAACTTAAATCAGGGGACTCTAGCCTAGGCAAGGACCGACACAGAGATAAATTATTAGGGTATTTGTGAAGCATTTACTATGTGTTTAGCACTGTTCTAAGTTCTGGATTAGATACAAGATAATCAGGATGGACATAGTCCCTGCCCCACATGGGGCTCCCAGTATAAGTAGGAGAGAGAATAGGTACTGAATGCCCATTCTACAGATGAGAAACCATGGCACAGAGAATCCTAAAACGAATCACTAATCCTTACACGCATCACTCCAGAGTCGACTGGATCTCTGGAGAGCACAAGCAACTCAACAATGTTGTGGTGATCCTAAATGCTTTATCTTCCTGATGCTTATTTATTTTAATGTTTATCGCCTAGCTACAGAAAGAGATTAGGCGGCACTGAGACTAAATTTTCTCTGCTCACAGAAGAACCGTCTAGGATAAAATAATTCAATAGTGCGTTATTGCCCTCTGTAATTCAGAGTCCTGTTGAGACTGAAAATGATATGTCCCATTAATTTCAAAGAGACTTTTCTTTTTATTAGAAATCATTTTCAAAAGTAAATACTCTTTAGAAGGTTAAAAGTGATAACAACAACTCAGAAGATATGGGCAGATCAATGGTCCATCCAATCCAGTATTCAGTCTCCAGTCCCAAAGAATACTCCTCACATCCACTCTTACAAGATGGGACAACCTTATCTTTGCCTTATAAAAACCACCATAAACTTACTGGATAGGAATCACTTAAAATTAAGCATTATCCAAAGACACTGACATTCTCAACTGCTGTGTTCTAAAGGAGAAAGGCCATAAGATAATGGAAAAATCTAAATTACTGTTTTCATTAAAAAATATCTGGCAGTTACAGTGCTACATTCAAAATAGGGCCCTGGGGAATTGGGAAGTCTTCATATGAAATATGCTCTTAGATTTTTCAATCCATTGTAAATTTCTCAAGTGCAGAGATTATATCATTCCCTAGTTTTGCAACTTCATTGATCCTAATAATAATAGTGGGGTTTGTTAAGTGCTTACTATGTCCCAAGCATTGCACTGAGTGCTGGGGGAGATACAAGGTAATCAGGTTGTCCCATGTGGGGTTCCCAGTCTTAATCCCCATTTTACAGATGAGGTAACTGAGACACAGAGAAGTTAAGTGACTTGCCCAAAGACATACAGCTGACAAGTGGCGGAGCCAGGATTAGAACCCACGACCTCTGATTTCCCAGCCGATGCTCTTCCACTAAGCCACACTGCTTCTCTGTAAATAAAATAATCAGGTTGGACACAGTCCTTAGTTCACATTGGGCTCACAGACTAAGTAGGAGTGAGAACTCCCAAATCATTGATGAAGCCCAGAGAAGTTATGCAACTTGCCCAAGGTCACACAGCAAACAAATGGTGAAGTTCACATTAGAACCCAGGTCCTCTGACTTCCAGCCAGGCAGGTCCTCTTTCCACTAGCTACGCTGGTCACCCACCCATGCACAAAGCCAGAACTCTGTGGCCCGGCCATCCGAACCCACAAGAACACTCAAGTGTTCGGCTGGTCTGATGCACTCAGTATGACTTTGGCACTGGTCACCGCTAAGTCCAACATTTTTATTTTAAATGACTAGCCCTCTTCCTCCTCAGCTCCTGCTGCGAAGCTCCAAGGCTCTGAAATAGAACTTGGAGATGGGAGGGCGACAGTTACTCTACGGTGGCTGCGGGGGGAAACCAGGGTCACTTGGAGGACTGTCTAGATGCTCTGGGATCGACGCTGGCCAAACTGTGAATATAACACCCTTCTGTCACGCTGACGGCCAAGCACAACACCTGCAATGTCCCATGTTTCTGCGGGGCTGATGGCCTCAGGACCAAACCAGACCCGCTGGCCACTGTACCAGTCCTGTCCAAGCTCTTCCCCAAATGAGAAGCAGTGTGGCCCAGAGGATAGAGCCACGCCTGGGAGTCAGAAGGATCTGGGATCTAATGCCAGCTCCACCACCTGCCTGCTCTGTGACTTCAGGCAAGTTGCTTAATGTCTGTGCCTCAGTTACATCATCTGTAAAATGGGGATTAAGTCTGTGAGCCTCATGTGGGACAAGCACTGTGTCCAACCTGATTAGTTTTTATCTACTCTAGAGCTTACTACAGTGCCTGACTCATAGTAGGTGCTTAACAAATACCATAAAAAAAATTGGCTCAGGGTCAGAAATGAGAGGTCCGTAGAACCTCCAAGCCAACCAGCTCCAACCAGACCACAGTTGGTTTAAGCACCTAACAGAGGATCTACAAATATTTTTTTCTTCCCCATCTAGACTGTAATCTCACTGTGGTAAGGGAACGGGTCTGCCAATTCTGTACTTTCCTCTCCCATGTGCTTAGCACAGTACTCTGCACACAGTAAGCACTTGATATAAAAATCGCTGACTGATTTCTGACCTTAAGGATTTTCAAAACTTTTTCCTAAAGTAGTAGTAGAAATCACTAAATCATTTCAGAGTCCCGAGGTCAGAAACGAACAGGTCAACTGCTTTATGAAGCTAAATTGAGGGTGGCTCCTTTGAGATAGCCCTCCTCAACTGGCTTTGATATCCAACAGCCAAATTGATCGAGTCAACAAGGACGCTAGCTATTACCAGAAAATCGGACATCATATTTTTCCCCAGTGATATCACACATCTGCTCTAGGCAGGTCAGACCGCGAGGAAATGAAAACCAGTGGCGATCACGTGTCTTGCATATACTGTTACGGTTCACACATTCCACAGGCTCAGAAAGAGTTTACAATCCCTAAACACATTGTTCTGATTGCCATCTTATTTTTGGTCCAATTTTAGCTGTCAATAACCTCACAACTCTAGGAGTGAGAAATCAATGCTTTATACCATCTAAATGCAACCTGGGAAACTCAGATTTGCAGCACTATAAAGCATTGATCTACATTTCTAGCTACTTATGATCTATTAACTGCTAAAATTATACAGGAGTGACTGCTAGGTTGGCCAGACCATTAGAGAGGTTGCAGAACCAGAACAACATTTCCAAGAACCGATGCCAATGCTCAGGAAGACAGCACTGTCACTCTTTACATTAAAGACTTCTGCAAAATCAAACACCAGGGCTCCAATCATCCCTGGAAGAAAATCTGGGAAATATGTGCATTGCCAATCAGGGGCAAACATTTAACACCACTCGAACCTGAGCGGAATTGGGTAAGAGTTCAGCTTTCTCCAAAGGCACCAAGGCGGAGTCGATATTTTAAGAACTGAACTAGGAGGACAGGCAGAAGGGAACATTTGCAATCATTAGGCAGAAGCAAGGAGCTAATGAGAGCGAACGAGGCTCTGAGTAACATCCATCACAGTCGGGCCACTGCCACACACCTCCTCTTCTTAAAGACCAAGTGGCCGCTCGTAGTGGAAAAGCAGCTCATCGCCAAGGTGGAAATGTCCTGCCTCTTGGCCCTCCCCTGCCCAAGTACATTCTAGGAAACTGGCCTGTCTTCACCAGTGTGAGTACCTTGCCTCCTTCTACCTCAACTCACTACTCTCTTACTACAACCCAGGCTGCACCCTTCACTCCTCTAATAATTATGGTATTTGTTAAGTGCTTACTATGTGCAGAGCACTGTTCTAAGCGCTGGGGTAGATACAGGGTAATCAGATTGTCCCACGTGGGGCTCACATTTTTTAATCCCTCTAGGCTAATCCTCACTCTAGGCTTCAAGGCTCTCCATCACCTTGCCCCTTCCTACCTCTCCTCCCTTCTCTCTTTCTACCACCCACCCCGCACGCTCCGCTCCTCTGCCGCCCACCTCCTCACCGTCCCTCGGTCTCGCCTATCCCGCCGTCGACCCCCGGGTCACGTCCTCCCGCGGTCCTGGAACGCCCTCCCTCCTCACCTCCGCCAAACTGATTCTCTTCCCCTCTTCAAAACCCTACTTAAAACTCACCTCCTCCAAGAGGCCTTCCCAGACTGAGCTCCTCTTCTCCCTCTACTCCCTCTGCCACCCCCCCTTTACCTCTCCGCAGCTAAACCCTCTTTTTCCCCTTTTCCCTCTGCTCCTCCACCTCTCCCTTCCCATCCCCACAGCACTGTACTCGTCCGCTCAACTGTATATATTTCCATTACCCTATTTATTTTATTAATGAATTGTACATCGCCTTGATTCTATTTAGTTGCCATTGTTTTTACGAGATGTTCTTCCCCTCGACTCTATTTATTGCCATTGTTCTTGTCTGTCCGTCTCCCCCGATTAGACTGTAAGCCCGTCAAACGGCAGGGACTGTCTCTATCTGTTGCCGACTTGTTCATCCCAAGCGCTTAGTACAGTGCTCTGCACATAGTAAGTGCTCAATAAATACTATTGAATGAATCCCTATTTTTACAGATGAGGTAACTGAGGCACAGAGAAGTTAAGTGACTTGCCCAAGGTCACACAGCAGACAAGTGACGGAGCAGGATTAGAACCCACGACCTCTGACCCCCAAGCCCAAGCTCTTTCCGCTAAGCCACGCTGCTTCTCCTATGCTAACCTTCTTACTGTATCTCTACCTCACCTATCGCACTGCCGACCGCTCACACACATCTTGCCTCTGTCCTGGAATGCCCTCATATCTAGGGGCCCAGACTGAGCCCCCCTTTTCCTCCGCTCCTCCTCCCCATCACCTCTACTCCTTCTTTCTGCTCTATCCCCTTCCCCTCCCCAGGGTACTTGTGTATATTTGTACATATTTATTACTCTATTTTATTAACGATGAGTATAATTCTATTTATTTATTTTGATGGCATTGATGCCTGTTTACTTGTTTTGTTGTCTGTCTCCCCCTTCTAAACTGTGAGCCCGCTGTTGGGTAGGGATTGTCTCTATCTGTTGCCGAACTGTACTTTCCAAGGGCCTAGTAGAGTGCTTTGCACACAGTAAGCGCTCAGTGAATACGATTGAATGAGTATCTGACCCAATGACTCTCCTCGACTTCAAAGCCTTATTTAAGGCACATTTCCTCCAAGAGGACTTTGCTGACAAAGCCCCCTCCCCTTTTCCCTTTCTCCCACTGCCTCCTGCGTCACCCTGACTTGCTCCCTTTATTCATCGCCCCCTCCCAGTCCCACTACACTAATGTACATACCTATAATTTATATTCATGTCTGGCTCCCCCTCAAGCTCCTTGTGGGCAGGGAATGTGTCTGTGTATCGTACTCGCTCAGGTGCTTAGTACAGTGCTCTGCACATAGTAAGCTCTCAATAAATAAGACTGACTGACTGACAGTGTGTCTGCACAGGCTACGATGCTGGGCCTGACTGATACAGCTCTATGCAACCGCCGAGAGTGTGGTCATGGCTGAAGTCTCCGGGCCTGATGGAGAATCATGGCCGGAAGCAGAAGCCCAGCCCGGTAAGGGAGCCAAGCTGGGGGCCACCAGACAAGAGAAAGAACACCTCTTGGCAGAGATGAACTACAAGGGCCTGTTTGAAATGTTCGCCAAGCAAGCACAACGACCTTTGTTAAGCCCGATGTAGAAATTCTGGCTGGTGTCTTTTTCCGTGCACTTGCCCGTATCCATCAATAGTCTTTATTGAACCCCTGCTGTGTGGAAAGCACCATACTGAGCCCTTGGGAGAGTACAATAGAGGTAGAACACTCAATCCCTTCCCTCAAAAGAGCTTACAGTCTAATGAGGGAAAGGGAGATATACAATTATTTACAGATACAAGGAAAGAGAGAAGAGAAAGCTGGATCGGTGTGAGTTAAAAAATGCTTAAAATTTAATAGAGTATGCAAATCAACAAGGACGCAAGTGCAATGGAAGACTAAGTGTATGAGTGCTGCGTGGTAATTGGGAGATGACCTTGGGGGGGAGGAATTAATCAGGAAGACCTCGTGGAGGAAGTGGGCTCTCTGAAGCTCATCAAAAGGCGACATAATGCTTGTTTCGAGTTCACAATATGTTGCTTCACTCCAGCTAGAATGGTGCTTCATCCCTCTCTCTCTCTCCCTTCCTTCTACCAGGAATTTCTAATGAAAACTATGGAGCCACTCTAGTCCTGGAGAGCATCAGCCAGGACTGGAGTCAATCAATCAATTGATTTAATGAGCATTTACTGGGTGCAGAATGCTCTACTAAGCCCTGGGGAGAGCACAATGCAATGGAGTCAGTAGAAACATTTCCTTCCCAAAAGGTTACAGTTTAAGGGAGGAGCTGGAAGCTACTCTCTTGCTGGTATAAAGAGAGAAGAAACATCGTCGAGTTTTACTTCGGTAGCATTCAAAGGCTTCTGCCTTGATCCAACCGCCTTGGCATTCTGCAACTCCTGACTACAATTATTATCATCATCAATGCTATTTATTGAGTGCTTACTGGGTGCAGAGTACTGTACTAAGAGCTCGGGAGAGAACAACATAACAGTGTTGATAGACATGTTCCCTAGCCTTGAAGAGCTTACAGTTTAGAGGGAGTTTACAGCCTCTCAATCTAGCAACATGCCATGGATACTTCTGCATTCCCCATTTGGGGTTTCTCATTTCTACTGGGTGGGCGTGGCTTGTCCAGCCCCCAACGAGGGAGCTCGGTGAGCCCACCACTCTGCTGGGCCGGGCAAGTTCAAAGTGGAGGGGCTTCCTGCTTTAGAGAAGCAACGTACCTTAGTGGACAGAGCATGGGCCTCGGGGGGGCAGAAGAACCTGGGTTCTAATCACAGTTTTGCCACATGTTTGCTGTGTGACCTCGGGCAAGTCACTTAACTTCTCTGGGCCTCAGTGACATCTATAAAATGGGTATTAAGACTGTGACCCCCATGTGGGATAGGGACTGTGTCCTACCTGATTAATTTATACCTACCCTAGAGCTTAGAACAGTGCTTGGCACATAGTAAGTGCCTAACAAGCACCATAATTATTAGTATTATTATTATTATTAAGGTGGAGGTGGTGGGTAGAGGGGCCCTAGGAGGTCCTAGCCGATCATCCACATTTCCTTTTCCCTTCCTCCAAATAACTCTTAACCTTCACTTTCTGGAATAAGGCAGATCTGTCTTTCCCTCTAGACTGTAAACTTTTTTTAATGGTATTTATTTACTTTTTTAATGGTATTTGTTAAATGCAAATTACGGGTCAAACACCGTTCTAAGTACTGGAGTAGGTACACATTAATTAGGCTGAACACAGTTCCTGTCCTGCACGGGGCTCACAGTTTAAGTAGAAGGGAGAACAGGAGAACTGGGGCTTGGAGAAGTTAAGTGACTTCTCCAAGGTCATGCAGCAAGCATTTGGCAAAGCTGGCATTAGAACCCAGGTCCTCTGACTCCCAGGCCTGTGTTCTTTCCACTAGGCTACACTGCTTCTCTTTGTGGGCAAGGAATACACCTACTAACTCTTATGTTGTTAGTACAGTGCTCTGCAGACTTAGTGCTCAAGAAATATGATTGATTGGACAGCAGAGACCTGAGTCACCTCTGTGCCACAGTGGAAAACACAGGGGTTAAGAAGGGGTGATCTGGACAGGAATGCCTTGCCCAAAGACCCTAGAACAAGGTTGCTGGTGGCTGCCTCTGAGAGGTGTGAGTCCTGATGGCCATCATCCTTAACCTTCTCAGGAGAAAGGCACCAGCAGGAGTCAAAGTCACTAAGGTTATGATTAACTGATTATTTCAACAGTCTGTAGGCCTTTGCAAAATCCTGCATTTTCAGAACCATTTCCTGTAATTATTATGGAGTGGCACCCAGATGTCAGAAGAACAAAACAATCTACTCCACCATGGAAATGTGTACTTTTCCTGAAATTCCAATTCGGTCTGCCCACCAGCCAGAGCGAGCAAATAAATCTGTCTTCCTAGGAGAGGTTTGCAAACCCACATACCTCAGGCTCTCTGTTCCATTTGAGCACAAGCATTTGTGTTTTGCCGAATCCAGATACTGCGGGCCACCTTCTTTCATCTGTTACCTCCTCCATTCCCCACAGCCATTTTGAATTCTCTGGTCTGGCGTTAATTGGTCAGTTGGTCCCAAACCTCAGCTGCATACTCCAGGGCTACTTTTCTCCTGCTTGAAACATGGCGATCGGGTCAGCCTGATCTGGGAGAGCTTTCACCCAGGAAGCTGGTGTTTTAGGAAGACCACATGAATGAAAAACATTAAAGCCATTTTTCAAAATAAGTGCTAGGTTTGGGATTCAATTAAAATGATACATGCCTGTTCTTTGGCAGCCTTGATAATAAAACCTCCAACGGGCAAGATTTTCAGGGAATAATAGAGAAAGAGTCATTTTTATTTGAATCCATTTAAAGTCTGCTCATTGCCTAAGTATCTAGAAGCATGGATGTAACAGAAAACACAAATATTTTGCCTATCAGTTTTAATATTTCCAGAAACCAGAGGTTTGGGATGGCTCCTGGGGCAGACTGTGCAGAGCAGCAAACTGAGGGCTCAGGTTACATGCTGCCAGTGAGAAAAACACAACTGCTCTTTCCTGCCCACCCTGAAATGGGTGCCTGCCTTGGGGGAAACTCGGCTGGCAGGAATGGGGGAGTGTGGATGGCATTGCCCAAAGCGCCATCACTATAATCAATTCCTTCACGCAGTTTCTCAGACCTGAGCCTCACAGTAATAACTAATGTGCTTGTTCAGCGCTTGTTTTGAGTTCACAATATCTTGCTTCACTCCAGCTAGAATGGTGCTTCATCCCTCTCTCTCTCCCTTCCTCCTACCAGCATTTTCCAAAGAAAACTATGGAGCCACTCTAGTTCTGGAGAGCATCAGCCAGGACTGGAGTCAATCAATCAATTGATTTACTGAGCATTTACTGGGTGCAGAATGCTCTACTCAGCATTATTTACCACACCTTTTGAAGTGCTGGGGCAAATACAAGTTTATCAGGTTGGACACGGTACCTGTCCCACACAGGGCACTGTCATCACCCCGGGGAGCCTCTGCCATCGTTCCTCCAGACTGTGAGTTCACTGTGGACAGGATACCTGACTACCAACTCTGTTGTACTGTATTCTCCCAAGTGCTTAGTACAGTGCTCTACACCCAGTATGTGCTCAATTAATATCATTGATTGATTGATTACAGCAAATATCTATACTAGATAATTGGAAGACAGAATAATACTAAGAACTAGGCTATTGCTCTCACCTTTAGATAACATTTGTCCCAGCCCATATCAGTGAGTTGAACATTTTAATGAGTCAAAAATGTGGGCAAACACTGCCAGTTTGCCCAGAGTGAAGGTACTGACCATCTCTCTCCAGGAGTCCTGTGACACTATGAAATACGATAGACAGTGCGTGTCAGACAGAGGGAATAGGTCTGTAGGGGGAAAAGTTAGTAATGCTGTCAGATGGCACATCCATATGCTTTAGGATGGGTGCCAAGGAAAGCACCTTTCCCACTGGTTCCCCAAACGTGCTGTTGTCATTGCCAGAGATAGAACAGTGGGCTGGATGGTCATTGATCTGACCTGGTAATGGCACTACTACATGCCCCCGATTTATTTGGGTGTTCTCTTAAAGCACAATGGATCACTTGCCCTCGGTGCTTACTTCTGGATCTACAGTTTCTCCCCATTCAGGAAGGACACTTGAAGCATTTCTGAAACTAACTTTAAAATGAGTGTCAGAGAATCACATTGAGAATGAGGGGTAAGGCAGGGGCTGGTGAACTCTATTTCTGATGCTCTGAATGATTTTAGAAAGAGATACATGCCACGTCAGCTTCCCAACAGAACTGATCAACGAGATGCTCTTCAATTCCGATTAGGCATGAAGTTTGGGAAAAAAATGGGTATATCATTCCTAATCCATCATAAAGCTTCTTAGTATAGCAGTCTTATCATCAATGTGGCTAAGCCCATTGAGGATAGATGGAATGGAAACTACAAGTAATGACCTTACTATTTAAGTGCTGCTTTTGTGCCAAGCCCTGCACCACGCAATGGAGTAAATACAGGTAAATCGGTTTGGAACACAATCCCTGTTCCACACGGGGCTCACAGTCTAAGGGGATATAACTTGTGTCCACCCCGGTGCTTAGAACAGTGCTTGGCACTCAGTAAGTGCTTCAAGTACCATATTTATTATTATTTTTTAGAAAAGATATTTACTCCCATTTTGCAGATGGAGACAACAGAGGCACCTGAAAGTGATCTGCCCAAGGTCACGTCAATCAAGTGGTAAAACCAGGGGCAGGGAATATCTGCTAATTGTTATACTGTACTCTCCCAAGTGCTTAGTACAGTGCTCTGCACACATTAAGCGCTCAGAAAATATGACTGACTGGAACCCAGTCCCCCTGACTTCCAGGCCCGTGCTCTGTTCTCTAGGCCATGCACCTTCTTGACTGAACTAGATGATTAGCTGTACTGGCTAGTAAGCAGTAAAAGGGACTCACAAAGACAAGGCAGAGACAGAATATTATTCCAAACCAGGCTACTGCTCACTCACTATTATATAACATTTGACCCGGCCCATATCACGGAGTTGAACACTTCTTTGAGTAAAAAGATCTTTCCTGAAGCAAAGTCTTTGCTTTAAGTAAACTGTTTCTCTCTTTTAAGAGGAAACTATCCAAGTAGAGCAAAGGGATTAATTTACTTCGAGGTACATATCAACTACTGTTTGAATTTTTACACATAACTGATCATCAGATGTAATGCAGAAATTGTTTTTTTTTAAAAAAAACAAAACAAAAAAACCCCAGCAGAACTGTTGATGGAACTAGAGATGACAGGTACTCTAAAGAGACTATATTTAAGCAATACTCAGATGTTTATACTTCATTACTTTTCACTGACATGACAGGTTCCATGTGGTTTCTTCCTCCTCTACAAGCCTCCAATAACCAAATGAAGATGAGAACATCTGAATCAGCAGGCTACTGAATGGGAATTGAAAAAAATTCTGCTTCTACCAGACAATTCCAGTAGACCGCAAAGGAGCTTTTGCCTTTATTGATCTTCTCCTGGTCACTGACAATCTTGGTATTCTGAAACTGACCAAAGCTATTTGACAATTATACATTTATCGGGATGGAGGAACCCTCTGCTGGCTACCTCATGCTTTCTGGAATTGAGGACAGCTTGGTAAATAATCAAAATGAAATCTGAGAT
Organism: Ornithorhynchus anatinus; assembly: GCF_004115215.2. Lineage (NCBI taxonomy): Eukaryota > Metazoa > Chordata > Mammalia > Monotremata > Ornithorhynchidae > Ornithorhynchus > Ornithorhynchus anatinus. The sequence continues at coordinate 5,018,850 of NC_041740.1, read as the reverse complement.
GAACATGGAAGCGGAAGTCCCTCCTTTCCTTATACTGTACTCTCCCAAGCACTTAGTACAGTGCTCTGCACACAGTAAGGGCTCAGTAAATATCATTGATTGATTCACCAACAGTGACCCATCCCTGAGCAGGTGACGTCTGTAGAGTCTGAAACACTACAGAACTGGGAGAGTTAATCCTTCTCAACAATGAGAATCAAACTGTTCGCCAATCAATACACATTTTGCTGATTTAGGCGAGTTCCTTCTAAGTACTTTATGAAGGCACTTTCAATATATCCTGGAATTATACTGTCCCGAATATTCACAATTGGGTCTTTTTTTCTGACTGAATGCTGACAAAGGTGTGGTGAAATTTGTAAATTGTGTGAAATCCCAGGACTAAACACATGTTTTCACGGGGCATTTTGAAAATCCACATCAATGGGAAAGAAGCCTCTGCAATATTGAGGCATTAATACAACAATCCAAGCTTGATTACGTTTTTACTAAGATTAAAACTCATTTCCTTTAAACACAGTGGAACGATGTTCTAAAATTAGTTATAGGCCAACCTTCTTCAATAACAATAATATGGGATTCAGCTAGGGAAGGCACCGAAGGGATGGGGAGAGCCATTAAGTATCATTAGGTTCTATTCAAGTCAACTACTCAGATTCTGACCTTCCTAAAGAAAGGCCCATCAGAAATAGGCATTTAAAAAGAGAGTCCCTAACCACATTAAATGAAAATAAACTGGTGACAGCTGAATTAAAGGCAAATTACATTACTGAAGAGAATAAATGAACTTCTAATTTCATGGAACAAAGTTAAATGCTGGCAGAACTAGATTAAAAAAAATGTAGGCATTTTTCTTTTTTCCCTAGGCTATTAAAGTCCTCTTGAACAAATGTACAAAGTAGGTAAATACAATTCTTCCTTTTATTAAGGCTCTTCTTTGGCATTTCTCCTACAACTTCATAATTCCATAGGTTAACCTTAGGATAATGTCTCCTATACAGTTATTGAAAGCAAAATAATAGAAGCTTGAGGCTTTCAACATACCACAGGCAGCATGACCTAGTGGCTAGAACACTGGTCGGGGAGTCAGAAGGACCTGGGTCCTAATCCTGGTTCTCTTATTTTTCTGCTCTGTGACCCTGGGCAAGTCACTTCTCTGGGCCTCAGTTACCTCATATGTACAGTGGGAATTAAGACTGGGAGCCCATGTGGGACATAGGCTGTGTCCAAACTCATTATCTTGAATCTACCCCAGCGATTAGAAAAATGCCTTGGCACAGTATAGTCTCTTAACACATACCATTAAAAAAAAAATTCAGAACTCGTTATTGGAGCTCAGACCTATAGCTCTTACAATTTAGATACTAATTAACGGGTCCCTATATAAACAAGAGTTGAGGGGATGGGCTCAGGGGAAGATTAAGTTGAAGATATAAAATGTTCGGCTTTTAAAATTACGGACGTGTGCTCCCAATCAACTCCAGATAATAACTGTGTTCTGACAACTTAACGATAAATCAACTACTAAGTTGCGAATTCACTTTTGACAAGTAATATACTACAACTAAGCTTTAAGCAACTGGCAAAGCTACTCTGCTGCGGATGTAAGTGAAGGTAATGGAGTCAAAAACTGCACACTAATTGCTTCAGCTGGAGCTTATTATCTGTCTAATTTCAGGTCCAATAGCCGCTAAAAAGTGCTATAAACTACTCATCGGAGCAACAATGTAGCATGATATAAAGTCTATCTTTAATTTCAGTTGAAGCTTTCCTTTACAGAGCCAAACCAATAAGTAGCCAAGTACCTTACGGCAAAACGAAATAGACGCAAACTGTAGTCATTTCTCTGTTTCCAGTTTGAGTCACATTAAATATCTCTTTTACTCTGGCATCAATGCTAATTTCATTAACAAATTTAGCATAGTTTTCTTGAAAAACCAGCACCTCATCTATCTCCTCTTCTTCTCATCCCCTAAAGCCACCTCACAAACAGACACCTCTCACGAAACCTCTCTCAAGACCTCGCTACTCATTCGATCTTCCTGCTGTCGATGCCTATGATTCTACCTGCCACTTGCTCATAGACCGGTTTTTATTTGATGCCTCGCCAATGCCGACGCTCGCCTGAGCATGTGGATCAATCGCATCAGTTCAAACCTATTTATCCACATATCCGATTCACCTTTCAAAACCAAGCGGAAATGCCAGCCCCTAATCCACTCAGTCCCCATAGAACGAGGAAGGATGAGTGAAAGTTTTCGTTTCGATAACTCTGCTGTGTTTAAGGGATACATTACTCCTCCTTCCAAATGCGGTCTCTTCTTTCCTTGGAATTCATATTTACCACATGGCTTCCTAAACTGGCACCCGTGGGGGCCAAATGGAAAAATACCTCCAATGCAAGATACAACGTACCCCAGTTCCCATTAGGAATATTTACCAGCACTGTTCATATTTGCCAAAGGGTCGTGTTTGTGGATGCTCTCTTACCTGGGAAAGCTAAAAGGGGTGAGATTCCAATGGTGCCTTGCTCCACGGGACAGAAGCTCCAGGACTGTGAAGAAACTCCTCTGGGGTGAAGCTCCTTTCCTCCTCTGAAACCTGTCCCCTTTTCCTCCCCTGAGCCATTCTCCTTCTCAAGCAACTGGGTGCAAGGTAGTAGGCAAGGTGGGGCTGGGATTAATCAACAACCTGGCCAGCTCTCTTTCCTCGTGCTCTTCCTGAAGCCTCTTTGGCACCCGCCCTCCCATCCTGTCTGTGATTGACAGGTTTCCTTCCACACCCCAAGCCTCTGCCACCTTTTCTCTCTTTACGCCTTTCTGTCCTTTCTCTAACTGCTTTTGTTTACTCTTTTGAGTGGCTCTTAACTAATAACACTTTGACCGAGTCAAAGCAATAGTTTAGCAGGGGGAGGAAGGGAAGGCTAGGAGAGGAAGGGTATACATTGGAGTTGCCCAGAGATTAATCTGGCAACCCCCGATTAGACTGTAAACCCCGATTAGACTGTAAACCCATCAAAGGGCAGGGACTGTCTCTGTTACCGATTTGTACATTCCAAGCGCTTAGTACAGTGCTCTGCACATAGTAAGCGCTCAATAAATACTATTGAATGAACTCCCTTCCTCAAGGACTTTTTTTCTTGGACAGCCAGAAAATCCTGAAGAAGTTTGGAAAATTTTTCCTGAACCTGCTAATCTTGGCTCTCATCACTCAAAGGATATTATTAACTCATTTCGCTCTTTCCCTGACCCTCTCCTGTAGTTGGCAATTTTGGGGTCTCAGTCACCTCTTTTCTCAGTCCCGTAAATGTCCCCTAAGTCCTTGCTCTTCAAACCTGGCCCAGAGAGGCTTGTGGGTGGGATTTCCTATCTGTCCCCTCTTAACTGACTGCGGTTAAAGAACAACCCAGGTTTTGAAGCTTATCTATTGAAGTGTTGCTTTTTTTGTTTTGTTTCCGAAAGCATAATATTGTGCCCCATCTGGCTCATTGCACCTCTTCAAACCTGGCCTCCTATCTACCAGTAAACACAGCTGGCATCCCTCTCCCTCTCCTTGTGCTTTACCTACAGATCTGTCATTTCTTCGCTGCTCCTGAGTCTTTCCTTTTTCAATTTTATCTTCAAAAAATTCTTCCTTCTTTTCTTTACCCTTCCAAAGCCTATCTTAATTCTAGGAATTTAAAAGGCCATCGAGAAAAATTAGATTTTTTTTCCCATTCATAAATAAGAAGCACGACTAAGATGTACAATGGCTGCAGTCACTGTACAGTTCTGAACATGACTCTGATTTATAACAAGTTTCCATGTTGTAACATTGCAAAAGCAGCATTGCAATAAAAAGTAAACTTATTTATCCATTTATCCATTTAGATCCATCTGACATCCCCTTTCCAACAGAGCCTGGTTCCTCATCTGATTTGACAAGAGAGTCCGCTCAAGGTGGTTTTAAAATTCTACAAATTGCATAACTCACTGCAGCTCATCCACTTAACGGGTCACATATACCCTTAAGTAAGCTCAGGTCCACTCCTTTGCCTTCACAAGGAATGCTGAGTGCCTGCCCAAATCCATAATCCAAATCCAGACCTTTTAAAATGCTTCCAATGATTCTTTCGTCTGTTTCCCCATTTTTGTGCCATACTATGCCAGCTCCTTTTCATATTTCCTCCACTTCCATAGACCCAGCATTGAGAAGCCTGAAATCCACATTAAAGAACCACTAGTTCCAGCGGACACCCCTAGTTTTCTGCTGTTTTGGGTGGTGCAAAGCAGTTTCCTTGCATTTCAGACAGGAAAACTAAATCTCCTGAAACATATATCAGAAACTATTAAGGGAATAAAATATAAATGGCCTCTGTGAATTCCATTACCAAGCCTTTATTACTTCCAGAATATGTATTTTAAAAAAGTCAGTCATACAGGGCACTCACACTCTGGAGTCCTAAATATAGCTTTCCAAAACAGAGGTGTAACAGAAGCCCCTAACTCAGGCTAACGTCGACTACTTAACGCAATCTCCCAGATTGCGTGGAATGGGGTGCAAACACGGATGGATTTAATGGTTCACCCTGGATTTAAGGCAACCTCATAAAATCTGAGGTTTGGGGAATGGAAAGATACATGGGTAAGGAACGTGCCCGCTAGCTCTGTGTATTGCCCTTGCCCAAGTGCTCTGGGCAAAAGTAAAGTGCATGAGCAGACAATGTTACCTCGGCAATGACTTGACCAGGCATGTTCGTTAGCAAGGCCTATTGATAAGAGCCGGGGGCTGGACATTGGGAGATTTCTAGCCCCAGCTTGACCACTTGCTGTGTGACCTTTAGCAAGTCACTTCACTTATCTGTGCCTTCTTTCCTCATCCAAAAAAATGGGGGTAAAATACTGGTTCTCCTTCCCTCTTAGACTGTGAGCCCCGGGGGGGGGGACAGGGATTGGGTCTGATTTGATTATCTTGTATCCGCCCGAGTGCTTAGCACAGTGATAGGTACATAGTAAGTACTTAATAAAAACCATCACTATTTCACTCACGGCTGCTTCGATATGACGATCCTCATCCACTCACACACAAACATGCACACCACACACAAACACATACACACAAGACCCAGCCACCCTCGTGCCTGTAAATCCTTATACTCATCCTCACAACCCTGCACACTTGCTCATTCTCTCACTTCCTCTCTCAGGTCAGGATTGGAGCCTCACACTCTTAGTGCTTTCACCTGGCCTCCAAGGCCCGACCACTGGAGGCAGGCAGCTTCACTCCCTGACACCTCAAACGCAGCTTCTGGCAACTCTCGGACATTTCACAGCCCCTTCATTTCAAAGAGAGATCTTTTTGGAGAGTAGAAGCAGTAGAGCAGGGGCAATATGAAAATTACAGGGCCCTCTGCAAAGGGAGGACAAAAAAGCCAGAGCCATCAAACCCCCCAGAATGTCAGAAAGCTTATCTTTTTCAGGGTTAGGAAGTTTGTTGATGTCTCATGAAACCCTTTCTTGCAACTCCTTTGACTTTGAATCTAAACATCCTTTTTCTTTGTTTCTGCTAAAAATAATAAAAAAATGGTTACTTCAGGGCACAACTCTCTCCCATATTCCACAGAGCTGCAAAACACTGAGTCCATCAATAAACTCTGCATTTCTGAGTAGACATGCTTTTCCAACTCTGGTAGAGCATGAGAGGGACCACGTCCAACCTGGTTAGCCTGTATTTACCCCAGCGTTTAGATATGCCGACCTGGCACATAGTAAGGCTGAACAAATACCACAACTATTATTATCATTATTGAGCTATGAAATGCAAAGTCCAAGCATTAAACTGTGCCATGTAAAAATGTGGTGTCAGTCATTATCCTTGCGGACCTGATGAGTTAAATGCACTAATTGAAACAGAAAGATAATCTTATCTTTCCAGAAAAGATTTACAACCTCTCAAGCCCCAAATTCTCCTCTGCAGTCGCACATTTTCTTATGCCTTCCCAACATCTCTACCCTGATGTCCTGTCGACACTTCAGAGTTAGCATATCCAAAACACAAATCCACATTTTCCCACCCAACTCTGTCCTCCCCCACTATCCCATCATTTTTAAACAAGACTACAATCCTCCCTGTCTCACAAGCCCATAATAATGATGATGATGGTATTTGCTAAGTGCTTATTATGTGCCAAGCACTGTTCTAAGTGCTGAGGGAGATACAAGGTTATCAGGTTGTCCTAGATGGGGCTCACAATCTGAATCCCCATTTTACAGATGAGGTAACTGAGGCACAGAGAAGTTGTGACTTGCCCAAAGTCACACAGCTGACTAATGGCAGAGCCAGATTAAGTCTGGCATTATCCTTGACATCTTTCTCATTAAATCTAGGTATTCAATCTATCCCCAAATTCTGTTGGTTCTACCTTCACAACAACACTAAAATCCATCCTATTCTCTTCCTCCAAACTGATACTATGCTTATCCAAGCCCTCATCATAGCCCGCCTTGACTACTAAATCAGCCTTCTCACTGATCTCCCTACCTTCTGTCTCTCTTCTCTCTAGTCCATATTTCATTCTGCTGCTCAGATTATTTTTCTAAAACCACATTCAGTCCATGTTTCCCCATGCCTCAAAAACTTCCAATGGCTGTCCATCCACCTCCTTATCAACAGAAACTGCTTTTTTCATCAACTCTGAGACGTTTAATCAGCAAGCTCCTTCCTACCTTATCTCATTGATTTTCTACTACAACCCAACCAAGGCACTTTGATCCTCTAACACCACCCTATTCACTGTGCCTCAATCTCGTTTATCTTGCCACCGGCCCCTTTTCCACCTCCTCCCTCTGATCTGGAACTTCCTCCTCCTTTCCATCTGACAACCCACCACTCTTTCCACTTCAAAACCTTACTAAAATCACATCTCTCCAAGAAACCTCCTCTGACTAGGCCCTCATTTCCTTGCCTTCCCTTCTGTGTCACCTATGCATTTGGATCTATACTCGCACTTATGTACATATCCTTATACTCTCCCATTTCCCATTTTTGGGGTTTTTTTTTATTATTATTTCTGGCTCCTCCTTTAGACCGCAAGCTCCTTGTGAACAGGGATCATGTCTACCTACTCTATTTTATTATACTCTTGTAAGTGCTCAGTACAGTGTATGGCACACAATAAAGCACTCAATAATACCATGATTGATTGATTAATAGAACAGCATATACCAAGCAAAGAAGGTGTTCCACTGAACTCTCAGAGCTCTCTTGATTCTTCAGGACTTCCTGCCAAATTGTATTTTTCATTACTTTCTTCTACAGAGTATCTAGTTCCCATTTGTCTCTCCGTGATCCCTCATGGAGGGATGCTTATTTCATACCCAAACATATTACTGTCAAATACGAATATGGCTCATTACCATAAAAAGTAATAATGATACAATTCCTGATGAGCCAAAAACAGGCTGATTATTCATTACTGTAAGTGATTAGCAACCCAATATTTTCCCACAAAACTGGGAGTAGGGGAAATGCCTATGAAGGTTAATGGGACCTAACCAAGCTTCCCTTTAGATTGAAAGCTCCTTGTGGGCAGGGGACAAGTTTACCAACTTGGTTATACTATACTCTCCCAAGCACTTTTGCTCAGTGTACTGCACACAGTATGCACTCAAAAAATACCATCGATTGATTGATATGTTCCAGACATTGTCTCCCTTCAGGATATTCACTGGCCTCCGAGTTTTCTCTCTTGTGCCAACTCTATTGTGCCAAGCTGCCTGGCTCACTTCCCTGGTCGCAGCCCTGTCATTTTACAGCTTCAAGAATGATTTCCACATTGAGGTTCAGAGATATTTTCCTCCTCTGCTCTCTCCTCTCTTTTCCACCTTTTCCTTATAGTCTTTTATTTCTTCTATCCTCTCTTGCCCCCCTGCACTGCCCTCCCCGAGTTTCTTAGCTAGACATCCCTACCAATTCTGGCAATTAGAGAAATAATTGAGGCTATTGATCGTAAACACCTCGGCAACTATGACTTGGATATTATTCGCCTGATATTGAGAGACTCATCTATAAACCACCGGACTTCAATGATACAAATTGACTAATATCTAACCTAAACCTTCCTTTGTTTAATTCTACCTCATAAACACTATTAACTGGAGCTATTCCATATGGGAGAAATAAAAAGAGGAGATTCAGTAAGTCTTCAAGTACAAGTGAAGCTTATTCAGAGCTTGATGGAATCTCCCTGCTGGGAGTTGTGGAAACTCAGTACCTGGAAACCTGAACTAAGAGCAAGGTGCCGGATGGACTGTCACTGAGACCCTTTCATCTCTCCAAGATGATTAATGTGGGCAAAAACCTCACAGACTTTTTTTTTGTGGTATTTGTTAAGTGCTTACAATATGCCAGGCACCGCACTGAGCGCTGGGGTAGATTTAACCTAATCAGTTTGGACACAGTCCTTGCCCTACATGGGGCTCACAGTCTTAATCCCCATTTTTCAGATGAGGTAACTGAGACCCAGAGCAGTGAAGTGACTTGCCCAAGGTCACACAGCAGACAAGTGACAGAGTCAGGATTAGAATCCGGGTCCTTCTGACTCCCAGATCTGTGCAGTATGCTGAACTTCCATCTGCCGTCTCACCCACTGTGCTCTGTGCCCTACTGGGAATGGGCCGGGCAAGGATATGATAGTGCAAGTGGCTCCAATCAAGCCACTGGCACGATAATCATTTGCTCCTCCCAAGTTCTCCCTCTGGACCAAGGCTCAATTGTCATTCCTGATGGACTAGCTCTTCTTCCTCTCCAAGGGGCTCAGAACCAAATAGGCTTTTGCTCCAGCAAGCAGGAATTGGGTGACGAAAGAACGAGTGACTAAGAGAGGCTGCGGGATTTCTATCTCTGGAGGCTTTAAAAATAGAATCCATTTCCATCTCCCTGGATGGGTTTAGGTGTGGTCCTGTTAGGACACAGGAGCGAGAATTAACTGTCACCTCGAGTTTCCTTCCACCCCTCAGCCCTATAATGTACAAGGCCTTCTGGGAAAAAGAAGAAAAACAATAACTTCATTTCGCTCCGTGTCACTCTCCCGTACTTTCAGTCGCTTCTCCAATTACTCAGAGGCGTTTCCCCCACCCCGCCCCCAACCCAATTGAAACCATGCTCAGCATATGCCATGACAAATTTATTCCCACCACAGTGTGTTACAGCTCTTTCTGTGAGATGCAAAGCCGGAGTATGCCATGGTACGCTGGAAGCATGAAATATTCATCTTTCCATCCTCACTTACCCTAGATAACATGGCTTATCTCTGCCTTTCCATTCCATAGCATTTGAAATTGGAACAATATCAATTTAAAAACAAATGTGCTTTTATTGTTTTAATCTGTAATTGGGATCTCTTGGCCCTGAATCCTCAGCTACTTCAGTTCCCTAAGGAGAACACATTTTAAATTTACGCACCAAATTATCCTCAGCCTCCTCCAAAACTCTTCAATCTGTGCACAGAACAAGACCCCAAACTGCCCATCACCGAGTCGCCTGTTTCTGGTAAGAATAACATTCAGAATATTGTGATCAGTTTGGCTCATCCCTTCCTTCAACATGACACAGAGTTTCCTAAAATCAGAATTCACCTTTCTTAATCCTCTACCTGCAAATGAGATCAGGAATCTCAGTGGGAGGTAGTGGAAAGAGCACAGGCCTGGGATTCAGAGGACTTGGGTTCTAATCCCAGCTCCGCCACTTGTCTGCTGTACGACCTTAGGCGAGTCATTTAACTTCTTTGGGCCTCAGTTCCCTCATCTGTAAAATGGGGATTAAGATTGGGAGCCCCATGTGGGACAAGGACTGTGTCCAACTCAATTTTCTTGTATCTATCCAGCTCTTAGAACAGTGCTGGAGCATAGTTAGTGCTTAACAAATGCCACAATTATTATTGTTAGGTAGCATGCATACCAGGTGGTCATTTAGGCTGTCTATTCAACACTCAGATTGTCCCTTATCACATCAATGGAGGATGGCCCTTGAATGGGTAAGAACACACCTGACTTTCCACATGATTTGATTTTTAAAAGTTATAAAATGGCAAACTGTAGATTATTAGAGCATTAAGATGCAAGGCATGCATTTTATGCCTGTTGTTTTCCTCATCTATTTGGTATAAACTTCAGCCTATTAAACCCGCCCCTACCAACCGCCCCCATGTCTCCCCATCATCTTCCGGTGACAGGCTAAGCTTGAGTTTTTCTCTCCAATCACATCTTAACTAGTGTGCCCTGCTGTCTGCTTGCAACCAACTGAACAAATAATAATTACAGCAGAACCGAAATGAGGATAAATAAGATGCTGCATTGAACTCAAATCCTTGTAGAGTAATTCATCACTCTATATGGAGATGAGATGCCACGGCTTTTCACTTGTAGCGCGTTGGAGGAGGTTTAACGATTAGCGCAACCTTGCAAGCAAGTACACTTGGCCAGCCCACACATTTGGTTCTTCATTGACCGCCTGTCTCTTTGGAGGTGGCCAGGATGGTAAATCAGCATCCTGATCTCTGTGCCGGAAAAGAAGCTAATTTCAGAGCCAGGCAGGACAGGCAAGCAGAGGGTCCATTGGACCTGGCATTTTAAACCAAAAAGAAGGAATCAACTCTTCAAACAGTTTGGGAAAATGAATTAAGCAAGGGAGGGAGCGGAAGTGTTCAGAAAAATGGGTTTCCTTCATGTCATAACTGGACCCTGGGGACAGGTTTGGGTTTTAGGTGGGCCACATTGGCGGCCCTTTCTTCCGCAGTCTTATGTGAGGGGAAGATGCTTTGCCTTTCAAACCTTCCCTTTCCATCTTCTCCTCCTCCCTGGAGCAATCACTGACTGCTTTTCGACTTTGCTTCACATTATAAGAATCCCAATATTCATCAGCCACACTGATACTTCAATGCCTCAGGATCAAGGAAATGTCACCATGAGGAGGCAGAAAAGAAACATTCACAATCTCATGTGACAGCGGCAGCTGGTTCTAAACGAATCTACTCTCCCTTCCCCAGCCTTAGCAGAATCTGTGCCTTCAGTTATTTGCAGTTAAGTGTCCGGGAATCTGAACTGTTTCAGGCAGGGGTGAAGATTCAAGAAGAAAAGGGCAAACATCTACCAGCCAATGATTCGATAGCTTTATTTTTTTCCAATTAACAGCTTCCTCTCTGCTCATTTTGGGAGGCAAGCAGTCCTCTGTAACAAATGGTTTTCCAACCCAGAAAATGATATTTTTCCCAGTTGGAGAGCTTGTACTTTTTACGGTATTTGTTAAGTGCTTACTATGTGCCAGGCACTGTGCTAAGCACTGGGGTAGATACAAGCTAATCAGGTTGGATACAAACCAAATCCCACATGGGACTCAGAGCCTTAATCCCCATTTTACAGATGAGGTAACTGAGGCACAGGGAGTTAAGTGACTTGCCCAAGGTCACACAACAGACAAGTGGCAGGATCCAGGTCCTTCTGACTCCCAGGCCTGTGCTCTATCCACTAGACAATGCTGCTACCTAACTGCACGTACTTAATTGCTCCTTTCTACTCTCCTGCTACTTACCTGGGTGAGGCTCATGTTTAATTGTAGTGAGGCACATGCTCTTTCACAATTAGGAACTATGCATATGGGCAAGAATCTACTTTAAACTAGGCACAAACCATAAATTTGAAACATGTATTTGAAACTTAATGACAGAGGGAGATATAAAAAGGACAGCAAGTCAGTCAGAGGTTGGCAATTTAGGTTGGCTACGCCACTTCATTGAATAAACAGGCTACAGAACTCCTTTTATAACACAATAGAGGTTTACTCATTTTGAGCCCTCGCTAACATTAACACTTTGGCTACCTTCTTCCTTTTCTCTTTTCAATTAACCCTTCTTAGTCCCCACTATATCTCAGATATTTCAGATCTCCCTAACACTGAGTTTTTCATTTCTTCACAAAGTGTCTTAATACTAATTTTTTTCCAATTCTCTGGAAATAATAAAAATGGATGTTCTGGGTGGTTGGGGAGGAGAAGAAGAAGGGAGAAAGAGGATTCAAGATTTGATAGGAAAATGTTTTCACATTAAATTCAGTTTCAAAGTTCTTTTTTTACTTTTCAGAACAGCTAAGAGCTTTGGTAGATCAAGACCTAAGGTACCTTATTCCTGCATCCAACTCCTACCCATCTATGGGTACCCCTCCCCAATAACCTGTATCCCCAAAGTACAGAAGGACAAATCATACGAAATAATCCCAAGAGACTGAAAAATCAAGGGAAAACCACTTCATGCAGCTAATAGATTGGGAGAGGGCAAAGTATTTTATTGTCTCCCAAGATCTATTTTAATGATGTTCCTAACTAGTCAGTGATTAAAGATATGAACTCCTGCAGTCTCTTAAGGAGGAGATGGTAATTTACAAATAATATGAGAAATATATTCCACTGCTCTATTTTATTTCCCGGGAGGCGTTACAGTTTGGTATCTGCTGGAGGTGATGGTGATATTAAACTGCTGTCCTCCCATACTGGAGCATCATTGCAGTCCTTAGTGGCAACTCAGCAATCACAGTAAGACTTCACCTATGTCACCACTTCTTATCTGTAAAAGTCACTTCACCTTAATCATGAATTTCTACCTTTTCCTACAGAGAAAGTTTTCTTTCCCTCCTCTCTGTTCCTAATGAATGATACTAATTACACAGTACATTTTAAGAGTTCTTTATAAAGGAGAGAAAAAACAGGAGAACCTTATAGGGACATCCTGAGTGAGACCTTTTAACCTGTGCAGGGATGCCAAATCAGACTTCCTTTGCCAGACCGTTTCGATGGATGGGGGTACGCCAAGATCCACCTAACCCTATTTAAAAGTAGTTGAAAACCTCCAAAACTCACGGATGCTAAGCCAGATTGTTCTGAGGAGATGGGCCCTGGCCCAGGGATCTTAACCCATCAAGTTTACAACACTAGCAGCTCAGCCTTGCCTAAGCATTATTGATAAAGCAAAGCAAGCTGTTAAAAATCGAAAACAATAGAGGCAAAGACCAGACCGGCTACCCCCAGTAACTCCTTTTCCGGCTAGCTGTGAGGCTCAGGTGCCAAGTCAGATCCACACTCACATAGCATCATTTAGGAATATATATCCCTTGCACCCTTAATTCTCACGCACACACATACTCCCAAGCACAAACCGACATTCCAACATTCCCAAAGCCCCGTTACCTGCTCCTGTTGTTGCACAGTTTTCCCTGAAGCATTTTGGTCCTTGGTGGTCGTCATGATCACCTATTCACGGTGTCCACCACCAGAGTGGCCACCGGGCTCTTCTGCGAGTTTAGAGGCACCAGAGCCAAGGCGGGGGTAATTTAGTCCATCACTTCTGAGCATTAATTCGGACCGATTCTTTTTTGGTGTGTGGAAGGGGTTGGGGATTTAAAAAAAAAAGAAAAAGAAAAGAAAAAGAAGAAGGCAAGCCCAAATCTAGATCTTCCAAATGCAGGGGCACTGAAAGAGGAAGATGCTGCTTGCCAGTGGGGCTTCTCCAATTAGCAACAGCCTCTGCAATCGCCACAGAAACAATGATAACTGCTTGGCAACCAGCAAACTGGCAGCTCGGAGCACGAAGACAAGCCGGGTGATATGGTCCTGCTCCCCCCACCCCTCCAGTCCCCCCCTCCCCGCCTCCCTCCTTCTCCAGTTCCTGCAAAAGGCGCATGCTCCAGGCGGCGGGGCGGCCTCCGTGGGGCCGGGGGCGGGGAGGAGGGGAGATGGGGAGAGATGGGGAGAAGGACCGGGTGATGGGAAGGAAGGAGGGGAGATGGGGAGGAGGAGAGGAGAGCAGATGGAGAGGAGGGAAAATGGGGAGGAGGGAGGGGAGATGGAAAGGAAGGAGGAGTTGGGGAGGAAGGGAGATGGAGGAGGAGGGGAGATGGGGAGATAGGAAGGTGGGGAGGAGGGGGATAAGGAAGAGGGAAGATGGAGAGGAGGGGAGATGGGAAGAAGAGAGGGGAGATGGAGAGAAGGAGAGATGGGGAAGTGGGGAGGGGGGATAGGGAAGAGGGGAGATGGAGAGGAGGGGAGATGGGGAGGAGGAAGGGGAACGGAGAGGGGGAGGTGAGGAACAGGGGGAATAGGGAAATGGGGGAGATGAGAGGAGAGGGGGATAGGGAAGTGGGGAAATGGAAAGGAGGGGAGATGGGGAGAAGGGGAAATGGGGAGGAGGAAGGGGAGATGGGGAGGAGGGAGAGGAGATGGGGGGGAGGGGAGATGTGAAGGAGGGAGGGGAGATGTGGAATAGAGGAGGGGTCCTCGACCCTCCTGCATCTCTTCCAGGGCTGTCAGGGAGAGGACAGGGACCGGGCTGGGCGGGCAGGTGCGGGCCAGTGGGGGCCCGTGGGCTTCAGGGAAAGAATAGGATCGGGGGTGACTGTGTCAATATGAGTGAGAGACAGAGAGAGAGAGAGAGAGACAATGCATCGTTTATTAGACTGTTTCTCCTTCCCAACTGGTCGCGTTCCCCGGGCAGGAGGATGATATTAATAATAATGATAATAATAATAACGATGGTATTTAACTGCTTTCTATGTTCCCCTGGCAGGATAATAATAATAATATTAATGGTATTTTTAAGCACTTTCTATGTTCCCCTTGGCAGGGATAATAATAATAATTAATATGACAATGATGGTAATTAAGTGCTTACTATGTGCCAAGCACTATTCTAAGCACTGGGGTAGATACAAGGTCATCCCATGTGGGGCTCACAGTCTTAATCCCCCTTTTAAACATGAGGTAACTGAGGCACAGAGAAGTTAAATGACTTGCCTAAAGTCACACAGCTGACAAGTGGCAGAGCCTGGATTAGAACCAAGACCTCTGACTTCCAAGTCCATGCTCTTTCCACTAAGCCACGCTGTTTCTAATAATGGTATTTGTTAAGAGCCTTCTATGTGCTAGCCTCTGTGCTAAGCGCTGGAGTACATACAAGATAATGGGATTGGGACACAGTCCCCATCCCACATGGGACTCACAGTTTTCATCCTCATTTTACAGGTGAGGGAACTGAGTTCCGGAGAAGTGAAGTGACTTGCCCAGGGTCACACAGCAGACAAATGGTGGAGCCAGGACTAGAACCAATGGGGCTTCTTACTCCCAGGCCCGGGTCTGTCCACTAGGCCATGTTGCTTCTCTCGGATTGCACCCAAGGACAGAGGGAGACAAGAGTTGGAAATAATTATAATAATAATATTAATTATGGCATTTGTTAAGTGCTTACTATGTGCCAGCCTCTGTGCTAAGGGCTGGGGTGGATGCAAGCAAATTGGGTTGGACATAGTCCCTGTCCCATATGGGGCTCACAGTCTCGAACCCCATTTTACAGATGAGGAAAGTGAGGCACAGAGAAGTGAAGTGACTGGCCAGGTGACTCGGCAGACAAGTTCCAGAGCAGGGATAAGCAGCGTGGCCTAGTGGAAAGAACACAGGCCTGGGAGTCAGAAGGACATGGGTTCTAATCCCAACTCCACCACATGTTTGTGTGACCTTGGGCAAGTCACTTAACTTCTCTGGGCCTCAGTTACCTCATCTGTGAAATAGGGATTATGAGTGTAAGCCCATGTGGGACAGGGACTGTGTCCAGTCTGCTAAACTTGTATCAATCCAGCACTTAGAACAGTGCTTGGCACAAAGTAAGCAATTAACAAGTACTATAATTATTATTCCCCACCCCACCAAGACTGTGAGACCACTGTGGGCAGGGATTGTCTTCTTTTATTGCTGTACTGTACTTTCCAAACACTTAGTACAGTGCTCTGAATACAGTAAGCGCTCAATAAATACGATTTAATGAATGAATAAATGAACCCATGACCTTCTGACTCCAAGGCCTGTGCCCTATCCACTATGCCATGAAAACAAAAAAAACCTAGGGACATGGGATTGTATTTTAGGACTGTCCCCCCCCACCCCCCAAGAAGCCCACCTCCTGGCTGGACCCACTCTCATTTGCCCGCCTCGAACCCCTCCTCATGCTGTCCCCAAGCCCTGGAACGTCACACTTATATTCATATCAATTGTATTTATTAAGCACTTACTGCGTGCAGAGCATTGTACTGAAGCTTCGGAGAGTACAAAACAACAATAAACAGACACACTCCCTGCCCAATCCCAGGAGGACTTATCCTGCCCACCATCGAGGGCTTCCTGAAATCCCAAACAAGCTTCCCAAAAGTCCAGCCACATAGGATCACAAAGTTATGGAACAAAGTCAGTCTCCTAACAGTGAAGCAATGCACATCTCAACGTCGCTGAACCAGGGTGGGATATGTTGAGAAGGATGAACGATAGCAGGACATTATAGGGACAAACTGAAAATGGAAATCCAAAACAAGGAGGCCAGAGAAATGTTTTAAAGACATAGTAAAATAAAGCTTCAGTCAGTGCTGCAATCCCAGCAAACTAGGAGTCAGTGCGGAGGAGAAACGAGCATGGCATACTATCAAAAAAGTAGTTCTTCTGAGCAAAACCTTCGGAAAATATTAAAGTCAAGAAGGCTGAACGCAAAACAGAGCAGAGAGCTGCCAAGCATCAAAGATAGTCACAAAATCTCACCGAGACTTTGGGGCCCGCACTGGTCTTTTCAGTTGTGCACGCAACCCAAAAGTGAATTTCACCATATAAGAAATTGCCTAAATATCCTGACCCTTATCAATCCCTCAGCTGCCCTCTTATGCTTATATTTTTATTTATGCCAGTCTTCAGTATTCAAGTAGTCAATGGAACATCAGTCAGTCAGATTTATCGAGCGCTTATTGTGGACTAAGTGCTTGAGAGACTACAATACAACAGAGTGGGTAACATGTTCAATTTTATTCGGATTCCACTGCTTGAGAATTCTTCTGTGCATTCCCTATTAGTCTGTAAGCTCCCTCTGGGCAGGGAACATGCACTGTGCTTCTGTTCTACTTCTACTATACTTTATATAGCTAATATATATATATACACATATAATATATATATATACACACACTTCTACTATAGGGGAAGCAGCGTGGCTCAGTGGAAAGAGCCTAGGCTTCGGAGTCAGAGGTCATGGTTCGACTCCCGGCTCTGCCACTTGTCAGCTGACTGTGGGCAAGTCACTTCACTTCTCTGTGCCTCAGTTTCCTCATCTGTAAAATGGGGATTAACTGTGAGCCTCACGTGGGACAACCTGATTACCTGTATCTACCCCAGTGCTTAGAACAGTGCTCTGCACATAGTAAGCGCTTAACAAATACCAACATTATTATTATTATTATTCCCAAGTGCCTTAGTACAGTGAACGCATTCAGATGGTGCTCAATAATACCATTACTACTACGGCCTACTACTATTACTACTACTATTGTTACTGCAATGACTAAAATATAGTGGGGCAAGTATGCAGATCCCAGGAGAGGAAGGGGCCAGCTATAAGGCCAGCTATAAATGCAGACAGACAGAGCAGGGACCCGGTGGCATCCCTATGGGAAAAAATGTCTTCTGGAAACATTACCCTTAAATAAAGTCTTTTCAGAACCCATTTCATTACACTACGCATCCATTTCTTTGTGAACAGAGGAGCGGGGAGAGGATGGAGCATGGCAGACCATAGATAAAGCACTTTCACAGAGGAACTCACCCTGCTCAGCTGCCCAAAAGCAACTGGAGAATCTCTGGCAACTCCAGGGAAAGTTTGGCTCCCGAGATCCCAAGTTTGCTCCACAAAGTCATGAGGAACTCTATCAGCATTGGAGGGGGCTTGTCCCCATCACCTGAGTATACCAAGCTCCGGACTGCATCCTGTTTTGTTCAATCTATTGGACGCAGATGCTCTCGAGGCAGCGTGGCCTAGAAGAAAGCGCACGGGCCTAGGATTCCGAGGACCTGGGTCCTAATCCCGGCTCTGTCAATTGCTTGCTGTGTGACCTAGGGCAAGTCACTTTAACTTCTCTTTGCCCCAGTACTCTTGTTCTCCCTCCAACTTAGACTGTGAGCCCCATTTGGGACAGGGACTATGTCCAACCTGATTAGCTTATAACTACACCAGGGCTTAGAATCGTGTTTAACGCATAGTAGGTGCTTAACAAATACCATAAACCCCCCAAAATGATAAGCAATCTGGAAGCTGCTGTAAAAAATCAGTTCTCACCGTTTACGAATCTCAACTCAACAAGATGACGGCATCATCATCAGTAGTCTTTGAATCATCCATCCATATGGCAGCTCTTTTACGCCGGTGACTGGAAGCGTGTACACAAAGACACACACACACACACACATACACACACACCAAGACAAGCATATGACTACAAATTGCTTCTCAGAATCAGTGAAGCATTTTGGGTAGACAATTAGCCTGAAGAAGATCGAGGTGGTGAATCAACTTCACCCGGCCAAACTCTTCCCACAACCAAGGAACAATGGCAGCCACCCAAGGTTGATTGAGGTCACTGACTTTTGTTACTGAATGAATGCAAGGGTGGACAAGGAAGTTGAAAACCTAATCAATAAGGTTGGGTATCCTGTGGGTGCCTCGAAGATGGAGTGTAGCATCAGCATGGCATTGAGATCGAGCCACCACAAAAGACGTCCAGGTGTCCAACATAATAGTGATAATTCTGGTACTTATTAAGTGCTTTCTATGTGCCAAGCACTGTCTAAGTGCTGGGTAGATACAAGTTAATTCAGTTTGGGCACAGTTCCTGTCCCATGTGGGGCTCACACTCTCAATCCCATTTTACAGATGAAGTACCTGAAGCCCAGAGAAGTCTATGTCTTGTCCAAGGTCACACAACAGACATGCGGCAGAGCTGGGACTGACCGTGAGATCTGGACCCACCATTGAACCCCATATGACTTCTAGCAGCAATTCCCCAATTGCCACCTTCGGTGCGATGGTTTAACACTGCCACCTGCTGACCTCATTTGCTCTGAGCCAATCCATACCTGAACCCATTTTGGACACTGACTGCTCAACCCGTAGGTCAGATTGGGTCAGGGGCAGGTAGGCTGGTCCTTACCTCTCTAACCTGGCCTAGCAACAGGGACTTGCCTAAGAAATAGCTCAGAGGAAAAGACCTGCAGCCTTAACACCCACAGAGGTGATCATGCTCAAAAGCAGCTTTCAGGGAAACCTTTGCAGAGCTGAGAGCATATCCACAGAGGGACTGTTCCTGCCACAGGACTGGGAAGACAGACTTCAAGAGAGAAGGGACAAAGACTTCGGAAAGGACAACTACGGAGCTATTTTACTGATGTGTTCCGCTATCCAAGGTGACTGTCCACCAGGCAGCTAAAAATGCAGCGTGCAGTTCCCAGGACCAAGTGAAAGGAGCCTGATGCTTAACTGAGTCATGTCTGCAGGGCATCACGCCCAAGTGGTTGCAGTCTCCGGTTCCACTTTAATGCCCTTCAGATGGCTGGGGGTGTGCAGTGCTTGGAACAGCACAGACACCTCTCCACAGATGGGCATGATACCTGGGAACAGAGGGGTCCGGACATGTGTGAGCAGAGAGGCAGGGGAATCTGTGCTTAGGGGACTCAAGAGGGGCACTTAGGAGGGAGGCCAGCACACCACCTAGGCAGGCTTGCATCACGGAAAGTTCTCCATCTTCACCTCCCTTCTCCATTCTGGGAATACACTTGCCCAGATGCCATTAGAAATGGATGGCAAAACCACGCTCACCCCCTGAATGAACAGTGCTCTGTAAAATACAATAACCACATGTTTTTTTTTTCTCTCCATGCTCCCTCTTAAGGATGTGGTTTTATCCTTCCACTCCACCAGCTGTGCCCACCTGCTAGGTGCCGTTGCATGGACACAGCCAATTTGGGTTTTTGTGGGTACTTGAGACTGAATCCACATGCAGTTTGAAGCAGTGTATCACCTAAGCAACTGGGCTGGTTCTACATACACTTCCCTCTGTGACGGGCAGCATGTCTCCTGAGCAGACGAATGGAATTAGTTAAGTTGTCTATAGGAGTTCAAGTGCAGAGGACAAACAGAAGCCTTCTCTGGGCGCCCATGGTGTGGACGGAGCGGTTGGTGGAAAACGGAGCTGATAGATCTGAAATGCCACATTTAGTAGCAGCAGTAGTAGTAATAATGGCATTATTAAGTGCCCCTGGAGTGCAATGCACTATGCTAAGCGTTTGGGACAGTACAAAAGAAGCAAAGGACATGTTTGCCTGCCCACAAGAAGCTTACAATCTGATGGGGGGAGACTCTCCAGAAACAGTATAACTTACAGATAGAGTCAATCAGAATAAATAAGTGAATATACATCCATTAAACAGAGAAGTAGCGTGCCCTAGTGGATAGAGCACTGAGAGGCAGAAGGAACTGGGTTCGAATCCTAGCTTTTTCACTTGTCTCCTGTGTGACCTTGGGCAAGTCACTTTACTTCTCTATGCCTCGGTTACCTCATCTATAAAATGGAGATTAAGACTATGAGCCCCATGTAGGACGGGGCTGTGTCCGACCCGATTACCTTATCTCTACTCCTGTGATTAGAACAGTGCTTGGCAACATAATCAAGAACTTAACAAATATCATACTTATTATTATTATACACATACATGCACAAGTGACAAGATGATATGAAGCACGTGAAAGGGCTAGAGATGTGGGTTGCAGGAAGTGTCATGCAGAGTGACAACCTGGCTAGATCTCTGACCACAGGAGGGCAATTTCCGACCCCATTCAAACCCTGGTGAGAGAGTGCAATGGGTCAAAGATGCAGGCTCTTCACAGGCTTTCAACCATAATCTGGAAAAGCAACAACTGGAGCAGTCATTTTGGCAACTGACTTGGGATGGGGAATTATCTTGCTCAAAATGAATGGATGCTGGTCTAAATGGCGCCTGGGAAAAATGACCTTTCGTCTTACCTCTCCCCCTATCTCGGCATGGACACACAGAGGCTGGAAGGGGGTGGGGGTTGGAAGGGGTTTATTTTTGCCCAAACTGCAGCCAAAGGTATTCCTTTGCTCATTTCAGTTACACTAGTAGCTCTACTTGGCTTCAGGGAAGCAGGTGCAGGGGAAGAAGACACACTCTTCAGGTCAACAAGAGCCACTGGGGGAAAATTCTTCGGCGAATTCTTGAGGATGAGCCTCTCCCTGGAGAGCTGTCAGGAAGAGACCGAGTTTCTTTCTCTGCCGGACACAGATGAAGCCTTGGTGGGCCTCAGCCCTGAAAAGCCAGACTCCGCGAGCCATGGATAGTTTGGTGTGGGATGGGCAGATCACTTAGTTTCCCGGAGAAGAGGTCTCAGAATGATATTCCCTCTGCTTTGTGGGAGGGGAAGCCAGTGGGTGCCAGATGAAGTTGGGTTTTCCTAAGGGAACTGGACCACCATTGCCCCTCAGCAATACACCTCAGACTAGACTGTGAACCTGTTCAGTACAGTGCCTGGCATATAGTAAGCATTTTACAAATACCATAATAATAATAATTATTATTATGAGTTGTCCTCCACCCCACAATCACCCAAACACTGCACCCTACTTGCTTTAGAATGAGATGTTCTTTTGCCTCTCTAGCCAGAATCCTCTGGGGACATCCCTGCAAAAAGTAGGTGGAGGAAAGCACCTGACAGAGCCAGTTTTGTTTTTCCTTCCCTTTATTCAAAGCTTTCATTTGTTCCAGACCCTAACAGCTCTATTTTTGTTCTAAAGAGTTTAGGTTTTGTATATTTAATTGCAGCTCCCGGGCACTGTTCTGTCCTTTTGTTTTCCACACAAGAACAAAGTAATTCCACAGAGTATTACTATAATTACTGCAAATGGAGAGACAGGGTAACTCTGGGGCTGAGCACAGGGCAGGAGTCATCATCATCATCATATTCAGGAGAGGGTGGGATGAATTACAATGTCAGCCCTGCCTCTGATTTGCTTTCCCAGAGATGGGGGCAAAGCAGTTACCATCTCCTTCTCTCTCATCTGCCAAGAGGAAACCATCCCCGGCTGGGATGGAGATTAAGACTCTTTCTGTTCCTTCCCATCTTCCTCTCCCCATCACCCGCTGTCCTCATCTACTCCCAGTCAAATAACCTGGAGCTCCATTTTCAAAATTCCTAAAATCCCACCTCCTTCAGGAGGCTTTCTCGGATTAATTCACCACACCCCAGTCACGGCAGCCCTAGCATTTACGTATGTCACTCCCAAAGGGTCACTCTTAAGTCTTCTAGGTGCAGTGGTGGCCTACCATTTTCCCGGTGACTTCCCAGAGGACTAAGTCGAGGCATTTTCCATATTCTTGGGAGACCCATTTGCAAAAGCAAACTCGATACAATTTTCAATCAGCTTAGCAGTCACACACCTCTTCATTCCTCCTTAGGGAAATAAGTATTTATAGTAATTACCTAACTACCACCTCCCACACTACTTGTCATTTTATTCTCAGTCGTACAGTAGAAAGAAACCTGATGAACATTTTCCACAATCAAAGGCGTCCTGGATCATTTTATGTGGCATTTTCAGGGACCTCGTGAGTTTTAGGGAATATATTTTGAAGTGATGGGCATAAAAGGTAAATTCCAAAATCCAGTATTCCTGGTAAGCTGCTGAAACTATTAGTAGGACTAGCTAAATACAGAGTTATCCTGGCTTTGTCTTGAGAGATCCTTTACAAACTATAAGCAGAATTCAGTCATTTTTCCTCCGGGAAATAACACCAACTTTGCCAAGAACATACCCATAAATGAGAAGTTAATGCTCATCATAAAGTGTTGGATACAGGAAAATCAGAAAGAACATATTATCCCCATTTTACAGATAAGGAAATGGAGGTACTTAGAGATAAACACTTGAGCAAGGCCACACCACAGGTAAGTAGCAAAGATAGAATGAAAATTCAGACCTCCAGGTTTCCTGCCCAGATTACTTGTTTCTCCCCATCCTCCTTTACAGACTAGGAAACTGAGGCACAATAATGTTGACTTGCCCAAGATCACCCAGCAGTCCAGTGGTAGAGCCAGGACTAGAAGCCAGGGATCCTGCCTCCCAGAGCCATACTTGTTCCATTGAACCACACTGCTTTTCGAGACTATTGCCTCTGGCAATAATGCACTCCTCTATTTGTTATAGCTTTTTAATTATTTTTATTGCAGCTATTATTTTTTCCCTATGTGCCTGTCTTGTCCCTCCACTCCTGATGGAGTGTGAGACCCCACTGGGACAGAGACCATGGCTGAGGAACTGTCTTTGATTTCTTCTCAGTTTTTAGTAGATTGTCCTTCACAGAGTAAATGCTCAGTACATGCCAAAGCAATCAAATATGAAAGAAGAGAAAGAGGAGGAGAAAGAAGACAAGGAAAAGGAAGAAGAGGAGGAGGAGAAAGAGGAAGAAATGAAGCAGTGTGGCCTAGTGTAAAAAGCATAGGCTTGGAAGCCAGAGGACCTGTATTCTGCCAATTGCTTGCTTTTATGACCTTAGGCAAGTCACTTAAATTCTCTGAGCCTACGTTTTCTCAACTGTAAATGGGAATTAAATACCTATTCTCCCTCCTATTTAGACTGTGAGCCCCATTTTTTTTTTTAAATGGCATTTGTTAAGTGCTTACTATGCGCCAGACACTGCTCAAAGCGCTAGGGTAGGTATGAGGTAATTAGGTTGGACACAGTCCCTGTCTCACAGATGGCTTGCAGTCTTAATCCCCATTTTACATATGAGGTAACTGAAGCCCAGAGAAGTGAAGTGATTTGCCCAATATCACACAGCAGACAGATGGTGGAGCAGGGACACGGGCTATGTCTGATCTGATGAACTTGTATCTATTCCGCAATCAGAACAGTGCTTGCCACATAGTAAGAACTTAAATACAATAATAATAACAACAACGACAACAAAATGAAGGGAAACACCTGCCTTTGCCCATTTCATTTCTGACAGCGAGGCTGAAATTTCTGCTTCTGGTGGCCTGTTGGTGCTCTGATTTCTTAAGATTTGACTTATGCAAACCGCTCTCCCCCAGCTCCCCCATTTATACTAGTAACTCTTAACAGAGAGAAGCAGCGTGGCTCAGTGGAAAGAGCCCGGGCTTGGGAGTCAGAGGTGATGAGTTCAAATCTCCCTCTGCCACTTGTGAGCTGTGTGACTGTGGGCAAGTCACTTAACTTCTCTGTGCCTCAGTTCCCTCATCTGTAAAATGGGGATTAACTATGAGCCTCATGAAGGACAACCTGATGACCCTGTATCTACCCCAGTGCTCTGCACATAGTAAGCGCTTAACAAATACCGACATTATTAAGTAGACATCATACATGAATCCATGAATCCCTTTTTTGGTGACCATTTCATTTTATTATCCAATCAATGGAAAGTTAAATGGACTTGGGTTCACCTCGCATGATAATAGAACAAGCTACTTCATTTCTCTGGTTAAATCAATCAATCTATGGGTGTGCTTACTGTATGTACAGCACTTTACTAAGTACTTTGGAGAGTACAATAAAACAGAGTTGGTAGACATATTCCCCACCCACAAGGAGCTTACAGACTAAAGAAGCTGTGTTTGACAAAACAGGCTCCTATCTCACGGATGATGTCCTCCTTTCTTCTTCCCCCACCCACTTCTGCTGTGTGTACACATTTGTCAGTCAATCGTATTTACTGAGTGCTTGCTGTGTGCAGAGCACTGAACTAAGCACTTGGGAGAGTATAACAGACACACTCCCTGCCCTGTAGTCTAGAATCTACATAGTCTAGGAGTTTGAGGTTTGGGGCACATATGGAGAGCTCCAGAAGCATCCCAGCCACACCAGTTATGCCGTGCAGCTCTCCTAGTTGGCACTTGGTGTTGGTTTCTGTTGCTGGTCACGTGGATGGCCCTGCCATTCTTCTTTCTCTAGTGTCCTGCCCAGCTGGTATGACCTTGGCAATGATCAGAGACCAGATGCCTCGTTCCGGTCTGCGTGTCTCCAGCCGAGACTCACGGGGCTGCGAGTCTGTCCTGAATTTGGGCAGCCGTGACACAAACTCCCGGGTTTGCTCTGGGTAGACCTCCCTGGAATGTCGGCTCTGCGCTTCTCTCCTGATTGGCTTTCATTAGCTTTTCTGAGCAAAATCTCCCCTAGGAAAGGTCATTTGATACCCTCTAATAGCTAGGGAGAAGAACACCTGGTCTTCGGTATTCGGCCAGGCAAATACTGATTTTTTTTTTAACTGCATGAAGGAAATTTTGAGCGGCTTCAGTGTGTTTGCCTGGAGAGAGAAACCCATTGGAATATATGACATTGATCTTTCAATGGCTTATCCTGGGCACATTTCAGAAACTACATAAAGGACTGGAAATTCCTTGAGGGCAGATATGGTGTCTACCAACTCTACTGTACCCTCCTGAGTGCTTAGCACAGCGCTCAGCACAGAGTACTCAATAAGTACTATGGATTGATTGATTTGGGGGCATTTGATAATTGCCCCATCCTCAACCCCACAGAACCTTATAATAATAATAATAATAATGGTATTTGTTAAGCTCTTATTATGTGCCAAGCACTGTTTTAAGTACTAATGTATATATCTTGAAATTATGTATTATAAATTATTCATTTATATTAGTATCTGTCTCCCCCTCTAGCCTACATACTTGTTGTGGGCAGGGTATGTGTCTGCCAACTCGTTTGTATTGTACTCTTCCATGCACTTAGTACGGTGCTCTCCACATAGTAAGTGCTCATTAAATATCATTGATTGATTGAATGAATCCGTGTGTATAGAATTCCTTGCAAAGCAACCAAGGATGGATCCTTCACTGCCAAACAAGGAACTAGACTGGTGGCCTCTCACTAAGTGTAGTGCTCTGCATTTAGTAAGTGCTCAATAAATACCATTGATTGATTGAATGATTGATTGACTGGGATGAGCAGGAGCAAAGGGAAGGGGGTGAAGAAGATGATGTTACAATGGACCATTAATACTTGAGGGTTTCCAGGAAATCGATGACAGTTCTGGGAGCAGAGTCATTTTAAAATCTCTTCCCCTAGAAGAGCAAATCAAAGAAATGTAAACAAAGGGGAAACCTGTCTAGCATTAAGAGAGGGAAAACCAGCAGGGGACACCAGGAAAATTTGAGATAAATACATAGTTCAGTCAAGGGGGCAATAGTATCTCCACACACTCCTGGGGAAACCACAGCTTGGATATTATAAGTCAGGCAGCTCATTACCGGAAGAAAAGATCAGAGGGAGTTCGAAAGGAACGTGAATGGAAGTGAATGTGTTGTTTAGCGAGGGCTATTCAAGGGGGATATGGTTGTGGTTTACAAGTAACTGAGAGATGTAAACATGAAATAGGAATTGTATTACTAGCTGCTCCGAGGAAGAAAAGGAGAGTTTGGACCAAATGACCTTACTCTTGGAAACTAGTGGATTGCATCTCAGCATTTCCAAGCGAGATAGGACATGGGCAGAAATAAACAATGGAAAGTTACCCAGAGGAATGAATTTAACATTAGCCTCCAAGAAAAGGACTACTTTTGCAGTGCAACATTTTACCTTAGGACCACATTTCCTTGCTCATGTGTTTCTCAAGGTTACCTCTGAGTCACTGTCCTGAAGAAGGTTATTTATACACCTCCTGCCATGATCATCCCTTTTGTTCCAAATCCATTTTCCCTCCCAGTCCTATGAGTTCTCTTCTGTTCTTCACTTCCAGGACAAGCTTCCTGACAGGGATCTCACTTACGCTGTCCCTACACATCCTGAGTTTTCTTGCAACCATAAACCCTGATACCGGCCCAGTGGGATAAGAAGGGATCTGGCAATCAGGCAACCTGGGTTTTCATCTTGGCTCCACAAACAAAAGATTGCCTGCTGGGGCTTTGCCACTTATTATAGACACATTCAATTATTTGATTTTTTAGTGGTATTTCTTCAGCATTTACTGAGTCAAATACTATTCTAAGTGTCCGGGTAGGTACGGGTCACTTGGGTTGGACGCAGTCTTCGTAGGAGGGAGAACAAGTATTGAATCCCCATTTTAACTGTTGAGGAAACTGAGGCACAGAGAATTCAAGTGACTTGCCCAAGGTCACACAGCAAGTGATTGCCAGAGTTGAGATCAGAACCCAGTTCCTCTGACTCCAAGGCCCATGCTCTTTCCACTAGGTCATGCTGCTTCCCTATTACTCAGTATTACTCTATTTACTCTGCATCTTTCTGCCTGCCTTCCCCCATTAGAATTTAAGCTCCTAGTGGGAAAGGAATTTGACACTTTCTAGTACAGTGCAATACACCCAGTGGGTGCTCAATAAATGCCTGCTGCTCCTTTCCCAACTTCTCTTTCCCAACCCAGCACTTGGCATTATCCTCAATTCAACTCTCTCATACAACCCACATATTCATTCTGTCACCAAATCCTGTCAGTTCAAGCTTCACGATATCACTAAAATCCACCCCTTCCCCTCCATCCAAACTGCTACTCTACTGATCAAGCACTTTTTCTATCCTGCCTTGACTACTGCACCTGCCTTCTCATTGACCTATCTGCCTCCTGTCTCTCCCCACTCCAGGGTCCTATCACTTGGGATTTCTCCCTAGCCGTGCGATTTCCACAGGGATTTTTAACCAACGGCACAATGTTTTGTTAGCCCACTGCATTACAGTTAGTGTTGTCATTTTCCATCTTTTGTGGGAACAGTTTGTTTCGGGCCCAGGACTGTTCCTGATCTGGAAAATCCACTTCTCCAATTTGTAAGGTCTCTTGGAATCCTATTTGTATCGCTGAAGTCGTTAGTTACTCATTTCCACCTTACCATCTGCAAACCTAATGAGCTCACAATAACTTGCCCTTCCTTCACCCAGACTTTTGATTTCAACCTTGGGCTTGATTCTACCCTAAACTAAAAGACATGCAAGTTGAGCTTTGAGTGCCAGACATGTTGTATCTAGATTGCCTGACAAATGTAATCTCCTTCAATGGTAATAACAAACCTTGTAGATAAGGAATACACAGTTGAAGCAGTGTAGCCTAGTGGAAAGAGCATGGTGGGGCTGGGAGCCAGAGGACCTGGGTTCTAATCCCAGATTTGCTACTTATCTGTTGTGTGACGATGGGCAAGCCATTCACTTCTCTGTGTCTCAGTTCCCTCCTCTGTACAATAGGGATTAAATCCTCCTTCCTCCTGGACTGCCAGCCCCAGGTGGGAGAGGGATTAGGTCCAACCTGCCTGACTTGAATCTACTCCAGTGCTTAGAACAGTGCTTGGCACCGAGTACATGCTTAACAAATACCACAGTAATAATAATGAAAAGCGGCATGGCTTAGTGGCAAGAAAATGGGCTTGGGAGTCAGAGAACATGGGTTCTAATCCCCGCTCCACCAGTTTTCTGCTATGAAAGGCGCGGTTTCTTGGAGGGGTTTTTTTCACCATCGCCCGTGTCCAGTCGTATTCATTGAGCGCTTGCAAAGTACGATTCGGCAACAATTTGATAGCCCCTATCCACGTTTAGACTGTGAGCCCGTTATTGGGCAGGGATTGTCTCTATCCGGTGCCCAGTTGTACATTCCAAGCGCTTAGTACAGTGCTCTACACATAGTAAATGCTCAATAAATACTGTTGAATGAATGAATGAATGTGACCTTGGGCAAGCCACTTAACTTCTTTGTGCCTTACCTCAACTGTAAAATGGGAATTAAGACTGTGAGCCCCACATGGGACAACCTGATTATCTTGTATCAATCCCAGAGTTTAGAACAGTGTTTGGCATATAGTAAGCGCTTAACAAATGCCATCAACATTATTATTATTATTAATAATGGTTATCATTTTTATTATGCATTCCATCTAGACTTCAGTAAGACTCTGGATTTGCACCCCAGGAAATCTTTCACTGTCCATGAGGAAAGGGAGCCTTAGTCTGGCAGTACAGCTGGCTCAAGGGTCCCACCCAAAGAGCAGTCGTCGATGCTCAGAGCTAGCCTCGGGGGATATATTGAGTAGCAATCCATGGAGATTGGGTCTAGGACCAGTTCTGTTCAATGACTTTATTGATCACCTAAACCAAGGAATCAAGTGTGCTCTGCAGATTTGCAGATGAAACAGATTTGGGTGGGTTGCTAACACTTGGGCCATTTTTCTGACACGCCTCACAAATCAGGATGAAAATTCAATAGGGACAAGGGCAGAGTGGAGCACTTAGGGACTGAAAAAGAATCCAAGTACTAGATTGGGGATGACTGTGGCTAGACACAAGTACTGTAGAAAAAGACCTGACGGGGAGAGGAGTGGGGAGGAAGTATAAAGAGGAAATGGAGATAGAAGGGCAAAGAGGGAGGGGGCACAGTTTACTAGAAACTGAGTGAGAGTAACGATGCAGTGACCTAATCACAAACATAGGTTTTCTGACTCTTAGAGACATGTTTTTTTCTACTAGGCCACTCTCCTCTCTTCTATACTTTGCTAAGTTGCTCTCTCTGACTTCCCAAATAGACACTTGGGTCTTTTCCCTGCCATTGTAGAGGGCAGTGTGGCCTAGTGGACAGAGCAGATGGAGTCAGAGGACCTGCGTTTCAATCCCGGCTCCACCAACTGCTGGTTGTATGACCTTGGATAAGTCACTGCCCTTCCTCTATGCCTCCAGGGAATGGGACTCCAATACTGTTCTCCTGCTTAGACTGGGAGCCCCATGTGGGACAGGGACCGTGTCCAATCCGATTAGCTTAGAATAGCATTTGATTAATATTAAGCACTTAACAAATACCATAATAATACTAATGATCATTATTAGACTCTTCTGTTTTTGATGCAAGGTGGAAAGCTTCAAGAATGACCATCACGCCCATTCCCCAGCAGGGATCCTGGGTCACTGGCCCCACAGGGCTGGACCAGATGGACCCAGCTCATTCAAGGCAGCCTGCCCTGAACTCAGCCCTGGCATCCACAGTCCGATGCCTGGTTGCCATGGTAGGGTGCCTGGCAGTCCCATTATGACCTAGTTCCTTGCCCACACACAATATACTGAGCAGAAGTCGGGCCCTGCACAAATTCACCAAGCTGCCCAAAAATAACCTGATGGTTATCCAAAGACGCCGGCATAAGCTCTTAGCACTGGAGAGTACTGCACTGAGCAGGATTTGTTCCTACCTACGGCAAGTCAGCGGGCCATGGAGAATGAAATCCTTTTCCAACTGGGAGATTAACCCCTGAAATTTTAACTCTGCTGATGCCTAAACTCATTTTCGATTTTTTTTTTCTTTAGCCATTTTCAACACTGCCATAAGCCAACTCAACAGAGTATATTCAGACCACAGGAAACACCTGCCTTTGAAGTGATGCTTCAGTGGCTCTCCCTGTATTGGTAAAGAATGGATTATAGTCAGGGTCTCTGCAATATTATCTTCCTGCCTGCAGGGGAAGTGGGATTTTCTGCAGTAAATTAAGGCTGGTCCTGCTAGGCAATAAAACATGGAAATGACCCCGAAGGCAGAGGCCTAGTTTGGGTCCTTTGCATTCTTCATTTCCACAAAACACCACAATTACATTTGCAGAGCACAATGCCTTTGTGTACCTCTCAGGAGTTCCAAGTTCCGTGCACGTAGCAAATAAGTATGACTTGCAAGAGCACGAAATAGGTATTATCAAAGCATTTTACACACGGATACACTAAGGCACTAGGAGGTTATACAAAACACCCAAGGCCACGGAGTGAATCAGGATCAGAGTTTGAGAAGAGAAACAAGGAATGCAGACCTCACTTTCCAATTTCCCCATCACTGGTCAAAAACCAACCATTTCCCCCAAAGCAGTCAGATGAACTTCCCCCACCTTCTAGTTCATGTTTTTAAATGAATGAGGTGCATTTTTCCTAAATGTACAGCATGTAAACTAAAATCAGTGCTCAAAAAGGCAGATCTGTGGCTTTTTCAAGGGACATGTACCAATTTGGGGAAGGGAGTGAGGGATGAGATAGTAAAATACGGAGGATCCTTCCAGAACTAAGTTTATCTTTTCTTTGACCTAGGAAAACTTTGCTGGAATACTGTTTCCATAACGTTATTCATTCTCTTCTCATGAGTCAAACAAACTTCTTGAGATTCAGTAATCTTCTCAGAGGATGGTTTCCTGTGAGCGTTTAATACAAGCTGATTAATGATAATTCAGTAAATGAGGCCATTCCTGCATTTTGAACAAATACTTGTTATTCTCAGCAAATATTCAACATGGATACATAGCTCGTAATTTGGAATGCCTGACTGCAGTCTTCACTGGTACCGCTTGCTCCATGAAGGGTAAGAAATAAATCGGTTCACCTATTTTTCACTGGGTAAACACAGAAAGTTTAGTGGATTCTTTTTGGATTTCCTTCCTGAGCATTTGGTTAGGTGGTGTCCTGTATAATTTAGTTTAGGTCCAGGGATCAGGGGAGTGGTAATTAACAACTTGCTTAACAAGCTTTTCATTGGCTTAGGCAGAGGGCTTCTCGGGCCCAAGTTTTTTTGAGACACACTGTCCCAGGAATGCCATCTGGAACTTGCAATTTCTGGGTCCTCCATTCTCAGAAACCCGCTGTGGTG
Organism: Ornithorhynchus anatinus; assembly: GCF_004115215.2. NCBI lineage: Eukaryota > Metazoa > Chordata > Mammalia > Monotremata > Ornithorhynchidae > Ornithorhynchus > Ornithorhynchus anatinus. The sequence continues at coordinate 4,987,323 of NC_041740.1, read as the reverse complement.
GGGGAGAGAGGAGAGGGAAGGAGGGCAGAGGAGGAGGTGAGGTCGAGCCCTGTTCCTGATGGCCTGGCACAAAAGCACAATCTGAGCCACTCGTTTCTGCAAGGCTGTGACTCAGTGGAGGCAGCGGGTACATTGCAATAGAGGCGCTGCCAGCACGGTGACCACACAGGTCTCCCACTCCACTCATTTCTTTGCAATTTGGAGGCAATTTGGGCAATAATTCCACTTCCCTGTGAAGGCAAGGTAGCAAGAACAGAGCAGGAGAACTCCATGTGCAAAATCCTCTCATCCAACCTTATGGAGAAGAGCCCCAGAGAGCAGGGCCTCCAAGGATCTCAGACCGAGGCTGATCTTAGGAATGAGGGTGAGAATTGGGCCCTTGGCTGACAAAGGGGAGCCTGGTGTTGCCCTCGAAGAGCTTCCTCCCTCCAGTCCACGGCAGTCCGACTCCCAAAAGGCTCTGACAACCATCGGCACCACTCACACACTCACTGTCCGGCAGCAGCAGGCCTCACTCCACCCAACACACCACAAGTTTTCCTAGGCAGCAGGATGGCCTTACTCCACCCCACAGCCGGCTAGGCCTGTAAAGGGTGATGAAGACTATGAGCCCCCATGTGGGACAGGGACTGTTTCCAACCTGCTTATTTGTATCTACCCCAGGGCTTAGAACAGTGCTTGGCCCATAGTAAGCACTTATCAAATACCGTAATCATTACTATGGCTCAGTGGAAAGAGCCTGGTCTTGGGAGTCAGAGTTCATGGGTTCTAATCCCAGCTCTGCCACTCGGCAGCTGTGTGACTGTGGGCAAATCACTTAACTTCTCTGTGCCTCAGTTCCCTCATCTGTAAAATGGGGATCAACTGTGAGTCTCACGTGGGACAACCTGATTACCCTGTATCTACCCCAGCACTTAGAACAGTGCTTTGCACATAGTAAGCGCTTAACAAATCCCAACATTATTATTATTATTATTATTATTAGGCCACTGACTGCAACCCTCCAGCCTGCCAACAGAGGGTGCCGAGCACTCGCTCTATGCGCAGGGCAGTACCACGGGTAATGGCAACTTCCAAGGGAAGGGGAAGATCCAAATCACCCCCCAAGGAGCTTTCGGTCAATCAATCAATCAATCAATCGTACTTATTGAGTGCTTACTATGTGCAGAGCACTGTACTAAGTGCTAGGGAGAGTACCATAAAAAGACACATTTTCTGTCCACAGTGAGCGTTCGCCCTATCGGGAGTTCAGCTAAAGCCGTAAAATACCCGAAGTAGAAGCGTGAAGCCCATCAAAGTGACATAAGGTCAGGAAATCTCATCCAAAGTGGGATGTGATGATTGTCTCACTAGGTAAGGATATTTTTGTCTTTAGATCAGAGTGAACCGGTAGGCAGCAGAACAGCAGAGTGCTACAAATCTCAAACCTCTTACCGCATCCGGTGAGTGTTGGAGCCACCAGATTTTGGAAGCAATTACTTGCAATAGTATTTAGGGCATGTGCAGAGCACTAAGTTAAACTCTTGGGAGTACAACTGAGTAAGAGACTCAAACCCTGCCCAGGGGAACTCAACATCTGAATTCCAGGCAGTGTGTTGGTTAAAGAGAGACTTTCTCCAAGGCTTCTGCCACACTGATGACCGCGAGGTGGGGTGAACTCCTCCTGACAGCAAGCCTCACGTTCATATCTTGGGGTTGAAATCTTTCCGGAAGGAGGATTCACATGATGAACCCGGCTTTTGCCAAGCCCCGTGTCTCCTGGCTTCCAGAGAGTAGGACCGGCCCCAGCCGCCTGAGTCAGCCATTTGACTGATGATGTGGAAGCATCGGCAAGTGCAAGACCACACTGTCGAGCCCCAGATAATAAATATTGTAATTTGCATTTGATTTTTTGTCTAAGCGCCCAAGGCTCAGTGATGGATGCATTTTTTAAAACCAAATACTGAAATAACGGCGAGAGTGGTAAATATGTTGCTTGCAGTAATGACAGGGAGATTACATTTCCATGGATTTAAAAAATGATTTTGGCTGGTGTAGGCCCATTTAAATAGGAGAAGTTGGAAAAGCAATGATTTTGTCTTTATCTTTGGCAAATGAGTTTTCCATCAGATTACATTTATTAATGGGCATCAGTATGGTCCAGGGACAGGAGAATTGGGATATGAGTTGGGAGATTGCCTCCCAGCTCTGCGGGATTCTGGGAAATTATCTGCTCTCTCTACGGCTTCCTAACTCCCAGGAATACTGTGAAAACAATGATGGAGAAGTCATCCTCCTCATCAGTGATACTTATAGAGCACCTACTGTGTGCGAAGCACTGAACTAAGCATTTTGGGGAGTACGACCTATGCAAGATATATGATCACGTCCTCCAGGTGTAGTTTACCATCTAATGGCCTAAGAATGTGACAGAAATTTAGGATTCTGTTTATATTTATCTAGCACCCACAGATTTGTTGTGAGCCAACCCTACTCCTGTTCAGTACTGAATGCCGGGTGGCTCTTTGACTAGTTTGTTCATAAAATCAACTCCCTTCTACCAGTTATCATGGGGAGCTGTGGGTGTGTGCATATTTAAGGACAAGGTGAGCACTGGATTTGGCCAGCTGACAAAAATTACCATCTTCCTCATGGAAGAATGGGCTTCTGATACATATTGTTTACCCCGGATCATAATTAAAAAGCATCTATTCTTGTAATGCGGTGTAATCGGTGTGGCAGCAATGCATCTGTAATCAGTAATTCTGCAAACTCGCTTTGCATTTAAAGGGATTTTTTTCCCTCTCTTTTTGTTAGAGGCAAAGATGTCTCGATGCAATAACGCTATCTCTCACACTGAACAGTACCAGCTATTCTTTAGACAACAACCGAAACGAAGCAGTAAGCACATTCCTCCAAGAGGTCACCTGACTCAATTGCAAATGAAAGTCATCTAGTATTTTTTGGAGTGTGAAGACCTACTGCTCAGTCAAAGTCTGTGTTGTTAGTGAGATTTTTTTTCCATAGTCAGCAGGTTGGTAGATCACTATGGTATTTTAGGGCTGGTGCGTCATATGCCGAAAAATCTAAAGCTCACATCATTTGTCTCGAGGCTTCAGTCCATTCAGAAAGGTATTCAAAACTGCTCACTGGTTTTGTTCCTTTTAAAGCAGGGGCAGGAGTGGACGTGCACTCACATTCAATGAAACTGACTGTTTTCTCTCCACTAGTTTAATTCAATTACGGCAACAGATACGGCCTCCTAGCTCCGAATCTGGCCATCTATATTCATCATCTGGAAAATGGGGATATCCAGCCTGACCTTCCGCATGATTCCATTGAGAGTAATAATGGGCCGACATGATTATAAAGCACTTTGTGAAAAGAATGTGTCATCGAATTCTTATTAGGTAGAATAACAATTCATATCCCCTAGCATGCTCTGCAGTTCTGAAGGCCGCTCCTGGTTTTCAGTCTGCCCAGGATAAACAGATTCCCCGGGTCCTGGCATAATTATGGGCCGGTCAGCCAGGACAGGGATAACCTCGTTGCCCTTTTCCATCTCAGCTTTTTTAATTGAAAGAGCCAGACGTAGCTTTCCTAACCTGCCCAAACTAATTAATCCGCCCGCAGCTGCTGTGTGGCAGCACGGAGCTGGGAGAGTCTTGAAAGCATTCAGGAACCGGGCCACTGGCTCTCAGGATTTGCAGATGGTACATTATGTGTATGCAAACCACCAAGGGCTTCCTTTGCCTTTCAGTTTTCCTCCTCAGCCAAAACCAGCTGGGGCTTTCTCCCTCCTTGACCGGGAATGGCTCTCACCTCCAATCCCCACACGGGACAGCCAGATTAATAATGATCACTTTGGTATTTAAGTGCTTCCTCTGTGCCAAAGCCCCACGCTGAGCACTGGGGTAAATACTAGACAATCTAACCAGGCACAAGTCCCGGTTCCACATGGGGCTGCTGAGCAAAGAGACGAGAGCGGGTAGCTAATTCCCATGTTAAAGAGGAGGAAATGGAGGCTCAGAGAGGGTGACTTGCCCAAGGTCACACAGCAACCCGGTGGCAGAACAGGACTAGAACCTGGGTCTCCTGACATCTCATCCCATGCTCTTTTTGTATTCATGCTTCCCAAAGCAGCCCCAATACCATGTAAAAGCAGATTTCTCCTCCCCCTTTGCCTCATCTGTTTCTCCCATCTCTAGCCTCTTCATCATCTTATGTTTACTAAGTGTCCATCGGTGTCACCCCACACTTGCCAATGAACCCATCGGTGATCCTAAGAAATGCACCGTTCAGGTTGAGCCGAGTCTTCTCCTGAATGAAGCCCAGGCTCTAAACAATAGAAGCCAGATTTCCCAAGTGGCTTCAAACTGGCAACTGAATTTCCTCCTCATGGCTGTTTCAGAGCCAGGCACTGATGTGATTACACACCCAAATTAAGGCTCAGAAGAGTGGGAGGCAAAGTTTGGCATTTGGAGGATATGATCAATGAATGAATGGTATTTACTGGACACTCGATTCAGTGGCCTGGTCCCCCATTTCCCATTCAAGAGACATGGAGGATTATCATACTGCCCTCAAAATGGTGGATGCAAATTTTGGAAGGATTCAAAAGGATTCGTATGTCCTTTAGTTATCAAACTGGATTAAATCTCTCCATTTCTTCACTGGGAGACCCTTTCGATAAAGGTGAGGTCAGTCAGTCAATTGTATTTATTGAGTGCTTACTGTGTGCAAAGCGCTTAGTACACTGCTTGAGAGAAAACAATATAATAATGGTCCAGTGGAGAGAAAGCAGCACGGCCTATTGGGTAGAGCATGTGCTTGAAGTCAGAAGGACGTGGGTTCTAATCCCAGCTCTGCCGCTTGTATGCTGTGTTACCTTGGGCAAGTCATCTGGGCCTCAGTTACCTCATCTCTTAAATGGGTATTAAGACTGTGAGCCCCATGTGGGACATGGACAGTGTCCAACCTGATTAGCTTGCATCTACCCCAGTGCTTATAACAGTGCCTGACACACAGTAAGCATTTAATAAGTACCATAAAAAAAGATGCTGTTCCTCTCTGTAATACAGGGGCATCAGGCTCTGCCTTTGTCTTGCAAGCTGACAGGAAATAACTGACCAGTTAGGAAGGTGTGCGAATCTCCTTTGGCCATAGGAAAACAACCAGCAAATTCCTTCTTGGCAAACGGCCCCCTTGCCGGCTGAAAGAATCAATTTGCCTTCCAACATAATTGCACATCTGTGGGGTAGCCAGCTAACCTTTAGGGTCAAGGAACATCATCGTCACCCTTTCTCTTCTCTTGTGAGGATTCCAGCCCTCGGGTCTGTGTCACTTTTCTAGGAGAATGGGGCTTCTAGATCATCTTTAGAAAAGTTCCTACTCTCGTATTTGTTAGCGTATTTGTCTGCTGCACCCTTATTGCTGAGCCACAATTACTATTCTGACGGATGGTTTTCCCAGCCTGGCATTCGTTTAACCTGCCATATTATGTGGGCAACATCCTGACACCAATGCACCATTTATGGTAAGGCAATGGGACTGGGGTCATTAAGGGGGCAGCTTTTCCCCTTTATTTTCAGAGCTGATATATCTGGTGTATTCTCAGTGTGTGCTTGAGTGATTGTAATATTTTAACTGCATCCCAAGAAAAACAGCCCTAAGGAACAAGGTTTTTTTTTTTTAATTCTTTTCTTTAACCCACATTCCCACAGTTCAGGATATCCTGGTGGTTACTAAAACTAACCACACAGCCTGGGGAATTGGATTCTAGTGTTTCCCCCTCTGCTCTTCCTACCCAAACTTAATGAAGTATACTGCAAGGCAGGCAATTTTCCCCCTAACAAGCCTGCCTTCCAATTCCAATATTAAATACTCATTAACCACAAAAAAATAACTGCAACTTTTCATTTCAATGACAAGCAACTGTCATTTGTAACCACAGAGTGGAAGAGGATGTCTTTTTCCCCCCTCAGTGTTTTTTGAGAGGCGGGCAAAATGTTAACTCATTAAACTTTTTGGTATTACTTGGGGGGGGGTATATTAGAGTGAACCCATTTTACTTCTGGGTAAATAGTTTCTTTGATCCCAACCGACCTGTCCAAATTCAAGGGAGTCAGAAGCTTTGGTAGAAGTGGCATCTGGGGTTTTGAAGGCATGCCAAACCTTCACCTGGTCTTTCTTCCTGACTGTAGATAGAATCCCATCTAACATGCTTCAGGAATATGTGAGTCTTCATCTCCCAGCTGAGCCATGCCACTGGAGTTGGGGAAGTCAAGGGACTCAATGATTCAGTTTTGTCCCACCATCTAGTAGAACTGGTCCATAGCCAATTATTGAGTTTGATTTTGCAACTTGTTCATTCAAATACATCTAATAATTGGGATTTCTGGATAAGCTAGACTAGTAGAAAGAACAAGGCCTGGGAGTCAGGGGACCTGGGTTCTAATTCTGGTTCCGCCCCTTGCCTGCTGTGTGACCTTTGGCAAGTCATTTAGCTTCTCTGGGCTTCAGTCTCCTCCTCTAAAATGAGGATTCAATGCCAGTTCTCCTTCCCCCTTCTACTCTGAGCCCCATATGGGACAGCAGCTATTTCTGACCTGATTGTCTTGAGTCTACCCCAGAGCTTAGCACAGAGTAAATGTCTATCAAGTACCACGATTATTATCATTATCATCACTACTATTGTTAATAATAATAAAGAGATTGGCTCTGTTGACTTAAAACAACCAAATGAAAAAACCTCAATAAATGCTGGAAATTAAACTCCAGCTGAGTTTTCAATGCTTAGCTTTGACGTCATCATCAGAGCAGTAGTAGTAACATTAGTAATAGGAATACTAATTATAGGAATAGGAATACTAATTATAGTACTTACTGAGCACACATTTAGTGCAAGGCACACTATTAAGGGTCTGGAAAAATACAACACAAGCCCAAGGTGCTCTTCCCACAAAGTGAGTGCCCCATGTGGGACAGGGACTATGTCCAATCTACTAATATCGTATCTACCCCAGTGCTCAGTATACAGTACTTAGTGCCACAATCACTAAGGAGCTTACACTCAAATCGAGGAGACAGACAAGATCTTTGGGCTCACTGGAGGGAGAGCAGCTGCTAAAACTGCCAACCTGGAATCTTCACCCAGATGACGTACAAACTAATTTGCTTTGGCTTATTGTGTGTTTCAATTATGTTACTGCCATATGCGATACCCAATTTACGTTAGATACCCCAAGAGGACCATAGGAAGGTGTACTTTTTGCCGCCTGACGTCACGGACTTTCTCGTGTTTGTTTTTTCGTTTGGATGAAAGTTTTGCTCAATGGATGATAAATATTAGATGGGCCAATTGAAATGGGTCAAACATGCATTCTCCCTTTCCAGAGTTAAAAGCAGATCTCTCTGCAATTTAGCTAACAAGTCTCAAAAATGGGAACTATCCGGATGCCATCTAATGGGTAATATTGTCAGATTAGAAATCTTGGGTTTGTTGATGCCCCTTGCTAATGCACAGAGGACCTCAGACATCTTGACAGCTCTAAATAGGCAGTGCCAACATTTTGACTCTCAGCCCTGCCTCTAGCCCTTACCTTGCAGCTTAGTCTCATCTCTTGCCAATATCTCTTAGCTCGTTCAACTTTCCAGTGAAGTTTCTGCTTATCTTTCACTTTTCCATTTTGAGGGATTCTCAATCATTATGAATGTTTCCTGGCTTATCACGTTCATGTTTCCCTGTGTCTGTGTTGATCAGCCATCACTACAGCAAGGTGCACAGCACCACACAGACACTGTGATTTATCTGGTTTATTATATTTTAAGATTCCCAAGGGAATCTACTAATAATGATTGTGGTATTTGTTAAGCGCTTACTATTCTAAACACCAATGTCAGTACAAGACAATGATGTCAGATACAGTTCAACTAGAAAGGACTATGTCTTGTAATACTTCTGTAACTTCCCACAATGCCTAATACAATGCTGTGTATCTAGTGTACACCTAATTAGGGTTGATATTCATCGACTATATTTGATCTCTCCCATTAGTCCTAAATTGGCCTTCAATCCTGCCACTTTCTGCAATTATGTCTAAAATCCGTCTCTCCTGCCTTATTCCACATCATAACTTACTGCCACAGCTATCTGTATTCTTTGTACCCATCCTCTCTGGCTGATGTCAAAAAATTCTGCTGAAATCCAAATCATCTCCTGCTTCACTCCCCTTTCTAAACCATAGCGGTCGCCGTGCCTGGCCTTCACATGTGAAGCCCGTTGCTTCGATCCTGCATTCCTTTTGGAAGGTTATCATCCTAAAAATAGGGATCATTTCTTTAGAGTCGCCTGCACTAGATTGGTCATGGAGGTTCTATATTAGTGCCTCAAATGAAATGGCAATAATAAAAGACGGCAGGTAAAATATTCTCCTATTTCAAAGCTCTAGGAGCTCATAAATCTGCTTTGATGTCACATTTCTAAAAGAATTAACACTAAATCACCCCCACAAATTTGTTTTCCTTAGAGCCATCCCCTCCTCCAGTTCATTCTGGATGATTTTCCCTATTTTATTCAATTCAGAAGCCCTGATGATCACAATTACTGAATCAATGAAAAATGTTGATCCTGCATAGCAACCGTGGATAATTAGATTGACGGTAATATCACATGCCATAAAATTGGATGTTACCTCTTAAATAGTTTTTTAATTCAATAATAAAAATGATTAAACATTCTTAATATTTATTCATCTCAGTGAAGACGGAAAAGATGCAACGTTAAAGGCAAATTATGCTCTTTTGCCAACATACTGACAGTAAATTGTTCCTTTAACTGGCAAGAAAATTTCATTGCTGAGACCTTAAGGTTGCCAGGATTGGAACACGACACTGCTCACCCCACTGCTTTATGCATCCAGGAAAGGGTTGTGGGGAAAATCCTGCCAGACATTTACCAAACAGGAACCCAATTTTCTGGCTTCTACTTCCTTATGACATTACCGTTTGAAGCAGGGTTGCCAAAATGCAAACTAGTTTTGTTCCCTATTATCTAAGGAGCGAGGGGGTCAGAGTCCTGATACCACTGCCTCACTACTGTGGTGTGATTCCCAGGTGGCAATTTGGAGTTTCCAACCTAAATTCCTGGGCTCCAATGAAATCATTCAAATGCCACCAAATTTTATCAGCCCCTTTTCAGAAATCACTATTTTTTTTGGAAGTTTCTCAGGGGGTGGGTTGGGTGGTAAGGCATCGTTGGGGCTGCCAGCGTTTTCTGCAACCCTGGAATATCAGAGCAGACATAACCCACCATGACCCATTTCTATTCTTGCCAGAACTGCTTAGGGACCTCAAAAGTGCCATTGGAAAAAAAAAGGTGAACACTCTAGCCCTGCTCAATAACTTACTTCCAATACTCTTTATCCTGTTCACCATCAGGTGTGCCTCTGTGAAATTTTCTGATGCAAATTCCTTTGGACCAATTTGCGTTGATATAATCATAATCATCATAATCAACACCACCATTTCCTGAGCTCATACTGTGTGCCGAGCACTGGTAGGTGCTTCAGAGCATATGCTAAAAAGTAGGAGACGAAGTCCCTGCTCAAGGAACTTATGGTCTAATGGAAGAGACAGGTAGATATAAATTACCGATAATAATGATGCTATAAAGGATTCTTCTATATGCCAAAGCACTGGAGTGCAGGCAAGATAATCATATCAAATATGCAATAGCTAAAAGAACAGAAATCAAAGATACAAAATAGGACAACACAAATTAGTAATTAAAGAAAGAGATAACAAATTGAAAGCTGGGCACATGAATGTGCTGAAGTGCTGATGTGGAAGGGCAGGGTTATTTATATTATTGGCCAGAAGGGGACAGAGAAAGCTTTTCAACTGACTGTCTTAGGGGATGATGGAATCACTAATGTTGAGCAGCCATAAACAGGCTGGATTCCAAACTCCATTCCACCCCACTTCATTTTCACCTCAGGGAAGCCTGGTTGGACTAGAAGGGGCTGAGAGACTGTACCTATCCTAGAGTGGTTCCAGGGGCTGGGCGCCTGCTCAGAATAGGCCAGGATAATTCCTCCCCTCTACTACAGGAGTACCCAGAGATCACTCTACCCAGAAAGAAGCATGGCCTAGTGGATAGAGTATAGGCCTGGGAGTCAGAAGGACGTGAGTTATAATCTCTCCTTTGCCACTTGTCGGCTGTGTGACCTTGGGTAAGTCACTTAATTTCTGTAAAATGAGGATTACGAGTGTGAGCCCCATGTGGGACAGGGACTGTATCCAACCTAATAAGCTTGTAAATACCCCAGCGCTTAAAACGGTGCTTGACACATAATGAGCACTTAACAAATACCATCATTATTCTTATTTCCCTACTCCTTCCACTCCCACCCCAACCAAATCTCCTCCAACCTTGACGGCAGGGACCATACACTAGCCTTCTCAAGCATCGAGCCCAGCGGAAAGGGCACGGGCTTAGAAGTCAGAGGACTTGGATTCTAATCCTGACTCTGCCACTTGCCTGCTGGGTGACCTTGGGCAAGTCACTTAACTTCTCCATGCCTCTATTATCTCATCTGTAAAATGGGGCTAAAATCCTACTCCCTCTTACTTGGACTGTGAACCCCATCTGGGATAGGGATTATGCCCAACCTGATGATCTTCTATCTACTCCAGTGCTTAATACAGGGCTTCATGCCTAGGAAGCACTTAACAAGTACCATTAAAACAGAAAAAAATACAAGCTTAGGAGTCAAAGGAGCTTGGTTCTAACCTCGGCTCTGCCACTTGCCTGAAAAATGGAGTTTAAATACCTATTCTCCCTCCTACATAGATTGTGAACTTGTTGAGGGACAGGAACTCAGTTTGACCTGATTATCTTGTATCTATCCCAGCATTTAGTACAGTGTGTGGCACAGCATATGCGCTTAACAAGTATTATTATTATTATTTTTGTTATTATTACTATTATTATTCTGCACCTCACTGAATTAACAAGTGGTATTTATGGAGTTCTTCCACAGTGAAAAGCATGGTAGTAAGTACTTCAGAAAGTCAGAAAAAAAAAAAGCAAGTCACCAGAATCCTGACTTTAGGAATTGACAAGCTAGATAGAAAGTCCCACACAAATTATTTTAGACACTGCTGGTGATAATAATGAGTCAATACTGCCTCCCAACAAGGGGGTGCAGGGGGCTGCTTTGGATGGGACTGGCAGAGCCCCTCACAGACTGACCCCCATGTGTATGGAGGAAAGGCAGTCTGCTTTTGGTGTCACCGGCAAGGGGCAACTCATGAAGAGTGAGACAGGGGAAAGGGTGAGAAAAATGAAAATGAGAGATCAAGAAAAAAAGAAAAAAAAGGAAATGGATAGGAAGTGGAAGAAAATGTTCAAGAGAGGGCTCCTTGTGCATGTGCCAGTTTTTTGAAAAGGGTTATATAATAGATACAATTTAATACACTATAATAGAATTAAACATTTTTTCCCTCAGGCTTTAAGAAGGCCCTTGGCCAAAACTGTAATTTTAACCTCATTTTCAATAAGTTGAATATATTATCACTCAAGAGTTTTTTTTAATATTTAGCTCTGCTAATGCTATCGGTGGCACAGCAGTGCCGAATATTAGGATTGCCACTAGTTGTCTGCTGTGTGACCTTGGGCAGGTCACTTCACTATTCTGTGCTTCAGTTACCTCAACTGTAAAATGGAAATTAAGACTGTGAGCCCCACATAGGAGAGGGTCTCTGTTTCATCCTGATTGTCTTCGTCTATCCCAGCACTTAAAACAGTGCCTGGCACATAGTTAGTGCTTAACAAATACCTTAAAAAAATGGTGCAGGCTGCTGCTTCTTTGAGGATGGGTTGACAACAGGTGTTGGAATGTTGAATAGGGTTGAATTCTATTTGTTTAGAAAGGTGGGTACAGGGAGTGCTAGGGCCTTTGGATGATCTTACTGCAATTGGCAGGGCTGCTTGGCAAGAGCTATGGAAGCAGGAGGATTCTGCAAGATGGGACTGGATGGTGGGGGAAACTGTGTGAATGGGGAATGTGGGTATGTGTGTATTTGTGTGTACATGCAAATGTAAGCATTTCACCTTGGGTGGCTTTCTTCTCTTTTTCCCCTCCATCTGGGATATGACCCAGTGATTAGTTTAAAGACCTGATCAAGATTCTATTTGGGTGGATGGGCTGAGGTTGAAACTCAAGTTTTTCCACCTGGCTGTAGCTAAATAGAACCCTCTGACTGCTTTGGCTGCTCTGTCCTGATGCAATTGGTCTGAGCAGTCCCTTCTTCACTCCTGCTCTGCCCAAGCTTTGGCTTTCCCTCTGACCAGGGCAAGGGAGAGACGAGGACTTCCCAACTAAGCCCCCATTTTCCTCTGCTCCTCCTCATCGCCCCGACTCCCTCCCTCTGCTCTACTCCCCTCTATGCCCCACAGCACTTGTGTATATATGTACGTATTTGTGATTCTATCCATTTTATTAATAACATGCATATATCTATAATTTCATTTACTTATATTGATGCCTGTTTACTTATCTTGATTCTATTTATTCTTGATTCTATTTATTTGCCATTGTTTTTACGAGATGTTCTTCCCCTTGACGCTGTTTAGTGCCATTGTTCTTGTCTGTCCGTCTCCCCCGATTAGACTGTAAGCCCGTCAAACGGCAGGGACTGTCTCTATCTGTTGCCGACTTGTTCATCCCAAGCGCTTAGTACAGTGCTCTGCACATAGTAAGCGCTCAATAAATACTATTGAAAGAATTTGAAGTCTATCTCCCCCCTTCTAGACTGTGAGCCAGTTGTTGGGTAGGGATTGTCTCTATGTGGCTGAACTGTACTTTCCAAGCGATTAGTTCAGCGCTCTTCACACAGTAAGCACTCAGTAAATACGATTGAATGAATGAATGAAGAGGGAGAAAAAAATCAGGTACCAAAGTAATGGGGCTTAAAGAACCTAGCCAAGATCCAATCCTCAATTCACAGGGTTGTTGGGGTTTTTTTTTAAAATGGTATTTGTTCATCGCTTACTATGTGCCTCACGCTCAACTAAGAGTTGGGGTAGACACAAGATGATAAGCTTGGATATAGTCCCAGTCTCACATATGGCTCGCAGTGTTAATTCTCATTTTACAGATGAGGTAACTGAGACACTTCACTTCTCTAGGCCTCAGTTACCTCATCTGTAAAATGGGGATTCTCTAGGCCTAGAGAAGTGAAGTGTCTCAGTTACCTCATCTGTAAAATGGGGATTGAGCCTGTGAGCCCCCACTTGAGACAGAGACTGTGTCCAACCTGATTTGCTTGTATCCACCCCAGCGCTTAGCACAGTGATAATAATAATAATAATGTTGGTATTTGTTAAGCGCTTACTAGGTGCCAAGCACTGTTCTAAGCACTGGGGGAGATACAGGGTAATCAGGTTGTCCCACGTGGGGCTCACACACTTTTAATCCCCATTTTACAGATGAGGAAACTGAGGCCCAGAGAAGTTAAGTGACTTGCCCACAGTCACACAGCTGACAAGTGGGAGAGCCGGGAGTCGAACTCATGACCTCTGACTCCGAAGCCCAGGCTCTTTCCACTGAGCCACGCTGCTTCTCCTACAGTGCTTGGCACGCAGTAAGCGATTAACAAATACCACAATTATTATTATTTTTATAACTAATAATAACTGTCCGTTTCCTGCTTTGCTTAAAAAATAGGACTCATCTTAGGCTGGCATCTCACTAACCTATATCACACGGTTGTGTTGCTGATAGGACTTTTTTCTCAGCATGTCTCTTCTCCTTTCAAGCTCATAAATGAGGCCCCGGTGTCTTGGCATCTGGACACGTTGACTTTTTTGCTCCCTCCCAGGCTAGGTGGGCTTGGTCCTCCCTCAGCTCTGGTCATCCACATTTATTCTGCTTGCTCCCTTGTGGGTTTTTTTAGCCACCATGATGCCTCTGTGATCAGAGAGCTAAACGCTCAGATACAGTTGAATATCACACCCCTCATGGAAAGAGATCTTGCTTAGAGAACGCATTCAAAGCAGAACGCTATTGCTCCCCCTGACAAACTGCCCGTAGTTCAAGTACCCTACAGCACCTACCGTTCCCTTTCCTCTCCTGTTAGCTGGTTAGTCTGGGTCCTTGGCCTTTAGCCCTGATGCATTATGGGTGACAGCTGGAAATGATGTTAAAAGGACTGTCCTTTTCTGTCTGGGTTGGCAAACAATGGCCAGTGCATGTTTACATTTTTAGAGAGAGACATGTTGGGCCTGGGTCAAGGGTCCTGTTTTGATTGTGACAGTCACAAAGGGACATGATTGTTCTGTTGCTCCCTCCATTAAACTGTATGAGCCATTGGTTCCCACATAGGGCTTAGTCTGTCAGCCACTTCTAATGATTCTCTTGTCCCCTATTTGCCTTCTTCCCCCATTTGTTCTGTTATTAAGCTTTAGAAATTGGCTAAATTATTCTCCTACCTCTCCATACCATATTTTAAATGAGGATGAGCTACTGCCCCACTGCATTATCACATTTTCTCTCCTGTTTCTGGTAGTTTAGGAGGCCTTAGGTAGGTGAGAGTGGAAAGAAAATATCCAATTTACTGCTCCTATGCATCCAATGTGCTGCTAGCATGCTGGTCCCGCTTTGACTACTGCATCAGCCTCCTTGCTGACCTCCCTGCCTCCTGCCTCTTCCCACTCCAGTCCAAACGTCATTCTGCTGCCCAGATCACTTTTCTGATAAAACATCCTGTGCATGTCTCTCCACTCCTCAAAAACCTCCAATTGTCGGAGAAGCAGCGTGGCTCAGTGGAAAGAGCACGGGCTTTGGAGTCAGGGCTCATGAGTTCGAATCCCAGCTCTGCCACTTGTCGGCTGTGTGACTGTGGGCAAGTCACTTCACTTCTCCGTGCCTCAGTTCCCTCATCTGTAAAATGGGGATTAAGACTGTGAGCCCCACGTGGGACAACCTGATTCCCCTATGTCTACCCCAGCGCTTAGAACAGTGCTCGGCACATAGTAAGCGCTTAACAAATACCAACATTATTATTATTATTATTATCCATCTCTGCAGCAAACAGAAACTCCTTACCATTGGCTTTAAGATGTTCAATCAGGTCTCCACTTCCTATTTTACCTTGCTAATCTCCCCTCCCTCCACACTTCACTCCTCTAACATCAAACTTGTTTCTTTTCTTTAATCTCACCTCTTTCTCCACCGACCCCTTGCTCAGGACCTCCCTCCGGCCTGGAAATCCATCCCCCTTTCATATATGACAGATGACCACTCTCTCCACCTTCAAAGCCCCCCTAAAATCACATCTCCTCCAGGAAGGCTTCCCTGAATAAACCACATTTCCCCCACTCTTTTTCCTTTCTGCATTGCCTATGCACTTGGGTCAGTGACCCTTAAACACTTTGATACACACCTCATCCTCAGCCTCACAGCATATATGTACATATTCCTCTACTCTGCCCATTTCCCAATCTGTAATTTATTTTGAATTCCATAAGGTCATGCATCCTGAGCACTACAGCGCAAGTTTCACTTAGTAATAATAACTGTCACATTTCTTAAGCACTTACTATGTGCCTGGCATTTTCCTAAGAGTTGGGGTGGATATAAACAAACAGGTTGGACACAGTTCCTGTCCCACGTGGGACTCACAATCTCAACCCCCCATTTTACAGATGAGGTAACTGAGGCACAGAGAAGTTAATTCAGTCATTCAAACTTGTCTGAGGTCACAGAACAGACAAGTGCCGGAACTGGGATTAGAACCCATGTCCTTCTGAGTCCCAGGACCTAGGACTTTACAGTGGGTTCTACAAGGCCACAACTCCTCGAGTTGTAGGAGAACTGAGAGTGACTTACTCTGAGAATCAACCTATTCTCGTAACAAACAGGGACAACAAGCTACCCTCCATAGAAGAAATTAACTGCTATCGTTCTGCAGACACCCTGCACAGCCTGCTTATTAAATCGATCAATATTTTGTATACCGTAATTTATGAAACCTTTCTGAGACTCAAGATAAATTAATGCCGCTGTCGGACTTTTGTCTCGGTCCAACAATTCATTAAACAAATTGAAGCACATGATTCATCAGACATAGATTTCTCTTCTCTTATTCAAGGCTTAATTATGCTATGTCAGAGTCTGCAGCTGAATATGTCTTCCCTT
Source organism: Ornithorhynchus anatinus (assembly GCF_004115215.2). Classification (NCBI taxonomy): domain Eukaryota; kingdom Metazoa; phylum Chordata; class Mammalia; order Monotremata; family Ornithorhynchidae; genus Ornithorhynchus; species Ornithorhynchus anatinus. The sequence continues at coordinate 4,971,142 of NC_041740.1, read as the reverse complement.
TTTCGTTCTCAGCTCTAGTTAGTTTTGACCCTAGCTGAAATAGATAAACGTCACTAAGCCAACTCAAGGATGGATGAGGAAGAGCAAGGAAGACAACAAGACTCAAGACTTCCTGGGCAGAGCTGTCGTGGGTGGGAGGAGGAGCTGGTGGTCAAGAGGACTCACAGCAGCCAACTTTACAAAGCTGTGGGAGGGAGCTGTGATAGTTCTCAAGAAAGAAGGAGAAGAGATGGTGAATAGGGACCCCAGTTTCTTCATTTCCCAACCATCTTGAGTTAGTGGGTATGCTACTCACTACTTGAGTAGAATAAAATAAATGAGCTATATTAATATCTGCTTCTTTTTAGTTTCTCGTGGATGGGGAACGTGTCTACCAACTCTGCTGTGCTGTAATTTCCTCAGTGCTTATTTCAGTGCTCTGCACACATTAAACGCTTGATAAATACAATTGAATCTTGACTGCTATCTAAGGCAACCCTTGTTCCATTCTGGCTCCCTCAGGGACTTGCAAGAAGGTCCTGGAGAATTGGGATAATTCTCTAACATATTTTTGTCCGGTAGCTGGGGGGGTGCTTTGGGTAGGCATCCTATCTACCAACTCTGTTCTACTGTATTCTCTCGGGTGCTTAGGATAGTGGTCGGCACACAGTAAGTGCTAAATAAATACCACTGATTGATTATTCCTCTCTCTCCTCCCACTTTAGCCCTGAAAAGGGATTAAAACCTCTTTACCCCCATATTCCCTTTTTCTCCTGCTATTTTCCCCATTTCTGGACTTGGTGCCTTGTCAACTCGGAACAGTTCTAATTGCCTAACTATCTCCTCTGGCATAATCATAAAACCTTTTAACATTTCACATCGCCCCTAGGAAAATGGATTTCAGTCTCCAGACTGTGACCTTCAGATTTTTTCATTAATATCGAAGCAAGGAACTCACTCAGCCTTTCCGCAATGCTCCCTACATTTATCACTTCCCTTTCTCGTGACTTAATGTCTCCACTGCCCTCCCCACACCTCCCCTCCCCAACCACCCAGCCGAACTTGTTTTAATTACAGTTTATCTTTATTCTTCGCTATTATCATGTTACCCATCTCTGTGCCATTTTTACCATCCTTTAATTTTTGTCTGTAAGCTTTTCTTAATTATCCTCCCTTTCTGATCATTTAGACCGACAATTACCTGTTTCCTTTGCGGTAATCATGTATTCCTCCTCCACTTATTCCTCTCAGGCATACACGATATCGTTTTCTTCAAACGCCCTCATTTTCCTTCCTGGGTGTCTCTCCCTGGAACCTCTCCTCAGCCCCCCTTTAGTTCATTACTGTGTCTCTCATACTTATTAAAATTTGCCATTCCAAAGTTCATTTTCTTTCCCTCGCTGAGGCTTTTATTTTCATTATACTTCTTAACCCAGCCGGGCTCTGATTACCATTTTCCTGCTCCTCGCTCCCCTTACGTCTTATAATGATAATCTCAGGGCTAATAAATACCAAGCCAAGTATACTGTTTCCCTGTTCTTGGTGGATGCCCCGATTATTAAATCAGGAATTTACTCCCACAGCAGCACCCTCCCCAAAATACTTTCTTCTTAAAGGCTTCTGCCCTTTTAAGTAATTAAGGTTGGGAAGCAGCGAGGCCTAGTGGATAAAGCCTAAGTCTGGGAGACAAAGGACCTGATTCTAATCCCAGCTCTCTCGCTCGACCATTGTGGGACCTTGAGCATGACACTCTATTTCTTTGGGCCTCAGTTTCCTCATCTGTAAAATAGGGATTTAATACCAGTTCTCCCTCCTTCAATTTTGAGGCCCATGTGGGACGGGGACAGTATCCAACCTGATTCACTTGTATCTATCCCAGTGCTTTGCATAATGCTTGATATATAGTCAGCGCTTAACAAATACCATAAAAAAAAGAAAAGGTTGAGGTTCTCTATAGGATTCTGCCTTGCCAACACCAATCAGCCAATCAACATGAGGCAAGCAGCATGGCCTTGTGGATAGAGCATGGGCCTGGGATGGGCCTGGGAGATGGAAGATATGGGTACTAATACCAGCTCCACCACTTATTTGCTGTGTTACCCTGAGCAAACCACTCTTCACTTCTCTGTATCTCGGTTTCTTCATTGGTAGAATGGGGATAAAATCCTATTCTGCTCATTTAGACTGTGAGAGCCAATGTGTGGGAGATGAACTGGACTCAACCTGATTATCTTGTATCTCTCTCAGTTCTTAGTCTGTATTTGGCAAATAATAAGCGCTTAACCAATATGTATTATTATTATTATTATCATCCCTCCCTACCTCTCCACCGAGTACTGCCCAACTGGATAGCAATGAATGCCTGGAGACTGCCCCTGAACGGGAATCGCATGATCTTTGCACTAATTCTCTGCTTGAAAGATACAGATTTGCCTAATGACTTGCCATCTTTCCTCATTTCTCTCTCATTTTGAACACTGCCACAGTCCTCTTCATGGAGTTGGCTGAGCCTCACCCTCAACGTTACCACCTGTCCCCACTTGGCCATCTGGATCCCTTCTGAGGAGTCGAGTCACCTGTTTTTCAGCAGTGCCAAGCTAATTTAGAACCCTTCCCAAGATCCCACACTTTAGCCTTACTACTCTGCTGGCAGCGAGCCTGGGTAGGAGCACCATTTTAACGAGGGTGCAGGTATTTTCATCTATTCCCTTTCAGATCTGTGCTTGGAAATTTTAGGTTTGATTTTCTAATTGATTTCCCCTCCAAGGAAAGAGCTACCTGTATCCATTTTCACCATGCTTTCCTCTCCTTTTTTCTTTTTTCCTGCTGCTCTGGCTCCTTTCCTCTGCCCAGGCATCAAATTATTTGGGCAATTCTAGCTCTCCTCTCAGAATATTAATTCCTTGAGTTGCCAAGTGGAAGCCATCTGGGGTGACTACAGTTGAGAGATGAATGAGACATTTCCATTCAATAAAGTTGTTGAAATTCATCTTTGAGGAAGGTGTTTTCCCAAACAAAGCAGATGCACCCCCCTTTTCACAGTTCCCATACAGAGAAAGAAAAAAACAAGCAAGCAATCCATCTGTCTCTTGCATGCCAATTGTCCCCTTCTCTGGTATGAGATGCCATGTGGCCTAGTGGAAAGAACCCAGGATTAGGAGTCAGAAGATGTTGGTTCTCTAATTCCAGCTCGGCCAATTGCCTGCTGCATGACCTTGAGCAAGTCACTTAGCTTCTCTATGTCTCAGTTTCCACAACTAAATTAAAAAAAAAATTATGGTATTTGTTAAAGTGCTTACTATATGCCAAGTACTGCACTATCTCCTGGATTAGGATCAAGCTAATCCACATGGGGCTCACAATCTTAACCTCCACTTTTCAGATGAGGTAACTGAGGCCCAGAGAAGCTAAGTGATTAGCCCAAGGTCACACAGCAGACAAGTGGCAGAACTGGGATTAGATCGCAGGTCCTTCTGACTCCCAGACCTGTGCTCTATCCATGAGGCCATGCTACTAAAATGGGGATTAAATACCTGTTCTCTTTCCTATCTAGGCTGTGAACTCTGTGTGAGACTGGGACTATGTCCAACCTGATCAACTTGTATCTACAGGTACTATGATCAACTTGATTAATTTGTATCTATCCCAGCACTTAGAACAATGCTTGACACATACTAAGCACTTAAATGTAATAATAATAATATTGATGATAATCAGTATGAGTTTCAGTTGGTCTCCCCTTCCCAATACAGGAATACATTGAGGCCTGATAATTCTTTTTTCAGTGTTGAGCTTCCCTCCTCCATGACTTCTGCAGCTGAGTTCTGTGGCCCTGAAATGGTGCCTGTGTTCAGAAGGGGAGAGGAACACAGTATCTCTCAGTATCTCCTAACAAATACATTATTATTATTGTTATTATCATTTGGAGTAGTTGGGTGGGGGGTTGGGGAGTGTACAATTGCTGAATTGTATTTTCCAAGCGCTTAGTACAGTGCTTTGCATACAATAAGCGCTCAATAAATATGACTGAATGAATGAATGAGTGTCAGAGTACCACAGAGAAACACTCTGGATTTGAACAGAATCAGGTGGACCCCCACCAAATGGCATTAGTGTGATGCCGCCATATCAGGCTGTGGGCCAGGGAAATAAACGTGATATCTTGTGCATTTTAGAGTGACTACCCTGACCAATCTATCTGTCTCCCATTTGAAACATCTTACAGACTTTGGAGCTCCCTAGACCAGTAATACATCCATCTCTTGCTTAATAGTTGCCCGGTTCTATTGTATGAAAGGCAGCATGGCCTAGTGGAAAGAGCATGGGCCTGGGGGTAAAAGGTCCTGGGTTCTAATCCCGGCTCTACCTTGCAGTAGGTTAGAAGAGAGCTGTTGAAAAATCCAGATTTTTCTTCAGATAATAAGGAGAAAAAGGAAAAGAAAACCCTCTGAGATTAGATTGAATGATGTGTGCCCTGTTCTCTGATGTCAAAGAATTATCTTTTTAAAATAATTGGCTTGACTATAAGACCGGTAGCCTTCCAGAGTTAATTGCTGGCAGGTGACATGGACAGGTATTAGATGGGCTATAGATTTTCAGAGTTCTAATAGCTTCCTTTAAGCAGAACACCTAAATCCTGCTCTTTTCCATCACCCTCCAAAGCAGGGACTTAGGCGACTACTACAACAGGGACTGGGGGAAGGAAAGGGAGGGAGAAAGTGCATGGTTGACTGAAAGAGGGATTTGTAACCGTGTGTGTATGTGTCTCTCTCTGTCTGTCTACAATTGTGGGAGTCTTGCATATCCTCCCTCCTGAAATCAGTGCTAATACCGATGCAAGGGCACAGTGTTAATCATCTTAGAGAAGCAACATGGTCTAGTGGATAGAGCATGGTCTTACTAATAATAAGGACCTGGCTTCCAAACTTAACTCTACAACTCGTCTGCTGTGTGACTTTCAGTAAGTCACTTCACTTCTCTAGGCCTCAGTTATCTCATCTGGAAAATGAGGATTAAGATTGTGAGCCCCATGTGGGACAGGGACTGTGTCCAACCTGATTTGCTTGTATTTACCCCAGCACTCAGAACGGTGCCTGACACATGGTAAGCATTTAACAAATACCATTATTATTATTATTATTATTATTATTACTATAAAGGGGTCCAGGGTGGTATCTATACTGGAGAGGGGACAGACCACTGAAAAATGGACTGTCAGAATAAAACTGGATCGATTGCTTCCCTAGGTCAACTCAATTTGTGTAGCTTGTCAAGAATGGAGGACGAGGATATGAAAGGCTGATTTAATCCTCTCTGCTGGTTTGAATAAATGCCTTTTAAAGAATGAGGTTCAATAACGACATGCGGGAATCTATATACTATAATGCTCGATTTTCATGAGATAATGTCCTAAGATGAAAAGAGAACTGCATCCCAGAGCATAAGTCTCTGCTAAATCAGGAAAAAAAAAAAGGCCCAAAATTGAATAGCCAATTAGGAATCTTCTATTTGGATGCTCCAAGATTGATGAACAGTAAATGAACTCCTGGAATATTTGGCTCAATAATGCCCAAGGTAATGTGGATATAAAAAAGCAGACTTAAGGAACTGTAAAGTTGCATCATTAAAACATCTCAATCATTTTTTTCCCCCACCGACAGGGTCAGGGCCTGGAGGACTGAGCTTCCCTTCAACATTATATGTGCAGTAAAGTGACTAGCCCTCACCTCAGTATCGGACTGAGGAAAGAATTCCCCTGGGGCAGATGAACTGGGATTGCCCCGTGGCCTGGCAGAAGGGGTGCAGCTACCGCTCAGACCCAAGAATAGCCCAGGCTTTTCTGCTGCCTGTAAAACACAATTCAGATGCTGGCTCAGAGTCTGCCGGGGCAAAGTTCAAACCCACCAGCCCACCCTACTCCCTTAGTTTGGGGCAAGCCAACTGAATCCATGAAGTGCTCAGCTTCTCCTTTAAAACATCTCAATCCAATGGGTGATCAGTTAGGTCTGGCTTTACAGCAGACAACCGGCTTCCATCTGGTCTGCCCCTCTGTCCAGTTGTGGCTTTTTAAAAAAAAATTCAGCCTCAATCTTCCCTCTGCCATGGCTCAGAAATGGCATTGGAGTCCACAAGGACCAGGGGTGGAAATGCAAAGGTTCTAGAAAAGGTTTGGGGCATAGGGGTTCCTCTAGAAAAATGTTCCACGATAACATGAAATCACTATGTCTGCCAAAGTGCTTCTGATGTCATCCCATTTCACTGGAACATGCAAGGTGTCACGTGCGCCTCCTTGTCTGATGTTCCCGGGGACCACAATACTAGGGTCCCTTGGCCCCTTCCCCATATCACCCACCTTTGCAAAGGAGAAAATTCCTTGCCTGTTGAATTTCTGCAATACCTTTGCATGTTTCTTTGGCATTAAGATCTGATGATGATTCCCAAATTAAGAACTACAACCTTGGTTTAGGCACTCATCTTGCTATTTCGTAAGAAAATGATATTTTGGGAGGAGATCAGCCTCCAAGCTCAACCTAACCACATGAACAGAGCAAAGGAAAATGTTACTTAGAATCTTAAATATCAAACCTGTTCCCCAAAGTGACAAGATCAATATTGCAGCTTGGAGCTTTCTACACTGACAGATGGGGCTATTAAAAATACAGAACAACATATTTCTTCTTGCAAAAAGAAATCCTACAGACATTATATGTTGTCCTCATCAAATCTACATTTCAGGGTTCGGCCTACAAGGGAAAAGCAATAACAAAATGTTAATGAGTTTCTCTCACGTGGACCCAACAATGGGAAGATCTAATATCGTTTTGAAAAGTTTGGATTTCTGTGATCAAAAAATAAAAGAAAATCAAAGAGAAAGTTAAGAGAATTCTGTGAAAGGTGTTGTGCATGGGCTTCATTACTGTTGCCTTCCCGCATAGGAAATGCACTGGAAAAGAAATCTGTGTTGAAACTCTATTTTTTCTTACACAAAAGGGATTGTTTATTACTCTATTTTCTTCTGAACGTGGCTTTGGATCTGAAGACACCAATCTAGTCCCACTGGCAAGAGGGGTGGGCTGGAGACACACAGGGTCTTTATGTTCACTAAAACCCCTGGAGAGGTCTGGCTCCCACCCTCGCTATGTCAGCCAGTCTCCCGGCCAAACCCAACCCTGTTCCGTTTCTCCGACAGACTAAGCCCCAGGGCACTCAGGCCAGTGACTCCCAACTAGCCCTCCCTGTTAAGCCCTTTGCCAAGCTTTTTCCTCCATTAAAATAAGTCCACTCTCTAGGGGCTTCTATCAGTCAATCATCAATGGTATTTATTGAGCATATCCTATGTGCAAAGCACTGTGCTAACTGCTTGGGGGAATACAACAGAATTACACCACTAGACAACCTAACAGAGGAAATTTCATGGTTTTTGCAGCTTCCCATGCCCACTGTCCACTCCCCAGGATGCCCCCTTTATTAAATGCCGGACTTCTGTTCTGAGAATCGCGGTCTCCCAGGGCCGCTGGGGTCCTGAATGGTCCATGTCCCAGGAATCAGGAGGAGCAGGGTGGAGGGTGGAAGTCCTGCCATTTCTATTGGCCACAAGGGAAGGGGCAGTCACCAGGCAGGAGCAACTGAAGCCGCCCCCTGTGTCTAGTAGGCCTTGGGTAGGGGAAAATCCCACCTTAGCAACGAAGCTGTGCTGGGCCATTTCAGTGGGCAGGAACATAAGACGACAAGGGAGCAAACCCAAAAGAAAATTCATCTCCTGTCATCTGGATGGGTTTGAGGACCAAAAACAAGCTCCTTGAAGACCCTTGTCCTCCTCATTCAACTCTGAGCCTCCTAATTCCTTTAGGCTCTGATGCCTCCATGCTCCAGGTGTGTTACCAGCGTTACACTCTGCACATGCTATGTTGTACTCTCCCAAGCACTTAGTACTGCACACAGTAAGCACTCAATAAATACTCCATTGATTGATTGATTGAGGGGCTCTTTCTTCCAGAACCTTGCTTTAGAATGGCAGCACTGTAACTAGAGTACGAGTTTCTAAATCAGGCCCGTATTTACAGGAAGCGCTGCCTTTTTCAAGGCAGCAGATGCTACCCTGAGTCGGGACTGACGAGCGTCACTCTCCCAAAGCCTACTGGGAGAGAGAGTTCCATTCTACTCCCTCCTCTCATGTGCTCAACAGTCTCAAGCCTCGAGCTGGTATGCTCTGCCACCAAGTTAGCAGCTGCAAAGAAGGGAAAGAGGGTTTTTCCGAGCAAGGCTGTTCGGCCCTGCCTTGATGGCGAGGCTGAGGATGGAGCAGAGCCGCTCGGTCATTTTCACGGCTGAAAATTGAATCCAAAATGAGGTCAGAAGGTGAGAAGCCAAAATGCCACTCTGCCCTCCTGAAAGAGAGCCTTGTTCCCCACGGAAGGCTGGTTTAGCTGCCCAGGGCACACACTCCCCGACCCCGAACCGCTGCCTTTAACTCATGCTAAAATTAAGGTGATCACCCCTTCCCAAATTGAATGCGGGTGATGTCTCCCAAAACTGCGGGTTCAGCTTAAACTGCTAGCTGTGGACACTTTCTGTAAATTTGCTATTTTCCGCCCAACTTGTCTTGGCATCTAGCCCTGCTATTGGTTGACTGGAAAGAGCACTGCTTCGGGAATCAAGAAACCTGGGTTCGAGTCCCGGTTCTTGTCTGTACCTGGATAATCCACTGGATTGTGACCTTGGACAAATCACTTCACTTCTCGGGGCCTCAGTTACCTCATCTATAAACTGGGGCTTAAGACTGTGAGCCCCACGTGGGAAAGGGACTGCGATCAACCCGATTTGCTTGCATCCACCCCAGCGCTTCGAACAGTGCCTGGCACATAGTAAGCGCTTAACAAATAACATTATTATTATTATTGTAAGGACTTCCACCAGAGTGTAAACTCCTTGAGGATATGTAACCCATTTTCCTAGTCTATTATACTTTCCCAGGTATTTAATATAGTACTCTGTGCAGAATAAGCACTCTATAAATAGCATGGATTGAATCTGTGGTTGAAGACCACACACAATAATTACAGTATCTGTTAAGTGCTTACTATGTGCCAAGCACTGTACTAAATACTCGGGTGGATACAGGCAAATCAGGTTGGACGCACTCCCTGTCCCACATAGGACCTATAGTCTTAATCCCCATTTTACAGATGAGGGAACAGAGGCACAGGGAAGTGAAGTGACTTGCCCAAGGCCACAGAGCAGACAAGTGGTGGATCAAGGATTAGAACCCATGGCCTTCTGACTTCCAGGTCAATGTACTGCACCTCTACCCTTCCACTCAGGGAAACTGGTATTACTCTTGTGAGCATGTCCTTCTCCCTCTTTTTCTCTCTCCTTTCCTCTCTCCATCCCTTCTTTCGTCTTTCATTTCTTCCCTTCTTTCTCTTTTCTTTTCTCCTTCTTACTTTTTCCCTTTTACCTCCTTTCTCTCTCCCACTCTCTTCTCTCTTTCCCTTTCTTTTTTTTATGGTATTTGTTAAAGAGCTCACTATGACAGGCACTGTACTAAGCATTGGGGTAGATCCAACCAAATCAGATTGGTCACAGTCCTTGTCCCACATGAGACTCACAGTCTTAATCCTCATTTTACAGATGAGGTAACTGAGGCACAGAGAACTTAAGTGACTTGCCCAAGGTTACAAAGCAGGCAAGTGGTGGATCCAGGTTTGGAACCCAGGTCCTGACTCCCAAATCTGGGCTTTTTCCACTGTGTTATGCTGCTTCTCTCTCCCATTCTCTTCCTTTCTTTCTCCCACTCTGTGCTCTCTTTCCCTCTATCTTTCTCTCCCTCTGTCCCTCCTTCTCTTCAAATTGGAAAAAGAGCTGTAGGGGAGGAGTTTGCAGATGATCAGAAGTCAGTTAACCCGTGCATCTGAAACTCTGCCTGGTAAAGAGGAGGAAATGGAACTATTAGAGTCCTGAGGAAAAGCAATTTCAGAGAGACCCAAGAGATCCTTAGTCACAAAGAACAATAAACAGGGACAAGCTGGTAGGGATAGAAGCCCCTAAGGGGATCATCCCATGGTAAGAATGGTTCTGGGGAGTAGTGAGTTGGCTAGAATGCCATCAACGGAAGACAATTTCAATCCATCAGGGAGAGTTTGGCAGAGGGAACAAATAAATCTAAAGAGGCCCTTGATTCCTGAGAGAAAAGAGAGAATGGACCAGGTTATCGACACATAGAATGTCTTCTATCCACCAAGGATTTCAGTGAGGTTATGGGAAAAAATATTTCTAGTTTATGGGAAAAAATATTTCTGGTTGGAATTATTCCAGAACTGCACGAACAGGAATTAGCCCATATAATTTAATTAGGTTTCCTAGGACCTTTGATAAAGTCCCTTTTGATGGCATAGTGGAAAGAACTCAGAACTGGGAGTCAGGAGAAACTGTTCTTGTCCTAGCTCCACCACTGGTTTATGTGGCCTGGGGCCAGTCACTTTACCTTTTTGTGAATCACTCTCATCTATAAAATGGGGGTAAAATACCTGTTCTCCCTATTAGTCCCATGTGAGTCCCATCTTGGACAGAAACTGTGTCTGATCTGATTATCTTGTGTTTAGCAAGGCAGTTGGCACAAAGTAAGCACTTAATAAATATCATAATAATTATTATTAGGCTATCAAAAGACTCTGCAACCCAGGAGGGAGGATGGGAGAATCTCATCATGGATAAAATTGGCAGGAACCAAAACCATAGAGGGTGTTTAATAAGAGCCTAAAATGAAAATATATCTCGCTCAAATATGTTTACTAGAATTCCAGAAGAGGCAGAAGGGGTGTAATGAGAGAAATTTGTCACCATGAGAGCACTGGGCAACACACAAGAGGATACAGAGTCTCGAGAAATTGGAGACTGAAATGAAAGATTTAAATCACTAATATGCATTGGTAGGATCTGAATCACTGGGATTCTTTTATCTCAAGGCTTAAACAGGGCAGCTTCCTTTAGGGCAGCTTCCTTTAAGACCGCAGGATCAAAAGGCTGGAAGGATCCTTGAGACATCATCTTGTCAATATGGACCTGGAGGGTACTTCCCTCAGTAACCCCTTTCCTGTTTTCACACTCGCCACAAGGCACAGCTGTGACCCCCAAAGGGACCACTCTACTCAAGGAGCCTCATCTCCTGTTATCTGAACCCTTAGCCACTCCCCCAAAATTCCAACAAAATGTTGTGGCCCCTGTAAGCCACCATGCTGCCTTTCATGTAGCTGGGCTAAGGTGAAGACTGTTACAGTATTTCAGGAACACTGCCAATATTACAGTGGGTTTCAGTGTGACGCCATACAGCACATGAGCATTTAATACAGTGCCCTGCACACAGTAAGCGCTCAATACGACTGGCCGACTGACTTGAGGGGAGAGAGGATGAAATGACTGGATAGTGAGAATAGAGGAGAAGTGGCCATAAACAGTGACAGTTTTACATTCCTGGGGCACTGCAAAAAAAATGAGTGACCATATAAGAAGCAAGAGGAAGAAAAGAGAAAACAAGAGAGATGGGGAGAGGGAGAGAGAGAAAAAACAGCTCTGAGGGGGGAATTTAGAAACAATGGACAATATGGAGCTATCAACTAAGGGCAGAACAGTGAAAATGGAGACCTGAAGGCAGGGAAGAGCAGAAATGAGACTTAAGACTTCACCATCATCTTCAACCAAAGCATTTGTTAAGTGCTTAGTTCCTCACGGTGATGCAAAAAAAGGAAAAATCTCATTTCTTGCTATTTCCAACTGCTTTAGTAATTTTCTATCAAATTTTCTAGTATTATCTTCCTTTGCATTCTATCAAAGCCTTGAGTGAAACACTATAGCTTTTAACAATTTCCACTGCTTAAGGTGGGAGAAGAATGATTCATTTTAATAATTACCCAACCATCTCCACCTACAATTATCCTGCCTAAGCAAAAGTCACTTAGAAGCCATGTCGATGTAAATAAAAATAAAACATTGATGAATAAAATTAGATGGAGAGGCATAAAAAACTGTGATTTTGTCTTAGGGAAATGTGTGTGGGCATGTATATGTGTTTATGCACATACATATATATGTATATACACATATACATATATATGTATGTTTTATATATAAACTCACCTGACCTTTTGAAATTCTACTTTTTGTAAGGCTGAAACAACTAACTACTCTGGGAGTCATTGAGTACCAAATGATCACAGAAGCTTCACTCTGCCAACACATATGATTTTGAAGGTGACCTTGTATCAATAGCACCAGCTCCCTACAAGGGGCGAGGGCTGATTTCAGGGCCTCTTCAGAAGTTGCAGGTAGTAGGGAATTAGCCTTCCCCTCACAGGTTCACATCATCATATGCTTAGGCAGGACTTGCAGAGGGTAGAGTCAAAGGCGCTAGCTTCTTTTCCCTTCAGCCAGGAGAAGTCCCAGATGGAGAGGAAAATTCCACCAGGAAGTGAAGTCCCATGGCAGGCTCTACGACCACCAGGCAGAGGGGAAGAGGATACATATCCAAGTCTGCAACTGGGTGGCAAAATAATAGACAACCGGTCTTCATGTGGGAGACAGTGGGCCCAATGGAAACAGCATGAGACTAAGGAGATTCATATTCTAATCCCAGTTCTGAATCCTTGGACAAGCTGCTTAACTTCTCTGTACCTCAGTTTTCCCATCTGTAGATGGAGGTCAAATACTTGTTCCCCCTCCCTCTCCGGCTCCTAGCACCATGTAGACAGGGATTGGGTCCGATCTGTAACTGGATGATAGTATGGGCTTAATAAATACCATCATTTTGGATCACACTCTTGCTGAACTAGCTGTGTGCCTCTGGATGCCAAGGAGAATGCCCAGCTAAAACCCTTGAGACAAGAATGTCAAAAGAATGTAAAAATGTAAAAGCCAATGGACTTTTCCTCAAGGGCACGATCCAATCGCTAAGGCATTCACAAGCCAGTGATCATCGTTGGTTGCTTTCAGGGTTCTTCTCCATGTAAGTTGAAACAGCTTCACTTGCCTAAAGCAAACTTGCCCAACGCTTCATCTCCTGGCCTGCCTGGCCTTTTCTCCCTCCTAGTACTGAGTGAGCGAGGCTGATAGCAGAAGGGAGCAAACACTTCCAGTATGAGACACCCCCCCCCCCGAAAGAAACCAAGGGGATCCTGTTCTATTCTCCCCTTGCGGACAGCAGCAGTGGCACCAGGATCAGCAATAGTTCCAGGCCCAGATGGTGGCTCCAAAACTCTTCAGTCAGCCTGGGGTTCAGCTCTGAGTGCCTCCAAGAGACTATCGGCATCGCTGACCCAGAGCTGTGGTCTGTAAGACTTTTATCTTTTCATGCTGTCTTGAATTGCCAGAGACCATCTCCAGGAGTTTCCTATTCTTACATTAATAAGACAATCTCGACACAGATTTCCTCCATGCGGGTCCTGGCTCTGCATTTAGGCTTCTAAGTGAAATGACTTTATTCCACCATTTCTTTCTTCTGAGCAGTGTAATTGGCAATTACTTATTCTCGACAAAGGCAGGAAATCTAGTAATATGCAATATAAATAGTGCTACAGGCGCTAAAGAATTTCTGCAGATTTCAATACTTCATTGTTCTTTCCAGCTCCTACCCATCCTCAGTTTCCATTTGCATCAACACTTCGGTGCAGAAAGTGATTTATCTTTGCCGCTTTTCTCAGGCTTCTTTTTTACGGCATTTATTAAGTGTTTACTATGTGCCATGGACTGTACTAAGAGCTGAGGTTAATACGAGCTAGTCAGGTTGGACACAGTCCACATCTCAAATGGGGCTCACAGTCTTAATCCCTAGTTTAAGGATAAGGTAACCGAGGCACAGAGAAGCCCAAGGTCACCCAGCAGACAAGTGGAAGAGCTGGGATTAGAACCCTGGGAGTCCTTCTGACTCCCAGGTCCGTGCTCTATCCACTAGGCTTCTCCAATGGGCACCCAGGAATCCTTTCACTGAGCTCTGGACCAGAAGCATCCCTTCTCAATAGCTAAGGCACACGAGAGATTCTACAGTTTGGGGGTACAGATTACTTCCTTCTTCTAGAGATGTAATGTCAGAAGTAGCATAAGAAGAAGCATGACCTAGAGGAAAAAGCACGGGCCAGGGAGGACCTGGGTTCTAATCCAGACTCTGACCCTTTATTGTGTGATCTTTAGCAAGTTACTTAACTACTCTCTGCCTCAGTTTCCTCATTTTTAAAATGGGGATTAAATACTTGTTCTTTCTTCCGCTTAGATTATAAGTACGACAGGGACCGTGTCCCATCTAATTATCTTGTATATACCCCAGCTCTTGACACATAGTGGGGTGCTATTATTATCATCATCATTATTATTAGAAATGGGCTGAATCATTACTGCATTCATGACAAAAACAATTGCCTACAAACACCAAACTAATAACCACTACAAACTCATGCCACACCACCAATCCAAATCCTAGTGAAATGGTAACTACTGCGAATTTCCAGCTCCAAGCACTCAGTACAGTGCCTTGCAGTCAGTGGGGCTCAATACAGTACACTGCACACAGTAAGTGCTCAAGAAATACCACGGAACGAATGAGTGATCTTACACCTGGTGCCCCTGGCTGGTCACCCACTGAAATCTTGCTGGATAGAAGCCCTGGAAACAACAGCGCAGCCGCGCCTAGGTACCTTCTTGTTGGGGTTGAAAGATAGAGTTGTGAACCAATACCATTTGCCAGAGGGTGGGCAGCAGTGACACATATATGGACGGAGTGAACCAGGAGGCTAGGAGAGTTCTAAGTCTAAGGGGTGATTAGGTAGTGAAGGGGGAGATGAATGAAGGAGGAATGAATTGGTAAGGGAGGAATGATTTGAAAAGAGTAAGAAGGGGAAGGGGAGTGGTAAGGGGCTAACACCCCCCCTCAAAAAAAACCCAACTCAAGCATTTACCTCACCAAGCCTCAGGAGACACTGTGAAAGGCCCTGGGCTGCACAGGGTTTGCCCTCAAACAGATTTTCCTACTATAGGTTGAAAAAAGTAATTTCCATGCCCTGCTCGCTCTTCTTTGTCCCATGCCCACAAAGTTCTGCCTTAATGAATGGCATTAGGAATATCTACCTCTAAGGAGGTAGTTCGACTGGCAAGTGTGATGCACACTGATTTTATCATCTTTCTACATGTAAAAAAAAGTTTAGATTTTAGTTCCTTGAGGGCCGGGACCATCTTGTGGTCCTGTTGGACTCTTCCAAGCATTTAGTGCAAGGGTCTGCACCACACTTCATTAGGTGCTCAATAAATATCAATGATTAACTGGTGTAATCATGAGGTTAAAATGTTTTTAAGACATGTAACAAATAGCTAATTAGACACATGAGGTCAGCGAAACAATCCCTTCTTTAAAGGCAGACTGAGGCTGTGTGGTTAAGTAAGTGGTTTTCTCTGGGATGATTAGAGTCTATGTAATACCGACACCTTAACGATATTCACTGAAATGTAAGACTCAAGCCAAAAGGTACAATAAAATGCCCAACTATTCTTTTAAAAAACTTATTTGCCAAAAGCTCTAAGTGAATTACACAGTATTGAATACCTTGGAATCGTCAAAAATAAGTAATTGCCGATTAACATGCTCAGGAGGACAGTTGCGGTAGACTAGAGTCCTTTTACTTAGCATGCTACATTTTATTCATTCTCTCTTAACAAACTAGGATGGGATACTCTTTTTAACTTTTCTGTTAAAAACAACCCTCTCTTTAGTTGGCACTATCATTTATCAAATATAAGTTGGGCAATGAAGATTAAGTGTGATGGGTTCCTAAAGAGTCCTCAGAGAATCACCACACTTGGGAACATAAATAATAATTATGATTTATTGTCCAAGGAGCTGAAAGCTCTTCACTGACCATAAGCCTAATTCTCCTTTCCCCCGGATATGGCATACAATAGGTGGTGTTCAACAAAACCAACATTTTTACACATCAGCTCATGGAGGCAGAGAAAGGCTGAGCTCCCCATTTTACACTGCTTCTGTGTGAGCCTTGATGACATAGAATACCCATCCCCCTTCTGCATGGTAGATTTTTCTCTTGGGTGTCTGACAGATCTGCACATCCCCTAAACATATGTGAGGCCAGCTACTTTTCAATCATATTTATTGAGCACGTATTGTGTGCAAAGCATTGTACCAAGTACTTGGGAGAATACAATATAACAATAAACAGACACATTCTTTTTATTGTTTTATGCATCTTAGATCGCAGGCTCTTTGAGAGTGGGGACCGTGCCCTTGATTTTTCTTATATGTTTCACAGTGCTCAGCACACAGTAGAGCACAGTAAATCCTGATGAAGGTGAGGACCTCTCAAGAGAATGTCAGCTCCCGAACTGGATTCTAAGCTCCTTGAGGGCAGAGTGCCCATGTTTTATTTCTGTTATGCTCTCCCAAATGCTTCCTTTACACTCATTAGGTGCTTAAATAAAAATACCCACTGGTGGATCAAATCCATCCACTGTGTCCTCTCGTACAGGCATAAATCTAGTTCCTGAGCCCTTTCATCCTCCTAGGTCATTGGTATCTTCCAACTCCTCTCATGTTCACTGAGTTTCTCTTAGAAGCTGTAGAGCCCCAGAGCACACACATGACCCTCGTCAGAGTTGGAGAGTGCAAATCGGAAGGGTGACAATGTGCTTGCTGCATGCCATAAATCCTATTTCTACAATCCAAGGCCCCTCTTCTTTCTGAGCAGTGGTGCTTCTTTTCTAAGTAATACTTTGTGTACGACTACAAAGCCATCATGAATTGAAAATTAGAGAGACAAATAATAGTGTCCTTCAGAAAAAACTTGTGAGGAGATATGTAGGGAGGCAAGAAAATAATTTTGGTGAATCACAGAGACCTAAGTAATGTGAAAGGGGTAGTTTGTTCTCCCTCTGACCGCAAATCAAACACTCCCACAGAACATCATGGACCTAAGCCCATCATCATGACACTGTTAGAAAGCACCAAATTCACTCAATTATTTTTTAGATTTGGATGTTGGCTTTCTGTCTTAAGGCATATACTACTGGGCTATCAACTAAATTTTCCATTTTTATTATTCATTCTCTTGAGGTAGTGCCACTAAGTTTTATAATGTTATCATCTTTAAAGTTACTGTTCCTGGTGAAATAAGGAAAAATAATCCTAAGGATATCTTTTTAATGTAATAGTATTCATTATTATTGATTTTTTGCAGCTATTTTCTCCCAGAAAATTTTGAGCAAGTTATATGGTTTTGTTCGTGCAAGGAAAGAAAGTCTGCATATTAGAGATGGACGTGCTGTCCACCAACATGATACTATACTGATGGCCCTTTACCTCTGGATTACTGAGCAAATTGCACATAATAATAATAATAATGATGGTATTTGTTAAGTGCTTACTATGTGCCAAGCACTGTTCTAAGAGCTGGAGTAGCTACAAGGTAATCAGGTGGTCCCACATGGGACTCATGGTCTTAATCCCCACTTTACAGGTGAGGTAACTAAGGCACAGAGAAGTGACTTGCCCAAGGTCACATAGCAGACAACTGGCGTAGCCAGGATTAGATCCCACATCCTCTGACTCCCAAGTTCTTTCATCAGTATTTCTAATCAATACACAAAGGAGGAATAACAGATCAAAAAGGACAATGCAGCAAAACACTAGGCAACAAGAAATTGATCACATTCTAGATTCATTTTGGTGTGTTCCTGGCCAGTGGAAATAGGTATGTTGGCAAAAGTGCCTTTAATTTAGGCTGCCAGTCCTTCAGCATCGCATATTACTTAGATCATTCCGATTAATATATTTTCTCAACTGAAATGCCTGGAAAATTCAATCAATCATATTTATTCAGGATTTATGATATACAGAGCACTGTACTAAACATTTGGGAGAGTACAGTATAACAGGGTTGTTAAACACATTCCCAGTCCACAACAAGCTCACAGTCTAGAAGTATAATTGATGCCTTGAGGAGCAAGGAGACCTGAATTGAACAATTTTTTGGAAAATGTTTCAGGCCACAGAGAGACTATGGGCTGGAGATGGGAAAGACAGGAAGCAGATTGCTCAGTGAGGAGGCTAATGCAGAGTCAAGGCAGAACATGATATGTGCCTGAATCGGGATGGTAGCTGTTTAGATAGAGAGAGAAGGGCAGATTCTAGAGCTATGAAGGAAGAACTGCAGGATTTGTGAGAGGCTGAATCTGGGAGATGAATAAAGGATAATGCCAAGGTCATGGACTTATGAAAGAAGCTAGTGGTGTTGTCTACAGTGATACAAAAGCCAGGGGAAGATGAGGTTTGGTGTGGCAAGATGAGGAGTTCTGTTTTGCACACAATAAGTTTGAAGGGAAACCAACAGCCGGCTTGAGCACTCATGTACTCTGTGCCCACCCTTCACACTTACGGACGTATGCATGTTTAAGTATGTATTCAGCTACTTTATCCTGACATACTTGTATTATTTCCTATTTTTTCCCCATCCTTCCTCCTAATGCCAAATATTCTAAATACAAGTATTCCAAAATAGTTGTAAAAAGTATTTTTCTCCCCTGGTAAACTGTAAGCTCTAATGATCTGGAAATTTTTGTTTTGCTTCAGTTAAACTATCCTAAGCCAACAAGCCTGGAAGTATCATGAGCCTCTCCAGGTGGGTGAGGGTCTGAGGGTGGGGAGAGGAGACACCCACTTGGCAGAGGAACTTTTGGGCAACTGCTACATGATGATAATAACAAAAATACCAATAGTGGTACTTGTTAAGCACTTTGTGCCAAGCACTGTTCTAAGCACTGAGGTAGATACAAGTTAATCAGGCTGGACACAGTCTCTGTCCCACAAGGGGCTCACACTCCTAATCTCCATTTTACAGATGAGGGAACTGAGGCACAGACAAGTGAAATGACTTGCCCAAGTTCACACAGCAGACACGGGGCAGAACTGGGATTAGAACCCAGGTCCTTCTTGTCACTATGTGGAACATCAGGCCCATTCTCCCAAATGGGGCTGGCCTTGCTGGCTTGGGGATAGCGGGAACAGGAACACCCCTTGGATCAGGCAGTATCTTCCAGAGAAAACCAGGCATCTTCCCATCCCCTTGTGCAGGGGTAGAATAAGGCTGAAAACTACCAGTGATGTCACCCCCCACAGTAGAGAATGCTGCTCCATTCGATTACCAGAATGGGGCATGAGGGGAAGGAGAAGACAGTTAAAAAAAATAGGGTTTGACCAATTTGTGGCATTTCTCTGAAAGATGACTTCAATCTCCGGATTGGTTTCAGCTGACAAGATTCAGAATGTCCCATTTTCTGAGCATTTCTTCTCTTTTAACTTTTAAAATGTGATTATGGCAAATCTTATCTTCATTTCTCTGATTTGTTTACATTTAACTCATCAAAATGCAGTTGAGGGAGAACAGTTTAATATCCTAGAAGCTTATAATACTTTGCATAACACTTCTTAAGCCGTGAAATTAAGGGACTCGGAGTCTAATTGTACTATAAAAGTGAATTTCCATTAAATATTTCCAAGAATCCTTTTTATATTTGCCCAAGCTTTAGTAAATAACTAATATCTCCATATACTTTTGGGACATATTTTCATTGCCATTTAGAAAGGAGGAGACAGTAGAGACATCAGAATTACTCTAAAACTCTGGCAGTGCCCACAGCAAGTCTGTAAGGACGCTCAGGAGGCAGCCTGAGGATACAACGGATTTCCGAAATGTTGACAATGAACTGAATTTGGTATTTTCTAGAATGTGGAGCTCTTCAATCCATAGAGAATTACCTGAGGAACCAATACAGTCCCTCTCAAATGAGCACAGTGTCTACTGACTGAGGAGGTGCTGCCTTAGTTCAGTGATTGTAGCATAGGTGTCACTAATGGATCTAAATGGGAAGCAACGTGGTCAAAAGTAAAGAGCACAGGCCTGGGAGTAGAAGGTCTGGGTTCTAATCCTGGCTTTGCCATTCACCTGCTGTGGGACCCTGGGCAAGTCACTGCACTTCTCTGTGCCTCAGTTCCTTCATCTGCAAAAAGGGGATTCAGTTCGGCTTGTCGTGAGCAGAGGATGTCTCATAGTATTATTTTGTATTATTATTAATTTGTAGTATTATTAATCCCAAGTGCTTAATACAATGCTCTGCACACAGTAAGCGCTCAATAAAAATGATTGACTGACTGACTACTTAGAATGTGAACCCCTTGTGGGGCTTTATTATCTTGTTTCTACCCCAGGGCTTAATACAGTGCTTGGCACATAGTAAGCACTGAACCAATACCACAATTATTATTAGTATTATTATTGTTAAATTTGTTTCGTTCAGGGTGGTTCAAGCAGGGGTATGGCAGTGTCCTCTTTTCCAAGTTTCACAAACATGCCGATATAGCTGAAAAGACCCATGGCAAAAGGGATTCCCCCCAAGAGTCCTCTTCCCTAAGTCTCTGTGGCTTCACTAAGGCCTCGGGATCACTGCTAGAGTGACCCTCCGAGTGACTCTCCGCCCACAGTTATACTAGACAGTCTGGTTTCCAGTGACTCTGTCCTCTGCCTGGCACAGATATGGCACCAGGCACTTTTATGTCTGGAACTAATTGTATTTGAGTGTTTACTGTGTGCAGAGCACTGTACTAATCGCTTGGGAGAGTACAGTATTAAAAAGTGGGTAAACATGTTTCCCTCCCACAATCAGCTTACAGTCTAGAGGTATATGTCCATTTTTCAAGGGCTCTGGAGGAACACGAAGGTGACTGACCCAAGGTCACCCAGCAGGCAAGTGGCAGAGCAAGGATTAGAACCCAGGTCTCAAGGCTTCCTGTTCTGTGTTCTTTCCAAAAAGTCATGCTGCTCCCCTATCTCCAGCAGTCATCTAGTCTATTCCCCTGTCTCGGGGCAGGGGTGCAGCGACTTCATCCTTGGTAGATCATTTTCTAATCTTTTCTTAAATCAATCAAAAGTACTTAATGAACACCTCCTGGGGGCAGAACACCACTAAGCACCTGGGATAGCAGGAATAATTGTGGTATTTTTTAAGCACTTCCTATCTGCCAAACACTGTACTAAGAGCTGGGGTGGAAAAACAATAATCAGGTTGGACATAGGCCCTGTCCCACAACTTTAGATTGTAAGCTCATATGGGAAAGGAATGTGTCCACCAAGTCTGTTGTATTATACTCTCCCAAGTGCTTAGTGCAGTGTTCTACACACAGTAGGTGCTCAATAAATACCACTGATTGACTGATGGGCCTCACAGTCTAAGTACAGTTTAATAGATAGAGTGTAGGCACAATCTTAAAGCCTCCCTAGAAGAAGACAGGACGATATAAAATTCACACAGGAAATAAAACTATCACCCTTAAAATCCAAGGAAAACAGTTTAGTAATGCTTATTTTTTTCATCTCATGATGTAATATTGTGACTCCTTTCTAGTTTATAAATCACCATTTACTAATGTGTCTATTTTTTTGAAAAGCTAAATTTAAACTAAAGAAGAATTGAACTCCAATATGCTATATTATGGCCATACTATCTGAGGAGGTATTGGACCGCCTCCAGAGTTATTCATCCAGCTGCACTCCTAATTCCACTAAGGTTAATGATACTTTTCTGATGCCTTATAATGACCAGATTCCATGGAGTGAAGAGGAGCTCTGGAATTCTCAGGGTGCAACGAAGCTATAATAATAACCATTTTAATATCACTTTCAACAGTTAAGTCATCTATTGGTGATTTATCTCTCGGAAACTTAGCCTCTGAATCATGGGCCCAAAAAGGTTATCAAATATGCCAGGTTTACCAGAAGGAATAAGGTACAGAAAAAAAGAAATGCCAGTCTAATAGGGGGGAGGGTGTGATCGTCAAACATGAGGACTCAGATTCAGAGTCTGGCCCCCAGGCAGAACCCCAAAATCATGGTTGAGGATGAATCACTTATCTAGCTTATCATCACTTATCATCCCAATGTGTTCCACTTTTGGCTCTAACACTGCTCTTCCTCCTATTCCCTTTATCATTTTTTTTACCATATTGTTAACACTCACTGTATGTCAGTAGTCACACACGTTTCTAAGCTCTGAGATAGATATAAGTGAATTAGGTTGGCCACAGTTCCTTTCCCACATGGGGCTCACAGTCTAAGCAGGAAGGAGAACAGGATATCTGAGGCCCGGAGAGGTTAAGTGACTTGCTCAAGGTCACAGTAAAGGCAAGCGACAGAGCTGGGATTGCAAGCCAGGTCCTTTGACTCCCAGACCTGGACTGTGCTCTTGGAACTTAGGACCACAACCACCTTCCCTTCTTTCTAGCCTACCCTCTTCCCTTTTGCCAAATGCCCCCTCCTTTGTTTTCCCTTCAATCTGTGGGGACTCTTTAATGAATCCACAGATCTGTGGACAGCTGCATAGATAAAGTTAAGTACAAATAGGTTAAGTACACAATTAACGTATACCGTGGGAGTATGCATATATCCAAAATGAATGCATGGGTTTTCACCGCTTGGCCCAGTTAGATAACCATTAAAGAATATATGCAAATTCCTGTCGAAGCGGAGGTACGGAATTCATTGGCTTGACTGCTAGGGTTCGCAACGGAGAATTCTGAAAATTCCTACTGCCAGACATTCATATTTATTGACATTTAGTTCTTCCCATACATAAACTGGGAGTTATTTTTAGCTCTCGAGCCCAGACCTGCATTACTTCTTAATGGAAAAATGATTAAAAGGACCTGGTTTGTCTGGACGTGCATCATAGTGGAGCACCGGGGCTTTGCGGGATGAAATGAAAGGTAGAAACAGAGTCTGAATTATCTGTCCTAGTGGCAGCAAACTTGCACAAAAGAATACAAGAAAAATGATGAATCATCTCTTACCGATCTCTTAGTGCAAAACTGCCGACTGTATAATTTAAAATTTACTTTACTGCCAGCATTTTCTGTATAATGTGTTAGTGCACAAAATGGCCCTTCAAATACATTAGAAAACAAAAGCTATATTAAGGCTTTTACAGCCCAAAGAAAGAACATGAATAATTCAAATTTCTATGCATTAAGAATCATACAGATAAAACACATGAAGTGCACTTAACTTGTCCCAAAGAAAACTGATAAATTAGCTGAATAATTGTATGTAATATCAATATAATAAATCAGTTACTTTCTAGGATAAAACTGCTTTCTTGGATGACTTTGAAGGCAATTTGCAAGCTTGCTCAATTTATGCTGACAGTAATTGTTGTTTGGCGGTCTGATTTAGATGGGGGGCTTGGGGGGCCCGGCTGCAATGTTCATATTACAACTGTGGAGGAGAAACAGTAATGCTGCTTTTTGCATCTCTGTTGAACTCCCTCTGAGGCATTATGCCAGCTACTCAATTATCAGAAACAACATGGCTGTCTCTCACAATTTAAAAGCAGAAAAAAAAAAATTCCAGCACAATAACTTCAGTTAACCAAGTAATGTACTTGGTATTGGCAAACTGAAAAATCAGATTAATGGATTTTTAATGTGTAGTTTTTCATAATCTTAAGATTTATTTTGCCAATTTTTATTAATTATATTCAGCATGCAGAGAAACACACATCATTATCCAGAAAGCAACTGCCTGTTGAGTGTGTATAATGAACTGCAATTAATTCCTCCATATCCTTCTACTAATTTGACTTAAAAACAATTACAATGCCTCTACACCATTAAAATCTGGGACCTTATTCGGGTTGAGACGCATTCAAGCTGCCACCTCCCCTCTCTCCCACTGCACCAGACTTCAGAGAGTAGCCGCTCCCAGGGGCCAAAATGGGACCATGAGCCTGTGTTGCCCCAGGCAACTGCTCCCTCCCTCCCCGAAACCTCCATCCCGATGACTTTTTACACTCCTACTGGTCAAGAGAGATGACACTTTCTCAGAGAGTGGGGCTGACACACTTGGGTGGGGCAAATCGATGGTACTAGAGTGTTGGAATTGAGATGGGGAATCGCAGGAGTTGGAAGATTGAGGAGTGAACCTTATCTTACAAAAGCCCCCTCCTCCTCTCTTCCCCAACCCAATGGAACCCCCAGCCCCACAAAAATCAACAGAACTGAAAAACTGTACTCAATGCCCCCAACATTCAGTTACATTAGTATTCTCTGAGTTGCGGACTGTCCATGCCTTTGGTTTCTGTACTTCCCCCTTGTAATGGCTGAATGGAAGGGGTGAAAAATATGATGCTTCTAACAATAATCTCTCCATTCCATTCACCTACATCTTTCCCTTCCCCCTTCTATTTTAAATGGAATTATAAATTAAAATGTCATTTAAAATGTTTAAAGTGTTTTAGAATTATAAATGAATTATACATTTATATATATATATGTATTTATATGTATGTATATTTATATATACATGAATTATAAAGACAGCTACCCATAGTGACAGAGGAAACGAAGGCACAGAGAGCAAGCACCTAGCCCAAATCAAAATACACTTTTGCCTGGATTAAAATGGAGCTCTGCCCTATACCCAGCTCAGGATCTCACTGTCTCACAGATGGTTTTCATACTCGTGGTTCAAATCATTGGGCCAATATTAAATAAGCTAAAAGGGGGAGGCCATAATTCATAACATACTGCTTATGTGGGTTCTGTACTTTTGCCAATAAACCTTTAAATAGAAGCGAGGCTAATACAATGAATAATTAAATCAAAACCCTTTTTAACCATATATGCAGCTGTGCAGATCAAGGGTTTAGAAGAACTGGTTAAATAATTTTTCCCCAAGGAGAGATGCAATTTGTTCCCAAGCCAGTGTCTCTTTGAGGGCACAATAGGTCTTATTTGTCAAGTGAGAAGCAAGTTACTATTCTGCGCTGTAACAAGCCCCACCAGGGGAAGGTCTCTCACCGGCAAGGATTATCGACAGCCCTGCCTTTTCCTCTGAAGGGACTGTGATTGGCTAATTGCAATCGGTCATTTCCAGTCCGTCTTTTAGCAGTTTCTCCTGGCCTCTGGTGAGATGGCCCACAGAATCTTTGGCAGCTGAATAGGACGGATCCTAGGGGTGCTAGGGGCTGAGGATGGTACGTACGGTGATGCGCAAGGGCATGCTTTTCTCCAATGGACTGGATCCTCCTGCCAGGTGATGACAGCTCTAGGTAGGGAAGGGGGTCAGTGGGCCATGGAACTGTGCCCATTTGAAATTCTGGGCACTGTCTGAATGATGACAGTTCTCAGCAGAATTATCCCCAAGGCGGGGTGCGGGGTGGGGGGGAGTCTCTTTCTTTTCATTTTCCTTTCTGCAGGGTCAGCATTTTTGCTGGGCAAACTGAGCCTCCTGGATCAACCTGGGCCCAAAAGCACCACATTGGCCACGGTGTGAGTAGCCAGAACCATTGGCAGGATCTCCCACCTGGTTGGCATCCTTGCAGGAGTCTGGGGAAAGGGCTATGAAATGTTTCTGCTAGTCACAGCTCTTTCACCCAAGGGAAGTCAGGAATGGAAGCTAGTATCCACCCACACTTTGCTTTTGCCTCAATTACCCGGAAATTACCAATTTTTTCCTGCTTCACTTGGGTTTTGGCAGCGGCTTTAGTTGTCCTAAGGGGAGCAATGTGATATCCCCTTTTCCTATTAGCAAATTCTTTGTCCTAACAGAAGACATTTTCATCTGCCTCAATTTTTACTTGGGATAGCATCATCATCGTCAAGAAAAAAAATACATTGCATGTGATGCTGTGCACAAAACACTGAACTAAGTGTTGGAGAGAAACCACTGGTAAGAAGATGACTTGGCACTTGACCTCAGGGAGCTCCATTACACTAAGCCAAGAGTTTAAAGAAGAAACATTAGAATTAGGATCCCTGGACTTCATTCTCAGCTGCAGATAAATATTTCGATCGGCTGCTGAAAATCACTTTCTTCCATGAGGGAAGAAGAAGAGAGTGGGGAGGGGTTAAAGGTAGGGGCTTGGTGGGGTAGAGAGAAGAGATTAAATTAGGTCCTAAGGGGTAAAAGTCAGTAAGACTGCTTCTTTTGGGAAATAGGAAGCCATTTCCCAATCTTCACTATAGAGGGTCTGAGCTGGAGGATTAATATTTTAAATGCTGGAGCTGATCAACCGGGGCTGTTGGAAGTCTCATCGGCATTTTGGCATAAAGAAAATGTCATTTGAAACCCACACACATCTTAAAATGTTTTAAATACATTAACTTCTCTCAAGAGCTGGATCTGCATTCTGAGTAAATAGCACCTTTCGTGTTCGGCGTGTGTGCTTACCAAGCCCTGAGAGCTACCATTCAGTTTACTGGCAACCATCTCAAACTCAAGAACCCACAGCTCTTGTGCCAGTTTAGTTCTTGTGGAAGTGAGCAGCCTGAGGGAAATGAATTTCTATAAAAGCAATGCTGACATTGTAATACCAGTCTTACCATTTCCGGACACGCCCCTAGGGTGACCGCCTTTTCAAAAGCAAGACCCCAAATGTCTTGAGGTCGAGGGTCACCTTGAGAAACATGGCTAAGGCATTTCAGATCAAACTTCAGATGGATTTGGGCAGAACAGGACACCAATATATGTCACCAATTCTGCTGCTGCTGAAACACTTCTATGTGTGCTATCTGACCTCAGGCAGTCACTTGGGCTTTGCTTCCAATCACCAAGTGGCATTTAGTCATAGATATGAGGAAGCTAGGGACGGGAAACAGATTCTCCAACCTAATCATGTTTTATTTGTTGTAAAAGGCTCCGGGGACCTGGGGAAGCCGCAAAAGCTCTAGGTCCAGAGAGCCGAAATGGAGTCACAGATTATATTTCCCAGGACCACACAGCAATATGGCAGTAAGTAAAAATCTTCCTAACCAAACAATTACTGGGTAAGAGTAGGATCTTACTTTCTTTAGCACAGCACAGTATAAACTATTGACTTCCCAGCTGTCCGCTGGCTTCAACAAAAGGATCCAGCAGATTTATGATTTGGTGGCACGCCCCTCTTCCTCTGAGCCGCCTGACAAGGTAAATACTTCTCAGATAAGTACCATGGGTCCTGACTGCAGAAAGAAGCCAAGGAAATGAGATACAAAGAAAGAGAAAGGCAGAAAGGGGATGGGAAATCATCTACTAAATAAGATCCAGTCCTTTTCCTCGGACTCTCATTGTTATTACCAAACTCTCCTCCTCCCTTGAAAACACAGATTTTTATTGAGCATCTGCACTAGATGGTTGGGAGAATAAAATGAAAATCAGGATAGATGACCTCAGCCTTCAAGGAGCTTACGGTCTTGGAGGGGAGACAGATATTTTGAAAAGTTTCAGACAGTAGCAGCCAATCAGTGCTATGACGGTTTTTTAGTAGCACTTTTTGAGGAAGTATTAGAGGAAGCATTCTTTAGGAAGCAGTGTGGCCTAGTGGAAACAGCATGGGCCTGGGAGTCAGAGGCCCTGGTTCTAATCATGGCTCTGCCACTAGTCTACTGTGTGACCTTGGGCAGTCACATAACTTCTCTGTGCCTCAGTTACCTCATCTGTAATAGGGGGATTAGATCCCTCTCCCTCCGATTTAGACTGTGAGTCCCATGTGGGACAGGGATTGTCTCCAACCTGATTATCTTGAATCTACCCCAGCATTTAGAACAGTGCTTAGCACAAAGTAAGTGCTTAACAAATACCAAAATTATTATAATTATTATATTCTGCCTTTGGAAAAAGTGCTACAGTGTTCATATTCATATTTTCAGATAGCCAAAGTCTAATTCCAAACAAATCCACCAAACAAATTGTTTTACTTTTTCTATTATCAGAAAAGGGGTGAGGGATCCGTGCCACTTTACGTAAGTTATCTTTCCCTCTGGACATGGCAAGAATTAATTCTCCTTGTTTAGATTTCATAGCCTACACCATCCCTTACTAGTATAATTAAACTTCCAGTGACAACAGCTGTAAATAGTAGATGCCTGCCCTGGGTTTCTCTTTATATTTAGAAAGAAAAGCTGTTTCAGAATTTATAGAGAAACTTGATTAGCATAATTCCCAGTGGGTTAGAGTCCATCTTCTCTATATTTATGAGTTTGGTTTATGAGGGTGGAAAAATAAGTTCAGTCGGTATTGCTGGCTACTTTTCAATCTGATCTGAGGTGGGGTTTCTTTTTAATCTTGCACATGTTTGCAGCGGATGGGCATTATCTGGGGATTTTAATTTACCACTGTAGACTTTGCTGCCTATTTATATACCACCAGAAGGTAATAAAAGGCAGGAAGGAAAGCTGTGGAAGGAAATGCACTCAGAGCCGGGAACTTGCAGATCAGAGCTGCTTCCAAAATGGTGCCCTGGGGCAGCCTTTCATAAGTTTCTCTTCCAGTAAGTTTAGGTGTCTAAGTGGCAGGAGATTGGAAAATACATTTTCCACTAGGGGCCAGAGAACGTTTTGAGAGTGTTGGGTTCCTAAAATTTAAACACACAAATCACTCTTGCATTGCCTTCCGTGGGAGTTCATGCTGAACTCCAATTCACATTTTCCGGTGCCCTCATCATTTCCAGATTTCATCTGGACCAGTCCCAGCTGTGCATACACAGAGAGAGCTGTCCAGAGCTCTGCGCTGGCATCTGTGGTCCTGATCAGTCACACTTCTGTATTGAGTGAGCACCTACTGTGAGCAGAGCACTGTTCTAAATGTCTGGGAGGGTACAGCCGAAGGCGACGACCTGGCACTTGCCCGCTGTGTGACTTTGGGCTAGTCACTTCACTTCTCTGGACTACAGTTTCCTCATCTGTAAAATGGGAATTCAATACTTGTTCTCCCTTCTAAGACTGTGAGTCCTCTGTGGGACAGGGATTGGGTCCCTGAACAAAAAGATCATACAATCTAGTGGGAAGGACGGATGTGAAATAATTTGCAAACAGGAGGAAACAGTGTTCCAACAGTACAGTATGTAAATCGATACACACAAAAGTGCAATAAGGAGTAGTGAATGCAAAGTGCTAGAGGGATGTAAAACTGCTGTGGGAAGATCTGGGGAGGAGAATGTGTCTACTAACTCCGTTATATTGTACTCTTCCAAGAGCTTAATACAGCACCCTGCACACAGTAGCACTCAATGAATATGACTGATAGACTGATGGATCAATCAGGGAAAGTTCCCTGGAGGAGGAGGATTTCAGAAGTCTTGAAGATGGAGACAGCTGTGATCTGGCAGATTTGGAGAGGGAAGGAGTTCCAGTCAGGAAGAAGGGTGTGAGCCAGGGGTAGAGATCGGAGAATTAGGAATGAGGCACAGTAAAAGCTTGAGAAGAAACAAAAGTGTCACCTGAGGTTTAGTAGGAGAAAATAATTACGGTAATAGTAATGATTAAGGTATTTGCTAGGTGCCAAGCCCTATCTACTCCACTTAGCACTGGAGTAGATGCAAGGTAATCAAATCAGAACCAATCCCTGTCCCACAGAGGGCTCACAGTCTAAGAAAGGAGAATAAATATTGAATCCCCATTTTACAGATGAGGAAACTGTGGCCCACAGAAGTGAAGTGATTAGCCCAAAGTCACGCAGCAGGCAAGTGCCAGAGAAGGGAGTAGAATCTTGGTCCTCTGACTCCCAGGCCCGGGCTCTTTCCAACAGGCCATGAGTGGCTAAGTATGAGGAAGGTGTTCCCTGAGAAATGTCACATGGGAGGAGCCCATTTTCCCCCCTGCCAGCTTCCCGCATGGCCTAGTTCTGGAAAAAGACTGAACTTGGATGCCTGAACCCAGAGGCACAAAAACCTGACCTAAGCTTCCACCACACTGCAAATATTTTTAGCTTTTATATAACTAATGTCTCATGTGGTCTAATGAAGACCACATGAGACTACCAGCCAGGAGACCCAGGTTTTACTCCCTGTTCTGCCTCTACCCTGCTGTATGACCTTGGGCAAGATGTTTAACCTCTCTGAGTCTTCGCTTCCTCATGAATAAAAGGGGGATTACAATTCCCACCTCTCCCATCCCCACAGGGGTGTTGTGTGGAAAAAATGAGATAATTACCATGAAAGTGCTTTGGAAAAATAAAAAGCAGTCTATAAACAACAGGTTATCTTTTTAAAGCTCCTGTTGATTTGCTTTATCCCTTGATCTTACCTGCTTGCTA
Organism: Ornithorhynchus anatinus; assembly: GCF_004115215.2. NCBI lineage: Eukaryota > Metazoa > Chordata > Mammalia > Monotremata > Ornithorhynchidae > Ornithorhynchus > Ornithorhynchus anatinus. The sequence continues at coordinate 4,941,059 of NC_041740.1, read as the reverse complement.
CTTTGCCCAAGAAACAATTGCAAAGTTTCACAGATGCACAGAGCACAGATTCCTAATACTACTTTCATCAAAATGGTGGGCGAGATTTTGAAGGAGAAAGACAAAATCTGATGAGACATTTACCAGACTCTGATCCTACCTCATCTTTCATTGAAATTCCAGGGGCTTAATTTTTTTTTAATGGCCAACAAAGAAAATGAATTTCCCTGACTCTGCCATCTTCATCTCCCCTCACACGGTGATAGTTTTACAATAGGTTTCTAATGCACAATTGCCAATTAAACTGTGCATTTAACCTTTGCACAAAGCACTCCGTTTTCTTTTGTTGGTGAATCAAGCTTTTAAGTTAGCAGATCAATTCTGCAAATTATGTAAGTACATTGCACTTGCTTAATATTTATTATGGTGAGGAGAAGAGGAACATGACAAGAGTAATGATCTATGCGTACAGCCTGAATTCGAGTGGGGATGAATCTGCTACGCAGATGAGAAGGCTGTACAGCCTTGATCACCACTGGGTAGCTATGGCTCTTCAAAGACAGAAATGAAACACCTAAACAGAGGTGTATATACAGCTGAGAGCCATATGTTTCTAAAAGGAACCTTGCCAAGCAGACAGGTGTTTCTGATATTAAAGTTCCTGGGTTGCAGAGCACCACTGAAGGTGGATCCTAGCCAATCCTGGGAGTCCACATTTTTAACACACACCTTCAGCCCCACAGCACTTCTGTCGTAACTTATAACCATAACTTATTTATTTATATGTCTGGACTCTCCTTCTACATTGTAAGCTCCTTGTGTGCAGGGAATGTGTCTACCAACTCCATTGGATTGTCCTCTCCCAAAGGATTAGTACAGTGATCTGCACACACTAAGCACTCAATAAATATTATTGATCATTTGAATGATTGATCTGTTGACACAACTTTTGAGGATTCCAAGAATGCAGTAGAGACCCTCTGAAAGCTCACCTCCTCCAGGAGCCCTTCCCAGACTAAGCCCCCATTTTCCTCTGCTCCTTCTCCCTTCCCATCGCCCCGACTCCCTCCTTCTGCTCTACCCCCCTCCCCACCCCACAGCACTTGTATATATATGTACCTATTTATCATTCTATTTACTTTATTAATGATGTGTATATACCTATAATTCTATTTATATATATTGATGCTATTGATGCCTGTCGTCTGTTTTGTTCTGTTATCTGTCTCCCTGCTTCTAGACTGTGAACCCAATTTTGGGTAGGGGTTGCCTCTGTTGCTGAACTGCACTTTCCAAGTCCTTAGTTCAGTGGTCTGCACACAGTAAGCACTCAATAAATAGGATTGAATGAGTAAACCCGTCAATGGGCAGGGATTGTCTCTATCTGTTGCCGAATTGTACATTCCAAGTGCTTAGTACAGTGCTCTGCACATAGTGCTCAATAAATATTACTGAATTAATAAGCACCCAGATCTTTATTTTTAAATACTATTTGTTAAAGCACTTACTACGTGCCAAGCACTGTACAAAATGCTGGGGTAGATACAAGCTAATCAAGTTGGACACAGTCCATATCCTACATGGGGCTCACAGTTTTAATCCTCATTTCACAGATGAGGTAACTGAAGTACAGAGAAGTTAGGTAATATTAGGTGACTTGCCCAAGGTCATACAGCAGAGCGGTGGCAGAGCTGAGATTAAACCCAGGTCCTTCTGATTCCCAGGCCTGTGCTCTATCCAAGCCCTGTGTGGACAGGGATTGTCTCTCTTTATTGCTGATTTGCACTTTCCAAGTAGTTAGCACAGTCCTCTGCACACAGTAATTGTTCAATAAATACAACTGAATGAACTAGGCCACGCTGCTTCTCATTTGGTGAACTGGAATCCCAGCTTCTCCATTGAGGGCAGGTGTGTTATCAGTTAACTATCTGTGATTTTTACTGGGTCTATACTGAATGCAGAGCACTATACTAAGTTCCCGAGAGTCTTACACTCTATTGGGGAATGTGAGTACAAGGAAGAGCAAGACTGTAACCGATAATAGTAAGAGTATGGAAGATTAAATAGATGAATATATGCCACATAAATCATTATATACTACTGATCTATATATAGGGAATTTACATAATGGTGTGTACTTTGCTGATAATGGATGTTTGACGCAACTTGGTGTGATGGGAAATAACTGGGGAAGTTTTCCTGGAGGAGGTGGGATTTCAGGAGGGCTTTGATGATGGGAAGGCCTGAGATCTATAATATTTGTAGAGGGAGGGATTGAGTTCCAGACAGGGGGAACAGCATGAGCAAGGAATGGGAGGGAGGTGGGAGTGTGAGGAGCAAGGGACAGCAGTGAAGGGATCCTGGAAGGAGCAAAGAGTGCACCTTGGGAAACAGCCTCCATTCTGCCCTCAGAAAAGCCCTAAATGGCATTGGCACCCCCATCCCAAGACTGTGCCCAATATCCTTGTCCCAGACCCATCAGGATGGGACTCCCCTCTTCCATGCCTCTAAGTCCATAGAGTTACCATCTGAGGATTTCTAACAGTTCATTCTCTGCTGGAAAGCCCAGCTCTGATTTTCCATCCCTCTCATTTAACATTCTCCCTGCAGCAAGGAAGATGACCTTGTCCTTCATTTTGCCTTCCAACCTTACCGATGCTATATTTTTGGTCTTCTCTGAAAGTGGGAAAATCAGAATGTCCACATTGAAGAATTCTATTTTCTGTTTAATTTTCTACCTTCCCCGGTTTCAAAACTTCAGCACTAAAATACTAAGGACGAGTAGAAGGTGCACTGTAAATAACAGTCATTCACTATAAATGATGTCGAGTCTCTTCTACTGAACAAAAGAACATCAAACTCTAAGCAGAAAAGCAAAGGGGAGGGTACTTTGGGCTCACACCCATGCCTAGTCACATTATTTCTTCAGCCACCTCTAGCACTTTTGTACTTACTCCCATCTTCATCAATCGCCCATATGTATATGCAATTATTTATGCGAATTATGTTATTTGTAAATATTCCTTGTCTGACTTCCCCATTAGAATGTTACCTCCTCGTGGGCAGTAAATGAGTGTCTTCATTCTGTTGTCCCTCCCGAGTGCTTAGCACAGGGCACTGTCTCCAGTGAGCTTTTAATAAATACCTTCACATGGCAGCAATGGGGACTATTTAGCAAGCAATGTTGACAGTGAGTCCCATGTGGGACAGGGACTTTCATTCAATAGTATTTATTGAGCGCTTACTGTGTGCAGAGCACTGTACTAAGCGCTTGGAATGAACAAGTCGGCAACAGATAGAGACAGTCCCTGCCGTTTGACGGGCTTACAGTCTAATCAGGGGAGGCAGACAGACAAGAACAAGAACTTTGTCCCATCTAAATGACTCGTTTCAAGACCAGTCCTTTGAACAATAAGTAAGCACTTAACAAATACCATGAAAAAGCAAAGCCAAATATGGCATTTATGAGGGCCATGGCCCCTGCCTTCTTATATTCTAAGTGACAACATTCCTGAGGCCATGACAGCATCCAGGAGTGAACAAGACCCAGGCACCAGCATTCCTGTTGTACTGGACTCTCCCAAGTGCTCTGCACAGTGCTTTACACACAGTAAGTGCTCAGTAAATACCACCTATTGATTGATTCCTGTTAAGTATAGCAGGAGTGCCTTCCTATCCCCCTAGGTGGGCCTCATGACTCAGGGAACTGTAGAAATGTTTCTAGCTATAATCCAAGACCCTTTTCAGTTCTGAACTCTGGGCTGCTTTCCATAGACTCCATCCTAGGACTTGCTTCTCTCTTCAGCTTCCAACTTAGAACAGTGTGACAGAATTTGGGGCTTGGCGGGGGGGAGGGGGGGTCTACCCTGAGATGCTCCCATTCTTTATCTGTCTCACTTTTGACTATGAAGCCTAAGGTAGCCATGATGTAGTTTCCTAAGGCACCACTTCCCAATTTCACCCAACTCCCCATGTCTGAGTCTTAACCACCTTGTAGATGGCTGATTTCTGGTCAGTGATTGAGCTTATTTCTATTCATTGGACCCAGTCTGGGTCCCTGAAAGACTTTCCTGGAACTAAGAGAGGACCCCAAGGATCGTTCCTTCACACCAGTGATGCCCTGCTCAACTGACTGTTATTGAGTTGTGGATTTTGTTGCACTGACCGTATAACTCATTCCCTTTATGTCCATCCCCTTTCCCTCTAGATTCCGAGAGAACCTTGTGGTCCAGGGTGTTAGATGAATCACCGTCCTTGTATCACTTCTCGATGCTTAGAACAGTGCTTCGCAAATTCAGTCTGTCAATCATATTTATTGAGCACTTACTCTGTGCAGAGCACTGTACTGAGTGCTTGTGAGAGTACAATAGAACAAGATAGCAGACACAATCCTTGCCCACAACAACCTTCCAGTCTAGAGGGGTTAGCAATGGATGACTGCCATAACTATTGCTGCCAAATTGCAAAAGGCGTCTCTGCATTATTGGAAGCCAAATGGTGTCAGTCGTAGGGCACTATGTGGTTTAGCATTCAGCACCTCTACAGGGTGACTTCTTCAGGGAGAGGCAAAGCAAATACACAGTCCTCCTGTTGCCTAAAAGTTGCATTCTTGGGGAACCCTGATTGAAGAAAAGCCACACCAGAGTACTCGTCTGTTCTAATGCTATGCATGTGCAAATCACGAGTTTCTTCAATAACATGGAGCACTGAGACCAAACAGGCTTGCATGCATCCCCTAATGTCATTCCAGCCAAACCCATATTGAAAACCTGGGCTATGGCAGAAGTGGGTGTATTTCCCATTTAAAGTTAAATGGCCTGTGATTGAAACAGGTCACGTAGGGACTGGTGTTTGTGTGGCAGCTACCAAGCCAATAGTCTATTTTATCACCAGGGGGGTCTATGGGAAGCAGCGTGGCCTAGTTCTTGGAATTATAGGGGAGAGAAGAATCTTTAGGAGCCTCAAATTTGATTTTCATGCTGATTCTCTGAGGGGCACATTGGATGAATCACTCACCTTCGCCACTTGCTTCTCCCCTGGAGAAAGTGGAATAATTTCATTCCCCTATTTCCCAAAATGGCCCTGCGAGGATTCATTATTTAATGACTGCAAAGTGCTTTTAAGATAAGAAGAGTTAATTATCATAATTAGTCTCCACCTTCCCCGATGTGAGAGAATGACAGAACCCTGAGGACTGTCTTTATTTTTAGGGATGCTGCACAAATGTGATAATTGGGTTTTTCAATGACAAAAAATAAATAACATTGCCATGTGCAATTCTGTAGGAAGGTTAAATGTGGACCCCAGACTTCATTTATGAAGCACAATTTATTCTGGGGATAAAGCTTTCTATTCTTTGTGAACAGACTATACCTTCACCTTCCAGGAAAATGGAAGAAAAGTTGATTCTGAGGGTGGGGGGGAAAGGAGATAAAAATGGTTCTACATCATAAAAGGCAGAGACAGAAGATGCTGGGTACAAATACTCCCATCCAAGTACTTATATGTGACAAATCCCTTGTTTGGTTTTCAGTCACAACTGAATATATCTGGGAAAACTCCCCTTCCAGCTTGCCTCAAGCTTTCTATCCGGAAAAACACTAGCTCTCATATCTATTTGGCCAAGTCCATTTCTCCCAACTAGGAAGGACACGAGAGGGGAGGGACCACCGTCCTGTTCTGCACTGATGCGGCCTGGGCTGGCTCTCAGGTCCTATGCAGTTGCAGAAGGACCACCCCTCAGGGTGGGGAACTGGGCTTAGCCTGCAAAGCAGAGCCTCACCGCTAATGAGGATGCCAGGGATACCAGAAAAGGATCCCTAATATTGTCTGCCTCTTCCCAGATGATGTTCAGAGCACCACAGCTGTTGAGGCTATGTTCCAAACATAGAGCTAGGGAAGGGATTGCCAGTCACACATTGGTTTTATCAGTTCCACTCATACATACTGAATAAAAATCTTGCCATCAGGAGGCTCATTTTTCAGTCAAAAAAATAAATATAAATGAATTTTTTAAACTATATATATATATATGAACAATATTCACAGTTGTGAGGTGCTTATTATGTGTCGAGCACTGTACCAAGTGCTGGGATAGATATGCTATAATCAGGTCAGAAGCCCGTCGATTAGACTGTAAGCCCGTCAAACGGCAGGGACTGTCTCTATCTGTTGCCGACTTGTTCATTCCAAGCGCTTAGTACAGTGCTCTGCACATAGTAAGCGCTCAATAAATACTATTGAATGAATGAATAAGGTATAAGTGTAGAAAGGGTATATATATTTATATATACTTAGAAATATACCCATACAGATATAGCTATAAAGTATATCATATAATATAGTGATGTTTATTTATGGAGCTATATACTATGAATCTCTTCTACGCATGTACCTTTTAGGTTTTACGTTTTTATGTTTTGATAAGCTCACCTTCCTATCAAAAGCTGACTGTCTAGTCCATTAGCCCTAAATTTTCAGCAGATTTTTAGCAACATATTTACTCTTCCATTTTCAGAGATTTTTCTCAATATGTTGTGTTCCTACTCCTACTGGTTTCCAACTTCAGAGAACACCAAGTCTCTGAAATTTTCTCTGAATTGTGGCACAGCTGCTCCAAACCAACCAGTTATCCCCATTCACTGGGCCCTAGATAGCCCTTGCAGGTACAAGCATTTGGCTCAATGCACCAAATACTTTCAACGCAGTCCACCTCTGTCACTGCCAACAGCTCACAGACACTTTCCCATTTAAGACTAAAGCTTTGCTGGATTTGTATCTAGGAAAGAGCAAAAGGTTGTTTGGGCTTGCTCATTTCTCTGTAAAATGTGAAATGGAGGGATGGTTCTAATTCCCATTAGAATTAGATGGTAAGACAGCAACCAAGAGCCTGCGTTTATTGGAGAGAGAATCACTCACACATTTTGTTCACGTAGATAAAGAGGTGCACATTTTCTCTCCTCGGTCCAGTCAGATGAGCATAACTCAGACACCGATGGGTATTATGAGTTAGAGAGGAGGCCTGAAATCCCATTTCCAAATTTAAAATGAGATTATTTTCCCCTTGAAAAAACAACACAATCTTATAAAATAAAAAATGTCCTGTGAGGGCATATCTCACAAAGGAAGAAAATATCATTGGAACAATTTTGAGCTGTAATGCAGTTATAAAACATGGAAATGAGGCACTAAGTATTTACGCTAAATTTTTCTGTTACATTATTAAGTGACTTTTTCCAAAGATAACTGGAGTGATGATTAATGGCCAAGTATTCCGACAAGAAAAAAATGCCCAGAACAACTAACTGGCTGTGGGAATATTAGGGGGTGAGGAGGAGGTGGTTTGGTGCAGATAAGGTTCCCCGACTGAACTGGTGGGCAACCTTTTCTTAATGGCATTTACTACTGCATTATTAATTATGCACACTGTCCTGGACATGGTTCTTGGAATCTAGGAATTTCTAATGATGATGTTTTTGAAATACGTACTTTATACCAATTTGCTGTCCTAAGTGCAGGAGGTAGATACAATAAGATCAGAAAATCGGTACCTGTCCCTCAAGGGAGAGCAGAGATCTTACCTCCATTTTACAGATGAGTTCAATCAAAGGCCCAGAGAGATTATGTGATTTGCCCAAGGTCACACTGCAGGCCAGTGGCAGAGCTAGGACTAGAACCCAGGTTTCTTGATTTTGAGGACCTTGTGCCTTGTACTAGGCCACCCTGCCATCTCTTCCTTCTCTCTCCCCTCTCCATGCAGGTTTTCAGGGTGTCTCTGCCAGAGGTGGGGGAGAGAGGAGCCTGAGTGGAATGCTGCAAACTCCACTGCTCCCCAAAGAGGGACAACAGGCCAGGACCTTCCAGGTCCCAGCGGGGCCCCAAAAGATGTTACTAGTTGCAACAGTTTTTTACACCACAGTGATCAACCATGGCCCACGAAGAATCCTGAAGCCCGGCCCACTGAATACAATCTATTAGGGAATTGGGGAACAATTCTCTTTTACTGTTTTCCTATAAAAGCAAACATCTTTAAATGATTAAAAGTTTGAAGAATTTTACAGGGGAAAAATAAAAGCAGATCCTGAAGTTGTCATAGCAACATCAGCTCTCCAGCACTCCACATATGTAATATTTTCCAAACACTCTCTAGCCCATTAAAAACACTTTAATATAAGCAACATGAGTGAATCAATATAACTAACTACAAGAACCTGAACATTTGCATTTCCTGACATTTTAACCAAGCCTGGGTACTGTCTAATAAATCTCTGGTTTACTCAGAAGGAGGAGATTTTATTTTTAGGTTTTTATGGGTTGTATTTTGAAGGTTTGTTTGTTCCAGGGGAAAAAGGGCAATAAAACTTATGATATGGTTATATTTAATGTGAATGTTACCGCAGAGGTGTGGGGTTGGAATACTACTGCTCAAACCTTAAAGAATCTCATCCCAGGAAGAGAAGCAAGGGGAAGTTTGGCCAGACTTACCTACCACACGCTTAGATTGGTGCTTGACACAAAATAAGCGCTTCACAAATGCCACAGAAAATAATAATAACAAAAAAGACAGCCTGGTCAGTTGATACTGGTGTGGTTTATATTCTGCATGTTACAGGCGGCTGGAGTGAGCAGGGATTGAGGGGAGTGCTGTGAAGGCAGAGTCAGCCAGGAGAAGCTGGGAGGACAGAGTCTGTAGCCCTTCCTGAGGGATGAGTCTCTCTGCAGTGCTGAAGCTCTCACAGCCCTCTAGACTATATTTCATGGCACAGTTGACAAAGTACGGGCCTGGAAGTCAGAAAGTCATGGGTCCTAATCCTGGCTCCACCGCTTGTCAACTGTGTGACCTTGAGAAAGTCACTTCACTTCTCCGTGACTGTTATCTCGTCTGTAAAATGAGGATTAAGACTGAGCCCCACGTGGGACAACCTAATTACCTTGTATCTACCCCAGCACTAAAAACAGTGCTTAGCATATAGTAAGTGCTTAATAAATACCATTATTATTATTACTTTTGTAAGCTTGTTGTGGGCAGAGAACATGTCTACTAGCTCTGTTGTAGCATACTCTCCCAAATGCTTAATACAGTGCTCTGCACAAAGTGCTCCATAAATACGACTGACTGTTGATCGATTTGCAATAAATACCGTTGATTGACGGGGAGGTGCACGACACTTCTTCCTGCTTGACATTTACGCTTCCAGTCCTGTTTAACTTGCTTGAGCAGCACTAAGGACAGTGGCTGGGGAGTTTTAATGCAGTACTTTCTCCTAATGAAGGTCTCTGTGTAAGCAATTAGGCACGTACGGGGCAAGTCCTGCCAGCACAAGCATTTCCCTGACTGCCTGGCACTTCCACCAAGGGGTGTGTCAATTTCAAGGTGAGTTAGTTTGGCTTTAAATTTCCAGCTAGACAGGGTCCTCTGTCCCCATGAGACTCATAACTTTGCCGTCAGCAGTGGCCTAGTAGAACACGGGCTTGGCAGTCAGGAGGACCTGGGTTCTAATCCCATTCCACCACCTGACTGCTGTGTGACCTTGGGCAAGTTGCTTCACTTTTCTGTGCCTCAGTTACCTCAGCTGTAAAATGGGGATTAAGAAACAGGGACTGTGTCCAACCCGATTACTTGGTATTAACCACAGCTCTTAGTACAACGCCTGGCACGTAGTAAGAGCTTCACAATTATTATTATCATTATTATTAATATTATTATGAGTGGAGACCGGCTAGGAAGGCCCCTGTCTGGGACCACCCACATAGTGAGGAAAGACTTTTGCGCAGTTCCGAATAAAAGCTTTAGAATAGAAAAACACTATTCTGTCTTCTTCTCTAGCCCATCCTGAAGACATGTCCCTCTCTCTCTCTTCCTCACTCTCTCTCTAATAGGATGTATTGTGTCTCATCTTGTCTATATATGAACTACTCAGCGGTGACAATCTATATTAACTGCTTGGTGACATGATCTATATTAATTGAACATAATCTATACTTATTCAGAATAAATGGGCCTTTTGGCAAGATGTTATTGATATGTCAGGAGAGCTTTCATGAAAAGATGGTTTTCTGATGGAAGCAGTTGACCGAATCAGGTTAGCTGGTGCCCACCTGCACTGTCCTTTGCTACCACAGGGGAAACCTCCTCCAATTTTCACCAACAGGAAACCCCAGGCCACTGGGCTTGCTCAGGCTAGAATTAGTATGCAAAAAGTCAGGAATTAAGTGCTTACTACGTCAGGCACTGTACTAAGCACCGGGGTAGATACAAGGTAAGTTCCTGTGAGCACCACAGCGGCCGGGACGTGAAGCCCCCTTTTCATCCAACCCCGACTCCCACCACGACTCATCCGCTTTCCCAGGCTCCTTCCTCAAGTTACCTATTTTTACAGTGTCATCTCTTTGGATGCCCATGCCATTAACTATGCTTCTGCTCTGGATTCGCTGCATCTATTTCTCTAGATTATGGTTAGGTAAAGTTGAAAGACAATATCCTCAGGATATCAGAGATCATTTAAAAATATTAATAGGTTGACTTATTTTCTGTCTTAGCTTCTAAACATTGAACTAAGCATGCCCAGCAGGATTTCTTTTTTTTTAATGGCTCAGGGGATAGGCAGAGGATTTCTTATGCAACATCTCATTTGGTCTCAGGAGCTCTGATTGCTAAACAAAATAATACAAATAGGTTTGTTTGCCACCTCTGAAAAAGCGGAAGCACAATTGTGCTCTGAACATCTTTGAAGCAAACTGCATTGCTGAGAAAACAATGGTGTCTGTTGGTCCCCAAATACTAATGGGAAAATTTTAAGTCGTCATTTACAGACCTGTTTTTTCCTCTGACTCTTAGAACCCTAATTCCCAGCAGATCAGAACAAATGTCAGTGCATCTCCTTTCAAAGAGAATGACAATATTCTTTTAGAACCAAGACCTTCATCTGCCACTGCTTTTTCTAATGACATTTCCTCTCATCTCTCAAGGTAAATCCCCCCGTCTCTGGAATCATTTCCCCTTCTATAGCAATAATCTCACCACAGCTTCTCTTTCTCCCACTTATTCCCTCATGGGTCTTAATAACAAAGGGCCACTAGTAATGCCATACTGGGTTAGACCACTCGTCCATCCTGCTCCAGGCTCTGTCTTTATATCTTGGCTCTTGCTACTCATATTTTTCTTATTTTCTTATAGAGTGGGCACTTCAAAAACAGAATCATTAGCTAATAGCAATGTGCTCCTCATTTTCTCGACTAGCCTACCCCCACACAATAATATCCAAACCATGAGACCAAGCTATAATCACTTCTCAAAGTTGGCAAATAAGAACAAATTGTTTGGCGTAAGTGACTTGGATCAAATACTTTAGCCCAGATGAGCTCTCTGTTTTGTTTTTCCATTTTCAACATTATGTAGTACTGAGTACACTACTGGCATTTAATAATAGATAGGTCCTTGGCCACATCGTGCTCCACACGATACCTGAGTTTCTGTTTTCTTCTATCCCCATTTGCTGAGAGGCAAGGAAGGCTAAAGAGCTGAGTGTGCCTTATTAGTATTTGTATTTTGAACAGGCAAAGAAAACCTCTTAGAGTATTTCCATGGCCTCCAGTGACACCTGACCTTGGGCTCTTCTCCCAGTGTCCTGAGTCTGGGGTCTCCAGAGTGAATGATCTCACTTTTTAAAAGAAGGAAAGGCCTCTTTTGTTGTCAACATCTTCCACCTCACCCCTCTCCTTGCCTCTAACACATTAAGATGGGGAGATACCAGGAAGGGGAAAGGAAATGCATTGCCCAAAGGAGACACTGGTTTTCATTTCTATCAAGCCCAATACTGAATTACTGATTTTGAGTTACAATTTAGTTGAAAAGTTCCATTAGCAGGTATCATTTGGATGCCTAATGTAATGGCCTGACAGTTTTAAGGTTTCTCTTAAACTGGTACTGACGGAGTTGGTTACTGAAGGTACAAACAAGGTTGAGTGTCCAAGACCAGGTTTGTTCTGGAAATGGAGCTCAGAGCTGGTTTGTTTTCTGGGCAAAATGACCCAGGTGAACAGTAATCTGTGGCTGCATTATATACAGCAACCAAATGTGGTAGTAATGTTAGTTGTGGTATTTGTTCAGCATGGACTATGGGCCAAGCACTGTTCTAAGCACTGGAGTGGATTCAATGCCTTCAGACCAGATGCAGTCCTTGGCTCATATGGGGCTTACAGTCCAAGGGGGAGGGAGAATAGGTATTTAATTCCCATTTCACAAATGACAGAACTGATGCCCAGGGAAGTTAGGTCACCCAACAGGTAAGTGGCAGAGCTGGGTTTAGAACTCAATTTCTTTTTTTTTTTTTAATGGTATTTGTTAAGCACCTACTACGTGCCAGGAACTGTTCTAAGCCCTAGGGTAGACCCAAGATAATCAGGCTGCACACAGTCCATGACCTACATGGGGTACACAGTCTTAATCACCATTTTTTCAGATGAGGTAACTGAGGCACACAGAAGTTAGATGACCTGCCCAAGGTCACACAGCAGATAAGTGGCAGAGCTGGGATTAGATCTCAGGTCCTTCTGACTCTCAGGCCCGTGGTCTATCCACTAGGCTATACTGGTTCTCTGATGAGCACAGTCTAAAAAACTGGGGGGAAAAAAAATCTCAAGAATTAAATGGCCACTTTCTACTCAAGTGGCTGTTTAAATCTCAAGTGACAGGAAAAGCTTTAAAACAAAAAACAGTTCAGCATCTTTTCATAATGCCCTTATCAATAGGTCTCTTTCATAACTGGTCAACTATAGACAAGAGATGAGGCCATTGCCAATCAAAAGCCTTTATTTCTCTCCTGAGGTGTACTAATGACTTTGTGACTTAAAGGAACTCATACACCATTGAGAAATATTAGCTTTGGCTGCTGGTTGCTACTGTGAGGTTAAACATGACGCCAAGAGTGAAATATCTATACTCTTTATGAATCTTTCTAGTGTATAAAGTATCATACATTCAGAAAAATAATTTTTCTATTTTATTTTACTGTTATGTATATGCAATTTATCATTCAATTTTATTTATTCTGATTCCAATATCTGTGAATATTTCCATATGGGTCTCCCCCATTAGAACACATGCTCCTACTGGACAAAAAATAATAATGATAATGATAATACATTTCTATTATTATTATTGTATTTGTGAAACACTTACTATATGTCAAGCACTGCTCTAAGCACTGGCCTAGACATAAGTGTTTCTCATACATCTATTGTACCTTTCCAAGCACTGAGAACAGTGCATTGTTCTCCCAAAGTGCTCAATAAATAGCATTACCGCTTAGATTATTTTACTTAAAGAAATTAATGCAGTGGTCTTAAAATCACTTGACATGAGAAAGCTATTTCTTGAAGAAAGCAACAAGTTCTATGTTTACCATTACCAATTGCCAAAGAGGAGAGTGACTGCCATTGGATCTCCTAGGCCAAGGAAGTAGTTCTTAAGGAAAAACCAGGTCTTCTCTCCTGGGAAACCTTTGTTTTGAGCAGAAATAGACTACATGGTAAATACTCACACTTCTCAGACTTTTGAAAACATAGATATTACTCACTGTAGTTCTGTTATTCTAGTTCTTCCACAAGTTACATTCATTTTCCCAATCAATACCAGTCTTGAACAAATAATTCCATTTCACTTGGGGAAGGGAAAACCTTTTTAAAAAACACTTACTAATACATCTCTCTGAAACATATTTGTGGAGAATATACTATATGAAGTAAATAAGTATTTGGGTAATATTAAAATTTAACCAATAAAGTACTGCAGCAATAGACTACTACCAATTTTTTAAAAAAATGCACAATCTTAATAAATAAGCTATTTACCATGTAGCGAGCCAACTAACTTAATGTAAGTCCCTGCGGCTGGTATATTAGTGTTCACTAATCCCCTTTCAATGTTCAACCCATCTTCACTGCAGTGTATATGTGTCTGTGTGTCTGTACACACGTGCACAATCTCGCATTGGGGTGGTGAAGAGGTGGGGAAGCTGAAGAGGAGAGATATAGCTGTAAGTAGTTGAATGCTTGCTGGGGCTCCTATCTCCTCAGTTAGAAAGAGAAAAGTAGCTCCCACCCCTGGCCACTCACCAGACAACTAGGATGGTATTTTTTAAGTGCTTACTATGTGTCAAGCACTGTTCTAAGTGGTGGGGTAGATACAATCTAATCAGGTTGGACACAGTCCCTGTTCCACATGGGGCTCACTGTCTTCATCCCCATTTTACAGGTGAGGTAACTGAAGCAGAGAGATATGAAGTGACTAGCCCAAGGTCACACAGCAGGCACATGGCAGAACCGGAATTAGAACTCAGGTCCTTCTGACTCCCAGACAACCAGGCATGCTCTCTTTCTCCAGGAACCAGCACCACCCCTCTTTCATGACACTAAAGAGACTCTATGCCATCCTGCCCTCACCCAAGCTGGTGGCAAAGAGAACAACCCACAGTCTGAGGCACCCCACCAAACCCTGGGAAGACTGGTGGCTGCTGAAGAAGCTGCTGTGGTTACAGGAGTGTCCTGAACACTGGGTTCGAGGAACCTGAAACTTTGCTCCAGTAGTCACAACACCCCATTGGTTTTATTTTCATTTTGTGTATTTGTCTGTGCTGTGTTTTAATGTTTCCTCATTTCTGAAATGTCTGTCTCCAGCCCCTTTTCCCCACCTATACTCTTGGACTGTGAGCCACCTGAGAGGCAGGAATCGTGGCTAATTTCCACCTGTGTGCTCTCTCCCAGTGCTTGGAATAGTGTTCTGCACACAGTAAGTACTTAATAAATACTATTACTACTACTATACCATCAGGGATGAAGATTTATTAATTAAGGATGAACTAGGGTGTCAGAAATCCTTAAAATAATTGGCTAGTCCACATTATCAGAGATTGCAGTGGCTACCCAGATGATTGCCTGCTGTTCTATGGTATTGCAACATGGTCCCGGAACCATACTGTGGCCACTTCGGTTCTAAATGGGTTTTGTAAATAATAATAATATTATGTGTTAAGTGCTAACTACGTGTCAAACACTGTTCTGAGCTCTGGAGTTGATCCCAGTTAATCAGGTTGGACCCAGTCCCTATCCCACAAAATCACTGCAGGTATCATGCAGTAAGTTCTACCCATACCTTCCTGCTTAGTCGATACACTCCATGCCCCATTAAGACCAGGCCTGGCAGAGATGAGAGACTGCATATGGCACCTGAGCCAGCTACCATCACTAGAATCAATTGCTTTTTGCAGATTCTCTGTCCAGAAGCCTTTGTAACTGGACCAGGCACAGCCATCATTAACACTGGGAGATTCCATGATCAGATTTCTGCCCATCCCAAATAAGCATTTCACATGGCAAGTGTTTTCAACCAATGTGATCCCAACAATTTCTCCCCCAATACTATGCCTGGATAAAATCCCCATGTCAGGAATATCCTTGAACTCAAAAGTTTAGCAACATATTACTTGTCCATGTGATTTCCCACAAAATAGAGAGTGTTTATCTTTACTATCCTGTCTTATCTTTAACAGGATTGACTGCAGAGGACCAGGATCACTGTTTGCGGGTTTTCGTTTTCACTTTATTCATCCTTCACCAAGTGGCAGAAAGCCTGGAGCACCCTGACTTGGCACCAATGAACATTTTGTCTGGAAGCATATCTTTGATGAGGCAGAACAGTCCAGTTTACCTGTCTCTCCCTCCTGTCTCTCCCTCTAGACTGTAAGCTCCTTGTGGGCAGGGAATAACAATAATAATAATAATGGTGGCATTTGTTAAGTGCTTACTGTGTGCAAAGCACTGTTCTAAGCGCTGGGGGGATACAAGGTGATCAGGTTGTCTCACGTGGGGCTCACAGTTTTAATCCCCATTTTACAGATGAGGTAACTGAGGCACAGGGAAGTTAAGTGACTTGCCCAAAGTCACACAGCTGGCAAGCAGTGGAGTCGGAATTAGAACCCATGACCTCTGACTCCCAAGCCTGGGCTCTTTCCACTGAGCCACAGTTTCCCCTAAAAACTGAATTAATTCCCCTCCTGATCAGCAGGGGAAGATATAGCAGACTGAGCCTGCTAAATTGTTGTGTTGTACTCTGCCAAGTGCTTGGTATAGTGCTCTGCACACAGTAAGTACTCAATAAATACAACTGATTAACTGGTTGTCTGAAACAAGAGATTCTGAAGAAATGGCTCATTCAGGCAATCAGCTCAGCAGTTACATACATTCAGATATAATATTCATACATAATAGGATGTTGGTAACTACAGACTGAGAGGGTGAGAGAGAGAAAGAGAAAGGATACATGCGTATAAACTTTGTCTTTCAAGTCCAAAGACAATGGTGTCAGTGTTTGGTGTCAGTAGGGGAGCATCCTTTATATTGATTCTCCAGCTACTGAAAGAAGTTAGTTTTCCTTTAGACTCATTTTTCCTCCCAAAAGATCAATCATATTTGGGCTAGCATGTGAGAAACACAAAAAATGTTTTAACTTCCAGCTTTTAATGTTGGTGCATAAAGAGCCAAATTAATATTTTTCAAGTGCTGGTTAAAAAGAAATTAAAATTTCACAGGGGTTGATGCCCTGGCTATGTCAAGTTTACAATTGTGCATAAATAAGACTTTCAGAGAGCAGGAAACCTATGTATATTTCCCTCCACTTCTCCCATTTCCCTTCCTCTCTCCCCAGTTCCACAGAAAAGAGCTTGTTTTGATGGATGCCCTTTGACTATAATAACAATAATGATCATAATAATAATTATGGTATTTGTTAAGCACTTTTTATGTGGTAGGCACTGTACTAAGCAGTGGGGTGGATACAAGCAAGTCGAGTTCAACAGGGTCCCTAATCCCACTTGGGGGTCACAGTCTCAATCCCCATTTTACTGAGGCACAGAGAAGTGAAGTGACTTGCTCAAGGTCATGCAGAAGACAAGTGGCAGAGCCGGGAATAGAAACCTTGGCCTTCTGACTCCCAGGCCCGTGCTCTATCCACTATGCCATGCTCTTTCTCAAATAGCCTTATGAGTAGGCATCACCTGACATTGAGAACCTGTTTGGGGAGGTCAGAGGAGGAGAGGAAGACTTGCAGTGCCCAGGAGATCTGTGGGATTATGGGTGTGTATGTATAGTGCCAGAGAAAAGGTGGGGAGGGAAATCACTTGTGTTGACTGGAAGCTGCATTGTCCCCAAGTGGAGAGGGTTTCTGAGGCAAACACCACAGAGGCTAAAAAGTGAATATCCTTTACCGCTCCTTTCCTTTCTTTTTTCTTGAGAATCAATGTTAAACACATTTTTAATCACCAATGTGAAGTCGATGGTTAAACAGCCAGGTGAATTTGGTCTCCAAATACAAATCATGGATAATTTGGGCACTTGAACGTTCCTGCTTCCCCTCCAGCAGCATTTTTTGATTGAACCACCTGGATAATGGCCCAAAATCTCTACTTTGCTTGGCCCAAATAGATATCATCTAAGTCCTCTAAGCTAAATTCAGAGAGGGGACTCTTAATGAGATATGCTTTTCCCCCCACTCTCTGTATGCTCTGCATCAAAAATCACCGCCCACCAAATAAAAATATCTTGGCATAAAATTTCCAAATTTGACCCTTTCTACTTCTACTGAAGGAGCAGCCAAATTTACTGGTCCCGAGAACCACGTGAAATAATCTCTAGAGATTCGAGCCAGGAGCCACTACACCCAGGAGCAGTGGGAGGAAGGGGTCAGGGAGGAGACAGCTTGCAGGAGTAGCAATTCCTTTTTCAGTCCCACTCCTGTCCCTATGTGTGACCTTACCTCCCCCACCCCATGCTGCTGTTGACAAAGTTTCTCAGATTCTTGCTTTGTTAAAACTCCCTCTCATAATTGTTAAGATGACAGATAAGAGCCAAACCAGTTTCAAAATGGAGGCCGGGAAGAGCTCTTGTAGTGCGGGAAGGAGGTGAAAATCCAGAGAGAAACCATCCACTGGCTAATGGAGAGCCCCAAAGTGGCTGTTCTTGGGTCATCTCTTGGGATCCAACCCACAAATCATTAAGAGACCCAGTTTGGCACCACTGAGTCCCAAATTTAGTTGGCAAAAAATGCATCAATCTATCAGTCCATTATTGATGATAGCAGACCTTCTTCTGACAATCAAGACTTATTTAGATATTTTCTAAATAATGGATAGTAGAAAAGTCCCCAGGTGGCCCTACAGAGAAGGCACTATATGATTTTTCTATCTTTTTTTTTTGCATCATTTCCTTTGTTACACTGTTGGCACTCTGCATTGCAGAGCCTCAAAAGGTTTCTTTGGAAGCTCCATCGTTAACTGGCAGAGACTTTGTTATCTGAAGGAACAGTACAAAGAAGCCTAAATTTTGACCTCGGACTTTCTGGAGTGAGTTCATTGGGCGCATTCAGAGGCATTTAGGATCGAATGTAGCCTAGAACCCTGAGCCAAACTGGAGAAGACCAAGGGAGCTGTGAGGTTCTCAGCTTTGAACACTTTAATACTGCGTCTGTTCCACTGTGGTGTTCTCTACTGTGAGTACTTTCAGGGTCTCCTTTGAAATTGTTTTCCAGTTTCTCTCTGGAACTCTGTTTTCATATTCGGGACTAATGGTCTGGAGTTATTAGCATAGTATCAGCATAACAATGAGAATAAATAATTTATAGTTGAGACTATAAAGTAATTATACCACAATTCCAGATTTCCCCATCACTAAATAATTAAGGATTTAGTCTGATTATTTTGGAATTTTGCTTTATGTTCACTACTCTACTGATAGACTTGAAAGCTGGAGGTTTGCTTATGCTAAGTCCATTGCAAAATGTGATTTTGGGTGGGTTGGAAGCAATAAGTATGAAATTCATTCAATAGTATTTATTGAGCACTTACTATGTACAGAGCACTGTACTAAGCTCTTGGAATGTACAATTCGGCAACAGATAGAGACAATCCCTGCCCATTGACGGGCTTACAGTCTAATTGGGGGAGACAGACAGACAAAAACAATAGCAATAAATAGAATCAAGGGGATGTACATCTCATTAACAAAATAAATAGGGTAATAAAACATATACAAATGAGCAGATAAGCACAGTGCTGAGGGGAGGGGAAGGGAGAGGGGGAGGAGCAGAGGGAAAGGGGGGAAAAGGGGAGCTTAGCTGAGGGGAGGTGAAGGCGGGGGGGCAGAGAGGGAGCAGAGGGAAAAGGGGAAGCTCAGTCTGGGAAGACCGCCTGGAGGAGGTGAGCTCTCAGTAGGGCTTTGAAGAGGAGAGGAGAAGAGAAGAAATGTCACGGTGTAGTTTGGAATGCGTAGCCCCCCCCCCCCCCCCCACAAAGTAATATCTTCTTTTTGACAGACCACAGAGAACCCATCGAAGTTTCTATTTACATATGTAAATGCTAAATTTCAGCCACCTTTTGGACTGTAAGGGTTGGAATGACTTTCTTTGGAAATACACTAACATGTAGAAATGAAGAAAGCAGCCCCTGAGAGGATTAAGCCTTTTTAGATTGTCTGAAGTTTCTCTTTATTTGTGCAACTTATAAGAGAATTGAATTCATTACCCTGAAAACTGTAAAAAAAAATGTTTGAGATTGACGAGAAGCAAATGAAGACAAATTGAGCGCATACTCTACAGCTATTCAATGGAATACCCTGGATTTTAAGTAGCTGTTACAAGTTTCTATTTTTTTATCTTTCTTCCCAAACTCAAACATATTATTATGTTGGAGACAGGGCACTCTAAAAGCTCCCAGGACTGTATTATGGTAATAGCATTTCTATTCAAGAAGGACATCTTGCTTTTTCGAAGTTTAACTGCTCCCAGAGCTCATTTGAGAGCTCAGGGTTGACAGCAGGAATAATGGCATGTCATTTATGATGTAGTATCTACTTATGTACTATATTATATATACTTATATATATAAAACACACACATACACACACACATCTTGCTTTTGGAAGGAATTGTTTGTTTTGCTCAACTCTGTAGGAGACATAGATTAAAATGCAACTTCATGATTCTGGTAATGGAATTTTCCCATTAACATGAAGCTAAATAAGCGCTCTTGTGTTGCAGAAAATGGTCTTTAAGTCCTGCACTCCTTCGAAGTTATTACCAAGATTTGAATGTTGATTTCAGATAGATTCTCCTAATTCCTCCACATAGGAAACTGCCCTTTTTTTTGTAAAACTGAATTCTGATTCCTGGGTTTGAATGCATTGTACATAATAAATATGGACCAATTAAAATCAGGGTGCCCAATTTTGGACACAAATGTTAAATGTTAGCAATATTTTATGACTCTGGGACCTTAAAATTCACTTTAAAAGTACTTTTCCCCCAGTCTCTGTTAACAGAATTGTTGGGAGCTACCAGTATTCAAGAGACAAGGAAGACACCTCACTTGTTGCATTACATCAGAGATTCTTTCAACCAAGACTAACCAACCATTTCCCAAGGCTTAACAAGGGAGGCACTAAAGGAAAATTTCAAGATTAGTATGCTAGGATTGCTAGGGTAGATTTTATCTGCTCATTACAATGGCTCGCAATAATATCTTGCAGTATACAACCTAAACCTCAATGGATCACAATTAGTGGTACATAGATACTCTTTTATGCATAAAAGGTGCGATATCACACTTGAGAATCTTTTAACTTTTTCCCCTCCTCTGACCAAGATACTATCATATCCATTCGGTAGGAATGCCCATTAACTACTTCTTCACTTTCTCATTTTTGTATTTATTATCCACCAACTCACCTCTAAAATAAATCACTACAATGTAAGATCAAAACCTGCTCTTTGCTACCTCAGTTGCAATAAATTTAATTAACTCTCAGAATGGAGTTCAAATATTAAAGCTGCTTTTTCCAGAAAAAAAATGTTTCCTCAAAATACCCAAAGCAGAGTCGGATGCTGATTGCATCTGCTGAAGATTAGTTAAAATTAAATTTTAAACCTTTGGCAAAACATCAAATACGCTTAATCAAATCCTTCTGGTTGAGTTTTAGAAGATAATGCACATAGCTGATAGTCTATATCCTAAAGCAGGTCATCTAATTTGAAATTTTTTAAAAATTAAAACTTTTACGGTGCACTTAATGGGGTCTCCTTTTTACTCACCTTCCAGAACTGTTTCAGCCTGTTCACTCTGGGCAGTTTTGAAGCATTCATCTCTGATTCCTGCAGGTCAGATGAGGGTCTTAGCCAGCAGCCAGGATGGTGTACAATCAGTCTGATGCCTAAAACAGTGAAAACGGAGGCACTCCCTAGCTTTTAATGCTGCTTCCAATAACCACACAGTTCACAGCTCAGCACAAAGTAACCAATAGCTGAACGTAACATTCAACTCCAGAGATCTGAAAGGGAGCGGACCTGCTCTGTCCAACCCTGATATAGGTCAGGGGAAATACTGTGTCAGACAGCTGACCAAAATGAATCTTGCAGCCAGATAATGGTGGCCTTCTGAGCTCCTGTCATATTCAGTTTCTTCCTTAGGGACTGATTGCATTCTCTAGTTCAAACCAAAGCTGCTCTGAATTACGTGGAAAAGCTCACGCGGTTTCCTTTGTCTGCCTTTCTGGCACTTATTGCTAGAAGTTTGGAAAATGGGAGATGGATGAGAAAGAGCACTGGTTGTGGTTTTTCTCGGACACACGGGTGAGAAACGAGGCTTTGGGGGTAAATCTATGCTTGAGAATAGTAACTTGACTGTATTCTCCTCCGTGCTAAAGAATAATGCTCACCCCCCTGTGTGTGTTCAATAAATACTATTGATTGACTGATCCATCCCACAGCTTCATTTTACTCACTTGGAATCCTGGAAAAAAACACACTATTGCTCTCAGCCAGGGCTCCTAATCATTTGCATTCCCACCATTCTAGCTGGGATCATTTTGGGGCTTGGAAGTACCGGTCTGGTCACATCCGCTTTGGGGAGGTTGTCAGAGGAAACTGAGGCTCCCTCAGAACACCCATCTGTTGGTAATTCAAGCCCTGTCCCTCAGGCACAGAGACACCTAATGGTCCTAAACAGTAGGTCTGTCCTTTTCTTGACCCATAGAGAGAGTGCAACCCACAAGTGATTGTCAAGTTTCAAGCTTCTAGATAGAGTTGCCAAGTGACATCTCTAATATATAACTTTATGTGGCATCAACTTTTCTATCTGTGCTTTTTCCTGAGCCACTCTACAGAAGATGGAGATGGAGATTAAATGCCTGGTCTCTCTTGAGCTGTGAGTCCCACATGGGCAGGAACTGAGCCTGGCCTGATGATCTTGCATCTACCCCAGTGGTTAATACAGTGCTTGGTACATAGCAAAGGCTTAACATATTCCACAGTTATTATTATTTTCACCACTACTGCTAACAATAATAATAATTCTCCCCATCCAAGTGCTCAGGTCTTGGGGGCACTTCTCTTCCCTGGTTCTGCCATCCCTGGCTTACTCAACTTCCTGTAGAGCCGAAGATGAACAGTGACGATGAGCCTATAATCACTGAAATAATATTAGCAAAAATAGCTATTTGTATTTGTAAAGTGCTTTTAGCTTTACAAAGTCCCTTCACTTATTTAATTGATGATGAGATAATTACAACATCACTGTGAGGAAGGGAGAATGATAATATCCTCATTTTACAGTTGAGGATACCAAGGCACAGAGAAGTTAGGTGACCTGACTAAGGTCACACAGCAGGCCAGTGGCAAACGTGGGACTAGGAGGTAGGCTGACTCCCAGGCCCATCTTCTTTCTGCTAAACCACACAGCCTCAACCCAAAAAGTGCTTAAAGGAATTTGATTGACCAGGGCACGGGCAGTAGAGAATGAGCTGACCTTCATCCCGCCAGCTAGACTTCTTCCTAGGTGAGCCTAGAACAATGGCTGAAATTGAAAGAGGGGCAGAGGAAGACTGCTCTTAGACTGTAAGCCCTATGTGGGGCAGGAACTGTGCCCAATCTACCTCACACCTGTATCTATGCCACATCTGTATCTTCCCCAGCACTTATCACAGTGCTTGGGCATAATAAGTACCTAAGGAGCGGCATGTCCTAGTGGAAAGTGCACAACCCTGAGAGTCAGAAAACCTGGTTTCTAATCCCAGCTCTGCCGATTGTCCTTCTGTGTGACCTTCTCTGTGCCTCAGTTTACTCATCTGTAAAATGGGCATTATATACCTACTCTCCTTCCTACTTAGACTGTGAACTCCAGGCAGGACAAGGACTGTGTCCGATCTAATTGCCTTATACCTACCCCAGAGAACAGTGCTTGACATATAGTAAATCCTTAACAAATACCATAAAAAGTAAACAAGTACAATCATTAGGGGTGAAAAAACAAGAAGGAAGAGAATGATACAGAAACAAAGTTGGTGCTACTTTGACCCAAAGCTAAGAATAGTCCCTGTCTTCTAGTATTTTCCACTTTAACAATAGAACAGAGATGCAAAAAGATGCATGATAGGTTTTAAATCCAAATGAAAGGGAAAGCAGGAATATGGTCAATTTAGCCCATCTTTGGCTATTTTTATTTGTTTCTTCCCCAATGCAATTATTTTCAAGCAGTCACTACAATCTCCCAGGGGCACAGTGAGGAAAGGAGAGCAGGTGCTGTGGTGGCAAATTGTCTTGAAAGTCCTGATGGGAAAACATCTAGAAATAAAGGTGAGTCCTTGACTACATTTCCCTCTTCCCAAATCCCTGTGATACTCTCTCTAAGCCTTTTAAGGAAGTATTTCCAAGCCTCGAGGGACTCATCTACTCAACCCTGGAGAGGCTAAAGTACAGAAGAGAGTAGTATGGCCTAATGGAAAGAGCATGGCCTTGGGAGTCAGAGGTCCTGGGTTCTAATTACGGCTTTGCCACTAACCTGCTGAGAGAACTTGGACAAGTCACTTAATTTCTTTGTGCCTCAGTTTCTTCACCTATAAAATGGGGAATAAATGCCTGTTCTCCCTCTTACATAGACTGTGAGCCCCATGTGGGACAGGGACTGTGTCCAACCCAATTAACATATCTACCCCAGTGTTTAGAAAAATGACAAATAGTAAGGCCTTGACAAATATTATACTACTACTACTAACAATAATAATAATTTTGAGATGTCAGAGGTTTGGAGGCTACCAGGAAAAATAATCTGGAGCTCCCATGAGCAGATTTGGGTGGACTGTTAGAATGTGACAAATTTGGATGGCATGGTAAGTCATGTTGGAACATGTTCCTAGTTCTAGCTGAGGTTCATATCCCTTGCGTAAAACCAGTGGCACAGCCTGCTCCACCACTCCCCATTTCTTCCGCTGAGAAGTTGGGGTGGTTGGGCCTGGGGTGGGAGGGAGGGGGAAGAGGACGGGGGAGTGTTATTTTTGGATACAGTTTACTCCAGGCTGAATCCGCTTCAGATACCTTGTGGTCAGATGCTGAAGCCCTGGAGGATGGCTGTTCCAGGAAGCCACCAACATTTTCCCTTCATTACCCAAACCAAACTGACGCTGATCCATCCTTATTTGAGATCTGAGTACTCCACCGATAGCTGCCAGGTGCCATTCAGTCAATCCTCCTAAGAGTTTCTTTAATGTTATGCTTACACTTTGTCACAAGGCCTGAAAATATATTGCCTGATTCACAATCAATCATATTTACTGAGTGCTTACTGTGTGAAGAACACTGTCCTAAGTGCTTGGGACTCAAGTGCCCAAAGGAATGCCCTCTGTATTTTAATGATGAAATCAGCTGAGGGCCTGTTTAGTCACATCCTTTAAGGGACTACTTCCCACCAGAAAAGTTCCATCATGCTACAATTAGTCATTTTGTTTGTTTATTAATGGAGATGCAAACGAGAAATCATCATAATCTTATGAGAGCAAGGGTTTACAGGAATCGGGGATCTCTCACAAACAGTTTTGAATGGATGCACTGCTGAATCTGGGAATCGGGTTGCATTGAGCCTGGATGTAGGCTATCGATCATGTCATTCTGAAACAAAATAAGTTAATACTGAAAGCTGAATAGCCCTAAGAGAAGCAGAAAGTTAAGCAACACTGGTACCCTCAGGAAGCTATATTGCTGACGGACTCATTCAAAGACAAGGGATTTTAATTTATAGGATTCTATTCTGCCCTTAAAATACCCTTTCCAATAATTGGGAACCCTCATAGTAAAATGAAATAAATATCAGTATTAGTACTATGGTTTAAGAATTTGGGGGAACATTCCTTTTTGTGACTTGAAAAATACTACCAATTTGAATTCGTTATAATTTTGAATGGGGTTTTGTGTGCTGGTTCTATAATGTTAATTAGTCACATGAAATGGATTATTATGGTGTCACCTGTGAGAACATACTGTGGAGTTGGGGTGTGACTCAAAAGGTGTCTGGACTGGGAGCAGAACTGGTTCCTCTTAGAATTGGGGCTCATAAAATGTCTGGGGGCTGGGGGAGTTTCTGACACTATTTGCAAGGGTAGAATAAAATATAAGTAGGTATTAATTGAACATCAGACATAGGGAAGCAGTGTGGCCTAATGGATAAAAGCACAGTCTTGGGAGTCAAAAGGACCTGGATTCTAATCCCCACTGCGCCACTTTGCTGTGTGACTTTGGGCAAGTCACTTAACTTCCCATTGTCTCAGTTCCTTCACCTCTATAATGGGGTTTAAGACCGTGAGCCCTATGTAGGGTAGGGATTGTGTTCAACCCAATGAGCTTGTATCTACCCCACCATTTAGAACAGTGCCTGGATCTTAGAATCTCAGAGAACTGATTTAAAAGCCAACGAGGGGGACCAATGGATTTCTGAGCAGTTAGTACAGTGCTTGATGCATACTAAGTGGGGAGTTCCATGGCATCCCAGTTAATAATCATTCTGGTATTTCTTAAGCACTTACTATGTGCCATGCACTGTACCAAGCACTGGGGTTAGCTACAGTACAATCACATGAGACAGTCTCTGTCCCTCACACGGGCTCACAATCTGAGAAGGAAGAACAGGTATTTTAATCCTCATTTTACAGATGAGTAAACTGAAGCATAGACAAGTCAAGTGATTTGGCCAAGGTCATGCGGGAGGCAAGAGGTGGAACTGGGTTTAGAACTCAGGTGCTCTGATTCCCAGGTCTGTGCCTTTTCCATTAGGCCATACTCTTTTCCTAATTCTGTCCAGATCCTATTGAACCAATTAGAAACTCCAAGGTAGCTCTAGAAACAGCTTTCCTTCTCTTTAAGGACTTGTTCAGGGTATCTCTAAGAGCAACAGGCTTAATCTGGGGCTGATTGTAGATGAGAGCGGGTCTCTCTGTCCCTTCTCCCCACAGTCTTGCCCTGAACAACACATGGAGTATCAGATTAGTCTGAAACCTTGTCCTTGAGGAAATTTAAAGATGATGAGAGACTGAGGTATAACTACGTAGCAAAGAGGAATTAATTGTATTTTTCTAGGAAGCTTTCTGGACAATTTTTTTGGGGGATCTATTTTTTTGGCTCCTGCCATAGGTGCCAAAGAGTAATAACTGATTTGATACCAGTGCTTTGGAAGTTGATGATGTGTGAACCTCACCTGCCATGCAGTTTTCTCTCTCCCGCCCTCCACTTCTATCTCTCTGCTTGTGGTGGAGAGAAGTGGGTGACGAGAGGCTTACTCCCCAAATGCTTGGTTTGAAATGCTTTTTGAATGGCAAACTTCCTCCATTCTCATTTCCTTCCCAGACCCCGGATGCGCCTGTCAAGAACTTGATCTTAAACTGCTAGAATGACATCCGTTCAGCTCATCCCTTTCACGGGCATCGATCAGTTGCTTATAAATAGCCGTGGGTGTCTGGGTCAAGGTCACCTGTTAAAATTATTCTGCCTCCTTGTGGCTTGTGTCTCTGTGGTTTGAGACTTAAAGACGGAGAGCCAAGAGGCATTATGGTTAGAAGGAAACCAATTGGAAAATTGTGCAGGATGCTTTCAGAATTCTCTGGGCCTCAGACATTTTGGAGTCTGTTAAAAGAGTGACTTTCGCTATACTTCCTGAACCATGCAGTGTAATTACAGGATGCTGATAATACAGAGGTTTTATTTTCATTTTAGCAATGACCTTTTCTTTTTTAAAGCATGCATAAACACAAAGGCAGGCAATTTGAAAGAAAATTACATATCACCAAGGAGCTCATATTTGCTACTTTTGTTTCTTGTAAAACTCTAGTTCTTGTCTCTTTGAATCAATCAGTCAGTCTTTTATTGTGCACTTACTATGCGTAGAACACTGCTTGGAAGAGTAAAATATAACAGAGCTGATAGACACATTCCCTACCCACAAGGAGCTTAAAGTCCAGAGGGAAGGGAGAACACTGGGGAATGGATCGTTAGCTGACTTGGAGAAGAATATGGGAGTCTGAGCTCCAGAGTATAAGAGAGGAATTTTGAACAGTTGGCTTGGAGAGGGAATAGTTGTGAGAGAAAATCTTGACGTGTACAATAAAACCAAAACTTTGATTCAAGTGCAGAAATAAATCAATGTTACCTTTTTAGAGGCAACAGACACCACCATAGATATCAATTATCCATAGATACCAATTATTTCAAAGCTTAACCACTCCACAATGGACTGACAGGCCTAACGGGCATTTCAAGGCTCTCCACCAGCTCTCTCCTCTAAAAATGGCCTAGTGGATAGAGCATGGGCCAGGGAATTGGAGGACCTGGGTTCTTATCTTGGCTCCATCACGTGTTTGCTGTGTGGCCTTGGGCAAATCACTTAACTATTCACTTATTTTATTTATTGATTTTTGGCATTTGTTAAGCACTTACTATGTGCCAGGCACTGTACTTAGCGCTGGGCTAGACCCAAGATAATTGGGTTGGACACAGTCTCTGTACCACATAGGGCTCGCAGTCTTCTCAATCTTAATCCCCATTGTACAGATAACTGAGGCACAGAGAAGGTCATATAGTAGACAAGTGGTGGAGGCAGGATTAGAACCCATGGTGCTCTGACTCCACTTGGCCACGCTGCTTCTCATTTCATTCCAATAGCTACATTAGCATCTATGAATTTGGGAATGGCCAGACTTAGCTCTTGTATCCCTGCCTTGTCTACTAACAGCTGGAAGGAATCCAGTTACCTCATCTATAAAATGGGGGTTAAAACTGTGAGCCCCATAAGGGACATGGACTGTGTCTAGCCTGAATAGTTTGTATTTCTCCCAGCACTTAGTATGGTGACTGGCACATGGTAAGTTCTTAACAAATACCATAAACAAGAAACAAACACTGTGCAAGTCACTTGTACTAGAATCAATTCTTCCCCACAGGTCCTGATGTTTTAGAACCAAGGTTCAATCTTTGTTTTTCGTGGAAGACACCGTCATCCTCATCATCATATTTATGTACCCTTTCTCCTCCCCCCAGTCACTGTAAATATGGGTCCTCATGTCTTTGCTGTTAGATTGTAAGATCCTTGCGGTCAGAGAACCATGTCTTCTATCTCTAGTCTGTGCAGAGCACTATACTAAGTGCTTGGGAAAGAATAATACAATGCAATTGGTAGAAACCCTCCCGGCCCACAAGGAGCTTACATTCTAAAAGGGAGGCACATATTGACACAAATTATGGATATATACATAGGTGCTGTGGGGTTGAGGATGGGGTATATATCAAGTGCTTAAAAGGTACTGATTCAAGTGCATAAGCGCCATAGAGGGAGAGGGAGTAGGGGAAATGAGGACTTAGTAGGGGAAGACCTTCGGGAGATGTCATTTTAATATGGTTTTGAAGGAGGAGAGAGTGGTAGTCTGTTATATATGAAAGAAGAGGGAGTTCAAGGCTGGAGGGAGTACGTGGGCAATGGATGGGTAGCCAGATAGATGAGACCAAGGTACAGTGTCTAAGTTGGAGGTGCTAAATAAACATCTTAAATTCAGTGAAAGTTGGGTACAGAGAAAAGATACGATGAGTGTTCCAAATGTCCTTTGTGACAGCTATTAGAGTCTTTTAAAACAATTCCCATCAATCACAACATGGATGATCCTTCTTTACCTATCCTTACAATCCTTTTTTTCCTTTTATTAGTTAATTGCTAATTTTGTTTTTGCTTCACTTACATTTTCTTTATCCCATTACCTCTGTCTTGCCCCCAGCTTTATTTCTACTTAAATATATCACTTTAATTTTCTTTTTTAATTTCCTTTTCTACCATCTGCCTCATCACTGAAGTTCAATTTAAGCAACTTCTCTTTTAGGCACACCCAGCATTATCTTTGAAACATAAATATATAGCGCCACACAGATGGAGGATATCCATTTTCATATCTTAAAAGGGAGACAGCCTCCTATTTTTAACATGTGCATTTCATTCGGAAATGCTAGGGGGAAATAAGCTTCTTGCTGGAAGAGCCGATTCACTCAGTTGCCACTTTTAGCAGCTCTTCTTGTGAGAAATAGAATTGTCACAGACTTCCCTCCCCATCAGGGATGAGGTCCTTTTTATCTCTAAAAAGTTCTAGCTGAAGGAGTGTGTGGTGACTGGATGACAAAACTCCTCCAATGCTGGAAACATGAATGAGGCTAGAAATACGAATGCAATACTTCTGCAAAACGAAGATGAAGACAGCCAGTCAGCTGGGGAAATCGCAGTTGCTTCAAATTACACATTATTTTTGAATAAACCCATTTGGGCTTAATGAGCTTTCACTGCATTTATCATGAATTAAGTAGCATCTCCATAGGCAAATGCAAGATTCATATGTGTTCAGCATCTGCACTTGGTAAGAACCACAGCCATTTATTAGGCTAACGATTGCCAGTGGACAGCATCTATGTAGTTTCGAGCTGTAGACAAGAAGGTGGCATGATACTTTTAACTGAATGTACCTACCCATACCTTGACCCCCTGTGCTGGCTCACAGAATGCACATTCTTGTCAAAATCAAGAGCTAAATGCTAGATTCAATGTTCGAATCAGTCAACATCAAAATTTCACTTAGTAAAAACCCGAGAGGAGATGAGAGAAAGAAAATGAAAGAAATTCTAAGATTCCCTTGTTGCCTCACTTTCTTCTATGTACTAATACACATAGCATATTGGATGTTGAGCGATATTTGACAACTATGGATCTAACAGTGAAATCATATTATGATTTCAAAGAGTCATTCTTGAGGGAAAAAAGCCAACTAGGAACAGGTACCTTACACATATAAATGGCTTTCCTTGCCATCTGCTGAAGTTTGGTTTCTTTGGCTTGTTGGCAAAATCATGATGGGCAAGAGTCAATCAATCAAAGGTATTTATTGGACTTTAATCACTTAATATTCACCCTCCCTCATCCCTTCTGCACTAATATACATAGCTATATAATGGTGTTTCCCTCTCTAGCCTGTAAACTCCTTGTGAGCAGGTAGTGTGCATTACTGTACTGTATTGTCCTCTCCCAGTTGCTTAGTACAGTGCTCTGCACACAGTAAGAGCTCAATAAATATCAATGATTGACAAGAATGGAGAAAGACTGACTCTGCTGCAGGATTACTGCCAAATGAAGAAACTAATCCTGGGAAAAATTTAGAGTGAAGGCAATAGACTTAGTAGGCTGACATTTTACCCTGATTTTGCTGGAGCAAGTCACTGATTCTTGTGAGTGCCCCATGTCAATTTTAGAAAAAAAATCTACAAATGTCCCGGAATTAGAAATTACACCCCACTAAACCTGTCGGTGAACCTCCCGCACTGACCACCGGATGAGCACTTTGAAGTTTGAAATTAGGCAGCAGGGGTGGAGCATGCACACTGTCTGTTCAGTTTACTCCCAATGCATTCTGGAGATTGTACTATAGAAGTACTGGAGCGCTTTAAACTAAAACTGCTCCCTCTCCCCACATTTTCCCAGGCCAATTGAGAGAAGAGGAAGATACACAAATTAAGGAAAATGTCCCAATAGCCTTTCCTACTTGTTCCCACTGTCTGATTCTAAACCGGGAATTCCAGCATTCTGCAGAATATCTGAGAGTGACCCAGCAACAATACCATAGCTTTGATGATTGTCAAAGAGGCATAATGGCCTGTGAACTCTGTGGAAGCACTAGAATGACTTTAGATACAGCCTGTAGCTATCTCTGTGATTGTGTCCTATTTTCCCAGAGGTTCAGTGCTTGAGGTCAAACATCTTTTCACTAAAAATAGCTCCATTCCCCTCCCCTTGAAAGGGTTTGCTTGTATCCCTCTCCTCAAATGGTAGCTCGCCCTCCCTATATTGAACTGTTTTTACCCTTTTTCATGCCTTCCCACTCTACTGTGCCCACCCCCAATTTGAGACCATGGGGAAGGAAAGGGGGGTGCTTTGCTCATTCTGAATTCAGATTTCGTGGTTCTTTCTCCTCTCCATTATAACAAAGGATTTGAGTCAAAATCCCGGCCAACACGTTTACTGTTTCCATTTATACCTGTCCCGGTCTCCAGCCGCATTCTGCCACAATTTGAAATCTTTTTCACCTCACCGATTCTATTCCAACTAGTGGGCGGGTGACCACGGCACATGGCCAAGGCTTAAATTAGGACAAATAATAAACAAATTCTCCTCCACAGGAAGGAGAGCACTTTTCTAATTCCAACCGTTCCAAAACCTTCTAGGAAATCTATTCACTTCTAACAATGCTTATAGAACCATAAACTGCCTGATGGCAAATCAGTTCCTTTCAGATGACAAACAAAAAAGAAAAATACTTAAATTGTCAATTCCTGAGGAGGCTACAATATGCTCCAAGCACTCTCCAGCCAAAGCCCCATCCATAAAACACTCCTCAACTATGAGGACAACCCAATTCCTCCCTATTTGGGTTTGCTGAGACAAAGAAGTCAATATATAGTCAGAGAAACAGCACCCTGCAGGGAGAACCATTGTTTGAACCATTTTCAATGTTACAAAGGTGATATCCATTGTTTGATCCATTTTCATTGTGGATATGCATGGACTAAAGGCTGTGTATTCCCTGAGGCACACACATAAATCATAACAAAAGATGGAGACCCGATATTTGCCACCGATGTGTGAACCAGGAACAGTCAAAATAATAATTCAGCTTTTCAGGTTTTACAGCTAAAAACATTAACTCACCAAAAGGACATTTGTTGATTTTGGAGATCAAAAATAATCAAAATCCCATCAAAAGAGAAGCAATGTATCCTGGTGGAAGCAATATGGGCCTAGGAGTCAGAGGACCTGGGTTCTTACTCCGGCTCTGCCAGTTGCCTTCTCTGTAACCTTAAGCTTACCTTCTCCAGACCTCTGTAAAATGGGGATTAAATACCCACTCACCCTGCTAATTAGACTATGAGTCATATGTGGTACAGGGACTGTGTCCAACATGATTATATTGTCTCTACCTCGTGTTCTGCTATAAGCTCATTGTAGACAAGGACTATTTCTGTTATATTGCTGTGTTGTACTCTCCCAAGGGCTTAGTACAGTGTCCCGCACACAGTAAGCGCTTAATAAATATGATTGATTGCTTGGCACACTGTGAGTGCCCAATACTGCACTTATTATTATAATCACTAATAATGATAATGGGAGAAGGAACATTATCTTTTCCTTCCTCGAAATTCCCCACAGCAACTACTACATGATCCAGCACATGTCAGCTGTGTGACTTAGGGCAAATCACTTACCTTCTCTGTGCCTCATTTATCTCATCTGTAAAATGGGGATTAAGACTGTGAGCCCCACATGAGACAACCTGATTACCTTGTATCTCCCCCAGCACTTAGAAAAGTGCTTGGCACACAGTAAGCGCTTATCAAATATTCTCATTATTATTATTTGTGAACCCTCAATTAGATGTTGACTGACAGACTCACAAAATCGGTATTCATGAATCACGGGCGGGGGTTCTCAAACCCAGGAGTGAGTGGGAGAGGTAATAAAAAGCTGTATTCACACACATAAAAATGTATTAAAAATTAATCTGTTCAGAAACAAATACTAAATCACTTAGCAATTCTACGGTCAAAGTCAGGTTGGGAAATGCAGTAAATTTGGGTGCTTTCATCAGCTTTGTCACTGGTTCTTTACCTCTGCACTGTAAATTTATGTAAGAGTAGTGGGGAGGTTTTTCTCACTTTCTCTCCCTCCTGTTCTATCCACTTTGCCAGAGGTCTGACCAGCTCAGCTCATCTCTGGACATCCTTTGCAGGAGTGGTTGCTGTTGGGAAATGCTTACAGGCTTCAAGTGGTGGCCAATTTACATGCAAGTTTGTAAAGTCTTGAAAAAACCTTAAGCCATCTAGAAAGTTCTTAACCCCCCACCCCCAACTTATTAAGGAAAGAGCAGAGAGATATGCTAAGAAAATGAGGCAGGCTTTCCATAGGGATTTGCTGTGGACAAAGACCATGGGTTTTTATTAACAAAATGAGGGTTCTAAATTGGTGGGAACAGTAGAGGGATGAGGAGGGGGAGGAGTAATGGGATTTACTGGAGGCCTCCAGAGGGTGAAACACTGCCCTGAAAATTTACAGAAGGACAAGAGATGCATGAGACAGTTCTCCATCACCAATTGCTTTGAGAACCAAATTCAGTCCTGATGACAAAAGGCTGTCTCCCTCTGCCAGGAAACAGAAACACATCATATCTTCAGGAAAACTGGATGCACTCTTCCCCCTCTTTTACCTGCACAAGCAATCAGTCAGTGGTATGTACTGAGCACTTACTGTGTGTGGAGCACTGTACTAATTGCTTGGGAGTTGGTGAACACAGAGCAGAGAAATGTACTAGCGTGGCTCAGTGGAAAGAGCATGGGCTTTGGAGGCAGAGGTCATGAGTTCGAATCCCAGCTCTGCCACCTGTCAGCTGTGTGACCGTGGGCAAGTCACTTAACTTCTCTGTGCCTCAGTTACCTCATCTGTAAAATGGGGATTAAGACTGTGAGCCCCACGTGGGACATCCTGATTCCCCTGTGTCTACCCCAGCGCTTAGAACAGTGCTCGGCACATAGTAAGCGCTTAACAAATACCAACATTATTATTATTATTATTTACTATTTCCCCAATCTGTAGTCTATTTTAATGTCTTCCCCTCCCTGTAGGCCGTATGCTCCTTGTGGGCATGGATCGTGTCTACCAATTCTGTTGCACTGTACTCTCCCAAGTGCTCAATACAGTGCTCTACATACAGTAAACACTCAATTAATACTATCGACCAATTGACTGCATCCTACAGGTCACCCAACCCTCCACCAGGGCAGGGACTGTATCTACCTGCTCTATCGTACTCTCCCCAGCACTTAGTAGAGTGCTGTGCACCCAGTGAGTGTTCAATAAACATGGCTAATTCCCCCAGTAGTAATAATGATAATAATTCTGGTATTCATTAAGTGCTTACGATGTCCCAGACACTTGAAAGCGCTGGAGTAGATACAAGCAAATCAGGATGAACACAGATCCTTTCCCACATGGGGCTCATTGTCTTAATACCCAATTTATAGATGAGGTAACTGAGATCCAGAGAAATGAAGTGACTTGCCCAAGGTCACAGAGACAAGTGGCAGAGCCGGGATTAGAACCCAGATCCTTCCGACTCCTAGGCCGTTACTCTATCCACTAGGCCATGCTGCTTCTCTCTTTCAGTGCCCATGATCTGCCATCAGCAATGGCTACTCGTATGTTCCTAGGCTCTGTGCGATGTGCTGGCTTTGTCCTGAATCACCCCAAAGTCACATTCTCTGAGTGGGATTTAGGACTCAGCTAATATACAATCCCAACTGCCCTCTTCTCCAGCTCTAGGGAGTGTCTGTCCTCTCTGCAATGAGATTAGGGTTCTGGTCAATGCCCCAGAAAGATGAAGAGGAGCAGGAAAGAGAAGTCAAGACAAGATGGTCTCCAGGGAGGGAAGCAATAACATTTTACCTTGAAAAGCGCTGCAAGATAGATGGCATTGCTTAGATAAACAATTGCATTCAATTCAGCCCCTGCATATCTCATTCCCCTGAATACGACCCTTGGGTAAACCCTTGCGAAAGACTGAAAGACTCTACTCTGTAGGGCTGAGGACATAATAGGGCTAAAATGCTAAACAGTGCCCTGAATTTTATCTGTATAGTGAGGCATATTTCCTGGCCTCTTTCACTGCCTGCCATGATCAGATCTAGGGGTCTAGACGCTGTAGATACAGGGTTGTCCTTCATTCGGAAAATGACACTCCTGATGGAAAGACTGCATCTAAGAGTGTGAGACTGCATCTTTGAGAGAGAATCTCTTGGGCACTTTGTCCATGAATATATGGCAGTGCAGTAGCTTCCTGACTCTGCCTGAGCATTGTTCGGGCCCTTATGGTTAAGGGGGAAGGTAGCTCCTACTACCATCAGGACATTCACTTGAGTTGCTTTTGTAACAGTGATGCTAATTTGCATTGATAGTTTGTGGTAATTTTTTTTAATGGCATTGTTAAGCACGTACTATGAGAAAAACACTACACTAAGCACTTGGGTAGATACGAGCTAATTGAGATGGACTCAGTCCCTGTCCCACATAGGGCTCACTGTCTTAATCCTCATTTTACAGATGAGGTTTTCTGCTGTGTGACCTTAGGCAAATCACTTAACTTCTCTGTGCCTCAATTACCACATCTGTAAAATGGGAAGTAAGACTGTGAGCCTTGGTTTGAGGCAGGAACTGTGTGCAATCTGATTATCTTGCATCTGTCCCAGCACTCAGTATAGTGCCTGGCACACAGTAATTGCTTAACAAATACTATAGATATATATATATATATGAAATACATATGTATATATTATACATATATATATATATGTAAAAGGCTAACTGACTTAGTCAGGGTCACTTAGCAGAAAAGTGGCGGAACAGGATTAGAACCCAGGTCCTTAGACTCCCAGGCCTGTGGTCTTTCCACTAGGTCACACTGCTTCTCAAGGATAATTCAAGTATAAACTCTATTCCTTTCCTCAATCAATCAATCTCATTTACTGAGCCCTTACTATGTGCAGAGCACTGTACTGAGTGCTTGGCAGCGTACAAAACAAAGAATTTAGCAGACAAGTTCCCTGCCCATCTTCCTTTCTCTTCCCTAATACAGTGCCCCAAAGTAAAAAGGATCTGCTCTACTCTCATTTGCGAAGGATTATTTTCGCCAGAGAGCGGGCAGAGAGAGGAGGGAGACTGCAAGCTCATCCTCTAGACTGTAAGCTCGTTGTGGTCAGGGACTGTGTCTGTTATACTGTACTCTCCCAAGCGCTCAGCACAGTTCTTTGCACACAGTAAGTGCTCAATAAATACGACTGACTGACTGAGACACCGCACAAGTGAAGGAAATCACTGTAGTCAACTCAGCGGCTCCCCCTAGTGATAGATAAGAGGAAACAGTCTAAGCTAGACAGGCCAGCGGTATCATCCACAGGGATCAGGTTTACCAACTCTATCGTGCTTTCCCAAGCGCTTACTACAGTGCTCTGCACACAGTGCGTGGGCAATAAATACCAAAGATAGATCGATGGATCCTGCAATTCAGAGTTTTGATGGATTCAGACTGGATTTCTCCCCTAAATTTTTGAAGTGTCACTGAGCTTGCGAAAAATGGCTGGCAGTCTTTGAGGACTCAGCGCTAAGGACGGTGCTGTTCACCCTGAGGGGTTTCAATAAATGTCTGGCGAGGGAAGACGTATGACAGAGGATGCTTGGGCTCTGGAGACAGCCACCTGAATGCCTCCGACGAAGGTGAGATGGTCAGAAGGCCAGTTTCCATTACGAAGACCTCTGGGAACCACAGGTCTCTTGCTTATGAGTGATGATGTGCTGGTGGACTGACTATTCTGAGAGAAATAGGATTTTATTTTTCTGCCCTCCAGCCGCCCATTCTCGTGGAGGCTTAGCACTCCTGCTCTGCCTTCAGGGTGAGCGACAGTTTCAGAGTTGGAGAGTGCTTGTTTGGATTGGTTTTGGTCTCGGCATACCTGTTCCCCAGGATTTAATGGGATCGGTCCTGATAGAACGGCTCATTTGTCTTATTGATTTGGACCCGTCATCCTAGGGTTTCTGTAATAATGCCTATAGGGTCTACCCCTCCTCACTCTGACTTAGGAAGCTTAGGATCCAACATCTAGGGCACAAAACTGCGTTTTCATATCGATTCCGCCTGCCCCTTGTGCGAGGGAAAGTTTTAATTACAGTCAGGGAAGGTAACATCTTCCCGTTCGATTCCTTCCTCGGCAGCCATTTTTCACTGTTTTCTTAGGCCATCTTTCCCTCTCCCGCCACCACCACTATCTGACTGGGCTGAGGGGAACGTGGGTTCTCCTCGACAGGAGTTCTCTAAATTTGATCTGAATTAGACTGAAAATTGTTCCCCACCTCCTCTGCCCCCCAAATCCTGAGGAAACGGATTCTGGAGGGAGCTGCCCTATTCTGTCCCAATTAGACTGTCAGCCCGTCAATGGGCAGGAACTGTCTCTATCTGTTGCTGATTTGTACATTCCAAGCACTTAGTACAGTGCTCTGCACATAGTAAGCGCTCAATAAATACTATTGAATGAATGAATGAAGTAGGAGGCAGTGGGACAATTTTGCCCATGACAACACATGCATTACAGCCGTGCCCACAGCACTTCATGATGCCATTTACACTATTTTGTAGAAGTCTTCGGGCTTTGTGTGGTTCTGTGTGGCTCACACAGTAAGTGCTCAATAAAATGACAATGACTGAATGAATGAATTCTAGAGCATTTCACGAGGAAGGGTCTTGAGCCCTTATTCCTGAGGCTTTGCAGTTGGCAGGGTGGCTGAGCTGTGGATCTTGGGCAATGGATATGAAAATGCCCGATTCCACATTGGGACCAGACTAGGCCAGTCCAGCTGAAAACCAAACTGGCTTAGATTGGTCAGCTGGTAACAGGATGACAGACTGAGGATTTGGCAAAGTCAATCGATCAATGGCATTTATGGAGCACTTTCTGGGAGGAGAGCACTGTTCTAGGCGCTTGGGAGAGTAAAACACAATAGAGTTGGTGGACATGATCCCTGCCTACGAGGAGTTTATAATCTAGTGGAGAAGGCAAACATTCAAATAAATTACAAAAAGACCTGAAGGCCTCAAATAGCAGGAGCTATTTGGTATTAAATACCAAACCCATTTTCCTCCAAGTCTATGTGCGGTTGCTTTCAGGCTGGTCCAATGTCCCTCAAGGGTCATCCCTGTCGCTAACTGCAAAGGGTCATCAGTCATAATCCATAGCTGGTCTGTATTTACTTCGATAACTTGATTCCTAACCAGAATGAAAGACCAACCTGAGAGCCGAGAGTTGCAATTACGGTACAAACACCGCCAGGCAGGAAGCTGTGTAAGCACTTTAATGCTTGGGAATGGAACTACAGCTAATAGTTTCTTAAAACTCGAGCTCTCTGGCTGAGGAAACCAAGGCTTATCAAACTGGATCATGCATCTTGGGCAAAAAGCCTTGGAACAGCAATTGGGAACACATCAAGAAATGGAATGAATGCCTGGAGATCCAGAGAAATCATCAGTTAATTCATAGCCACAAAGGAGCCTCAGGAAAATGGAAAGTGGGCTTCATTGTGGCTGAATACTTCAAGTTGGAGGGTGAACTTGTACCTGTGACCATTTGGACCCTCCTAATAAATCATAATTTGGGTATTCGCGAAGTGATTACTTATCACAGGGCTTGGTAGGCCCAAGACAAACAGTTTGGACACTGTGCCTGTTCCCCATGGAGCAGAGACTAAGAAATAGGAAGAACAGGCATTCTAGGCTGTATGTTTGTTGTGGGAAGGGAATGTGTCTGTTATACGGTTATACTGTACTCTCCCTAGCACTTAGAACAGCACTCTGCACATGTAATTTGTCAATAAGTACAACTGATCAATTGATTGAGTGATTGAATCCTTTTCACACTTGCACAGAGAGGACAGTCCCTGAAGCAAGTATCAAAATGGTTGGACCTCTGGGCCAGAGGGACAAGAGAATTGGAGCACATCAAACTGTAAGAATACCAAGGAACAGGGACCATGTCTAATTCCCATCTTACTTCTCAAGGTTCAGGACAGTGATCTGCATACAGTAGGCTCTTGAGAAACCCCATTACTACAACTATGGGAAGCAGCATGGCCTAGTGGATAGAACACAGGCCTGGGAGTCAGAGGACCTGGGTTCTAATCCTGTATCCATCTGCTTGTGTGACTTTGGGCAGGTCATTTTACTTCTGTGATTCAGTTTCCTCATCTATAAAACGTGTAAAGACTGTGAGCCCCAAGTGGGACAAGGGCTGTGTCAAATCTGATTACCTTGCATCTACCCCAGCGCTTAGTACAGTGTCTGGCACAGAGTAAGTGCTTAACAAATACCATTAAAAAAGGCAGAGGAATGGAGAGACTATGAGAGTCTGCAGAGAGAAAAGGGAAAAAGGAAAAAAAAAAGCTTGTCTTCAAGTAGTATATCTGAAGGGAGCTGAGGGTGAAAATCAAAGTGAAAAAATGAATGAGTAAATGATAATAACAAAAATAATTGTGGTGTTTAAGGGCTTACTTTGTGCCCAGCACTATGCTATGAGATGGGTTATACACAACTATCTATCTAAGAGACAACAATGCAATCCTGAGAGTGAAGAAAGATTCAAAGCTACATCAAAGAAAAAAATAAAGAGGGAAAGAGAAAGTGAAAATGAAGGCAGCAAACAGGAAAAGGAATGACTTTACGATACAGCAGGCTTCTTAGTATGGGTAGGATAGCTAGAAGAGAAGAGTCATAAAAGAAGAGAAGTCAACAAATAAAGAATGATGGATGGGTTACAGAGAGTGCTTAGAATTCAAAGCAGAGTGACAAGATCCTTACTGATTTTTTTTTTAAACCAGGGCTTGAATCCACAAGTATTGACTGATATTTTAAAACCATGCTTTGCTTTTGGACATTCAGCAAAACCTTCTCAGAGGAATAAAAATCATTTTCCACCCAACACGCTTAAAATGTCCACAGGCTAATAAACACACCGGTAAAGGATGGGGTAGTTTTCCAGGCAGTGTGAAATACCATAAGAAGGCTTA
Organism: Ornithorhynchus anatinus; assembly: GCF_004115215.2. Taxonomy (NCBI): domain Eukaryota; kingdom Metazoa; phylum Chordata; class Mammalia; order Monotremata; family Ornithorhynchidae; genus Ornithorhynchus; species Ornithorhynchus anatinus. The sequence continues at coordinate 4,901,043 of NC_041740.1, read as the reverse complement.
AGAAAAGTGTGAAGTTTTAATCATGATCGTGGTAATAATGGCATAACTGTTCTGGGAGCCATCTGGAAGTTTTTCAAAGCGCCATAAAGATTTGACTAAATGCTCAATTTCCCCAAGTACTTCATTGGTGCCGAACATTAAAACTCCCCACGAAGGCATTAAGCAGATCTACAGCCGGGTGGGACTTTGCAGTAAAATCTAGTTTCTTACCACTTTGTGTTCCTTCCCTGATAAATCTCCCTCCACACCTCACTGAGGACAGGTAAGCCAACAGGTAATAAGTCCTGGCCATTTTGCCCAGGTCCTTTCCACTGTTCCAAGAGAACCATTCCACGATTGGGGTTCACTGGATCTCCCAGGTCCACTGCCTTATGAAAAGATCGAGAGCCCTTAAAAATAATAAATCTCAGGGGACGTTAGGATGATGATGGAGTCTCCACCAGGAACAATGGATGAGCTTTGGTCCTAAGATTTCAGGATCGAGAACCTGCACAGAGCAATTGATTCTGGTGCTAGTGATTTCTGCAGTATCACTCCCTCCCTCTCATCTTTGCCAGGTGTGTTCCCATGGGGATATGGTGCAACAAATGATTATGTGGGCAAGAGCGCAGCACATTGCAAAGCAGCGTGTCCCAGAAGAAAGAGCATGGACCTAGAATACAGAAGACCTTGGTTCTAATCCTGGCTCTGCCACTTCCCTTAAGCAAATCCCTTTACTTCTCAGTGTCTCAGTTTCCTCAACTGTAAAATGAGGATTCAATATGTGTTCATTCATTCAATAGTATTTATTGAGCGCTTACTATGTGCAGAGCACTGTACTAAGCGCTTGGAATGTACAAATCGGTAACAGATAGAGACAGTCCTTGCCCTTTGACGGGTTTACAGTCTAATCGGGGGAGACAGACAGACAAGAACAATAGCAGTAAATGTTCTTCCTCCTATTTAGACTGTGAGCCCCATGAGGGCCAGGAGCTGTGTCCAACCTGATTAACTTGTATCTGCTCCAGCGCTTAGAACAGTGCTGCACATGTACTAAGCACTTAACAAATACCATTATGATTATCACTAATATGATCAATAAAATGGAGATAAAATTCTATGGTGAGCCCCCTGAGGGGCGGGGCCTATGTCCAATTTGATAAACTTGAACCCCAACATTTATCCCATAGTAAACAGTACCTGCCATAATTATTATTATTGCAAAGTATAAGTGTTGTCTTTGTCCAGATTGTCCAGCTACAAGTGGAACTACAACCCAGATCTCTTGATTTCCAGAGCAGTGGTCTTTCCACTGGACCAACAGTTGTGCTGCTGAAGGTATAGACCAGAATTACCTCCACCCGACCCCCAACCAACAATCGATCAGTGGTATTTATTGAGCGCTTACTGGGCACTAATTGCTTGGGTGAGTACAAGAGAATTGGTGGAAACATTCCAGGATCAACTCAACATTCCCTGCCCACAATGTGTTCACTGTCTAGAGGGGATATAAAAAGATATAAATACCACAGCCAAGGGAGTAAATCAAGAGAGAGAGGGCTGTATTCACTATCCCACTGATGATCCTCCACAAATATGTTTAGTGATTAGAAGAGAAGTAGTTTATCTCTATTAGCCTCCCTATGATTCAGCAATCACGTATTCTCCCATCAGCACATATACTCTGCTGATGCGTGTGGTTCCAAACTGAATGCATTATTCCCATCCGGGCAAGATTTATGTTCATTCAATAGAAGGCAATACTTGCGCTGAGCTGTCAAATGAGCCCCGTTTTGGTTGTTATATAGGCATGTTCCCTTACTGTTGCTCAACTGGTTCTAACAGACGTACTTTTGCTCCTTTTACAAGATAGGGGGTCCTATCCCAACTGCGTTTGTGCTAATCAAAGTGCCCACTGGCCAACCCCAAACTCCTCCAACTGCAAACCGCCCCTTCTTTTCTCCTCTGGGGTGGAAGCTGACCTCCTCTCACACCATCCTCTCACCCCTTTTCTCCCTTCTCAGCTTTACTTCCCGTTCCTAGCCACCCCCACCCACTGTGAACCCCGATCCAGAAACCCAGTCTTGCCCCAAATAGTAACTGTAGGAGATGCTCCCTGGGCTATGGGAGTCAGGAACAGAACTCAAGCTTTCTACCTTTCCACCCTATAGCCTGAATCCTGTGACTCTTAAAAAAAGATATGCCTGGGCCTGTAGAAGGTATGGATTCCCTGGGCAGGTTAGAGTTATTAATAACAAAGACTGAGAAATGTGAGGTCTGAGAGGTTTAATAAATTTCCCCAAAAACATCTGCTCCATAATTCAGTAGTAACATGGCACCCGGAAGATGACCCTCCTGCTGGCCATTCCTACCCAGGGTCACTCAGATAATTTCCAAAATCCACAGCCACATACAATCCATGTGAGCTAAGGGACAGGAATCTCCTTCCCCTATAGAATCATTTTTTTCCAACACACACATTACTCTTCCCTACAATGCTGGGGACCAGATTATTTCCAGTACTCAAATCCCTCACATAAGGAGAAACACTTTCTCTATTCCAGCCACAAGTAGAACCAGGCACCAAAATGTCTCTCAGTGACCTAAATTAATGGACCCAACTCCCACAGCACCCAATTTAACACAGAATCATGACATTGCTGGGGAGACTAAACATTGGGTGTAACCACCACCCGGCTAGCCATATGGCTGGAAAGGTTTCATTATAGAAAATTCCCTTTTCTGACCTGAATCCATGCCAAGGTCACATTAACAAAGATATTCTTGTGCAGACAAATATAATCTTTATGGAACATACATATAGATGGGGATAAAGAGAGAGATAAGGAGAGAGAAACTGAGACGTGTTTTCCTTCTTACTTCTGCTTATAGAGATATGGGTTTGTGTATGGCAGAAAAGGCCAATATAAGGACTACAGTCCCAAAAACATTGTAAACATCCTAAGATTGGAAACATGTGCCCCAGTGTCAGCTCATCTACCTGAGTAGAAGCCAACGTTTGGGATGTTCCACGCCTAGCCCTATCTCCACATTTTGCTACTAATCTCGGGGGTGGTGGGTGGGGGCGGGGTGGTATGGGGAGAGGTCTTAGAGAAGCCCCCTCGACCCAAGTCTTCACAGAGGGATGAGAGGAACAAAGCCTCCCAGCATCTCCAGGCAGCAGCTGTCAATCAGCCAATTTCCGGACAAACCAGGAAGTATAATCATGTATATTCCAGACTTTTGGCTAGACAATCGCAAATATTTCCTATCTGGCAGCCAAAGTCCTTAGGTGGGGTTGGAAGTGAAGCTGGGAAAGGTCAAGACATTGAGAAGTAGGCGGGATGATCTGCTTAAGCCACCACTGGTTTCGTTCAGTACCGAGACAGCTTCTAGCATCAAGATACATCCTCTTCATGCCCTCCAGGATAGGGCATAGGTCTGGGAGTCAGAAAGACCTGGGTTCTAATCCTGGCTCCGCCACATGTCTGCTGTATGATCTTAGTTTCTCTGTGCCTCAGTTTCTTCATATGTAAAATGGGGATTAAGAATGTGAGCTCCATGTGGGCCAAGGACAGTGTCCAATCTGATTAATGTGTATCTACCCAAGAGGTTAGAACAGTGCTTGGCACATAGGCAGTGATTAACAAGTACCATAATCATTATAATTATTATTATTATTTGTTTGGATAGGCCTGCCAGAGCCTCCTCTGAAGGGTGGGCCATTGAAATTCAGAGAAGCAACAGGTATTAAGCTCTGAATTCAGTCATTTTTAATGACAAAAATTAATGCATGAATGCTTCAAAGGAGAAACATGAATTAATAAAGCAGTTTTAGCTTCCATATTTTAATGAGAACACGGAGGATAGAGCTGCTACAACATCAATTCTGCAATGATGTCGGGGGGACCCGCTGAATCCCTTTGGGGCCCAGCCCTGCAGCATCCACTCCCCCTCCCCAGGGACAAAGACAGAGACAGGCAGTCAGAAGTTGGGCCTGAAGGACCAGTTATGGATTCGCTACATCATGAAAATAATAATAATTATGGCATTTGTTAGGTGCTTACTTTGTGCAAAGCACTGTTCTAAGCCCTGTGACAGATACAAGATAATCAGGGTGTCCCAAACAGGGCTCACAGACCTCAGCCCCATTTTACAGAGGAGGGAACTGAGTCCCAGAGAAGTTAAATGATTTGCCCAAGTGGTAAGTGGGAAGTGGTAGAAGAGGAACTAGAACCCAAGACCTCTGACTCCCAAGCCCAGGCTCTTTCCACTAAGCCACAATGGACTGTACATTTAGCTCACAGTCGTAATGTCTGCCCCAAAGGGTTTGGGAATTGATGGCTGTGACCCAATCTTGGCACTTTGGTTGAGAAACCACCTTTATTACCCTTTCAGATGTTCAAACCATCCTGAAAAGATCACCCCGGAGGCTGAAGACTCATTTTTGTAATCTGAATCAATCAATCAATCCATCAATTGTTTTCATTGAGCAGAGCTCTGGGCAGAGCATTTAAAAAGAAGCAGTGTATGAGTGTGAGAATATATACGTTTGACAGATCTGCACAAATTCTTCTTTGTATCCTTATGATAATGGAATCTTCTTGGCTTTTCTAGAATGCCCTTCCTGTGGTTCAGAAAATGGAAATTGGGAATGGGATTAGTTCTTATGGAAGGCTAATGCCATTGATTATTTAAATGAAAGGAAGTTGGGTGGAGAATAATTTCAATGGAATATCCTGAGCACTTAGGTATATTGGTAAAATTATATCTTTCTATGGGGGCTATTTCATAATATATTCATATTACTTCCTGTTATACCCATTCTTCCTCCTGCTCCCACTACTTGTAAATACTTTTTTCCCCCATCTTTTCTTTTAGATCATAAGATCTTTGAGGACAGGGAAGGTGTTTCTTGCTTCTGCTGTACTTTCCTAATTATTTAAAACAATGCTGTGTGCTCACTGGACACAAATAAATACCACTGATTAAATTGATGGGAGCTGTGTGGCCTAGTGGAAGGGACACAGGCCTGGGAGTCAGAGAACCTGGGTCTAATCCCTGCTGTGTGATGTTGGGCAAGTCCCTTAACTTCTATGTGCCTCTCTTTACTTATCTGTAAAATGGGAATTCAATACCTGTTCTCCCTCCTATGAGCCCCGGTGGGACAGCGATGGTGTCTGACCTGAAAATTGTGTATCTACCCCAGTACTTAATACTATAGTCAGTGCTGCTAAACAAATACTACAGTTATCATTACTATTACTTATCGATAAATCAACACCATTTGACAGCTCCACAGGGCCTAGGGAATTGTGAATCCTGCACTTAGTTGTTGTAAGAATTGTAACTTCAAATTGTATCTTCCTGTTGCTTGCCCAGGAGCTAGTAGGCAGTGGGGTCTAGTGGAAAGACTGTTGGACTGAAAGTTGCAAGATTTGGGTTCTAATCCCAGCTCTGCCACTGGCCAGCTGTGTGACCAAGGGGAAGTCACTCAGCTTCCTTGAGCCTCAGTTTTACTGTCTGTAAAATGGAGATAACTGCTCTCCCAGCAAAGATTGTGAACTCTCTGAGGGACCGGAACCTTGTCTGGTCTGATTATCTGATATGTAGCCCAGTGCTTAGCAAGCACTGAATAAATCCAACAATAATAAATCACTTTCCATTCCAAAGTTGAAACAGACCTTAGAACTCTTCCCCGCTTCCTCCCCACTACAGACGATTCAACACTAAAGCACCCCAGGCAGATGAGAGTGTTTTCATTAATATTTTTTAACCTTGCTTTCCCCAGGAAAGCAAATCCATCCAATAGCCGTATATGTACCTAATTCTCATTCCTTGCTTCTAATCCTTTGTAACTGGGCAAAGAATAGATTCCAAATTGGACATAGCTTGGCTGACCAAAAGTCCCTGCTTAACCTGTTTAGTCTGTAGTGGCAGTCTATAGACTGTAAGCTTGTTTTGGGCAGGGAACATGTCTGCTAATTCATTCAACAGTATTTACTGAGCACTTACTATGTGCACAACACTGTACTAAGCACTTGGAATGTACAATTTGGCAACAGATAGAGACAATCCTTGCCCAATGATGGGCTCACAGTCTAAACAGTACACTAATCTCCCAAGTGCTTGGTACAGTGCTCTGCACAAAGGAAGTGCTCAATAAATCCCACTGATTGATTTAGCCGGGACAGTCCTGTATTATAGCAGGTTGTCCCAGGCCAATTAGGTAATGTCAGTCATTTTACTCCCAATTCAGCTCCATTGTGCAGAACACCCTTTCACAGAGCTTGTAGAGATAGGGAATACTTGCTAGGGGAGTGTGCTTTTCTGCACGTCCCCCAATGCCCCCAGTGACCATAGCTTCCCAGAGGTGCCCTGTGCTTCCCCCTTGTCACCAGGCTGTTGGACCCTAGGGCCCGCCTACAGGGCATAAAGATATCCACAAGGGCTAGGGGGATGGAAATCTCAAAAAGGCCTATCATTTAGGCAAACAGGCTGACATTAGGGCTGAGGTGAACATGGAGGAGAATTAGTGACACATAAAACTAAAAACCCATGTTTGGTTTGCATCACTAATCCTCACTGATGTAAGGTTTACTAAGCCAAAAGATTTTTCCTCTTCAAATTAAAAAAACACCAACACCATGTTTCCTTTGTTGAACTGGCCTATACACATCCATTTCAATAGTCTTGGATTTGAAAGAAAAAAGCACAATAAACAGACAAGGCATCAAATGACATTCTGTGTATGTATCTGGGCAATCACTCCACTGTAAGCTCCCTGAGGGCTGGGATCATGTGACTTGCTTCTGTTGTACTCTACCAAAATGGAGCTTTGACTTTTCTAGGCCCCCAGGAAATACCACTGACTGATCAAGAGCTCACACTGGCCTCTGGAACAGACCCTAAACCCCCGGGGGAATTCTACCAACATCAGCTCCAACTTTGCAAACAAAAGATTACTATATATAGATAAAAAATATGAAATCACTCTGATGCAAGGCATATTCAGTTGATGAATAGGAGTACCAAAGTGAAGATAGAGTGGAATTGGTTGACTGATTTATGCACTTTCAAAAGAATATTTTTATCTGTTACCATAAGACACCTTTAGGAAGAGAAAACCATTTCTGAAGCAGCCTGTTTGTTTGGAGAACACAACTCCGGGTATATGAATTATTATTCCTAGATATCAATGAGGAATCCTGAAGTTTCAAACAATCACTTTTAAAATTTCAAACCTTCTAATGGGAAGGCATTTTTAAGCAACTGTTTCAGTTCATGCAATTCATTATTCCACTGTATTCAATTCGTTCATCTAATCTCATCTGGTCTTCCCATCCCCAATGTGTTATCTTCCTCCAAGCAGTAGTTTTCGGCAGTTTTTATCCATCACATTGAGTGAATTCAACACCCTGGAGGATCCAAGCAGGCTCATTCATCGGTGATCAGCAATGCTTATGCACACTCAAGAAAATATCTACCTTGTATACCTCCCAAACTTATTCAAGGGAAGCAAATGGAATCATTCCACCAGAGTCAATTCTGGAATCTCGTCAGCTAATGTTCAGTTGGTAATTAGAGACAGTGGGAGTGCCAAGGGGATATTAATTAGGCAAGGACTCCTGGAGGAGGTAAGCTTTTGGAAGGCTTTGGAAGTGGAGAAGAATTTGATTTGTACTATATTATACAGATTTGTACACTTTGTAATGTACTCTCCCAAGTGCTTAGACAGTGCTTTGCACATAAGAAGCACTCAATAAATGCCAGTGATCATTGATTGACTGGTTTCTTGACTGGTAAGAGAAGCACAGTCAGGTTAGCTTAGGAGGCTGAATAGGTGCATCCTGGAGTGGAGAGGGAGCTGAAATCAGGATAGCCTTGGAGAAGTCTCTCTTAATCTCACTCCTACGGTCTCCTCCATCTCCATCCCCTCTCTGCATAAGGTGCCCTCATTTCCTCAATAATAATTACTAAAATGAAGGTAAAAAGAACCTCTCACTTCGATAGATCTGTGTATTTTAATTGCTTTGCTAAGATGTGGCATGACATCAATTAACTGGAACGAGAGAGGGGCCTTGACTTCTTCTAACAATAGGACTCCCCGGTAATTTGGAGGTGTCTGAAGCACAACTGTCTGAGGATTAGGTGTCAGGTAACTGATCACAGAAAATTAGGCCGAGACAAATATCTCCCTTCACATCAAGGGTTCTGGGGTTTCATTCTTCTTGTAAGAGTCTTTATCGGCATTTTCTTTCCAGCTGATTTTCATCTTCATGTTTCATTTTCTTGTCCCCTTCATTGTGAAATGCCAACGCTTTGCACAATGCATGCCAGTTATCTGAAAACCAACACTCTTCTCTTTCTAAGGAGAGATCCTTCATTGTCTCTGAAATTCAGGACTTCTACATATTAAAATGAATAACTCTCCGATGTCACCCTCTAAAGTTTTTTTAATAGAAACTTTATATAACATTTCAGCACGAATCTCTCCCATCAGCAGTTCTGAATTCATTTTTAAATGATCCACATGCTATATCTGTTGCTCTCTAGCACGACGCAAATGATGGACGAGTGAACGATTTCCTTTAAAGCTTTCTAAAGTGGATCATTAAGGGTTGATTTTTGGATTTTCTCTAGAAATCCAATGCTCATTGACAGTAGAAGAGATGGTATTTATTAAGAGCCTACTGAGGGCAATGCACTGTATTAAGTGTCTCAGAAAGCACAATAGTAGCACAAGCCACAGTCCCATGAGCAGCTTACACTCTAATGGGAGAGAGTCAGATTTAACAAGCACTCAGAAGCAGTGCTATGCTTAATGTATCAAGAAGAAGCATAGGAGTCAGTAGGACCTGGGTTTGAAACCTGACTCCACCCCTTGTCTGCTCTGTGACTTCGGGAAGTCTCACTCTGCTTTCCACTGGCTTTCCACTCTGATGTAATGTCACACATTAGTGGCTCCAGGCTTGAGACTCGGTTGTGTTTTTTGTCCCTGTTCCTGGCTGGCTGATGGCAGCCATCTCTTTTATCATAGCATAATTATTTCCCCTAATTTGTGGTTTCTTTCCAATGACTTAGCTCATTAACTAATTATCATCACAAGGACCTATCTGGGCCCTATAATAGGAAGGGCAGTAAAGCTCTAGGAAAATGTCATCTCTTCTCAGACCAGCCTGCTCTTGGGAGCAGGTGAGGGCTGAAGCAAAGGTCAGAGTCAGGTTTGGACATTAGACGGGAGCACCCTCAGTCCAGTCGGACTGAAGGACTCCTCCTGCATTTTCCAATCAATCAATCAATTGTATTTACTGTCAGTCAGCTAGTCAGTCAAATGTATTTATTGAGAACTTACTGGGTGCAGAGCACTGTACAAAGTACAGAGCACTGTACTAAGCACTTGGGAGAATACAACATAAAAGAGTTGGTAGACCCGTTCCCTGCCCATGATGAGCCTACAATCTAGCATGGACACTGGTGGTTACCTCCCTGGGGCTGTCTCTCTTTCAGGCTCTTCTGTCTGGGAGGAAGAGGTTTAGAAGAGAAACTCAGAAAAGGAGTTCTCTGTCCAAGAGGAGCTTTCAATCCAATGGGAGAAACAGAGCAGTGGCCTCTCTGCCCTACCTCTCCTCAGAGACATATAAGGCCAGAACAGCACTAGCAGAACCCTGGTCAAGGGGCCCTGCTGTGCTTAAATCAAACACTGTGGATGCTGGCCTGGGCCCTGTTTAAGGCACAGCTCCCTGAAGTTTCCAAACTCGTCGTTGACCTCTTTCCTACATCATTTGCTTAGACTGGAGCTCCCTCCCCCTCCATACACTCCAGACCACCACTCTCTCCACCTTCAAAGCATTACTAAGGTCACATCTCCTCCAAGAGGCCTTCCCAGATTATGCTTTCTTCACCCCACCCCCAGTGCGACAGCACTTCTTTAATACATATCTTTAAATTACATATTGTAAATTACTTATTTACTCATATTAATGCCTGTTTCCCCCTAGACTGAAAGGTTGCTATAGGCAGGGAGCATGTCCACTAATTCTGCTGTACTCTACTCTCCCAAGAGCTTAGTACAGTGCTCTTTACATATTAAGTGCTCAATAAATATCATTCATCGATTGAGTGATGAAAATATAGCCTAGTGGACAAAGGAAGTGGGGATGGCTGGAAAAGTTTGGGAATTGATCCAGAGGCTGCAGTTGGACAAGCACCTGATGGGAAGCTGATGAGAGGAGTTTACATCTTTGAATGATCCAGATAAGCTTCAGATCAATGCCCAGAATGTTGCCTGCTCATCCACACTAAGCCACAACCCCAGCGTTTGACACAACCCTCAGGATTTTCCGATTAAACAACCTGGAGCTTTCCAGAGATTCGGGAAATCTGACAAAACATGAGCCACAGCTTGATTCTTCCTCAAGCTTTTAACATTCACCTTCAGCACTAGATTTAAACAAATTACTTCCTCAAGAGCCAGTTCCGCTCATGACTTCAAAGTCTCCCAACTTGAAATTCTCATGCCTGGTGCCTGTCCTCAGAGTGAATCTGCATTTCAAATTTCAGTCGCCAAGTACTTACAGCCCTCCTCCAGAATAAATTAATCTCACATCAGATTTTGAGAGGGCTTTTGTTGAATTCAAAATCTTGAATAATCTAGCTGATACCAAATTCCAGTGACCCAATATGGTTCCCATCTGAACAGACTAGCACAGCCCTGACCCCTTTTGGGGAATTTCAGACTGGAGGTTTCCCTCGGAAAATGTTTTCTCTCTTCGTGTGCATTTACTTTACTCATCCCCCACTAGACTGTAAGATCCCTGAGAGCAGGGATCGTCTTTTCTGTACCCAATTTTCCTCTCTCAAGTACTTAGTTCAGGTCTCTGACAAAGCAGGTGCTCAGTAGATAGTCTGGACTGATTCACTGGGGGAGACTGGCAGTGGATTTTTCTCTGCATTTTCAGTCTGGCTCTCACCCATGCAATTTCACAGGTGGTACCTTTCGAAAAACTTAATACTGGCACTTCTTATGCTTCAGAACTGCACCAGACGAGACCTTGAGAAGTGGCAACATGGGGATGTGTAGGAATAGGGAAACTGGTCCTTTGTAATCAGAAAATGAGTCTCCAAAATCATATTTATTTTTGGTGAAAGACTTCTATATCAATGAGGTTAGTATGCAACCCAAAGATAGTCTAAGGGTCACTGAATCACGGAGGGAGTCTCTGACAATACCAATAACCTCTAATCTGCCATCAGAATCTTTCTGGGGGATGGTGCCAATAGGAATCCAGATTTGGACTTTGGAGCTCTAGGACTATAGCGGCACCAATGGATATAAAAAATATGTCTGGTCGGCAGTGTTGGCACATCGGTCTGGAGGATGCCCAGGGTTAGATGTGACAACAAGGATGGGAAGGGGCCAATTTTTAAATCACTTGTCCAGGTACACTTTCTGTATCTCAGTGCTTTTTGGGGGCAAAGTTTGCCTATCCTTACCTCCTATGATTCTACTATCTACTTGAGGATTCATGGTTTTTCATTTAAGAATGAAATCTTTTTCCTGTCTCTCCTAATCCTGTTTTTTTTCAGTCATCCATTTCTTTCCTGTCCAAATGCCCAAAGCATTTTCAAGTATTAAAATGAGGCCTGTGGAATCACCCGGCTGGGTTCTTGATCCGAAAACAACCTTCTTCCCTCGCCATGAGCTAAAGACCCGGGCAGGCTCGGCAAAGCAGTCCTGTTTGAGGATCAAAGTCTTGGGCGATCTCCTCGCCTTGTGATTCTTCAGTGTAATTAGCCCCGTCGGACCCATTCCCCTCTTACTCTGGCAGCAGCGCCAGATGTGCTTGCCAGATGGTGGTCTCGAGGAAGCGCACTGTTGCTACAGTCCCCCCATCTGGTAGCCAGAAGGCCCAAGTTGGACTTAAATGCCAACTTGTCTGGCTCTCTTGTCTCTCTCCAGACCTCCAGCCATATCTTTGGAAAGGTTTTCCCCGCCTGACTCTTGGCACTCAGAATCCAGTTACTGCGGTTGGGCTGCTGTGGGGCATTTAGAGTCGCACACTGCAGCATCTTTGAAGTTGGGGCTGCTTAACTCAAAGTTGATTAAAGTTGGGTAAAGTTGGTTAAGACTGAAAATTCAGGTAAATCCTGCTAAAGCTGTGCTGCTTTGGGGATTTTCCAAGCTGATGATCAAGGAAATCCTAAGTGATCTTTTGTGGAGTTTCAATTAAGCACCTACTGTAGGTAATGCATGGTTCTAGGTCCTTGGGATATTGTGGCAGACTTAGAAGACATGATCCCTGCCCTCGAGGAGCTTGTAATCTAGCAGGAGGGCAGGGGGCAAATACAAAACACACTACAAATTGAAAGGAAGAAGAGACTGGAAAGATGAACACATGGATGAGAAAATACACACTTTTGTCTAAGTTGCTAGGAACAGAAGTGTTACGGGTGACTGTGAGTTGCATAAGTACGAAGGTGATGGAAAATTGGTGAGTTCCCAAGCACTTGGTACAGTGCTGTGCACACAGTAAGTGCTCAGGCCCTATTTTAAAGATCACACTGGAAGAAGATGCTACAATTTCTGTCAGGAAATCATCCTAGTTTTCCAACCCATACTGTCAAGATGCTTTTTCTGCTGTTTAAAGGAAATGCCTCATGTTGCAATTGAAACCCATGTCCAATCGCTGTCTGTCAAGAAGAGATGGACAGAAGATGACCCAACATTCCTGGTGCCATGACCCTTTGTGTACCTATAGATCACTGCTGTGTCTTCCTTCTGCTTTTTCATCTCTATCCCAAAATGCTCCTTTAACATTTTCCCCTGGGTGCCTTCTCTCATCCCTTGAATCAATATATTCCTCTGGAAAATCCTAGTTCTTGAGCAGAGACCTAATCAATCAATCCATCTGATTTATTGAGTGCTTACTGTTTGCAAAGCGCTGTACTAAATACTTAATAATAATAATAATAATAATAATAATAATGTTGGTATTTGTTAAGCGCTTACTATGTGCCGAGCACTGTTCTAAGCGCTGGGGTAGACATAGGGGAATCAGGTTGTCCCACGTGGGGCTCACAGTCTTAATCCCCATTTTACAGATGAGGGAACTGAGGCACAGAGAAGTTAAGTGACTTGCCCACAGTCACACAGCCGACAAGTGGCAGAGCTGGGATTCGAACTCATGAGCCCTGACTCCAAAGCCCGTGCTCTTTCCACTGAGCCACGCTGCTTCTCAATATACTTGGAAGAATACAACATACCAGAGTTGGCAGACACATTTCCCAGTGAGCTTACAGTATAGAGTCTAGACCTCTCCAGACTGAGCCCTCCAGGAGAGGTTCACTGAGTGCTATGGACTTCCAGATTGACCTTGTGCTCTTTTTTCTTGTGGTATTTGTTAAGTGCTTCCTATGTGTTAAGCACTGTTCTAAGCACTGGAGAAAACACGAGTTTATCAGGTTAGACACAACCCTTGTCTCAGATGGGGCTCTCAGCCTAAGTACAAGGGAGTAGGAGTTAATCCCCATTTTACAGTTGAGGAAATTGAGGCACAGAGGAAACTAAGTGACTTACTTGTCCAAGGTCACACAGCAAGCAACTGGCAGAGCCGGAATTATATCCCAGGTCCTCTGAATCCCAGGCAAGTGCTCCTTCCACTACGCCATGCTGCTTCTAGAGTCACTCGTTCCAGTCTTCCCACTAGGGCTTTGGGCTACACCCTTGGTGACATGCATGTGGACAGACCTAGATTTATCTTGAATGAGGAAAGCGATGAAAAGGTAATGCAGAAAAGCATATGATGAAAAACAGAAGAGGCTCAAGAAAGAAGTAAGGGGATGGGCAAAATAAGAGATTAAAGAGTAAAGAAGAGAATCCTGGAAAGAAGCACAAGGAGGAAAGGGAAACCAAAAAAAGTGGGTGGCAGGGAGGTAGAGAGAGGTGGCCTTGCTAGATATGTTTCTTATTTCCTTCCACTATTCCTCAAGGTCATCCCTGTCCTGGATAAGCACAGTATGGTTTTAGAGGCTTCAGAGTCAGCTCTGCATAACTGCTTGGAGGCAAAGTTTTATAGCCCTTCATCAAAACACCACCACGATTTGCTTGCGCAAAGCTCTGCCTTATCAGTCTCATGAACCTAAAGCTTTTCACCCTTCAATTGATGGTATTTATTGAGTGCTTACTGTGTTCCCGTTAGACTACAAGCTTCTTGTGGGCGGTGAACAGGTCTATCAAATGTGTTATAGTGTACTCTCCCAGAGCTCTGCACACAGTAAGTGCTTAATAAATATGACTGATTGATTCAGAGCGCAGTATTAAGCACTTGGGAAAGGACACTACAATAGAGCTTAAACAGAGATGATCAAACTTCACCATATGGAACTCACCACACCTCTCATCAAACGTTCTTTGGGGTCTCAGACAATGTTCTCTCACTCCCTCTGGTCTGTCAACCAAGCCCTGCCATATGAGCATAATCACCTGGATATCTGGGGTTCCAAACTCATACTCTGGGTTGTAGCCTTTCAGACCCACTGAAACCCAGAAGAGGCTGCATGTCTCCGCTTTCATACTGGTGCTCATTGGCACTTTTGATTAAAGGCTTCAGCCTCTCTCCCACCCAGCTAGGGTGGCCATGTGCTCCATGAGCAGAACATTTAAGTTGGCTTGGATTGGCCCTCTGTCACCCCAACATGACTCCCTGGGCCATGGGAGGTTAGAGTCACCCCCTTCCTCCACTCCCTAGGGGCTAAGAAGGGCAGAAAAAGGTGACTTCACCTGCTTATGGCTCACCCCACCTGAGGCAAAACAGCAATACCAGAATGGCAAAATGCTTTTTGGAAAGCAGCCTGACAAGATTCTGGTTTGTATGGATGATTGGCCAGGACTGTCCTCCTTCTCCCTCAGATTCAACTCAGCTGCACCTCAATCCATTGGCCCTCTTTAGGGAAAACACATACTTCTTGTGGGTGATTTTTTTTGAAACACAACGCATCACTGGTTTATTCATGTGTGAGTCTAACTTCTCATTATCTCCCTCTTTTTCAGGCTGGAGAACATTCTGTGCATTTTCCTTCCCATGCGGAGAAACAATGCCGATTGATGTTTTTTTCTCTAATCTGCATCTGTCAGCCCCCAGTGAGGAGAGGACTAGCAGCATCCAAATTCTCCGATTGCCTGTAAGCTTCCCTTAGAGGGGAAAACTTTCCTGGAGTGTTGAGCCAGCTGTTTCTCTCTGGGTCTTCTCTTTTCAAATACTACGTTCAGTTTTAAGTTCAAAGCTGCTTAATCTAGAGTTGTGTGGCTTCCATACCCCACAGGCAGGGTTGGAAAATCAGTCCTCCAGGCTCAAGGTTAAAGCTCTCAGGATCAACAATTTCACTGTGTTAGTGGCTTCAACCTAGCACAAAGATAACAGTTGCAAATGATCTATGTCTGGGGTTGGTAGCTTTATCTTTATCTTGGGTTTTTCACTAGCCTAAAAGGAGCCCTTATGTCTCTTGGCTGTTCAGTTCCAAACTTCGGGAGCGACAGGGTCACATTCTCATATTAGATGGGAACGTGCCCCAAACTGTGAGACTAGTTCAAATGCCGCAGTCTGGACCAGGGGTCAAAATACTTCTTGGAGCGGCTGTGACCACCAGAAAGCAGCAGCTGGCCAATCTCCCAAAATCCGGTTCTCAGATGCAATCTGAAGACTAGATGTTTACAGCTCTTATTAAGCACTTACTAAGTGGCATGGTGTATCAGATAGGGCCTGGGAGTCAGAAGGTCATGGGTTCTAATCCCCGCTCCACTATATGTCTGTGTGTAACCTTGGACAAGTCACTTAACTTCTGTGTGCCTCAGTTACCTCAACTGTAAAATGGGGATTGAGACTGTGAGCCCCACATGGGACAGGGACCGTTTCCAACCCGATTTACTTGTTCCTACTCCAGCGCTTAGTACAGTGCCTGACACATAGTAAGTGCTTAAAAAAATACCAAAATTACTATTATTATTACTATTATTAAGCACTGGGCTATGCCCTGGGGGAAGATACAAGGCATAGTTCTTGGGCCTCCCAATCTCAGAGGTGGGGAGAGAGGTATCATCCCCATTGAAGAGATAATGAAACTAATATCCTGAAGGTTAGGTGACTTACACAAGGTCTCAAAGTGGGACGGTAGCATGGCTAGGATTAGAACCTGGGCCTCCGGATTCCCAGTTCCATGCTCTTTCCACTAATCATAATTGTGGTATCTGTTCACAGTCTAAGTAGGATGGAGAACAGGTATTAAATCCCCGTTTACAGTGGATGAAACTGCGGCACTTAGAGAAGCTAAGTGACTTGCCCAAGGTCACACAGCAGGCACATGGCAGAGTTGGTTTTAGAACCCAGGTCCTCTGCCTCCCATGCCCGTGCTCTTTCAACCAGGCCACGCTGCCTCCTCTCCCCTCATCAGGCCCCTATCGATGAGGTTCAGCGGAAGCAGTCCACTTCAACCCACCTTGTGGTGCGAGGAGAAGCTTGCAGGGAAGCAATTCATCAATGTTATTTATTAAGTGCTTACTCTGTGCAGAACCCTGCACTAAGCACTTGGGAGAGTACAATACAACAGACTGGGTAGACCTGTTCCCTGCCCACAATGACCTTACAGTATAGAGGTAACAAGAACAACGGCGGCAGAGTCAGAAAGGCATCAGAGTCCCTGGCAGTTTCGAGCATCTCGGAGGCAGAGAGGAGGTGGAGCCAAGTGCCTGGAGCAGGGAAACGTTCCCGTGGCACTAAGGCTCTGAAAAAGGAGGTGTGCTGTGCTTTAGAAGCTCATGGCCCCGATTCTCTTGTGCGCTCGCCTCCCCGCCCACCTTTGTCGAGAAGAACTCCGCTCCCATAGGACTCTCAGTCCCTTCAAAGGGAGCTCTAGACATCAAAGACCCAAATAGTCACAGAGAGGAGGGAGAGGAGTAGCCCATAGGGAAAAAAAAATATATATATATATATAAAATCAAGATTTCCTATAGCGGGAGTCCCTCTGGAAAGACAGAGAAATGCATATCTTTGAGAACTGCAGCCACTCTGCTTCGCAGTTGCTTTTTTCTAACTGGGATAACGGAGGCTGTGCAAAGCTAAGGAAAAAATTGCCTGGGGCAGGATAAGATAATGCTGATGTCTATCTAGATGGGCACTCTAGCTTGGCGGAGAAGGACAATTTCTCCAGAGGAAGGAAAAGTGCATTGCGGTGAAAATGACAGTAGGAGAAAAGTCTTGTCCAGTCCTTTTCCTTGGGAAGCACCAGAGAGTCCTGACCACCTAAGACCTACCTAAATAATGATGGTACTTGTTAAGTGCTTACTCTACGTCAAGCATTTTTGCAAGTGCTGGGGTAGATACGACTTAATCAGGTAGAACAAAGTCCAACCTAAAATATGCTATTTGCTTTATAGAACAATTCTCCTCACTAGCTCACTCAGAATCAGTGTCTATTGACCCAGCCGCAGCTATGCAGAAAACTTGACCAGATTCTGGGGGTCTAAAGGACCTAGGCCAGTATCTCTGTCCTGCTCTCCATTTTACCCAGCATTGAGTAGGCATTGCATTTTAGAAAATTCTGATGGCTTGAATTTCATCCTCTGTTCTTGGATTCCATCTTGTAATGTTCCAGAACAAGGGGAGTGCAAAGGTACAATGTGCTTATACTCGCATTTTAAGGGCAGCAAAAAAACAATGCCTTAGTTTGACTGCAGAGCCGACAAGTGAAAGGGAACAAATGTTTAGCCCCAAAACAGTCCATATCTAAAACATCCAAGATTGGAAGCCTCCAAGTGGCCCACCAGTGCTATTATTATTATTTAATTATTAAATTATTATTATAGTACATAACAATAATAATAGTAATAATAATGGCATTTGTTAAATGCTTACTATGTGCCAGGAACTGTACTAAGTGCTGGGGTGGATACAAGCAAATCAGGTCGGACACAGTCCGTGTCCCATGTGGGGGTCACAGTCTCAATCCCCATTTTACAGATGAGGTAACTGAGGTCCAGAGAAGTCAAGTGACTTGCCCAAGGTCACAAAGCACAGAAGTGCCAGAGACAGGATTAGCATCCATGACCTTCTGACTCCCAGGTCCCAGCTCTATCCACTATGCCATACTATTATTCATGTATGTCTTCCCCTCTAGACTGTAACCATATTGCAGGCATAGGAATGTGTCTATTATATTGCTATATTGTACTCTCCCAAGTGCTCAATACAGAGCTAGGCAAACAGTAAGTGCTCAATAAATACACTTGACTGACTGTGACTTAGTGATACCAAGCTTCTAAGACAGACAAACACTGATGACAAAACAACAATAAGCGTTTCAGAGAAAGGCATCTACCTGGGCTTCCTTTACCACAATGTCCAGTTTAAGGCTGAAATACTGAAATAAGATCTTTTGGTCCTCAGACACCCACACCAGAAGATTTTTTATTTTCATTTGAAGCTGACTGAGAATGAGTAGGTATTATTTTGTTTTTGTGTGATTGAGCTGATTCAAGGAGAGCCAAAGATGAGGAGGGCCATGTGGTATCAGAGGATAATGTCCTTGCAGCTGCATTTTAGGTACTCATCCCCAGCTGCCAATTTATCAGGTGAGACAAAGCTTCTCTCAAAAATAAATGGGGTCCATTAAAATACCACGCTCACAAGTCCAACTATTCATTTGATTTCTGGCGGCACCAAAAACTCCTCTTATTTCCTCTTTCTGGGGTCAGGGTCCTCACAGAACCACTTCTTAACAAACTCCATTGGTTGGAACAGTCATTATACAATTTTACTCACTTTTTGAAAAGTTCGCTATGAGGAACTCATTAATTTCCCACAATTGGCCCCTTAAGATCCAATACAAGGAGTTTACTGCACCTACATTTTTACAAATGACATGCTATTCTCATTTTTCCCAAAAATGTGCAGAATGCCTGGCTTAAAATGAATCTCATGTAAAACCTCCTTCCTAAAATCAGTGCCTTCTTTAAGTGTCCATATCTGTATGGAAAATCTAAAGTTGGGTTGAAAACATTTTTTAAATTCAATTTTTTTTCTTATTGGCCCCATCAAAATCTAGCTGATGTTCAGGAGATTTAGCACCAGTATGGATTGTTGTAATTTAGCTCAAATGTCAGGAAAAAAACACATTGAATTGAGGTCATGTAATCAGATTTTTCCCCTTTATGAGTACATACTTGTTTATGACTCCTGATTAGCTTGATGGTTAGACCTGATTGACTGACAGCTGTTACCCAGGTCATGGTGATAAAGGCTTTTATGCTAGCCTGCCTAGACTCCAGGTTCTGCCCTGACAACTCTCAAGGTGGCAGAGAAGCAGCGTGGCTCACTGGAAAGAGCACGGGCTTTGGAGTCAGAGGTCATGGGTTTGAACCCCAGCTCTGTCACTTGTCAGCTGTGTGACTTTGGGCAAGTCACTTAACTTCTCAGTGCCTCAGTTACCTCATCTGTAAAATGGGGATTAAGACTGTGAGCCCCACGTGGGATAACCTGATTCCCCTGTATCTACCCTAGCGCTTAGAACAGTGCTCAGCACATAGTAAGCACTTAACAAATACCAACATTATTATTATTATTATTGTTATCAGGGTGAGGATTGGGAGCTAGAAAACCCGAACATGTTATTACTGTGAATCAGGCAAAGCTGATGACATCCAGACTCCTGGTGCACACTACTGACAAGATGGGGGCAGATGGATCCAGGAGCACTGGTCTAGTTGGTACTGGGAAATCCCTCCTAACGTCACCCTGGGGCCTACAGTTGGGTTGGCCCCAGCAGATCCAGTCAAGTAAGAAAATTCCCAACCAACAGCTATTTTCAAAACTGTCCACCAAAGCAGCCTAGATCAACATGATGGGAGGCAGGGAGAGATTAGCCAAACTCTGACTTCCACTTTGCCTGGAATCAAGAAGCTCAAAATGAAAAGTGTACAGTTTTCAAACTCCCACATTACACAGGTTGACCCAAATGATCAAGAGCTGGATAGGATTCTTGTGGACAGAGAACATGCCTCACACTTCTGTTATCCTCGGGGACTCAATCAATCAATCATATTTACTGAGCGCTTACTGTGTACACAGCACTAAACTAAGAGCTGGGGAGAGTACAATATAACAGAGTTGGTAGACATGTTCCCTGTCCACAGTGAAACCATCTACTACTACTCGTAATTCCTACTACCCTACTTTGCAGAATCCATTTTTTAGCCCAACCAGCCACAATGGAGCTGTTCCTGTAGCTGCAACAGGAGTTATTTTCCTCCTCACTGAGGCAGTAGTTAGGGGACAGTGCACATCTTTCTCAGCAACAGGACAAATAGAACTACGGTTTTACTCCTATTTGCTTTCAATGGAGTGTTCACACCAAAGACCTAAATTGGTCCATGGCCCCCAAAGACCACTAATACGTGAAAACATTAAAAAATGGAAAATTGCAACAAAGAACCTAGAGGGAGGGGTTTTCAGACTTCTTTTCTCATCGATCTCTTTACTACTCAGGAAATAATCTGCACTCTCTGAAAATAGACAATGCCTGCATTCAGCAGGGAGGAAAGGCATGGATTTTACTGCTGTTTTATTTCCTTGGATAACTCATGAAGAATCTTTGGTCAAGAAGGAATCTTTACCTAGCCTAACTCTTATTTTTCATCAAGACTATATCAGGATCACAAACAATGAAATTCTGGAACAAAGTCAGTCTTCCGGCATTGAAGCTGTGCTCATCTCAACCCAGCTTTGCTTTGTGGGACAAGTGAGTGGAATGAATGACAGCAGGAAGCTGAAATTGGGAAACCAAAAGCAAGGAGGGCAGAGGAAATTTTTTAAGTTTCAAAACTGACAGTCAACTGCCTATCAAGAAAGCAAAGGCTCTGTTTGAGCAAAAGCTTCATAGAGAATAAGAGACAAAAGTCAAAATAGTGCCAGCATCTGCAAACATCAAACATGACAACAAAACAAGAAATAGCCTTTTTGTGCACCCATTGTGGTCAGGGCTGTGGACCCCACACTGGCCTTTTCAGCCATACACACACACATGAATGCACACACACACACACACACACACATACACACAGATGAATTTCACTACCATTGTCATTTTATTTGACTATGAAAGACAACTATACCTTTACATCATCCAATCACCATAGTTAAATGAGCCTTGCATGCCCCTTTTAAAATGGAAAACCCATCCCAGTAAAATCCAGTTTTGTGTGTTTTCACTACGTATTTTACCTAGAATATTTTTAGGGAATTAAGGAACGTTTGGCTGCCAATGACACAGGCCTATTTGTTTTCAGGTTGCTGTGGTGTCAGAAGAAACATAGCTTGAGCGCACTGCTGTGGCATCAGACATCATGCCTGCTTTGGCGTGAGTTTTCCTTAACAGAGTGGTGAGCACGCAACATGCATTTTTAGGAGAGACAGGTGTATGGCCAGATAAATTATCACTAAGTTCTTCTTATATATAGCATAGAGTGCTCAGCTACTACTTGAGCCCATCTCTCCATATTCAACCTTTCCCAGGTGGGGCAGAATTGTCTTTGTGGATTATTCTTCTCCAGTTCAATAGCTTAAATTTATAGTGTGCTCCTCTGTGGGCAGTGAGGTTTCTCATCCTGCACTAAAATGGGTGTGGAGATGGGGATTTTGCCAATATTGGTGGGAGGAATTAATTTGCCCAAGCCAGTCAGTGGCTGAAGATAGCTTGACAGCCTCTGAATTCCACAGACTGTGGGAACAAGATTTCCCCTTCAGCTTCCCATCCTGTGTCTTCAACCCCATCTGGCTGAAGGTCTGCATTCCTTCTCTCAGCTTGGACACTAAACTCTCCACAGCTCAAGTGTTTACTAAAATCCTAGCAAGCAAAGCACGACAGTGTTTTTTTTGCCATTCATTAAACTTGTGTTAATTATGCTTAAATGCAAACATTTCCTGCTAATACCTACTCAAATGATCATTCTTATCATTTATTTAAGCCACTTAGATGGGTTATTTGTGGACTGACTTAGGGATGAGGTCAGTGTGAATTTATCCTGTGGCTAATCCTTGTTCCTCTTACATTAGTATGAGATCTTTCAATTTTCAGCCACCGCTAAACCGGGTACTCTAAATGGGGGCTTGCTAATTAATTGGTTAAACTTTCGCTCAGGACTGTCTCATATCTGTCTATCCCAACCTGCTTATTTCTTTTTGATTTCCTGTTCTTGAAATCAACACGCTGAATCTACTTGTGCAGCAATAAACAATATTCCAGTTCATTTGCGCCACATTAAATTCCAACCTTTTCTAATTTCTCTGGCACCTTCCTCATCTGCTACTGCCGCTTCTTTAGTTTCACATCATACAAGTTTAATGATCGCCGCTAATGGCCGTCCCTTTGCTGAGATCATTAATACTTCAAAATTAGAAACCTTCGAGCTGATCTCATTGAAACTGGCCTCCTGAGGATTTTTGAGTCTATGTGCAAAATGCAGACCGCTTACCTGAAATGGGACAAGAACAGAGCATTAATTACCTAGAGAGTGAAACATTTTCTTTTCATCTCCACGAGTCAGCAGTACCAAGATGGGTCAGCGGATTGTCACCTTGTGAGCTTCCCTGAACTCGGTGTCTCATATCACAGGACAGCTAGATGACACCAAGGGCGGGCCAAGCAACGCTACAAGGGGGCTGCCAAATTCGACTCCTTTTTTAAGGAATAGCCGGGGTAGTAGGCTTCTCTGCCTTGGGAACTCAGCCAGGGCTGGGAGACAGGGAGTGGAGAAGGGAGCTTGCTCCCTCCGCCATGACTCCTGAGGGTTTCTTGCTACACCCTTGGGAAGCGTTGAGATTCATTAATATCAGCTTTGTGAGACATTTATCAATTTATTCAATAATCACAGGTTAGCAACTTCCTCAGGATACAGCAGGCTTTCTGGAAGGATCATTTACTCTTTGGGACCTTCCAGGCAATCTGGGACCACACACACAAACACACACACACAAATACACACACACACTCTCTCTCTCTCTCTTTCTCTCTCTCACCCACACAAACACTCTCTTGCGCTCTCTCTCTCACACACGCAAGTTCTGACTTAGGAGCTCGCTCATTTTGCATAATTCTGTGCAGATATGCTTTATTGGCAATATCACCTGTAAACATTCTGGCATTTAACTGCTGGTTCTGTAAAATGCCTAGTGCATGTAGAACTAACATCTAACACCATAATCACAAAATGAAAGGAATGATGAGGGAGAGCAGAAGCTTTAGGGATAGGGACGCAAAGGTTGGGAAATTTTTGTGCTGCCCACCAGCTGAAGCTTGGGCCTGAGGAAATCTGTGGACATTTTGGATTACACTAGATTTGGGCAGATGGGTGAAAAGGAAAGTTGTAGGATCTGGAGAGAGTACAAATGGTGCAGGAGAAATATTGGGCAAATGGTGAGTAAAGGAAGCCTTCTGGTAGCCATCATACAGATAGAACCCATTACAAATGCCTGTAGTCCAGGCAATGGAAGGCAAGATGAATGTAAAAGTGTAGAATCAAGAGGTCACAAGTCAGGTAACTCACAATTGAGAAGGAGATGAATATGTGGCTAACAATGTAATCTCCTCTTGCCATAAGAATTCCTCTAAGGCCAATAAGGTATGATGGTCTCTGGAGCAAGAGACTCCAGAGAAAAGTGGTTGAATTTTACCATATTCACCCATCTCATTGCCACCACCTGGCTTGCCACCTTCCAGCTGTGGAACTTCCCAATTGGTCGAGGTAGCCATCAGCATCCTTCTCATCCTCCCAACTACGAACACGGGGATAAGGGACTGAGTAAGAATGGAAGTGGAATTCCTTCCCAATCCCAACCAAATACCATCTCTTAGAGCAGCCTTGCCAAGCCTAAAGGTGAAACCCTACCCAAGCATATTCAGGATGTGCTATTTGTTTGCATGATACTTTTATGCTACAGGCGCTTAGGACAGTGCTCTACACACAGTAAGCGCTTAATAAACATGACTGAATGAATGAATAAGCAACCACAAAACACAGCCCAGAAACCCAGAAGCTTCTAAAACTTCGACTGCTCTAAATCTCCCTTTGCAGAATCAAGTCCAATGTTGTTTTTTTTGGCTCCAAATAGTTCATCTCTGCTAGTGAATTATACACAAAATGTTTCCCGTGGTATCTACCTGCAGGAGAGAAGCACTAGGATCAGTTGGAGGTAAAGATGCCCATTAAGAGCCCAACTGATGAGACAAAATTAGTCCATTAGTCTGGAAGGAATGAGAAGTCATAGGGAGAACTCCCTCATCAGTTCAGAAAAGAGACTTTATGACTGTCATTTCTCTGAGCAGGACAAACTGAGGAGTTGGAACAGAAATGCACCTCTGCATTCTTTCCTATGTAAAAAGCAGGACCTCAGCAACAAGTCTGAAAATCACAAATGAATAAGAGCTATCTAGTTACAGTGGAGCTAGAAGGATGCATATACAGTGTGGGATCAAATAGGTAGGGGAGAGTTGTATTTGGTTAGGGGATTTAAAGAGTGAGGGGACAGAATGGAGGAAATTAGAAAGCTAATGCCCCTCCCCCGACACACAAAAAAACGATATGGGACACTTTAGGGAAAACATGATACGATTTAGGGGTGAGGGAACACTCAGAGCAGGAAAAGAAACCACCCTAGTAACTGTATCCTTACCCTCCATTTTCTTTCCACCCTATTTTTACTTTGATCCAAAGTCAGAAGGTCAAGTGATGATAGGAAGGAATAGTCAGCAGGAGATATCACTTTTTACCTCACTAGGCTTTTTTTTTTTGAGCAGTGTTAAGTACAACAGAAAAAAATCTCTCTGTGCTACAGATTGGTTTTTCTCTACGTTCTTCTTGGAGTTACTATGAGATTCTGTTATTGAAAGAAGTTGAGATGACTTAAACCTTCGGCCTTAGGAAAACTCCAGAAGAAACTCTCTGGATTTGGAATCTTTGGAAAATCGGGGGACATCATTCATTCCTTTAAGGACTTTCCTGATAGGATGTGAAAGTTCGAATAAGTTGCACAAAAATTCTGTCTCTAAGACTGTACCAACAAAAGAGTATAGGCCACACATCCCATAGACCACATAATCTTTGTATGGAAGAACAGCAACTCAAGTAATCAAACAATAGTATTTACTGGATACTGACTACGTGCAGAGCACTGTATTAAGAGCTTGGAAGAGTACAATACTGCAGAATTAGCAGACACATTCCCTGCCCCTAATAAGTTCAACATAGAAATGGTGCTCAAAGCACCGTGAAATGCCACTGCTCCAAAATTCTAGATCGTAACAACACTTCAACACGTATGCCATCCCACTGGCAAAGAAATGAATATCTATATTTTTGCAAAATTAGAAAGAAATTTCAAGGTATTTTGAAAGAAAACGTTTCATCTTCCATTTTACTTTCAAAACATGGTCATTCTTACTTGTAATTTTTTAAAAATTAAGACCATTACATCTGCTTCTACAGCTTCTTGTTTAGCTCTAAGATATCTCATCTCACATTTTCCCTAGTCAAATTGGTGGTATCTATAGAGTATTTACTGTGGGCAGAGCACTGTACCTAACACTTGTGAAAGTACAATACAGTGAAGTTGGAAGATGTGATCTCTGCCCATAAGGAGCTTAGTTTACCTGTAATTTACTTTTCTATCAGTCTTCCCGACCAGATAGAAAACTCCCTGAGGGTAGGATCATGTCCAGGAACTATATTGAAGTCTCCCAAGCATTTTGTACAGTTGTTTGCTCACAGTAGGATGGCAAGAAATACTACTGGTTGATTTTTTTTGAAATGCATTCTACCCATATTTCCTCAGTTGCTCATTCACGGAAGCCCTATCAGTTTTTTTTGGCGGGGGAGGGGAAACGGGGGCCAACACAAAAAATATGCATGTAATATTGTAGTGCTCTATTTTAATATCTAATTTGGAGCAAATGAACTATTTTTTTTTAAGAAAAGCCTACCATAACAGAGCAATTACATTGCTACAGTTTGTTGTTGTAGCCAATTTGTCATGTACATTGGGGCTTCACTCCCTTATTTACCTTTCCCTCAGCCCTTCCCATGAGATCCCTTATGGGCTTTTCAAGCCAGTAAAGTTTTTCAAGCAAATGAAACGTCAAACTCCAATCAGTTGCAAGTGGAAACTCTTGCATGCGCTGCTGCTTTGACAAGTGTTTTTCTCCTTGCATCTGAATTAGGATATTTCTGGTCTTGGTGTAATGAGCAGTGTTCCGAGATCTCAAACATGCCTCCTCTAATTTATTTTCAAGTAGCACGGTTACTGGTCCAGAACTCAATGACGTGCACATTAAGTTAAGGCAAAGACAGGCTTTTTACAGAAACATATTTCTGAAACACACTAAATTTGTTTTAACGTTAGCAAATGCTTGATCATCAAAAAAGAATCAGCCAGACTTTCTTCCAAAGCATATCAGTAGAGACTCTCAAGAAACCCAGTACTTTCCATCCTAGAGGACTACAGTAGACTGTTGGCTCCATGAGGGCAGGCACTGAGATTGAGTGGTTCTTATTTGCTAATAATTGTTGTATTTGTTAAGCGCTTCATTCATTCAATCATATTTACTGAGTGCTCTCAGTATGCAGAGCAATGTTCTAAGCTCTTAGAAAGTACAATTCAGCAACAAATGGAGACAATCCCTGCCCACACGGGCTTACAATCTATAAGGTGGAAGACAAACATCAAAACAAGTAAACGGGCATCAAAAGTTTCAATATACATAAATAGAATTATAGATTTATACACACCATTAATATAAATAGAATCATAAATATGCACATATATACACAAGTGCTGCAGGGCAGGGAAGGGGGTAGAACACAGGGAGTGAGTTGGGGAGAAGTGGGCTGAGCAGAGGAAAAGGGGGCTTACTATGTGCTAGGCACTGTACTAAGCACCGGGGTGGATACAAGCAAATCAGGTAGGGGACAGTCCCTGTCCCACATGTGGCTCACAGTCTTAATCCCCATTTTACAGCTGAGGTAACTGAGGCCCAGCGAAGTTAAGTGACAGCAGACAAGTGGCAGTGTCAGCATTAGAACCCAAGACCATCTGAGTCCCAGGCCAGTGCTCTATCCACTATGCCATGCTGTTTCCCCCTAGATTGTAAGCTCCTTGGAGGGCAGGGATATTCTTGCCTTGGTATAGTTCTCTGAACACAACAGGCAGTACTAATTCAACCATATCACCTTTTGTCATATTAGCAATCAGCTCAGGATTGGTTCAGCCATCAATGAGCCAAGGGGCTGTGGGGCAAATTGGAGCTGGGTATATCTTACTGCATTGCATACATACAGAAATATGTTCCCCTCCCAGAAAGGATAAAAAAAATCTATAAGGAGCTACTTGGTCTGACTCGGGCAAAGGACAAGAATCCCAGAATGACTTATTGAGGTTTAAAAACCATTGTTAAAGTCACTGGCTCTGCTAGTTGCATTTTCCTCCAGTCAAATACAGCTGTTCATCTATTCCCCTAAAACACACACAATTCTCCCCAAAGCAGGTACAGCTGTTCACCTAGCCCCAAAGGGCAATTTCCCTAAAGCATATCTTAGGCTAAATATTTTGAATTCCCAACGTAAACCATTTTCTTTCCATCTGTTTTCTAATTAAATCTGAGAAAGCCTCACAGCAATTCTCTGATGAGGGGAGGTTCAGTTGTGGGTAACGACTTACATTTCCTTACTTGCTTTTAAGACATCAAAAACCTCACCCGATGGACGTAGGACAGATTTAGTGAGTGGCGAAGAATGCTTGATCAGATCAATGTGGAGCCAGCACTAAAGCAGCAAATCAATCAGCAGCCCAGACAAAAGTTCCCTTTACAATGCGGCTTTTATGGAGATTTTTGTTAGCAATTCTGATCTTGGTAAACAAATTGGGACAGCGGTAGGGAGTCAAGACCAGGAGTCTAATGTGTGAAGAACTAAGATGGGTTCTTGTACCTGCGTTTAAGTTTGGAGGGAATGATTGAGTGCGTGACCCTAATCCACAGCCGCTGTCAGCATCCTCTTCTCTGAGTCATTTGTCCTTCAAGGATATTAAGTTTGATTTGTAAAAGGGTGAGAGAGAGAGAGTGAAAGACCCCCATTTACATTTCACATTTTCGGCTAATATTTAACTTTTCAGAACTGCACACAATTTAGGAAATGGAATGGATTTCAATTACACCTGGAATGTCTGAAACGGCACATGAGTCTATTGGCTCCGTGCTTCTTGAGTAAGTATGTACTGACACACGAATGTCAAAAGGTTCTTTTTCTACCAACTTCTTCCTTCAGCCCAGAAACAAATAAATCCTTCAGCTTTCTCTCCTCCAGGCAATATCAATTCCCTTAGCTAATAATGTAATAATGTTGGTATTTGTTAAACGCTTACTATGTGCCGAGCACTGTTCTAAGCGCTGGGGTAGACACAGGGGAATCAGGTTGTCCCACGTGGGGCTCAGTCTTCATCCCCATTTTACAGATGAGGTAACTGAGGCACCGAGAAGTTAAATGACTTGCCCAAAGTCACCCAGCTGACAAGTGGCAGAGCTGGGATTCGAACCCATGACCTCTGACTCCAAAGCCCTTGTTCTTTCCACTGAGCCACGCTGCTTCTCTTAATTGCTTAGCTAGAATGGGAGGGTGGGTCCCTCTAGTAAATAATAAAAATAACAATGTTATTTAAGTGCTTACTATGTATGAGGACCTCTTCTAAGTGCTGGGGTAGATAGAAGATAATAAGGTTGGACCCAGTCCATCCCACATAGGGTTCACACTCTTAATCCCCATTTTACAGATAAGGGAACTAGGGCAGAGGAAGCTGAAGTGACTTGCCCAAGGTCACACAATAGACAAGTGGGGCAGCCAGGATTAGAGCCCAGGTTCCTCTGCCTCCCAGACACTTGTTCGATCTACTAGGCCACGCTACTTCTCACAACTTTCCCACCTGCAGGGAGCCGGGGACAGGGAGAGGAGAAGAATGAAGCTCAGAATAAATGTAAGCATGCCACTGCTATGTTCAAGGGGTTATACAAAACTCTGCTCTTCTCTGTGAATAGAATTTTTTTTGTCCATCTCATTGCAAATTCTCCAGCCCTTTAATCACGTCAGGGTGTTCGACCTTTATTTAGGTCCAGTCTCCCCTTCACATCAAGGAAGGCGATTTCCATGGAGAAGGAGGAAGAGTGATTTCCATGGAGAAGGAGGAAGAGTCATTTCCCCTCCTTCCTTCCCTGTCACTCTCTTCCTTTTCCTTCCACTCCCCTCTTGGATTGTCTGGTTCACAATCTCCCTCTGACCCTAGGGGTTTGCTGACAGTGACATTGCTGTGGGCTGCCTGCTCTGCCAAAACGGGAAGTGTTTTGCTCAAAGGACACTTTGACCCCTGAGTGGTTGAACAAAGAGTGGTCCATTAAATTCTTTCCAATAGCAGTGGTGGGGAGACACCCCCTACCCCCCAACTCCGGAATGGGAAGAAGAGTACCCTCCTTCTAGGCTTGGCCTGGATGGATTGGAAATCAAAGACTGTCCTCTTCTGGAAGAAATCTTGGGGAAGTGGGCTAGGTTCATCGGAACGGATCATCAATGCCACCACTCTGAATATTCCAGACACTTGACTCCACAGGCAGAGGGGTGGTGTGGAGAAAGGGGTACACTGGGCAGTTATGAGTACAGCGACTGCAACCTCTACCTAGTTCTGCCTAATGATAACAATACAAAGAATAATAATTGTGGCACTTTTTAAGCACTTATTATGTGCCAAGCACTGTTCTAAGCACTGGGGTAGATACAAATTAATCAGGTTTGACAGTCTCTGTCCCACGTGTGGCTCACAATCTAAGGAGGGGAAATAGGATTCAATTCCCATTTTCCAGATGAGGAAACCGAAGCACAGAGAAGTTAGGAGACTTGCTTAAGGACATACAGCAGACAAGTAGCAGAGCAGGGATTAGAACTCAGGACCTTTAACTCCCCAGCCCGTGCTCTTTCCTCTAGGCCACACTGCTCCTAAATACAATAATGACTGTAATATTTCTTAAATTCTTACTATGTGCCAACCACTGTACTAAGCACTGGGCTAGATACAGGCTAATAAGGTCTGACATGGTTTCTGTCCCCCATGGGGCTCGCAGTCTAGGCAGGAGGGAGAACAAGTATCTGATTTCCATTTTACAGATGAGGAAACTGAGGCACAGAGAAGTTATGTGACTTGCCCAAGGTCATGTAGTAGGCAAGTGGCAGTCACCATAGGACTGTTCCAGGCTCCACCCAAGATGGGGCGTCCGCACTAACTACATGGGCACGTGAAAAGGGCCTGGCCGGGCCTGGCTCAAATGGTTCTCCCCATTCTGATGGCAAAAGGGGTCCAGGTTGAGCCACCCCAAAGGATGGCCACCTCAACAGGGACTCGATCGCTTCCTCCAGTTTACAGATCATTCACCCGCTCAGGTATGGTCCTACACGAACACAGTACGGAGGTACCGGAGTAAGTGCAAGTTTCCCCCATGGTACAACATGCACTTGCTTAGAGAAGAACAATTTAGCCAGGAATTGGATTCCCCACTGTAAGACTGCCAACGCTTTCCAAATTGCAAACCCAAAACGTCAGTGCTCCAAAGAAACGAGTGAAGGCCTCAGAAGGCATTTTTACAGACGTTGGGTGAGAAAGAGATTAAGTACATTTAACGTACTTAAATGTAGAAAGAGAGCAAACATATAGATGCCAAATATCACTACGTTTACTGCAGAAACCTGAACCAGATTTAATTCTGAAGCTTGCTGGAGGATGTTCCCGCATCTCTTTGGTGTCATTTAGGGGATGAGGCAAGTTCCTTGAGGGCAAGGATTGTGTCTACCAATTCTACTGTACTCTCCCAAGCGCTCAATAAATTCTACTGATTGACTGACTGATCGATTGAAGGGGGAAACGGCTGTGCACACTCTCAATTTGGCAGGTTATTGCTGTTGGGCGCATCAGCCTCCTGGTCAAACAAACAGCAATTTTGTCTGCTTGTTATGCAGCTTTAGTCATTTAGACCCTGCTCTCTGAGACACTTCTGTGGCAGCTGCATTTCATGGTTTGCTGCAGAACACCTGCAGAATGCCTGCAGTCCATAGGGGGCAATGCTGAAAAACACCATGTAAAATGAGATTTATGGCCAATGTAGAACGGCTTAATTAAGCGGGTGTTTGCATTAGAGCCTGAACACAGCTTGATGATGATCCAGAATGGGCTTGGGAAAGTTGCCTTTTCCAGCTTGCGGGAGCTATTTTTGACTTCTAAATGTGTTGTTCCTTTGACCCCATCACAGAGACGGGACAACAGACAAAACGGTGTTACCCTGGGAAGGGGTGGCCGACTCAAACGTTCCCAGTTGGCGGAGCCGACGCATCCCCTCGGTTGGAGCCCACAGCGGCAACCCTGTCCAGAGCTTGTTAGCATCCCTTTAAATTTTCCCAAATGAAGTCGACCTGTTGTATAACTCTTTTACCTTGTTTGGCATTGCAATAAATTGAAGGCTCTGTTTCTACAGTGGAAATCTGCAATCTTCAGGCCCCTCTTCTAACCTTCATGGCTTTGAATGGGGTATGTGGTAGCCATTAACAGGCACGGGAGGAGCAGCATGGCCTGGTGGATAGAGTGAGGGCCTGGGAGTTGGAAGGTCTTGGGTTCTAATCCCAGGTTTGCCACTTGTCTGTTGTATGACCTTGGACAAATCAATTACCTTTCTCCGGGTCTCAGTTATCTCATCTATCAAATAGGGATTAAGACTGTGAGCCCCATGTGGTCTATGGACTGAGTCCAACCTGATTATCTACATCTACCCCAGCACTTAGTACAGTGTCTGGCATATAGTAAGTGCTTAGCAAATACCATTTTTTTAAATTGGGAGGACACTCAATGAGCGATGTCATTAGCGAAATGGCCTGGGGAGTTCCTAGGATGTGGGAATTTTTGAGATGCAGCTCTGAGGAGCAATATACATTGTCACAGGGTCACATTTGTGACAAGACATGTACACATGAGTGCTAATGAGGCTGTAATTACATTCATAAGTGCAAGAGTTGGCTCAAGGGATGATGGGATTTAGAGTGCTGGGAAATGAACTGGGGACCGCTTATTGGAGGAAATGGGATTTGAGGAGAAATTTGAATGTGGTGAGAGTTGTATCTGATCTGAAGAGTGACAGAGTTCCTAGCCAAGAGAAGAGCAAGTGGTAGAAGAGAAATATAGCTCACCTCTGCAAAAAAGGAGAGGTCCATATTCAGAGGAAAAAAGGTCCCAGAGAAGGGCAGTAACCCCACAACTCCTCCTTGATAAACAGAGGTGGTGGTGAGTGGGGGGGGGGGGGGGGGCGGGACAATGGATTTAGATTCCAGCACTTTGTACAGTGCATTGTACTCGGTAAATACAGTGACTTCTATTAAACATGACGAAGGGCCAGGACATTCTCAAAACAACATTTAAATTCCTCTGGATGGTTCAACAATTCTAGGCAAGAAGTAGGGAAAAAGAGTGTTATTTACAGATGTAATTACTTGACGTAGGACAAACACAAAAGGCTTAGGGGATGGTTAAGGGCAATCCAGGCAGCTACAGTTTATTTTCCCAGCAATACTTTGGTCCCCAGGAGATTCCAGTTAACGCGGTTACAAATAACCTGCCTGAGCATCCATAGCTCAACTCCAGGTCTTTCAATACATTTACAATTGCACGCAGTAGGTGTTAAGTAAATACTACTGATTGATTGAACAGGACTAAGATCCCCCTAAATCTGTTCCAAATCCCTCTTTGTAGGGATACACCTGTTGCATACCTATAGCTCATTACAGACTTCATTTGGATTGAATGGGTTCGCCTGGGTGGGGTTCACCCTGAGGAAGGGGTGGGGGTCTCATCAGACCCCTTAATGCCAATAGATGAGCCCTGAGGCCCCTAAAATGCCCTCTTCTTTATGGGAATGGAAGGTGGAGAGGCCAGGCCATCTAGGCAGCAATGACTCTTATCCTTGGCCAGGAAGGCTAAGGTGCATCTTAGGCCATGTAGACTTTCCAGTTAGTCTCTGACCATGCATTGTGCTCCTCCAAGGAGGAGCAAGTGTACCCCCTCACTTCACCAACGTGGGTGGGAATGGAGTACCAATCAATCAGTGGTATTTATTGACCATGTTACTGGGTGCAGAGCACTGTACTAAGCACTTGAGAAAGTACAGTACGACAGAGTTGGTAGACACATCGACAAGGAGCTTAGTCTAGTGAAGGAGCTTACTGTTTTGGGGAGGGGAGGATGCTAACATATAGCTTTTGATTCCAAACCAGTTTATCTAAAGTATATCAGTTGGTTCTCCATTTTGAAATGGTGCAGGATTTGATGGCAGCCTTTTCTAAAGGTGTCAAATGGCTACAGTGTGGCTGTAGCAGTGAAGCAGTGTGGCTCAGTGGAAATAATAATAATAATAATGTTGGTATTTGTTAAGCGCTTACTATGTGCCGAGCACTGTTCTAAGCGCTGGGGTAGACATAGGGGAATCAGGTTGTCCCACGTCGGGCTCACAGTCTTAATCCCCATTTTACAGATGAGGGAACTGAGGCACAGAGAAGTTAAGTGACTTGCCCACAGTCACACAGCCAACAAGTGGCAGAGCTGGGATTCGAACTCATGAGCCCTGACTCCAAAGCCCATGCTCTTTCCACTGAGCCACGCTGCTTCTCCAAGGAGTACGGGCTTGGGAGTCAGAGGTCATGGGTCCTAATCCCGGCTCCACCACTTGTTAGCTGTGTGACTTTGGGCAAGTCACTTAACTTCTCTGTGCCTGAGTTACCTCATCTGTAAAATGGAGATTAAGACAGTGAACCCCACTGTCCCACTGTGGGACAACCTGATAACCTTGTAACCTCCTCAGCGCTTAGAACAGTGCTTCACACATAGTAAGCATTAAACAAATGCCATCATTATTATTATCATTATTACATATAACACTTCAAAAATATGTGTTTGTCCTCTTACCATCTTCATGTTCAGGTAAGAAATTACAATGCCAAAATTGAAGTGAACGCCAAATTCGGAGATTCAGAGGAAACCAACACTTTCTCATCTCTTCCACGAGGTCTTCCCGAAGTAAGCCCCACTTTTCCTTATCATCCACTCCCTTCTGCACCGCCCATTGCCTTTTCCCCCTCTCAATCCCACAGTACTTATGTACATATCTCTAATTATATTTATTTGTATTGATGTCTGTCTCTGCCCATTCTCGACTCTAAGTTCATTGTGGGCAGGGAATGCGACTGTTTATTATGGCATTGTACTCTCGCAAGTGCTTAGTACAGTGCTCTGCACAAATTAAGTGCTCTGTAAAGCGACTAAATGAATGAATAAATCAGTCTTTTCAAAAACGAAACAGTGCAGGAGATTTATATCCAGTTTCTCATCATTTACTTTATAACAACTGTTCTGACTGAATCCACTCTTCTCTCTGAGCAAAGCCACACACTAGAATACTTGAGACCCAAGAAACTTTGTTTTATAATGACAAAGGTTTTTTTTCTATTTTAATTTAACACTCCTGACATTGAGGCACAAACAGCTCATCCTTTAGCCCTCTAATCTTCTGCAAGAGTCCTTCCTGCTATTTTTCCTGAATAACGGTGACCACAGCAGGCCTTTACCGACATCTGTAATAAGTCTATTTTTGTGTTCTCAACCTCAAGACTCTGCCTCAGCTCTGAGTTTTGCCTGAGAAAAATGACTTCTTTAAGCTTCTTTCAGTCTGCCAGGCCATATGGCATCTTTGTGAAGTACAGAACTTTGTTCTGCAACTTCCTTTTCCCCAGTCATGACTCCTTCTCCAACTCCATTCGCTCCTCCTGCTCTCCCTAGTCCCCGGTGAGTCAATCAGATTGAGAAAATGATCAGTTAATTTAAACTCATTAAGCTGCCGCCTTTATATGAACATCTCCACATGAACGGCATTTTATGTTCATTTCCTGAACCCATTATCTTTCATCATTGTGGGTCTATCTGGTTGGCAGGTTTGAA
Source organism: Ornithorhynchus anatinus (assembly GCF_004115215.2). Classification (NCBI taxonomy): domain Eukaryota; kingdom Metazoa; phylum Chordata; class Mammalia; order Monotremata; family Ornithorhynchidae; genus Ornithorhynchus; species Ornithorhynchus anatinus. The sequence continues at coordinate 4,865,959 of NC_041740.1, read as the reverse complement.
GTCATGAAAAAATGAGAGATTGATTGTCAAGGTGGAGGGGAGGAAGGTACTGGATTCAGAAAGCGTTTCCCCTCTTTCTTTACCATTCAGCCTTCTTTAAGGAAAATTTGAGCGTGACAGCAATTTCTCTTTGTGGCCCTCAGGGTTGAAATTTCAAAAGTTAAAAATAGGAGAAATGAGAAAACAAGGGTTAGAAAGAGTACATACTGAGATATCTGAATTTAAAATAGAATTCCTTGATCAATCTCATTTCTCCACCCTTTTGGCCATACTCTTGCCACCTGAACACTTCCATGTCACCTATTCACTTCGAATATTCCTCCTTCTCCCTCTCACGGTGGCACTGACGCACATATCGTTAAACCCTTTTGCTTACTTCACATGTAATTTATTTTAGTGCCAATCTAGGACCAGGACCATGTCTACTAACTCTTTTGTACTCTCAAAGCACAGAGTGTAGTGCTCAGCATAGATTAAGTTCTTAATAAGTACTATTGACTGACATTAGATGAAACCAAGGACAAACCCAATCAACATAGCCAAGGTCTCCTGCTTATGGGGCATTGATAAGCACTGTAGACTATAGACTACAGTCTCTAGACCATAAACTCATTGTGGGCAGGGAATGTGTCTGTTTATTGTTGCATTGTACTCTCTCAAGCACTTAGTACAGTGCTCTGCCCACAGTAAGCACTCAATCAATTCAACTGACTGACTGAATACTGGTGTTTGTTGGCTTCCAACTCTATCCCAGTACAAATTCCCTTTCAATCCCCTCTCAGTGTGGTGGAAATAGGCTGAGTGGTGGATAGGCAGATCTCCCCGACAAGAATCAAGAACAAATGCATGATGTCATAGAGACAGTCCCATCCAACTGCCTCATAACGTTGCTGAAGGCTCCAAGAACTGAACCTCAGCGTGGGAAAGAGCCAAATCTGGGGCTAATTCTCCAGGTCCAGAAGAGTTCAGTGAGTTCGACCAGATCAAGCTAGCCCAGCTGGACCAGAGTTGATTAATGATTTCTGACTTAGAACCCAAACTGGCTTTTTTTCATCCTTCTCCATCCTCACTCCTAGCATGGCTCAGTGCTAAATTAATGCCTGTGATTGTGAGTCGGTTATCCATCAGCAGACTCCGGAGGCATTACTTACCAGGTGCCGCCGGAAGCCAATGTAAATCAGGGTGGCAGCCAAAATGACTAGAGGGACCCTCTCAGATACAGGTGGAATCATTTAGGACAGAGGCACTGTATTAGAGGGGCTCACTGATAGCAAAAATGAATTGCTGTATTAATATTAATATCGCTGTCACTAGGCTCTGTCTTACTCCAAAGGGCCCAACGTTGCTCATGAATCAGAGACGGATGGGTCTTGGCTTAGTCTGACTCTCCTTGCACCTCGGCCTGATGATTTTCTCCTCATTACAGTGAAGAATTTAGTGTGCTGTGGCTGAAACCTGGAAAACGGCTACTTCCCTCTGGTGGAAGGGATCTGGATGGCTCTGGGTCTAGTCCTGGATTAATCAATCAGTGGTATTTACTGGGCAGTTACTGTGTGCTTGGGAGAGTAAAGTACAACAGAGTTGGTAGACACATTCCCTTCCCACAAGATGCTTACAGCCTAGAGGATAAAGCAATTTCAGAGCATATAATAATTATGGTACTTGTTAAGTGCTTATTCTGTGCCAAGCACTGTTCTAAGCACTGGGGTAGATACACGTTAATAAGGTTGGACACAGTTCCTGTCCCACATGGGGCTCACAGTCTTCATCCCCATTTTACAGTTGAGGTAACTGAGGCACAGAGAAGCTACGTGACTTGCCCAAGGTCACACAGACAAGTGCTCTGCTGTGTGCCTTGACTACCTGGAGAACCCCTGTAAGGAAGCAGCTGCTTCCAACTCTGTGATGAGTAGGGGAGAGGGTAGCTCAGGAGCTGTTTCTGATCTCTGGTTCTCCTTTTCTGATGTGCCTTCCCCGTCTGCAGTTGATGCATTACATTCCCGAGTTTCTCATTTCCGCCTCCTGAGGGTACCGGGGGACTGATATAAAACCTTCAGATGGTTCATCTGTTTGACATAAAAATCTCATGACTAGTTCACTTAGGTATTGGATGAGAATTCTGATTCACACGCTGATGCTTGTTGGATAAAATAGCCCCAAGTTCACTTTGTGCATAGCCCCTGCTCGATTTGAACCTAAATTTGGTTGGCATTTTTATCTATTCCACAGGGTTCTGCCATAAGCTGTGTTTTTACCACACAAAGCATTGGGCACCATGAGTATTACAATGTGAGCTTCTTCCACATGGGTACTTGAAAGAAAGGAACCCCTCGTTATAGGGAAATGGAGGGTAGCCTAAGTAACTGCCTTACTTGGCCTCCACGAAGTCATTCATCTAAAACACAAAGCTATTTAACTGTAATCCAATAATTGGAGTCAGAATGCATGTGACTGTTTAGATTTGGTGCTTAGCACATTTTTGGAGCTCAATACATGTTAAATGATAATAATATGTTAACTCCTACAGACAGTGTGAGCTTTAATTATTTAGCATAGTGTGATTTAGCTTTGTGAAGGTTTTTTTCTTCCAATCACGATAAAGGAACCTGCCTATCATGGAAACACCAGATGCCTTAATAATCCAATTGGTTTAAAAAAAAATTACCATCAATTATAGTTTGAACACTCCATTCCCTTTTATCCAACAGAACAAAAACTAAATCAATAGCTTCTCAAATTGCCCCTGTCCAAGACATTTCTGTAAGGATGCCCTACAGGAAATTTTTCTGGAAAAATAAGAAAATGAAGATAAACATCTTTGCAAATAAGAACTGACAATTTTCCAGGGCACAGTATTTTTGTCCCCTATTTTTCCTTTGGATCCTTTGCTGGGCGGTAGTGCTTAATACGGCATATATGTGCGTTCAGATTCAAATCAGACAGTGATTGTTATTTCTTGCTGCAGTTATGGCTGATGAAAATGATGCAAGTGAGCAGTCCTTTCCACACCTTGCGGGTGTGAAGATGGGTCTCTGTCATAAGGCTAGCCCAGTTCTGTACCGAAACAGAATGTGGTGAAGCTTTTCTGTTCCTGGGAGAAATCACTAGCCACCCTGAGGGAATCAGAAATTTACATTTTTGCAAATCTGGGTTGGATACTTATTCCCTTGCCAGAACAAGACTGCCTTGTTCTGTGAAATCTTTGTTGGCAAACTAAGTTTCTCCTTGTAGGCACATCCCAGTAGTGGTAGAGCCTGTGGCCACTTGATCCCTGTGGGGCCCGGAGGCCTGCTTAAAAGACCTTTAACTAGAAGAAAAGGAACTAGTCCCTGCTTTCACATTCAAACTGAGGGGCGTTTCTCACCCCTTCTCCTCATATCCCAGGATCTGAGACCTGGTGAGTTTCTTTCGGATTTAAGCTTCTCTGCTTTCTTTTCTTCCACTTCTCTTAGTCTGCAAGCAGCTAAGCAGTAAGAGTGCTCAGTAAATCCTTACTTTGATTGATTCATTCATTCAATAGTATTTATTGAGTGCTTACTATGTGCAGAGCACTGTACTAAGTGCTTGGAATGTACAATTCGGCAACAGTTAGAGACAATCCCTGCCCAATGACAGGCTCACAGTCTAATTGGGGGAGACAGACGGCAGAGCAAAACAGAATGAAACAAAAACAAGACAACATTATCACGATAAATAGAATCAAGGGGATGTACACCTCATTAACAAAATAAATAGGGTAATAAATAATATATACAAATGAGCACAGTGCAGAGGGGAGGGGGAGAGAGGGGAGGAGCAGAGGGAAAGGGGACTCAGCTGAGGAGAGGTGAAGGGGAAAGAGAGAGGAGCACTTAATTAGAAGACCCCAAAAGAACTTGATTCCTTCCTCCCTTCCTTCCTTGATATCCTTTGTGTGTTCGATAACCCACACATCTCTCTCCCCAGACCCTGCAAACCACCTGGTTGTTATGAAAAGCGTTTGGGTTGGGAATCGATAAGGGCGGAAAGGGGCTGTTGTCCTTCCTAGCCACTCAAGAACGGCTTAAAGTCCAGGAGCAGCCTGTGTACAGTTCCCAGTGGGTTTTGAAGATACGGGGAATGCACTCCTGTGGGAAAATGAACCAATAGCAGGGAAGCAGCATGGCCTACTGGGGGTCAAAGGACCTGGGTTCTAATCCCTTCCCTACCAGTTGTCTGCTGTGTGACCTTGGGCAAGTCACTTCACTTCTCTGTGCCTTTGTGCTCAACTGCTAAATGGGGATTCAATACCTGTTCTCCCTCCTATTTTTAATAATAATAATAATGTTGGTATTTGTTAAGCACTTACTATGTGCAGAGCACTGTTCTAAACGCTGGGGTACATACAGGGTAATCAGGTTGTCCCATGTGAGGCTCACAGTTAATCCCCATTTTACAGATGAGGTAATTGAGGCTCAGAGAAGTGAAGTGACTTGCCCAAAGTCACACAGCTGCCAAGTGGCAGAGTCAGATTTTGAACCCATGACTTCTGAATCCCAAGCCCAGTCTCTTTCCACTGAGCCACGCTGCTTCTCAGACACCTCACAGATTTCGAGCCAGAGACTAAGTCCAACCAAAAGGGGAGCCCCATGGGGGACAGGGATTATGTCCAACCTGATTAATGTGTACCTATCCCAGCGCTTAGAACAATGTTTGATACATAGTAAGCCTGTAATGAATAATAATAGAGATAATAGTAAAAATAACACTGCTGTAGCCCCAACAGTAGACACAGATGCTCAGGGGTGGGAAGAAAATTCCTCATCACCCTCATTTAAAGCCTGGGTGCCAACTATGGGTACACCTGTATGGGGTTACCATATGAGTAGGCACAACCTGGCCTCTCTGAGTTTTCCACCTTATCAGGGCAGCTGGGAATGGCAGACAAACAATGACCTGTAGTATGGCTTCCCTAATAAAATGAATCAATTGAAACTGAGCTCTTTGTGCTAAACACTTGAGAGAGTACAAGTGTCAAAAGACATGATCCCTGCCTTCGAGAAGCTTACAATCTAGCAGATCGTTTAGTTAGCTCACTTCTGTCACGGCCTTGCTAATTAGGGAGGGGAAAAGCAGGACAACAACTCATCCTTCCCCAATAGGAGGCATAGATGGAAGGTGCTGAAAACAGACACTATCAATGACAATGAATAAGTTGCTGTGTTTACCTTTTGCTTCCTTGGCCTAATTAATTATTTCTTTGCAATAGTTTTTTTAATGCTATTTATTAAGCACTGTGTCAGGCACTGTTCTAAGCATTAGGGTAGACACAAGGTAATCTGGTTGGACAGAGTCAGGCCCCACATGGGGCTCAAAGTCTTAATTCCCATTTTACCGATGAGGTAACAGACACAGAGAAATTTAGTGATTTTCCCAGGGTTACACAGACAAGTGGTGGAGGTGGCATTAGAACCCAAGTCCTTCTGACCCCCAGGCCCATGCTTTAACCACGATGTGTGAAAATTTTTTGGAGGCACCTATCCCAAACCTCAAATGAACAGGAATACTGATTGCCAGAGGCTGCCTGAACCTGTAAGCTCACTGTGGGCAGGGCATGTGCCTGTTATATTTTTCTATTGTTCTCTCCCAAACACTTACTATAGTGCTCTGCATACAGTAAGCACTCATTAAATACACTTGACAGATTGACTGAGTGTTGCAATGGTCGGCCAAGATGAGCAGGATGGGTGGTGTCTCTGTTCCTGCCAGACTCCATGAGTCCCGCCGCTCCTAACAGATAAATGAAGACTGAGACACAGTAGAAGAGAGCAGCTTTCCCCGTGCTTTCCAGAATGCCCTGATGACATGTGGAAACGACAGGCTGTGTGCAGAGAGCGGTTCCTGGAGGAGGTGAGCCCGCATATTTCTGATCGAAGAAAAGAAGTTTTACTAATGGTGTTCACTGTATGCCTATTGAGTGCAATGCACAGTACTAATGGTTCCAATGCACAGTAGTATTGGTTCCAAAATGACAACAGAGACCTCTTCCAATCAATAGATATGGCCCTAAAGCCCTCAATCGCCTTGCCCCTTTCTACCTCACCTCACTACTCTCTTACTACAACCCAGCCTGCTCCCTTCGCTCCTCTAATGATGATGATTTGTTAAGCGCCTACTATGTGCAAAGCACTGTTCTCAGCGCTGGGGGGATACAAGGTGATGAGGTTGTCCCACATGGGGCTCACAGTCTTGATCCCCATTTTACAGATGAGGTAAATGAAGCACAGAGAAGTTAAGTGACTTGCTCAAAGTCACACAGCTGACAAGTGGGGGATCTGGGATTCGAACCCACGATCTCTGACTCCCAAGCCCGTGCTCTTTCCACTGAGCCACGCTGCAATGAGTCCTGGCAAGTCAGAAAAGAGCATCAGGCCTTATTAATCCCCACAGCACATTCCTCGGATGTTAGTAAGTAATGCAGGGTCTACCTTATGGAAAGCACACTGCACCAGACTTTGACAAAGCACTGAAGAAAGACATCATTAATTCACCACTGCCATATATCCGCAGCGTCCAATTTTCAAACCTCTGACAAATTATCTTCATAAAAATGACTAAATTTTTTGGGTAGCAAAATATCCGAAGGTCTAAGCAGTAAAACAGGAAGAAAGCATAACAGGAACCCCAAATATCAGTTTTACTTTATGATTTACTCAGAAACCAAATGATCATTTTTCTGACCCCAACGATTACATCTCCATGCAGGTTCTGAAGCTCAGCACAGAGTATTGAGCACAGGGCAAAACTGATCGGATGGCTTGGGTGGCTGGGTGAGCCTGGGTTGGTCTTGGGTGAAATGATAGTAAAGAAAACCACAGAATCCAGGGTCCCATTAGATAAGTCAGTACTGTAACTCAGGCAAGGAAGAGCAGCTTGGCCTTGTGGAAAGCTCATAGGCCTGGGAGTCAGAGGACCTGGGTTCTAATTCTGACTCCACCACTTGCCTGCTGTGTGACCTTGGGCAAATCACTTAACTGTGCCTCAGTTTCCGCATCTGTGCAATGGGAATTCAAACCCTGTTCTCTCTCCTTCTTAGACTATGAGCCCCATGTGGGAGGACTGTGCCTAACATGATTATCTTGTAACTGCCCAGTGCGTAGAATAGTACTTAATACATAGTAAACACTTAACAAATACCACAATTATTATTGTTATCTAAGCACTTGATATTGATCCCCCCCTGAAGCCCCACAGCATTTATGTACACATCTGTACTTTACTTTCATGTCTGACTTCCCCTCTAGACTGTAAGCTCCTAGTGGGCAAGGAACATATCTACCAATTCTATGGCACTGAACTCTCCCAAGCGCTTAGGCTCTGCACATAGTTAAGTGCTCAATAAATACCAGTGATTGATTGATTCCATGTCAAGAATTTCCCAATACATTTTTCAGAACCAATTCCACCTCCCCTCCCCCATACTGGACAAAGCCCTGGCTAGCGGAGCACAGCAAGTCCTTCGTGGAAACGCTGACATGCACTTAAGAGGAGAATGACGGACTCTGTATGGGGTTGGCAGGAAAGACACTGGGGGTCAATCAATCAACAGGATTTATTGAGCACCTATGCTGTGCATAGCATTGGATGATGTGCTTGAGAGAGTCCAATAGAGTTAGTAGACATGATCCCTGCCCTCAAAAAACTCAGATTCTAGCCGGGGAGGTCACAGTGGACTTCATTTTTAACACGAGTCAGCAAGAAGCAACCCTGCTCTTGGAATAGCAACTGTCACAGGGACATGGACCAGCAAAAAATACATCATCCATCTTATTCACTTTGGCTCAGATCCTGCCTCATAGAGAACTGAGTTTGGTTCTCAGTTCTAAACAGGATCACAAACAGCTTGGACAAAGTTAGAAGGAGCAAAAATGGAGAAAGGGTTTGAAAACAGCTACTATGCAGAATGGAAAAAAGGGCTTGTACTATGTCATCTGGAGGAGATTTAACAATGTCTTCAAGTACACGAAAGATTTTTGTAAAGAATCCAACCCAGCTATCCTCTAGCTCCCCTTAAAACAGAGCAAAAAAGTGGACTTCAGGTGCCGTAACGGGATTAGATAGGGACATGGACATTTTTTTGGCAGAAAAGGTTCTTAAAACACCAAACTTTCCCTCCGGAGGGGGTTGTGGAATCTCTGGAAATGGTCAATAAAGGTTGGATTTTCACCCAGGCTGGTGGCTTATGTCTGGTCCTGCTGGAAGGCAGGAAAAGACCTCCAAGTCTGCTCCCAGACACACAATTCTCTAATTCTATGCAAACAATCACTGCACCAAGTCAGGGAGCTTCCACTCAGAGGTGTCCCCCAGCTTACACTTTTGCCCTTTGTCAAAATTCTCTTCTCAGTTGATTCTTTTTCCCCTCCTAGAAAAAACACACTGTTGGCTGGAGCTGCATATTAGGACCTCAAGTCTCCTCGATTATCCCTGAGACATATCTTGGAGGAACTGGAACTTTATGGAACCAGAGCGGGTTGACCTCTGGCTTTCCTTAGTCAGCTGTGATTTTCTGAAGTGGACGTTTTCTAGGGTGTAAGCGCTACTACGGTACTAAGTGCTTGGGAAAGTACAAGATAACAGAGTTGGTAGACTCACTCCCTGCTCATAACGAGCTTGCAATCTAGAAGACTAATATAATACAAGGCACAATACCTATTACAGTACTCGGCTTTGTGGGCCCTCAGTATATCCTTGCTAACCATAATGATACTACTTATAATCACGTTAATCCTATGCAGGTGTTAGCCAGCATTACCATATTACAATCTTCCTCTCCTCAAGTTAAAATACTTTGCTCTACAGTGTGCACATCCACTGACGGCCCAGAAGGAATAAGTACCGCTACTCTGGTTGAGTTTAGAACCACAAGTTTCTGCCATTTTTTTCCAATTCCAATCTTGCTTTCCTTTTCAGTGATCCGTCTACCTGAACCTGCCTGGGAATTAGCCATGGAGTACAGAAGGATTGCGTTTACAGTGTGAATTATGAGCTTATACCTCAATCACCCAAATAAATCTGCTTAAAGATGCTGTAGTCCATTACTGATCTGCCTAATCTGTTATTTAACACAGGAGTATAGCTATTCACTTGCTTTTCAGATACTGTCAGACAGTCATAAAGAAAAATGGCAAGGCTGAAAGTACATGTCTTGTCAACAAAGTACTTTAAAAAACTATGTGAACTTTCTCTTTCAGAAAGAGATAGAAAAAGAAACAATTCTAGAACGTACTCATCTCTCCTATCTCATTCTAGCCATGCGCTCTGGGTCTTGTCAAGAGTTACTCCTCTACCAAGATGCTAAGAATGGTCTGTTCTCTAAGTACGGGGCTTACTGCAATAACCACAGAGGCTCTGATCCGACACTCCAATTTACCTATCAAATCTCAATCCCCAACCTGCTTTTCTGCTTTCAGCTCACTTTTGAAATTACTCAATCTGTCCACAGTTAAACTGATGTCCTATTTGCCCATCTAGTATGCCTGGATAGACTGTAAAATCCTTGAGGGCAGGCCCATTACCTATCCTTTTAACCTGGATTCCAAATCCCTAGTACTAGGCTATATGTGCACTTTATGAGTGTTTTGATATTCCATTTGACTGAATGAAGTTCTCAGAGCCATAGTGGAATACATCAGTGGCATTTATTGAGTACCTGCTAAGTGATCGACACTCTACTAAGCACTTGAGGGCAGTACACAATGGGACAATTAGTGAGGTTGGAAAGGGACAACTGAGATGAGGTGGATACCGCCTCTCTCTCCAGCATCAATGTTCCGATTTGTAGCCCCTCCTATGGCCACCTCTATATTAAACCTCCTCTTTTCTTGCCTTAAGGTTTCTCAGATGCTCCATGCGATTCTCACTAGGCTTTGGGCCATTCGCTCACCCAACCTCTTGGCCAGGAACCTGCTTCCCTTTCTGTTCCCAAGAGAAAATTAGTTATGGCATTTATTAAGCACTTACTGTGACCCAAAGTACTGTGCTAAGTGCTGAGATAGATATAATAATCAGGTGTGACACTGTCTCAGCTTCACAAACAGCTCGCAACCTAAAAGGTAGGGAGGAGGCAGGGATTATCACTGTATTCCCATTCCCTTCTCTGACACCCTTGCACTTATATTTTTGCCCCTTATTCACCTCACCGTCAGCCTCTCAGCACGAATGCACATAGTCATTTATTTATATTAATATTTGTCTCCTCCTCTAGACTGTAAGCTACTTGTGGGCTAGGAACAGGTCTACCAACTCGTGGCCTAGTGGATAGAGCATGGGCCTGGGATTCAGAAGGCCATGGGTTCTAACCACAGCTTTGCTACTTGTCTGTTGTGTAACCCTGGGCAACTCATTTCACTTTTTTGGAACTCAGTTACCTCATCTGTAAAATGGGGACTAGAACTGTGAGCCTCATGTGGGACAGGGACTGTGTCCAACTCGATTTGCCTGTATCCACTCCAGCACTTAGTAGAGTACCTGGCATATAGTAAGCACTTGAATACTACAATTATTATTATTACTCTCTCATATGCTTAGTAGAGTGTTCTGCACATGGTAAGCATTCAATAAATACAATTGATTGATTGAGTGATTTTACCGATCATGAAACCAAAGCCCAGAGAGAATAAGTGACTTGCCCAAGGTCGTACAGCAGGATCAGGACCCAGGTCTTCTGTCTCCTGGGTCCATGCTCCCACAGATTAGTTCTTCCCCCTGAAAACACAGCTCAACACTGCAAAAAGAATCCAAAATGCAGTAGGAGGCTTGAGAATCTACAGACCTTTGCTTCTGCTTTCCAGATAGAAAGATCTGGGTTTCAGGCTACCCAGACAATAAGAAATCCCCAAAATTATTCATGGGCAGAAAACATTTCCAGAGCCAACATCCCTTACATAATAAGCAGTCTCCCCACCTGGTAAAAATTTTAAATTTCACTTGGACAACCCAGCTGAATTGTATCTCAATGGATATTTTCTTTTCTTGAATCAATTTTATGGATTCTTGTGTTTGCAACTAAGAGGCCCAAAGAATGATTGCACAGGGCATTTCTCTTTCCAAAGTTTGAGTGGCCCCGGGAAAACCTCTCTCCTTCAGGAACAGAAAAAGCAGCTTTCGAAACAGGTGTAAAGCTAGGAAGTAAGGAGCAGCATGACCTATTGGATAGAGGCCGGACCTGGAAGTCAGAGGTCCTGGGCTCTAATCCCCGCTCTGCACATGCCTACTGTGGAATCATGGACAAGCCACTTCACTTCTCTGGGCTTCAGTTTCCTCATCTGTAAACTGAGGGCTCAATACTTGATCTCCCTCTTATTTGGACTGTGAGCCCCATGTGAGAGAGTGCCTGACTTGATTAATTTGTATCTACCCAATGTTTAGCACAGTGCTGGACACATAGTAAGCACATAACAAATAACAATAAAAAAAAGCAAAGAAATAAAACTGAACTGGGACTGCTCAACTGCTGGATAAGGAAATCAGACTTTGCCACCCTAATTGGAACCTTAATAGTCTATTTCCCTCCCTAGACTGCAAGCTCATTATGGGCAGGAACATACCCACTAATTCTGTTGTAGTGTACTCTCCCCAGAGCTTAGTACAGTGCTCTTCACCTAGTAAATCCTCAATAAGAATGACTGATTGAAGGCTGTCTTTAAGGAGCACAGATTAAATTCAGCCTGACTTGAGGGAAAGTCTACCCAAAAGAAGAATCCATTTGATTGTCCCTCAGCCTGAACCCTACTCTGGAGCTGCTCCAGGCCAATGACCAGTGCTAAAAGGATTGACGGGTTTGCTCCAGCCCCCTTCCAGAGGTCGCAGCACTTGAGAAAACATCCAAGGGATTAAAGAATGTACAAGGTGGGATGAACGCTTGGAGATACCTTTGACTGTCAGCCCCATGTGGGACAGGACCTGTGCCAGACCTGATTTATCTTGTTTAGTGCTTAGTACACAATAAGTGCATAACAAATTCCATTATCATCATTGTATGGATGAGATGCGGCAAAAGCCTCACAATTTTTTGGGTTCCCATTTCCAAATAGGAGATGGCCGTGAGGGGTGGAGTGTGTGCCCCAAACCTTCAGATGCTTGGAAGCCCGTAAATACTCTCCGTCTCTTAACGACCACCTTCTGCCCCAGCCCTTCCTTCCGAGGATCCCAGCTGGAGCCTGCCCGGAACCCAAGTCCCAGTGGTCACTTTCTTTCCAAGAAGCTCATCTGTGGGCCTGGCTGCCCCGGGAAAGACAGTGAAAGATGGGGAAGGGAGAGTCCTGCAAATTGTCTTGGCACAGTGGGCCGCAGTGGCCAAACTCCAAAATAACCAGCTCCTATCTGGTCAAATTGTTCATATCCGGGGATGTGGAGGGTGAGGGAAGAATCGAGCAAAAGCCTAAATAAACAAGAGCTGACAATGGGTCATTTGTTTATGCCAAGGACTGGGAAGGCTGGATGTGCATTCTACCTCCGGGGGTGCTCGGCAGGGTGGAGGGAACCCCTAGATTGGTCTTTCCACTGAGTATGGAAATGGCACCTTGAGGGGGACATCAGATGGGGCATCAGAAATGGCACCAGAGGGGGACACCATCCCCAAAGTGTCAGGAAGAAGAGACCACTAGAAAGCAGAGTTCCAGGGTCTGATGTATTGGCACCTCCCCAAATGGAAACCCAACATTCTGACTTCTGACCTGCTGTTCTGACTGATTTCACTGTTGAGTGAGTGAGTAATGGGTCAATCAATCCATCAGATCAGACAAAGGTATTTAGTGAGTGCTTACTGTATGCAGAGCACTGTACTGTACTAAGTGCTTGGGAAAAGACAATACAACAGAGTTGGCAGAGCTATCCCTGCTCATAAATGAGTTTACAATCTAGAGGGTGGAGGTCAACAACGACCTCACTTTGTATTACTGATGCTCCCGCATCCAGGGAGCAGGATATTTGGAGTTATAAACTTTGAACACTAAGTGACAGGCTTCCTTGCTCCTCTAGAGGTTGCCACAGCTGGGACCACCTTTTCAATTCCACCTGGGGCTGAGCAAGGGATTCAAGGCTCAACACCAAGCAAAACATCGTGATATACACTTCCTTGGGCCTCTCCTTAGCCATTCTGTCTTCTTAACCAGAGAAAATTTGGACCCCGCTTAATGCAGAGCAATAATCAAATCCCATTCCAAAATAACCCGAGAAACGTATGTCCAGAGTTGGGAGGCAGGGTTTGGGAAGAGGGAGTTGGAGCATAAAAGATAGTCTAAACCTGTGCCTGGCTTGAAAGAGAAAGGGGAAAACACAGTTGCTGCAAATGAAAGTATTTCGTTCGGAAAGGACACGTCTGAATTTTGCTTTTAATATATTGATGTATCAGCTAGGGGGTTAAAAAAACCCAAAAAACCAGGATCATCTGGGACTTTAGTAATGACCTTAAAAGTAAATATCCATTTCCACTATATACACAAAACTGCCACAGGATAAACAACATGCAACCTTATTTGCTAACATTAAGAGCCGTTACTTTCTATTCTAAACTGGAGCTACAGAAAGGCACATTCCCACAGAAAGGCTTGGCATGGAGGGGAGTGTTTGGGGAAGGATTTGGCATAACTCTAGCATATCAAGTGGTATGGTTTATTTTTGACTCCCAGCAGCAGTGCTCTATTGGTTTGTCTGTAAATTCTCTGAGTCTTCTAAGTAGATTTCTATCTCCCCTTCCCTCCCCTCTTGCCCCAAACCATGCTGTTCTTTGAGGGCTGCTGTGCTTGTCTCAGGGGTTTAAGGCAGGTGCCTAAGGAAATAGTGGTGATCTTGGGACTGGAAGAAACTTGAGAAAAGAGGCCACTTTCATCAACAGAGAAGGAAGTCTGGATGGCCGAACCCGATGGGAACTGAGCAGGAAGAAGCCTACTGGAAGAAACTGCAGTACTACCAGCTACTGGCCTGGGAGTCAGAGGATCTGGGTTCATTCAATAGTATTTATTGAGCGCTTACTATGTGCAGAGCACTGTACTAAGCGCTTGGGATGAACAAGTCGGCAACAGATAGAGACAGTCCCTGCCGTTTGACGGGCTTACGGTCTAATCGGGGGAGACGGACAGACAAGAACAATGGCACTAAACAGCGTCAAGGGGAAGAACATCTCGTAAAAACAATGGCAACTAAATAGAATCAAGGCGATGTACAATTCATTAACAAAATAAATAGGGTAATGAAAATATATACAGTTGAGCGGACGAGTACAGTGCTGTGGGGATGGGAAGGGAGAGGTGGAGGAGCAGAGGGAAAAGGGGAAAATGAGGCTTTAGCTGCGGAGAGGTAAAGGGGGGATGGCAGAGGGAGTAGAGGGGGAAGAGGAGCTCAGTCTGGGAACGCCTCTTGGAGGAGGTGATTTTTAAGTAAGGTTTTGAAGAGGGAAAGAGAATCAGTTTGGCGGAGGTGAGGAGGGAGGGCGTTCCGGGACCGCGGGAGGACGTGACCCGGGGGTCGACGGCGGGATAGGCGAGACCGAGGGACGGCGAGGAGGTGGGCGGCAGAGGAGCGGAGCGTGCGGGGTGGGCGGTAGAAAGAGAGAAGGAAGGAGAGGTAGGAAGGGGCAAGGTGATGGAGAGCCTCGAAGCCTAGAGTGAGGAGTTTTTGTTTGGAGCGGAGGTCGATAGGCAACCACTGGAGTTGTTTAAGAAGGGGAGTGACATGCCCAGATCGTTTCTGCGGGAAGATGAGCCGGGCAGCGGAGTGAAGAATAGACCGGAGCGGGGCGAGAGAGGAGGAAGGGAGGTCAGAGAGAAGGCTGACACGGTAGTCTAGCCGGGATATAACGAGAGCCCGTAATAGTAAGGTAGCCGTTTGGGTGGAGAGGAAAGGGCGGATCTTGGCGATATTGTAGAGGTGAAACCGGCAGGTCTTGGTAACGGATAGGATGTGTGGGGTGAACGAGAGGGACGAGTCAAGGATGACACCGAGATTGCGGGCCTGCGGGACGGGAAGGATGGTCGTGCCATCCACGGTGATGGAGAAGTCTGGGAGAGGACCGGGTTTGGGAGGGAAGATGAGGAGCTCAGTCTTGCTCATGTTGAGTTTTAGGTGGCGGCCGACATCCAGGTGGAGACGTCCCGGAGGCAGGAGGAGATGCGAGCCTGAAGGGAGGGGGAGAGGACAGGGGCGGAGATGTAGATCTGCGTGTCATCTGCGTAGAGATGGTAGTCAAAGCCGTGAGAGCGGATGAGTTCACCGAGGGAGTGAGTGTAAATGGAGAACAGAAGAGGGCCAAGAACTGACCCTTGAGGAACTCCAACAGTTAAAGGATGGGAGGGGGAGGAGGCTCCAGCGTAGGAGACCGAGAATGATCGGCCAGAGAGGTAAGAGGAGAACCAGGAGAGGACAGAGTCCGTGAAGCCAAGGTGAGATAAGGTATGGAGGAGGAGGGGATGGTCGACAGTGTCAAAGGCAGCAGAGAGGTCAAGGAGGATCAGAATGGAGTAGGAGCCATTGGATTTGGCAAGAAGGAAGTCATGGGTGACCTTAGAGAGAGCAGTCTCGGTAGAGTGGAGGGGACAGAAGCCAGATTGGAGGGGGTCTAGGAGAGAATGGGAGTTAAGGAATTCTAGGCATCGATTGTAGACGACTCGTTCTAAGATTTTGGAAAGGAAGGGTAGTAGGGAGATAGGACGATAACTGGAGGGGGAAGTGGGGTCAAGAGCGGGTTTTTTTAGGATGGGGGAGACGTGGGCATGTTTGAAGGCAGAGGGGAAGGAGCCCTTGGAGATTGAGTGCGTTAAAAATAGAAGTTAAGGAAGGGAGGAGGGCAGGGGCGATGGTTTTAAGAAGGTGAGAGGGAATGGGGTCCGAGGCGCAGGTGGAGGGGGTGGCACTTGAGAGGAGGGAGGAGATCTCCTCTGAGGATACTGCAGGGAAGGATGGGAAAGTAGGGGAGGGGGTTGTTGGGGGGGAGGGGGGAGGCGGAGGGGTGACTTTGGGGAGCTCAGACCTGATCGTGTTGATTTTCGTGAGGAAATAGGTGGCCAGATCATTAGGGGTGAGAGATGGGGGAGGGGGAGGAACAGGGGGCCTAAGGAGAGAGTTAAAGGTCCGGAACAATCGGCGGGGGTGACGGGCATGGGTGTCGATGAGGGAGGAGAAGAAGCTTTGCCTGGCGGAGGAGAGGGCAGAGTTAAGGCAGGAAAGGATAAATTTGAAGTGTGTGAGGTCAGCTTGGTGCTTGGACTTTCGCCAGCAGCGCTCAGCAGCTCGAGCATAGGAGCGTAGGAGGCGGACGGAGGAGGTGATCCAGGGCTGTGGGTTAGTGGAGCGAGAGCGGCGGAGGGAAAGGGGGGCGAGAGAGTCGAGATGAGTAGAGAGGGTGGAGTTGAGAGCGGAGACCCGCTCGTCGAGAGTGGGAAGAGAGGACAGGGCGGCGAGGTGAGGCGAGATGCTATTGGAAAGACGGATGGGATCGAGAGAGCGGAGGTCTCTGTGGGGCCGTAGCGAAGATTTGCAGGGGGAGGGAGTGTGAGAGATGAGGCAGGTGAGAAGGTTATGGTCCGAGAGAGGGATTTCAAAGTTGGTGAGTGAGGAGATAGTGCAGCGGTAGGAGATGACGAGATCGAGGGTGTGACCGAGTCGGTGAGTGGGCGCGGTATGGTGGAGGAGGAGGTCGGCAGAGTCGAGGAGGGATAGCAGGCGGGCGGCAGAGGAGTCATCGGGTACATCCGTATGGATGTTGAAGTCTCCAAGGATCAGAGTGGGCAGAGAGAAGGAGAGAAGGAAGGTGAGAAAGGGGTCAAGGTGGTTGAAGAAGTCGGAGGTGGGACCGGGAGGGCGGTAGATGACGGCGACAAGTAACTGGAGTGGGTGGTAGAGGCGAATGATATGGGCTTCGAAGGAGGGGAAGGAGAGGGAGGGGGGAGGAGGGATAGTGCGGAAGCGGCATCGGGGCGAGAGGAGGAAGCCGACGCCTCCTCCCTTACCGGTGAGTCTGGGGGAGTGGGAGAAGGAGAGGCCTCCGCTGGAGAGAGCGGCGGCGGAGACCGTGTCTTCGGTAGAGAGCCACGTTTCCGAAAGGGCGAGGAGGAGGAGAGAGCGGGAGAGGAAAAGGTCATGGATGAAAGGTAGCTTGCCTGTAATAGAGCGGGGGTTCCAGAGGCCACACTTGAAAGTAGCTGTGGGTGCAAGGGGAGGAGGGGGGGAAGGGTGGGGGGAGGGGAGGGTTTGGATGGGAAGGAGGTGGCGGGGCCCTGGACGAGGAGAGGGGGATGAGGGGTGGCGGTGGGACAAGAGGACTGGGATGGGGCATGGGTGGGGAAGAGAGAAGGGGGGAGGGGGTGAAGAGGGGGTTTGGTGGGGGGAAGAGTAGGGGGAGGGGGAAGAGGGGTAGCGCTGGTAAAGTGGGGTTCTAGGGCGGGAGAGAGGAGGTGGGGAGGAGACAGAGGAGAGAGCGGGAAAGAGCTGAGCGAGAGAGGGGAAGGGGAAGGGGAGGATAGGAAGGGGCGGGAGGGGGGAGGGGGGGAGGAGGGACATGGCGAGGCCAGAGAAGTGGGTGGCAGCACTGACAACAATAAACAGTAATAAACAAAATCGGTAATATAGCAACATGATACAATATGATACAATACAGTGGTGCTAATATAGCAACATGATACAGTATGATACAATATAGTCGTGTTAATAAAAGGGGTGATGAGCAGGGTCGGAGGTAGACTCGATTAAGGGGTGACCTGATCAAATTCAAAGTCTGACGACAATAAACAATAAAAAGCGAGATCGCAAATATAGCAACATGCTACAGTAAGGCACACTACAATAGTGTTAATAAGCAGGCGACTAATCCCGACCCTACCAAATGCTTTGCTGTGTGACTTTGGGCAAGACACTTATCTTCTCCATGCCTTAGTTCTCCTTTACTCCCCTTTACTGAGACTGTAAGCCCCATGCAAGACAGGGACTGTGTCTAACCTAGTTCACATGTATCTACCTCAGTGCTTAGAACAGTGTTTGACATACAGTAAGCGCATAACAAATGCCATTTTAAAAAAAAAGAACTGAGCATTGTTGACCAAGAGAGGCATCTAAGAGGGGGATTCTGTCAGTAACAATGAGGGTCCTGGTGACAAAGGTAACTGCCAAGTTCAGAGCTCAGATCAGGAGGCCTCAGGCCAGGCCAGGAATGATGAGAGAAGCTCAGGCAAATGTGAGAACTTCACCAGAACCCTGGGAACAACTGGTGAGGCGAAAACAGTTGTGAATTCCTCATCTGGAACACAGAGAAGCAATGTGGCCTATTGGCTAAAGCACAGGACTGGGAGTCAGAAGGACCTGGTTTCTAATCCCAGCTCTGCCACTTGCCTGCTGTGTGACCTTGGGCAAGTCACTTAACTTCTCTGTCTCAGTAACCTAATCTGTAAATTGGAGATTAGTAATCTGAGTCCCCTGTGGGACATGGATTGGGTCCAACCTGATTAGCTTGGATCTACCCCAGCACTTAGTACATCATAAGTGGTTAACAAATACCACCATTATTGTCATTATCATCAAATACCATAAAGAGGAGAGCCGATAACTGAGATTTGTTGGGGGTTTACTTCATGCAGTAGCTTGAGAATAAAGATAGAGCAAACAAATTTATGGCACGCTGGACAAGGCGTACCACTGGCACGGAACATCTAGCAATTGCCAAGGTCTGATTTTATCTCATTTATGACTTCTTGAGTCGGGAATTCTGTAAGGCCTGTCGGCCACCCCTGTTACTGTTTAACAGCTTTTACCATGAGGTAACCCTTCAACATACTTACCCTAAATCTCTCCCGCTACAGATAGCCAAGACTATTTATAGAGCACCTACTCTAAACACTGGCCAAGTACCTAGGAGAGTACCCTGGAGTCAGAAGTCATGATCCTTACCCACGAGAACAATTATGGTACTTGTTAAGTGCTTACTATATGCCCAGCACCATTCTAAATGATGTGTAGATACAAGTTATTTGGATCTTCAAGAAACTAGTTAAGGCGTTCCCCTGGCCATTGGAGGGGTATCTGAAGAGAGAAAATCTGGTTGCCAATCGCGGAAAACAACCCCAATAAGAAGAAAGGAACGTGAAAGGGGATGGAAAATTTTCTCGTTTTTGGGTGGCTCCTTTGGCGAGGAAGCCAGGTAGGATGGGAGGGAGGCAGGGGATGTGGATGGGAGAGGTGAGATGGGAAATGGAAGAAAGTTCAGGTCAGCGATCCTAAAGTCGCTAATTGGGGTCTTGCAATATTGGGAGGGAAGGTCTCTTATTCTGAAGAGTTGAGTTCTGATTTCCTGCATCATGACTTTCCCTGCAAATAATGTTTGGATCCTGAGAGGAAGATTTTTTGCCATTTCATAAGGAAAAAAAAGAAATTTGTTTTATAAACTGTTGAAAGGATGGGGATGAGTTTTCCAAAATTAAGTATTAAAGCAGACCTTTCCCTTTGATTCTACTCCTTTCTGTGGTTTTCGGGGGGTATCATAAGAAGGCTGGGTTGCCATGGCAACTACTCATTATTTTCTAGGAGCTAGCTAGATACTTTAGCAAAAATCCCACATATCTTTCTAGCCTTCGGATAGTCTTAATTTACACTCTCTACCAACTTCCTCTTTTCCTGATTTCTTAACTAAGCTGTCTGTAGTGGTTTTAACAAGCCTAACCAAGCTACAACTTCGTCATTAAATGAGCCTTGAGGTGTAATTCAGCAACTTAATTCTTTCACATTGTAAGGTCCAATTTCTTTCTTCCTGGCATTTCAAAGGCTGCCTCCATCTTCAGGCAAAGGAGGTGGGTGGGAAGAATTCATTCTAGATAATGGGAGGTGGGAGGATATGACCTAGGAAGGGAATCAGAGAATGCCACCTGGAGGAGGTGAGCAGAACATTTTTATCCAACAGGTAATAAGTGAATCATCTGCCAGGGTAGGCAGAATTCAACAATTATCTGGGAAGAAAAACCTACCATTTCCCAAATGTGCCGCTGGGCCTGACTATTCCACTGACACCTTTGACTTTCTGGTAGTTCCCTGGTTACGTGGGTAGTTCACAGTAAAGGGGCCTCGCTTAGAGGATAAAAAAAAGCTTGACATGCCAGCTGTCAATGAGATGGGGGCTTAATGGCTGAATAACTTCTGCAGTACTAATGAAAGCAATCATGGGCATTCGTTTGGTGGGGGTCGGGGAGAGGTGTTTGGACTCATGGAAATTTGGATCAAAAGGAATGTTTTCGCTGAAAAAAATCCAATCACAAAAAACACTTATCTCGTGCAGATCTGAGCATAGTGGACCTTCCTCATCCCCATATAAGCATCAATCTTTCTGACAAGAGCCAGGGGGAGGGAGGTGATGACATCACAACTGATGCTCCACCCAGGAACAGTGGATTGACTGTCCAAAACTGGGACCCTCCTTAACTCAGCTTCCACCCATTCTTCCTGCACACGGGACAGCACTGCAGCCCAAACATGAGGTATCACCGTGTCTCAGTTCTTCTCAGTGTCCGCATCCCTCCCTGGCAGGGGTTGCCAACTGCTGAAAATGATTTCTACTAACTCCACATAAAAGCTACTGACTTTCAACATTTTTCCCTGATGGATCAAAAGCAGCAGTAAGCAGGAGTTGTGGAGGTGGGCAGGGAGAGCAGGGGTGATGGCTGTTAACATGGGAGCGGCCAAACTCGTGACAAACCCTGTTGGTCAAAAATCATTAGTCAGGATTGGCAGCCCTAAACTCCAGGTGCTTTCGAAGAGGAGGGGGTGGTGATGATGACAAACCCCAATTCCTCCTGCCCCTACCCCAGTACCAAGGGCTTTAGAGTCTTGTGCAATTTCAGCTTGCCTTTATTGACCATATGTAAATTTACTGACACTTCCGCAACCCCTGCTCAGTCAACCTCTTTCTAATGAAAGAGGAGGGCCAAGCAGAGGGCGAGTAATTGATACTGAAACGTTCCGCGGTGCATTCTTGAGAGCAGTAGAAAGCTTCATTATGGGGTGATTTTTGACACAAAGTGTTCATTAATTGGAAATATCTTTGTTTTTAATTCATTTCAAATGAACAGAGGCAGGACAGAAGGAAAATCTCCAGTGATGGCTACTGATATGAATGAACACAAGTATTCAGATTATTTTCTATCTACCCCAATTCTTAAAGTGCTTGGATTAAGCGCTTAGTTATAAGAATCATAAATCAACTACATGTTTCCCTAATACTACTGAAATTCCAGGAGAAATAAGGATCTAATACAATGATTTGCATATGCTTTTTGGAAACTATTTGTCTACATTGTCACATGAGGTCACATGCATTTATCCACAGACGATTTCCTTGGGAAAAAACACAGAAACCCAGCCCTTGAGTTTTGAAATGAAGTCTTAATTTCCTTCACAAAACAATCCCACTTCAACACAAAACAGAATCTGCACCTTTCACAACTTACGTTAAAATTATTTAGGTGGGTTGAACTATTTGGGTGGAGATTTCAGCGGTATTAAAAAGCATTTATTTCTTAAAAAAAGGGCATCTATAGCAGAACTGTAGTAAATACTGCAAAGTGAACTTCAAGTCAATTTTTAAGCCTTATGACCTTGGTGACATTCCTTTCCTTAATAAATTTATCATTTGGCGATGAGAGCAATATTTCTTCATAAATGTGGCTTTTCTTTTTCAAACCTTAGATCAAAATATGTAACCCCAAAACACTTTCTAATCAGCAAACCCTGCCCTCTTCTGGCCAAAATGGAAAACTACATTCATAACTCAGTTTTCCATGGAGCAATGATTTCCCACAGAGGCTGAGGGGGAACAATCAGCTTCCTAGACCTTTTTCATTTTATTGAACATTTAAGACCCCAGATTTCTTAGACACAAAAGTCTCATTTCATCCAGATCTCTCTCTGAGTTACAACGAATGCAAGGATGCTGTCCCAGCTAGGTGAGTTTCATTCATTCATTCATTCATTCAATTGTATTTATTGAGCACTTACTGTCCTCAGAGCACTGTGCTAAGCGCTCGGAAGAGTAAAATAACATAATAAACAGACACATTCCCACAGCAAGCTTCAGTCTACATTTTGGGACAGTATTAAGATGACCCAGAATTCAGCCCACTCTTCCTGGGCTAAGCTTTGTCTTAATAGATTTTCCTTATGAAAGCTGCATATCTACAAAGCACTTTAAAATTGAGGAGGTGAACAGCATTATAAAAAGGGAAAAGGCTCAATATGCTTCATGTTAACATAGTAAATAGAATACCGTACACTGGATAACAGTAGCATATGCTACATGCAGCCAAAAAGATTAACAGTATAGTATATCACTAAAAAGAATATCACGCATATTACAAAAGCCAGCAACTGGTCCACACGTGCATACTGTGAGTTCTCTGTGGACCTGTGCATCCTTTCCCACCACTCAATAAAGTGCTCAGCACATGTGAAGCACTTAATAAATACTACTGCTCTCCTGCTACTAGAAACCCTTTGTTTTTCTGGCAGTAATAATAATAATTGTGGCATTCGTTAAGGGATTACTATGTACCAGGCACTGAACTAAGCGCTGGGTGGATACAAGCAAATCAGGCTGGACAGTCCCTGTCCCACAATGAGGCTCACAGCCTCAATCCCCATTTTACAGATGAGGTAACTGAGGCTCAGTGAAGTGAAGTGACTTGCCCAAGGTCACTCAGCAGACCAGTGGCAGAATTGGGATTATAACCCTTGACCTTCTGACTCCCAGGTCCGTGCTCTATCCACTCCTCCATGCTGCTTCTCAAAAAGAGCAGCAGTAAGAAACCAAATGTATACAACCTGAGCTCTCCATCACCCTCATTATTCCGGAGCAGCTCAAGGAGCTCATTTCTGAAAGGCCTCTCTCTCCTACTGCCATAGTCCCTCCTAAGGGTGATGGGACTCTGCGTGCTGTTTGCTCTCCTAAAACACCAGCTCAAATGAGCCAGTCTACATAGAGATCCAACAACCCGAACAAGTGTCTCAGAGTCAGAGGCGGGATAGCTGCAGGCTCACAGAACGGAGCCGCTTGAAGGAGTCTCTCGGTCGGATCGATTTCCTTGCTGACACGGTGAGTTCAGAGATTTAGACGCTTCCCCAACAATGAAGCCCCAGCGTCTTCGGAGGACGGACAAGCCAGGGTCGGGGCTGGGTCAGACATGAAAGCTCAGCTCTGCTTCTGAACTTTCGGAGGAGCTAGAGGCCGGCAGCTCCGCCACCTCTCCACTAGCAGCACGGAAGGATAACAATAATAATAACAATTATGGTATTTGTTAAGAGCTTACTATGTGCCAGGTACTGTACTAAGCGCTAGGAAGGAGACAAGCAAATCAGGTTGGACATTGTCCCTGTCCCATATGGGGCTCACGGTCTCAATCCCACTTTACGGATGAGGTAACTGAGGCCCAGAGAAGTGATTTGACTTGCCCAAGGTCACACAGCAGACAAGTGGAGCTGGGATTAGAACTCATGACCTTCTGATTCCCAGGATGAGCCAGGGTTGCAGCTCCCTATGATGGCACAGGGGCCGTGGGGTCCAACCTCGCCCGCCACTGATGAAGCTGAGGGATGACAGCCGGCTACCCACAGCTCTGCCCTGGCTCTACTTTGGGCTGGCTCCTGGCTCCCCTTTCATTCTTTCATCACACCCAGGGCACTAATTTTCTGACAGAAATTGGCCAGTGAAGTGCCACGATGGGTAATGAGGCCAACAGCATAACTGCTTACTTCGGAATATACAGTACGGAGCCTGTCTGGCCTGTTCCGACATCGCCGTACCCAGAAGGAAGATAAAGCAGAGCTGGAATTTGCCTGGGTTTATCTTTCCCCTGGGTTTTTCCTGCTTTCATCAGTCAGTGGTGAGGACGGAGATGGTATGCTCTGTGAATGCCGGCTGCGTCACTCCCAAATCATTTAGCAAGGTACACCTGGATCTGAGCCCCGTATGACATAGGGACTGTGTCTGACCTGATTGCCTTGTACAATGCTTGGCATATAGCAAGCACTTAACAAATACAGTTATTATTACTGGTCACCTGAGTGCTACAGAGGTCTCTACTAAGTGCTTGGGAGAGCACCACAGTTGCAAAAAACATGTTCCTGCTCTTCAAGTATTTTACAGTGTAATGGGGGAGACACAAAGCATTTACAGACAGTGAAAGCAGGAGGTAGAATAAGGATGCAGCACCTATATATCATGATAAAATATCATAAATAATTGAATGTGGAAATAAACAAACAGACCCCATCTGAGACAGTGAATGTGTCTGATCTGATCATCCTGTATTTACCCTAGTGCTTAGTACATAGTGAACCTTAATACCTTGTGTGGGCACACACACTAAGTTCTGGGAATTGGGATAAAATACTTAAGTATTGCTCAGATCCCCTCCTCCCCCATTTCTCATTCACCAGTGAAATTCCAGTCTGGTTTGGGTTTCAGGGCAAATCATATTCTCGAGAGTTCTCCTTTTATTTCCTCTTATTAAACTCATTTCCTATTTACTGAGCGCCTACAGGGTCCAAGCACTGAACCGGGATCGTTATAACTCCGCTATGGATAGGCAATTTATACAAAGTCTCTGCAACTGAAGGGAGAGAGAACGCAATGCTCCGCTAACTCCCTTTATTACCATGCTGCACTTCCTCCAGAACACCACTTCTGATGAAAGCAACTTTGACCCAAAAGCTGAAACAATATGATGACTCTAAGCCCAAACGTCTAGCCTCTTAATATGGCAAAAATGCTCAGAGGAGCTCACACGGATCTTGGGACAGAAGTGAGCTGATGGTGCTGCTCTTTCCAACAGCCAAACAGGCACATTTCCATTGAGATTCTTGTTTGAAGGGGGTTTTAAAGGTGCCTCTTTCAAAGTTCGGCATTCTTTTTTCAGAGAAAAACTAATCCTCAGACCAGTTATTCCCCCGCAAATAATTTACCATCTCCAACCCCCAAAAGAGCTGAGAAGCTGAATTCTATGGGACCATTTGGGAAATCTTTCTTCTAATTGTCTCTTTGCCTTGCACCTCATTTGACTGATCTCACTTGCCATCCCTTTTGCAAATGGGTTTGCTCTTTGCAGCTGAAGATTAGTAATTTCTCCTTTCCTGATTTGCTCCAAACACTCAGTTCTCCTATAACACAGGAGTCACATTTTTGACCAACACCATCTTAAGGGAAAACTCAGATTCCAGTAGATGTGCTTCGAGTGACACTGCAGGCATGTGCGCAACAATCCAACAGAGTTGGTAGACACATTCCCAGCCCACAACAAGCTTACATCGCTTGAGGAGCTGAGCAAAAGTTCCTTGCTCTTTTGGAAAAAAAAAAAAGCACTGCCTTTGCTGAACAGATTCAGGAGAAGAACAAACCCAAACACCACCACAGGAACTGTTCTAATTAGCTCAAGGGTCATGCTCAAAGGGCTGGGTGTTTTGGGCAACATTGATGGGGGCACCCAGATACATAAGCTCTAGACTGTGAGCTCCTAATGGGCAGGGAATGTGTCTACCAACTCTGTTGGATTGTCCTCTCTCAAGCGCTTAATACAGCGCTCTGCACACAGTAAACACTCAATAAATATTACTGGTTGATTGATTGATGAAAGAAGACACTGATCTGGGGGTCCAGGGACAGGCTGGAGGCTACACACTGCATACAGCGAACCGAGTATAAATCAGGCTACAGGCCTCTTCTTGTACCGTCTGGTTTAGGGAGGGGAGTGAACATGCGGGTGCGGAGGAGAGGACGGGGTGTTTGTGATTCTGAGGCAGCAAAATCTAATGCAAAGTGTACAAGAGAATGGGTATCACGAGTAGGATTGTTTCATTTTTTAAATGATATTTGTTAAGCAATTACTTTGTCAAGCACTGTTCTAAGCACTGGGATAGATATGAGTTTATCAGTTTGGACACAGCCCCCATCCCACATGAGGCTCACAATCTAAGTTGGAGGGAGGAGAATTTAATACCCATTTTACAGATGAGGTAATTGAGGCAAGGAGAAGTTAGGTGACTTGCCCAAGGTCACACAGCAAAGAGTCGGCAGGGGCAGGATTAGAACCCAGGACCTCTGACTCCCAGGCCGGTGCTCTTTTCACTAGGTCACTCTGAGAGTTCTAGTCCCAGTTCTGCCACTGATTTACAGGGTGATCTTGGGCACATCACTTAATTTTTCTGGGCCTCGGTTTCCTCATCGTGAAACTGACTGTGACTATGGGACTCCTACATGGTAAGTCCCATTTGGGCAGAGGAGAGGTAATGTTTTGGAAAATAGCCTCTGCAAGGTAGATACTGGGACTTTTAAATAATACAAGGAAAGAAGTGGCAATATTCAAAAGGTTTGGCAAGCATGAATCAACTTTCTGCATCAGGATAATTGTAGAACAAACCGAAGGAACCTCAGCCAGGATCTATTCAAAAGAAATCCCATGAGATGCCTTGCTGCTAGCCTCTCTCCCAAGAGTCACCAGGACTTGATGGCTAGGGAATGCAATAACTGGACTGGACCCAGCACCTTGGTTCTAATCCAGGCTCCACCACTTGTCTGCTGGGTGACTTTGGGCAAGTCACTTCACTTCCATGTGCCTCAGGTACCTCATCTGTAAAATGGAAATTAAGACTCTGCATCCCATGTGGGACATGGCCTGTGTCCAACCTGATTAACTTGTATCTACCCAGGAGTTTAGTACAATGCCTGGCACATAGTAAGTGTTTAACAAATACCATTAAAAAAAACAAAAAACAAAGGCTTTTTTTGGACAAATCAAAACATTTTGCATTCCTGATTGGCTAGAGACTTCAGTGCATATTTCTGTTTGCAAAAAATAGAATCAAAGGGATCATTTCCAACAATGATTCATTTTGCTTTAAACAGGAAAAGGTGATGAGGGGAGTGTGGGGGTAGGAGTGGGGCCTTTAGTGAGGCTGATTTTCTCACCATCTAAAGTGAATGCAAACTGTGGGATAGAAAGATCTGCAGCTTATTTAAAACATGCATCTTCACAATGACTTTATTTCTCCCAAATTGGACACTGCGTAAAACCTGATCCTTTAAAAGAAACTAATGAACAGGAGAGAAATACCAAAGACTCAGGAGGCGACATGGACTGAGGCAGGGGCAGATTTGTTTTTGGTATTTTTGCTTTGAGAATATATCATCAAGTCCTTGGTTTTCATTCCTTTGGGCCTGGGCTTACTAGATATTGTCAGCATGGACCAGAAAACAGGACAAGCAATCTAAAAGTAACAACTGGACTTCCATTTAACTGCTGGGACCAAATGCTGATCCCATATAATAATGAAAAGGAAGTGGAATAAGAATGTATACTGGGTAAAAAATGAGGTATGATGGGATTTTATAAGCAATTCTGTATCCCCTTGATATTCCACTTCCTGGGTCCTTGGGGAGATATGATTGGGGCCCACTAGGGCCTGGAAGACTGAGGGAAGAGAGAGACAAAGACAGAGGCATATGGGTGGGACAGAGCAATCCAGAAGCCTGTCCCTTGAGTCTGCCATTTTGTGTCTTTGCCTGAATTAAGATAATGCTGGGACTAAATGTAATGAGTCTGACCTTCTAGAGATAAGACATACCTTTTCCCTCATTGCTTCTGAGCAATGGCAACAGGCCAGAAAAGGTGCCCTACTGTATTTTCAAGGGCACAGTTTTCAAAGGTGTAAGACACCCTAAGGGGTCACAATCTCACTGTCAGCAACAACCCCTTGGAGCCCAAGGACAACTTTATATAGGGAACATATGGAACCAGGAGGGAATGTTTAAGCACTTAAACATTTTTATTGCCCTTCTTTATTTTAAAAATACAACATTCTCCTTCCCCGTTCCCGACTTCCCAGGGTTTAAAGACCTAAAACCTAAAAATATCAATTAAAAACAATAATTAATAATTGTGGCATTTGTTTAGGTCTTACTAAATACCAAACACTTTAAGTGTTGGGGTCGATATAAGATGATCAGATCGAGCACAGTCTCTGTGCCACACAGGGTTCACAGTCTAATTATGAGAGAATCCTCATTTTACATATGAGGAAACTCAGGCAATGAGAAGTGGTTTGCCCAAGGTCACATAACAGGCAAGTGGAGAAACTGGGCCTAAAATCAAGGTCCTCTGACTCCTAGGTCTGTGCTCTTTCCATTAGGCATCTTGGGCTGCTTCCCAATAAAATGACAGTACCGATATAAACACGTTATCCACTGTGCAGAACAGATATGCAGAACTCAAGGACAAACACAGCTTTTAAAATCTGAAATCCAATCTTCCTGGCCTTCCAGCCATAATTATGCAGTGCATGAAACTAAGAAAAATGCAGGTTTTTACATAAGTAGGACTCTAAAGTCTCTGAATGAAAAGGGAGTATGACTAGATAGTCTTTCAATACCCTGCCAAATCTATGCATATTTTGCTCTAATCTGAAGTATCCAGCCTTTGGGCACTACCACACATTGAAACACTGATGTCAGAATTCAATTGCTTTGTGGTATAAGAACAAAGATAGTCCCTAGACTTTTAGAAGGAGGAAAGAGAAGGAAGGAAGAGACAGAAGGAGGAGGAAAAGGGAGGGGATGAGAGCAAGAGGGAAGAAAAGTGACAGCTGTCAGATGAGGGGTGTTTCCGATTCTCCTCATAGATGAGAAGCAGCATACCCTAGCGAATAGAGCAAGGGCCTGCGAATCACAGGGACCTGGGTTCTAATCCCTGTTCTGCCATTTGTCTGCTGGGGATCTTGGGCAAGACACTTCACTTCTCTGTGACTCAGTCACCTCATCTGTAAAATGGAGATTAAGACTGTGAGCCCTATCTGGGACACTGATTGTGTCCAACTTGATTAGCTTGTATCTACCCTGGTGCTTAGTTCAGTGTCTGGCCCATAGTAAGTGCTTAACAAATACCACAAAAATATTAGTTTATATAATAATCTCTATACGGGTCCATACACTAAGGCCAGAGGACAGACAGGTTCCTCTACTCTACCCTGTTGAGCTTCAAGGTGGGTCATTAGTTTGGACAGGACCAATGGCTCTGGACAGCAGGTGAAAATGGGACTGTTCAGGGTAAAGCCATACAATAGACTAAACCTCACTCTCAGCAGACACACCGCCAGGTAGGGCAGTGTTTCAAGAAGACAACGGATAAATGAATATGGGTTTGCTAGGCAACATAATCGGGTTAAGAATACTGACGGAAACCAGGAAAGGTAACTCTTTCAACTCTATCCAGAACCCCAGTTTAGGTGGTTATGCTCTCTGAGATGGAAGATTAAATGTCTTTTACTGCTAGGGTGCATGAGTTCGAATCCCAGCTCTGCCACTTGTCGGCTGTGTGACTGTGGGCAAGTCACTTCACTTCTCTGTGCCTCAGTTCCCTCATCTGTAAAATGGGGATTAAGACTGTGAGCCCCACGTGGGACAACCTAATTCCCCTATGTCTACCCCAGAGCTTAGAACAGTGCTCGGCACATAGTAAGCGCTTAACAAATACCAACATTATTAAATTCAGGGTGTAGCAGTAGGGTAAGCACACTGTAGGCCACAGGAAGAAGCAGCCTCTTAACGCAGGCTGTCAGTCACTACAATTGTAATTGTTAAATAGAGAGATGGTTAATAAAATTCCAAGTGGGCAGTAATTAAAGGGCACAGTAAAAAGGGCCTAGTGGAAAGAGCCTAGTGGAAAGAGCCCGGGCCTGGGAATCAGAGGTCCTGGGTATCAACCATGGTTCTGCCAACTGCTTGCTGTATGATCCTGGGCAAGTCACTTAACTTCTCTGTGCCTCAGTTTCCTCAACTGCAAAATTGGGAATCGATACCTGAGGGAGTTTCAGGCCAGAGGAGGGGACCATGGCAAGGGGTCAGTAGAGAGATAGATGAGCTCGAGGTACAGTGATCCAGTGGAGACTGACAAATCCATCCAACAAAGCACCACTCCACCAATCCTCTTGTTCCCCAATTCTCTCATCTCTTTCCCTCTCCTCCTTTCCCAACCTTGTACAGTGACGTTTAACATGGATTCCTTTCACCCATCTACCTCTGGCTCGAAATGTCTGCCTATCGCCCTGAACTTCTTTTGTCACTTTGCCGCATTACCTCACGCTCCCATCTCTGACAACATGAATTCCACGGCCAACAAGCCACTCCACTTTATGCGACACAGAGCACTTTGGCAGCCAAAGTACGATGTTCGGATAACTGCTCACCCAAAGTCATGTATCTTCTTATTATCTGCTACATTATCCTTATCTAATTGCATGCACTTTGGCTCCATCTGACATCTTCAAAAATACAGACGCTTATTAGCTTTTTCCTCAACAGAAGATAATGTCTGGGCATCAGTGATTACATGCTCAATGCCTTGCATGTACCAACCTCTACCAGATCAGAGACCCCTAACCCATCCCAACAAGGTTGTGCCAAACGGTTCAGTTCCATGCTGCTCAAACTTGCTCCTTTCAGCTTGCTTTTTAATGCTGTCACAGAAAATATGTGATTAGCACGGAATTCTTGAATTCTGTCACACTTTTCATTCACAGAGCTTACAGCTTTTTAAGGACACCAATGAAGGGCCCCCTTATGAAGCCCCAGATTATCAAACTCAAACTATGGTGGGTAAATAAAAGTGAAGAAGTTTGAACCTAGTCTCCTACTCTGACCCTCTCCCTCCCTGTTACTAGAGTTATTTCTTTTTATTGCGGAAGTCTATGGATTTATTAACTAGAGCCTCCAACTATTTTAGATACATTACAGGCACCTGGCACATTTTCTTATTGAAAGCATGAATTTTGGCCCAAAGACCTTGGTTTTGCTGAAATGAGATGCAGTTCAAAGACCCTGCTCTTTGCTTTCCACAGTTTGGGTGAATAAATTATCCCGTGATCACAGAGAGGGAATCTGGCATACAAAACCTTCAAATTAAATCCAGGGCTAAAGGGCCCAAAAAGCCTAATCAAAGGCAAATTGTCCATTTCTGAAGCTATAGAACGAATTCTATCTTTCTTGATAATGTGTTCTTATGTAATCCAGGACCTTGATACCTATTATTTTCTTCCTCCCTTACCAAAAACGAAAAGGCCATGACTCATTAACAGATGAAATATAATGACTCAAGAACATGGAGACCGGTACTGAAAGGCAATGAGCCTTAAAGGTTTATTTCAGAAGGGAAAGTGTGGACTAGATAAGCTTTATGAAAAGCTGTCAAGCACTCCTATAAATCAAAATATGTTCTTGAACCAAACAACTGGCCAAAAATAATATGATCCCTGTCTGAGAATACACAGCATATTGAGAAATCCTCCTCTAACATCAACCTTCTCCTTGTGCCTCAATCTCATCTTTCTCACCGCTGACTCCTTGCCCACGTCCCCCCTCTGCCTTGGATATCTCTTCCTCCTTTATATCTTTCAGACCACCTATCTGCTCATTTTCAAAACCCTATTAAAATCACATCTCCTCCCAGAGGTCTTTCTCAAGTCTGTCCTCACTCCCTGTCTTAGCCTTCCCTTCTGTGTCACCTATGCATTTCACTCTGTTTCCCTTAAGCACTTTGATACTCTCCTCCCCCAGACCCACAACACTTTTGTCCATATCCATCTATAATTTATTTAAATGCCTGTCTCCCTTTCTAGTCTGTAAGTTCTCTGTGGGTAGGGATCTTCTATATCTACTGTTTTGCTTTGTATTTTCCCAAATGCTTAGTAAGGTGCTCTGCATATTCATTCATTCAGTGGTATTTATTGAGCGCTTACTATGTGCAGAGCACTGTACTAAGTGCTTGGAATGTACAAATCGGTAACAGATAGAGATAGTCCCTGCCCTTTGATGGGCTTACAGTCTAATCAGGGGAGACGGACAGACAAGAACAATAGCAATAAATAGAATCAAGGGGGCTCAATAAATATCTTTAACTGACTGGAGTTAAGCCCTAGCACTCCAGAAAACCTGTTGATGGTTAGCCACAAAGATCAGCATCTTTAAATCAAAGTTACCTCCAGGTACAAACGAATCAGGAAAGGAAGCATCAGTCTGAGTTAAAATAACTCAAGGTTTGAAGGACAAGACTCAACCCTCTAAATATATAGCTATAAACCAACAAAGGGAAAAAAATCACAAAGATGACTAAAAGGTGGGTTCACCAAGAGTTAAGTAGAGAAGCTTAAGGAACTGGGGAACTAGTGTAAGCTAGAGAATGTTGGGTAGCAAGTTTATAAATAGTCTTTCACACAAAGGGGTCTGTTGCAGGGGGTCCTAACTGGGCCATCCTCTATGATGGAACAAAAGGAAATGGGTTTGGAATAAATTTAGATGAGATTTAAGAATAATTTCTGGACAGAAAAGGATGCTAAACCCCAGAACAGTTTGCCAAGGGTGGTGGCTGAATCATCTGAGAAATAGCTCAAGAAGGCTGCTCCATAAAGGACTGAAGATGAATGAGATGACCACTTACAGTTCTCTAATACTCTGATGAACCCCATTAGTGAGCTTACTCTGTGGAGGTCCCTGTCCTAAGTGCTTGGGAGAGTACAGCAGATTTAGTAGACATGATCCCTACCCTCAAAGGATCATACAATCTAGTTGGAGGAGAGAGACCCTAAAATAAAGTTACAGAATTGGGAACCAAAAAAGTTTAAAAATATGTACATAAGTGCTCAGGGGATGGGGTAGGAAAAGGATTAGTCCACAAATGCTTAGGTAACATGGATGTGCTGAAGAGGCAGTAAGGGAAAAAACAGGGTGAGGAGATGAAAGATTAAACAGGCAGGGCCTCCTGGAAGACATGTGGATTTAAAAGGACATTCAAGACGGGGAAAGCAGTGGTCTGTCAAATGTGTAGAGAGAGTATCCACCCGAGTGCTTAGTACAGTGCCGGGCACATAGTAAGTGCTTAACAAATCCCATTTTTTAGGGAGTTCCAGGCAGAAGGGAGGCTATGAATAAGAGGTGAGTGGCGAGGAAAACAAGAATGAGGACCAATGAATTGGTTGGAGTATGTGAGCCGGGATGTAGCGGAAAAGGCACGAGGATAGAGTGAGTGGAGAGAGCTGTCTGAGGGCCATGAGGCCGACAGTCAGGAATTTCTGCTCGATGTGGAAAGGAATGGGCAACCACTGGAGGTTCCTTGAGGAGTGGGGATATATGTCCTGTTATAAATTTATAATAAGGATTTTCATTGTTGGCTCATAAATCACACTATTAGAATAACTATTGGAAAACAATAAGATAGCCATTCAAATTCACTTCAGGTGCATCTTGCGTTCCAGGGCCTAACAATAATTAGTTGATAGATACGCTCTCTTATGAACTAGAGGACATGAGGGACAGCACCAACAAGCTTTTGTATTCAGTAAAGCTAGCAACAGCCAAGTGAAAGAGGCAATCCCTGTTCACCAAAGACCATTCACGTTTCTATAGAAACAACTTTGCTGCCTTATATGGCATTCTGCCGCCACTTAAAAAATAACTGTTTCTTCAAAGTGCAACGTTTGATTTCCTCTGCTACAGATTCAGAGGAACAGAAAGCTAGTTAGAATCTGATAAAAGATCGTGGTACCAATCAAGCAATGGTATTTATTGAGCATTGTGTGCAGAGCACCAAACTAAGCACTCGGGAGAGTACATTATAACACACTAGGTAGCCACATTCTCTGTAGTGACTTAACAGCGAGGGGAAAAATCTATATGAAAATAAAAACTATACAGAATGCCTTTTGTGGACAGAAAAATTTATTTTACCTAAGATGAATGTGTTTTGATATCACCATGAATTCATATTAACTTAGTTCTCACTGTACCAACGCACCAAAAACATAGAAGACTCAGGTCCCACCATCTCTGTGCTTAAATAGTGCCCAGCCAAACCAACGCTCCATCCTTCTGCTCTAAGTGGCTCACATTCCATATTTCTGTCTCTCTTGCTCCCTTGCCTTCCTTCCTCCAATCTTCCTCCCTCCAGAAAACAGCTGCTCCCCTTCTCCTCTGGGTTCATCCCTACAAATCAGTCAATCAATCAATCGATGGTAATTACTGAGCTCTTACTGTGTGCAGAGCACTGTAGTGAGCACTTGGGAAAGTACAACAGAATTACTAGATGTGATCCCTGCCAAAAAGGAGCTTAGTCTTCAATCTTGTAGTCTACTTATTCAAAATGTTAAAAATTAACCAAAATTCCCTGGTCTACCACCAGATATTACTATGCTTGGAGACGGCTCAGAGGTCAGCCAGTTGAATTGGCCACCATGACACTGGTTAATTGAAAGCAAGATGCGACTTTGGAGTAACATGCTGCTGTCATGACAAAGCCATTCCTGTGATCAGCTTTACGAAGTATGTTCCTCCCGTAGACTATAAGCTTCCAGGAGGCAGAGATCGCATCTACCAACCCTGCCTTATGGTACTCTCCCAAACACTTAGTACAGTGCTCTGCACACAGTAAATGCCAAATAAAAAAACACTGATTGACTGACTGATTGAAGAAATGCCTTCAACTGTGACCTCTGAAGGGCCCATAGTTTGACTGCCCTCCAGTGACTCTGAATCCACTCCACTAGGGCAGAGTTGAGTCGATCATCGGGTGCCCTGGTGAGTTTTATCCAATCCTCAACCCATCCTCTACACGGGATTTTCTGCTGTCCTACTGCTCCCCTTAGCTTGGAGTTCTGCCCTACGAGATGACACTTCACCTGACTTCAATCTTCCAATCACGAGAGGCCACGTGAATTTTCCCTTACCATATGGGTTGCTGTGATATTTTATTAAGTAATGCTGATCTATAATGCATTCTATAATTTTGGACTCGTATTAGACTGTAAGCTTCTCAATCTTCCCTTGTAACGCGACACACAGTTTAGAGGGTGTTCTGCCCCAGACTGAGACTCCATAAATCTCATGGACAGATTGGTGAACTAAACCCTACGGTAACCTGCTTAGTGGCAAAAACAAAACAAACACATTCATCTGCTCGGGAAAGAAGCATGCAACTTCTGATATCACTGTGACCTAGTCCTAAACTGAAAGGCCCTCTCTATGTGAATTTAAAACATCACTCAATCGATTAGTATTGCCATATGCTCATGCTCGCTATGTACAGAGTTACATAATTTTGCCTCTTTTATGAGCATCTGGTGAAATTCCCAACACCACCTAATGGATAACAAGTTAATGAGACATTTCTCTTTTTTTTAATTTGACCCTGAGGCTAGAGAAGCATAATAAACACAACTGTATCATGTCTTTTATAGGAGTCTCAGATCAAAAGAAAAAGAGAAAAGAAAGCATCATTTTAAAAATTAAAGCAGTCAGGCACATATCACCTAGATATAAAATATGTCATATGCTGAAAATTTCAAAAGATAATAATCTATAAGCCAATTTAGGGGAAAAATTAGTTGGTAATGATAATGCACAATGAATTGCTAAATATTCTGAAATTCCTTTGGTCACTTAAATACTCAGTTACAACTAGAATTATTCATAAAATTATTTCTTTCATCAGGCTCAATCTATGAGTGTTGTAAAAACCAAATGAATACCAAGATTAACTTCTGATTCTTTCCAAACAAAACTGTACTTTTTTAAGACAGGTCAAATTAAAGACAAGTATTTCATATTCCAACTAAAAAAGTTACTTCTTAAGATGAATATCAACATAAATCATTAATTGAAATAGAAACCATCTA
The DNA here is from genome assembly GCF_004115215.2 of Ornithorhynchus anatinus. Lineage (NCBI taxonomy): Eukaryota > Metazoa > Chordata > Mammalia > Monotremata > Ornithorhynchidae > Ornithorhynchus > Ornithorhynchus anatinus. Next base: position 4,830,268 of record NC_041740.1, on the reverse strand, counting down.
TCACATTTCATACGAGAACTCAATGCCTTTAATAACTTAATATATTAGATAGGATTTCATTTTAAAGGGATTAGCATAATTATCATTTTTATAAGCAATGCCTTATAAAATGGATCAATATTGTGCATTACAGAGAAGTACTTTCTCATACATTTGATTAATGCATTGTTATCATCACAGTAATTAAAAGGAACAGGGTTATACACAATCAGCATGTACATCTTACTCAGCACCTCCTGGCAGTTGCTTGCAAAAATTAAACTCATTAATCACTCTGACTCCAAAGAAGTTGGTAAGCTTCAGAAAAATGAAAAAGCTCTATTTTATGGAAAAAATATCCAAAATCCACATGTAGGGAAAACTCATGTCTACCATGTACTATGACAATATGAATCTCACGGAGGAGAAGGGTGATTGCACTGCCAAAATTATAAATGAATGTTGTGCTATTACAATGATCCAGAGTTATTTAGCTTCTTGGGTAACACAAGTCCCATTCTTGGGACAATGCAAAGGAAGTCATAAAAACAATGCCATCTGGGCAAGGTTGTAATGGTCACTTTGTAAAACTTAAGGTGGTTTTGTTAGCTGTTTATCTGTTAGCCTTGAACCGGGGTCTTTAGGATGCAAGCTTCTGAAAGGTAGGGACCAGGTCGTGTTCTTCCTTTCTAAGACCCCTTGACATTTATCCCAATGCTCTACATTCAAGGGGCACAGAGCAAACCCTCTTGGTTGTCTGATTAACTGACCGACAGTCAAAAACAATACCGAGCTCAAAGTGTAATAGGCCAAGGCCTATGTTACAGGAGGAGATATCTACAGAATTGCAGCCCTGTATTCCTTTCAGCCCATAGGAAACAACTTCAACAAGTTGGGGCACTTTGGCCCTTGGTGTTTTGGGGCACTAGGTGAGCTGGTTCTAGATAGCTTAACCATTTTGGCCTTAACTAGCTATGTATAGAAAAGCTCGTTGTGGGCAGGGAATGTGTCTGTTTATTGTTCCGCTGGACTCTCCCAAGCGCTTAGTACAGTGCTCTGCACAGAGAAAGCGCTCAGTAAATACGACTGAATGCAGGAACTTCACAGTTAGCAGGTGAGTGTGGGGGAAAAGCTTAACTGCTCTGCAGAAGAAAAGAGACAGCTGTCTCATTTAGCATCAAGGAGTGGACCGTAGCTGGTTTTAGGATTAATTCTACTCATTGTTTTGCGTGTTTACTCACAAAGGAGTCTGAATAATTTAGATTTAATTTATGTTTGTTAGGGTCAAGGATGCCATCAGGAGATAGAGAATAAACAAACCTAAGGAGATGAAAATTAACATAAGCCACGGTATGGACTTGTGTATCAGAGACATGTATGATGAAAAGTGCCTTCCAAGGAGGTCCTTTTAAAAGAATTCCTACTCTTTGGCATAAGTATTTGCTTTTTTCTGATTAAAGTATCTCAATCAGTGTGAGCAGAGATTAATCTAAACAGTTATTAAATTACAATGTAAAAGAGTTGTCAGTATCATTTCAGTAAGAATGATCTTATTTCCAAACCTAGAAAAACCACTCATAACTTGCAGTGTAGAAGGATTCCTTCTGGATGAGCTGAAGTGATTTATTTGAAATTTAAAAGGGATAGGCGGTTAAGGGGGAAATCTGCCAGCACGGAGACCTTGATTGTTCAGTTTCTATTTCAGAATGATGTTTTACAACTGCGATCTAATCCTCCCCAAAAGGGGTTTATCTGTAGAAATACTGACAGACCCTTAATTATCGTTAGCAATAGTAAATGCGCCTATCGTTTTTTTAGACGCGCCAGGGATTCGTCCCCCAGCACAAATGGATTCTGGGCAGACACTGTACATTATCACCAGTTAATTATCCTTCCCCCAACCTCTGCACTTCATTTATCTATGCTTGTCCTTGTAGTTACCTTACATTTTTCCCTTAGGTGGGTGTCCCCCCCTCCTCACCCGTCCCCCTTTATTGGTCCAGAGCTGCAATCCTTTATCTTCCAAAATGTGTTCCTGCTGCTGTCATTCAGACACGCAATCCGCTGGGGTGCAAAGAATCACACTAATTCTGTTTACCGTGGTTTTATCGGTCAAGGTCAGGAAGCAGTTTTGGTGTGGATCCGAACACTCTCCCCTTCCTGGCAAACCACCAGGGAGCGAGCAATCAAGCCGCCTTTTTTCGGCTGGGACTGAGCAGAGGCGGGTGAGGAAGGGGGTTGGGGAGGGAGGGGGATGAACACGATGTCTTTCCCTCGGCCGGGGGGGCAGCTTTTCAGAACCCGAAACGGCTCCCCTGCGCGGCCCCGGCCCTTCCCAATTTCGGTCCTGCGCCAAGGTGGAAAGTTACAGCAGATTCCCGAGGCTCTGGCACGGCCGGAACTGCTCCTGAATGTTTACCCGGCTAAAGGCTGGGAGAGAGAGAGAGAGAGTAAGCGACAGAATACGAATAGGTATAGATTGCTCAGATATACCTATTCTTTGCACTATCTCGATTTATCAGAGAAAGTCTCGAGATCGCCTCCTCCCCCCACCCGACACAGACACATATATACATACACACATTGATTCATTTTTTCTCTCTCTCCCAGTATTTTAAAATCCCCCCCACCCAACCCTACCATTCAGACAGAAAACGCAACTAGGGCAAAACACCAGAGATCCCACAGAGACCCCTTAAAAAGCACTTCCATAGTTTTGGTTTTTTTTTCAGATGTTGCCACCTTTGACATTCTCTAACGCACACTTCATTATTGTAACTTTCATCGTTGAACAGATCTCGGACTACTCGCCCTTTAAATCGGATCTCCGGGCAAATTCGCATTCAACGAAAATTGGGGTCTAGAGACCCCAACGAAAACGCAGAAAATTGGGGTCTAGAGACCTTCGACTGCCTGGAAAGCTCCACTTAATTTCACCGTTTAGGCACAAAGTTGTGGGACATTTGGGGCTGGCCCACCATATTCTGGTCAATCGCACTGATATGCACCCGCCCCAGTCGAACCGAATTAGACATGCACATGACTATCATTCATGTGCACATCCTCTCTGCGGACAGGGAAGGGGTCAAACACTACTGACTGATTCTGGCGCCCACCCCTATCATGAGTCGAAGTTAGGGAAGGATTTCAGAGCGGTGGCAGCACAAATCATTTGCACATGTTAAATGCCTTTATCTGCTTCTCGGTTCAACGCTTTGGATTATCCGAGAAACAGTTCCAGACGTACATCCTATTTAAAAGCAGGAAAGATACGCTTCAACCTAAGTTTTTTAAAAAAAGAAGACGAGAGGGGGAAGAATCTGTTGGAGAAAATGTCTGAAATAAAGCTTCGGTCTTCCCTTTAGTCCTAGCGACATCTAGAGCCTACCGGGGCGAAAACGATACCCTTTCTGATTGAAGTCGGATAGGGGAAACTGGCCTAAGGAGAGATCTGTCTGCATTGCAGCTCAGCTTGCCCCCCTCCTCCCCAAAACCCTTCGGCTCCCTGGGTCCTTCATCGGTCGATGTGGCCACGGGCCTGTCCTTCCCTCTCCACCCACCGACGATGCAGCGGGACACAAATCCAGCAGTTCCAGCCTAGGCTACATCCTCATCTAGCTATCTCAAGGCCGAAATGAAAACTCCCTCCACAGTAGGAAGAACTTTTTTTTTTACCTCCGCCAGAGAAAATAACTTTTAAAGCGGGAAGAGAACCGAGGCAAAGAAGAATCCTGAATCTCCGGGGTTGCCCTTGAACTAAGGGATTGTCGTGCCCTGCCAGGGGAGGGAGGCTCCACTCTTGTCCTGAACGGGAAGAGGTGGACATAAACGCCCGTTTAGGGCCCAACTCTGGAAATTTGGGATTGAAGCAACTTCCCGGAGTGAAACTCCACGAGGTCGGGCAGGGATTGTCTCTGTTGCCGAACTGTACTTTCCCAGCGTTTAGTCCAGTGCTCTGCACACGGTAAGCGCTCAGTAATACGACTGAATGAATGATTGGAGGAATATTTCGTCCTGGAAACGGCCTCCGTGTGTGCGACCCCCGACCTTGGACCCAGCTCAGGACAAGCCCTGTCACCCCTCATTGCGTGCACACACACCCTCTAAATCTCCAAGGAGCAGAGAACGGACTCTTGGCTGTCAGGGCTGGTTTATGGTCTGGATTTTTTTTTAAAGAAAAGGAGAAAGCAGCATTTTCCTCCACCAGGTCACCGGGGAGGGATCGATCCTTAAGGATTTAACTCTTGCATCCATCAGCGCCGGCGGCGGCAGTGACCTGCGTGAGTCAGTCGTTACTAAGGCGATATGCAAATCCAACCTTTGAAAACGCGGCTGCAAACACCGAGAGGAGTAGGAAACGTGTAAGAGAAGTTTTCACTTAATACATCTTAATGTTGAAAGCGAGAGACGGAGGGACCGAGCAAAACCCATCCTCGGGGATGAGGTTGGGTGGAGGGGGAATGTTAGCCCTCCGGGCACACCCTGCCTCTCCAGGGGGAAAATGCACCCCAAAGGAATGGAAAAAATGGGAAAAAAAACCCCAAACTTCCTCTCAAAGAAATTCCTGTCTCTCTCTAACCAAGAAGTAACGACAGAGAGAGGGGAAAGAAGGGAGGGGCAGGGGTGGCCAAGACCTGACACTTGAATAATAATAATATTTCTTAAGCGCTTACTATGTGCCGAGCACTGTTCCAAGCGCTGGGGTAGATACAAGGTTATCCCACGTGGGGCTCACAGTCTTCATCCCCATTTTACAGATGGGGTCGCCGAGGCCCAGAGAAGTGAAGCGGCTGGCCCATGGTCACCCAGCAGACAAGTGGCGGAGGTGGGATTAGAACCCACATCCTCAGACTCCCAAGCCGGGGCTCTTTCCAAGAAGCCAGGCTGTACCTCTGGAGGCCGGCCATCGGCAGCTCCTTCTGCGGTTGGAAAAGCCGCCGCCAAAAGCCACTGACCGAGTCCCTGTCCGGCAGCTGCCCCGGGGGTCCCCACCATTCAATAGTATTTGTTGAGTGCTTACTATGTGCAGAGCACTGTACTAAGCGTTTGGAATGTACAATCACAAACCACCCCCAGGTCAGAGCCCCGGCGTTGGCAACCCCGGGGAGGCTGGGGGTGGGGGGAGGAGAGGAGGAGGAGAAATGTCAGCCTCTTGTTCATTCAACAGTATTTATTGAGCGCTCACTATGTGCAGAGCACTGTACTTCATTCAACAGTATTGCTTGAGCGCTCACTCTGTGCAGAGCACTGTACTAAGCGCTTGGAATGTACAACTAGCACCGGAGAGAGACAATCCCTGCCCACTAACGGGCTCCCAGTCCAACCGCGGGTAGGGACCATCAAATTGTTGCCGAATCGTCCTTTGCTCAACGAATACGACTGAACGCGGGCGATGGTGAACCCCCCTCCAAGAAACCGCGCCTTTCCCGGCCGCAGGTAGCGCTTGCAAACAAACAAAGATCGTCTTACATCCTCGTCGTCGCACTCCCTCCGGGGCTGGTAGTGGAAACGGGGCCTCCCGGCCGGGCCGCCGCTGGTCCCCCCGCCGCCGCCGCCGCCGCCGCCGCCGCCGCCCGGGACTGGCGGGGGTGCGGGAGCCCGGGCCCGGCGGCCCCCCGCCCCGCCGCTCTCGTCCTCGCCGCCCGGGCCGCCGAGGAGGCGACTGGCCTCGGGGGGACCCGGGAAAGAGCGGGACGTGTTGATTTTGCCCGTGAATCGCTGGTACAGCGAAGCCATCCGTCAAGCGCTCTCGCTCTCTCCCGCGCTCTCTTTCCCCACCCTTCCTCCCCCCACCCCCCCAATAAAAACCCCCCAAAAGCAACCCGGGCGGCTGCTCTTCCCAGCCTGACACACTCAAGTCGCCGCCGGGCTGCTTTCTTTCTTTTCTTTCGCCTCCCTCTCTCTACCAGCACATCTAAGCAGGGGGTGGGGTTGGTGGTGTGTGTGTGTGTGTGTGTGTGTTGGCTTTTGTGTTTAATCTGCTCGCAACAGCCTAATCAATGGGGAAGGCGGAGGGAGGACTAGGGGGGAAGGGGATGCCCGGGCCCCGCGAAATCTGGCACCGGGGACCATTCAAAAGCGGCTTCTCCTCCCCCTCCCCGAGACCCCCCGCCCCCAACCGCCAGGATAATGGCGTCCGGGTGGGTCGGGATGGAGCCGAGAGCAGAGCGCAGAGCGCAGGGTGGGGGGATTTGGGCGAGGTGCAGGGCCTGGAGCCCGGGCGGGAGGAACCGCCGTCTCGGAGGGTGTGCACAGTGTGGGAGGGAAGGAGCGAGGTGGGGGGTCGAGGGGCGCGGCGGAGCATGAAAAGGGGACAAATGGGAAAGGGAGGAGGAAAAGGAAGAGAAGGCGGGAGGGGGGCGACCCGAACCCAGTGCCCACATTCAAAGCACGTTGCTTTTCCCTCCCATCCACCCTCTTCTCTCTGCTTTCTGTCCCCTCCCTCCCCACCTGCCTTCTCTTCTCCCCTTCGGGGGGGGGGGGGGTGTCCTGCATGGGTTTCTCCTTTGGATTTTCTTGCCGAACTTACAGGAACAACCAAACCACCTGATTTCACCTGGGAGAGTGAAGGGTGGGGGGAGTTGGGGGACCAGGGGAGAGGGAGGAAAAAGCGGAGGAGGCGGGACTCGATTGCAAGGAAGGGGCGACGCAGATGTTGGGTTCGGGAGAGGTTTTCTTCCCGGTATTTAATCAATAGTATTTATAGAGCGCTCACTATGTGCAGAGCACTGTACTAAGCGCTCGGAATGTACAATTCGGCCACAGATAGAGACCAATCCCTGCCCAATGACGGGCTCACAGTTTAAACGTATTCCGGCTCTGACCTTGGCAGCTCCCCCGACTCTCCCCTCCCCTGGAGAAAAAAAACACAAAGGTGTGGAGGGATGCCGTCGATAATTGCCGCTCCGGGGCGGGGGAAAGGAGAGTGCCGGGCAGAAACCAAGGGGTTTGGGAACCATCCCTCCTCTCCCCGCCACCATCCCCGCTCCGACCCTTTACACCACCGGCCATTCCCAACCGCCGGTCGCGGCCCGACAACTTTTATGATGCTTTCATCACGACTGGGAGGGAGAAGTGAGGTTGGGGGCGGGAGAGCAAGCGAATTCTACCTTCCGGGGACTTGGTATTAATTCATTTTGCTGCATTAAAACGTGCTTCAGCGCCCCTGTGTGGAAATACATCCAAACTGTGCTCCTTTGCAAAAGACTGCTGGGTGCGCTCATCCCACAGTCCTGTTCCACTCCACCCGCTGCTTGCTGTCTTCCTCCCTCTCAGTCGACTCTTTCCTTCCTTCCCTCCCCCTTCCACCTCCTTGCCCCCCGCCCTCACCCCCGTCCTAACCCAGGCCTTCCCGCCCCCCCTTCCTCGCCGGTCCATGGGGCGAGCTCAGCTGGGAAAGGCCCGAAGGGCTTTTTCGCTTCCCTAGCCCAGCATCCCTCTTAGGGAGAGGAAAGTCCCGTCCCCTCCTTTCCAAAAAAAAAAAAAAAAAAAAAGTAGCCTCGGATCCCGGAGGGGCAGGTCTTACAAATGACTCTTTGAGGTGGTGCCTACAGCTCCCGGGTTCCCATAGCAACCCACGTTTAGGTTGCCAAGACGGCTGGCGCGATGGTGACGCCGAGGACCGACAGAGAGGACGAGCGAACAGCATCGTCGCCTCCCTTTTCCTCCCCAGAGTCCCGGGCCGATTGGTAGCCCCGCCGCTCCTCGCCGGGGTCGGTCCGGTTGGCGACAAGAAGGCCCCGGGGACGAACGTCCCGTGCAGGGATAAGTCCCAGACCCTGCCCTCCTCTCCCACCAACACGTTCTGTCACCTGTAACTTTTAATCCTCTTTAAAACCCAGCTATCTGCCTTTATCCCCGACGGTAGAAGCAGCGTGGCTTAGTGGAATGAGCACGGGTTTAGGAGTCTAATCCCGGGCTCCGCCACTTGTCGGCTGTGTGACTTTGGGCAAGTTACTTCACTTCTCTGGGCCTCGATTACCTCATCTGTAAAACGGGGATTAAGACTGTGAGACCCACGTGGGACAACTTGATGACCTTGGATCTACCCCAGCGCTCGGCACATAGTAACTGCTTAACAGATACCATCATTATTATTACCTTACAAAGCTCACTACCCTCTTCCATCCCCCTTGAAAGGATACTAACTCTTTGGAGACAGGCATAGTCACCCCTATGGTGAGGAAAGCACGCTCCCCCCATACTTCAAAAGTTCAGATCTTCAAAGTGAGATTTTAAAAGTCCTGGCATTTAGATAAAAAGGGAGTACCCACCCTGCCGGCCACTGCACTTAAAAGAAATCTCCATCGTTGAGCTCCCTGCAGTCTTGAACCCGGTGGTACTTAAACAGATGTGAGGCCAGTGACTTTGAAGTAAAGGTCTTGGCATATACAAATGTACACAGAAAGGCTGACATGTATATTGCCTAGGTAGCCCTGAATGGAGTCATATGCAGTATTATACATACTTATGCTTGGTGAAGGGGAAAGCACTTTTCAAAAACATGGTTTGAACAATATATATGTATATGCATATATATATTTATGTATATGCATATATATATATATACACACACACAAGCCTGAAATGTACGTACATTATTAGAAATGCATATGTACAAACAGGCATTTAATCAGTGATTCTCAATTTGGCGTTAGTCACCAACAAAATAATATCTCAATGATAGGCATTCTTATTAAAAGCTACCTCTTACAAGTACTTCCTTCACTTAAAGCTATTTATGATTATCAGCTTAAATTTGATAAAGTGAGGCGATGGTTAAAATTATTATTTTTGACCACTGTCGGTGTTCCCTCCCCTAACACACCCAGCTCTATAATCTCACACCAGGGAAAAATAAATTCATCAGAGGTTGCCTCTCAATCCCTTGTGTAATTAGAAAACACAACAGCAGGAGGCATGGAGGAATTGAGATAGAATCAAACAGATAAGCAGAGGCAGTGGTAATTTTGTTTGGAAAAGTGAGAAAATATTTGTATTCAGGACATATAAATTTATAGCTATACATCTACATTACAGCCAAATATGTGCAAAGATTTATTTTTCACTTAAGGAAATTATGTGCATGTCTGAAAGAAAAGGTACAAAACATGGTTTCTAGTTTTGGTGCCCAAAGGTTGCTGCCTACTCTGTTTGCAAACTTCCACTTGCATGAGTGCTCTGCACACAGTAACTGCTCAATAAATACAATTGAATGAATGAGAGCCTAGGGATTCCCTCTCCAACCGGGATCAGGGAAGACAGTGGGAGCGCAAGACCAGAAGCGGTAGTAAAGAGTGGGATGATGGGGGACGAATGCACTTGAAAAAGAATCAAATAAGAAATGGAAGAAGAGAGGGACAATACAGGAAAGACAACAAGCAGCAGAACTAGAAGAGAATAAGACACAGCATGGCATAGTGAATAGAGCACAGGCCTGGGAATCAGAAGGTCTTGGGCTCTAATCCCAGCTCTGCTGTGTGACCTTGGGCAAGTCACTTCACTTCTCTGGGCCTCAGTTCCCTCATCTGTAATATGGGGATTGAGACTATGAGCCACATGTGGGACAGGAAATGTGTCCAACCCGATATGCTTGTATCCGCCCCAGTGCTTAGTTCAGCACCTGGCACATAATACATACTTAACAAATGCCACAATTATTATTCACTATTAACAAGCAACTTGGACTCTGAGCCCCTTGATTTACTGTCCAACCTGATTTACTTGTACAAGTACCTGAATGGTGCCTGACAAATAAGTGCTTAACAAATATGAATAATAACATGCAACCACTCGGATGGGGAGTTGGACCCCTCAATCACTTGGAATACTAGAGAGAGAAACAAAGAGGGCTAAACTGCAACCCTAAGAGATCAAAGCAACTAGCAACATCACAAAGGGAGAGGTGAATGTGCTGGCAACATCTGGCCACTCTTAATTTTAATGCTGGTATTTGTTAAGCGCTTACTATGTGCAGAGCACTGTTCTAAGCGCTGGGGTAGATACAGGGTAATCAGGTTGTCCCACGTGAGGCTCACAGTTAATCCCCATTTTACAGATGAGGTAACTGAGGCACAGAGAAGTTAAGTGACTTGCCCACAGTCACACAGCTGACAAGTGGCAGAGCCGGGTGTCGAACTCATGACCTCTGACTCCGAAGCCCAGGCTCTTTCCACTAAGCCACGCTGTTTAGTAGATTGAGACTTCCTGAAACCAATTCACAACCAACAACAAACCACAGGATCAAGTGAAAATTGCTTGTCCACTGAGCCTTGGTGAGTCATGGGTTTCAGGACTGATATCCAGCAAATTGGATCATATTCTAGGCAGAGATGGAACTTTGTATTGTAATCAGTTTCAGAACCAAGAGATATGAGGTTTCGGGAACTACAGAACATGAGATTCGATGTTTATGATGCATAATGAAATTCTCCCATTTAAGTGAATCCTCCCATCATCCCGGAATCAGAGCCAAAGAGAGAAATAAGGCATTCTGAAGCCAGCATGACCCTCAAAAGGGCCTTTTAATCTTGTATCATTTCTGTGAGACGAGAAAATGTCAATAACTCCTCTGTCCAAACATGTCAGATTAACACCCCTAATTGCTCTTTAATAAAATATCTTTTTATACTTGCTTATTTGACAAGCATCACCGGTTCAGAACGCGATAGGTGGAGAGAGCTTTGGTGAAAACTGTTTTTCGGCGCTGCTTAGTCCAAAGATTTTGAGTTCTCCCAACTCTGCTTACATCTGAGGGCTGAATGGGCCATTTTTCATTCTTGTTCCATATGATCATATCTCTGAATAATGACTTTTTTTTTGTCCTTGGATCTGATCCAACGGTTGGATCACTGGGATCCCTTGGATACTTCAAAATATGGTAGATTGTCACTTTCAAATATTCAATATAAGGGACTTTTTGGTCTACATGCAACCTAAGCATTGTAGATAATACTGAAAGCTCGGCCTCCCTAAACAAGATTTATATTGGCTAAGAGGCTTTCTCCTATTTAGGAGAGAACTTTGTCATGATGTTTACATTAGCTCCCAATCCCTGAATAGAGTTTCTTCCCCCTGGTTTATTTTCCACAATTTCAAAGTCATTGACCAGGCCCTTTGCGCTCCTCCAGATGGTGAAGAACGATGCTCTGGACAGAGAAGCAATCTCAGTCTGTGTGCCAGGTCTCTGCAGTCAAAGCATGGGGGAAAAACTGAGGCAATTATTCAGATAATCCAGGCCAAAAAATCACTCACCCCGCAATGATTAAAAACCTCTATTTTCCATTGGATAAAATGACTCAGTATCTGGCTGGATTATCAGGATAAGGTCCTCAATTCTTGGGTAGGAAATGTCTCCCACCATCTCTCTCCTCCTCTCCCTTTGCCTTTCTCATTGTCTCTTTCTCTCCTCCCCCATAAGAACCTAAGAAATGTCATTATTAGCCTGGACCAACAGTTCATCCAGCTCAGCAACCTGCTTGGTCTGACACGGAAAGAGGCTATTTGGAGGACTTGTGCCACTCATCCCAACAATTACAAATATTCCCTTTTATATCCCTCTTTTCCCTTCTCTCCTTCCTCCTTCTTTCCTTCTCCTCTTTCTTAGTCTGTATCTCACTCTCTTCCTCTTTTGGTACAGCTTTATCTACTCATGTAGGGCATGATGAATTTGGCTTGCATGCTTTGAATATTTACAAAGATCAGATGATGCTATCGACAGATGATAATCTTTTCAAGGATCACCTAGGACTAAAGCACCTAGCACTTGCTCTATGGGGGTTCTCATCCACTCACATGCCTTTAGCTCCCACCTGAGTACAGGTCACCCCCAAATCTACCTCTCCAATGCAACCGCTCACCAGTCTTATAATCTTGTACATCCTCTCACTTCTAGAGCAGCTCCACATGGCTGTCTTGCCGACACTTTAAATTTCAAGATGGCTTTAGACTGCATTTATGCTCCTAAACCTTCTAAATGTACTCTTCCACTTACCTTTCCCATCACATTCAACATAGCCACCACTATCCCTGTCACATTTGCTTTCAACCTTGTGGCTCTTTTTGACTGCTTGCTGCCTTTCTCCTCTCTCATCTAGTTGGCTTTTAAATCCTGCCAGTCTAAGAACATCTATTTCCCTTGATCCCAAGTGATTTATGCATACTGTTTGTCCTTCAGGAATGATTCTTACCAACAGTCAGCCAGTCAATTGCATTTATTGAGTGCTTACTGTGTGCAGAGCACTGTACTAAGCTCTTGGGAAAGTACAATATAACAGACACATTCCCTGTCCACAAGATCTTACAGTCTAGTCAAGTCTACATCCAGTAGTAGATTAGGGTTCCCAAGGCCAAGGGTATGTACTTCTCTGAGAATTAAGCCCCAGAATTGCTCTTGTGCTAAGTCCCAAAGGCTTATTATTTAATACTACCATGTAAATTAGCACTGACCAGGACCTATTCAAAATTAGGTTCAAAGGAATAAAAATGGAAAAAAACAAAACCTAGCTCAATACTGTGGGGGGAGTGGACAGTGGGGGGCTGGTCACCCTAATGGCTGCTGAAGGAACCATAGGCTGCCTCCTTGTACCAATGTGGCCCTGAATCTCTTCCGATCTCCACTCCTCTCCGGCCTGCTGACAACTAGAGACTGGACTGAGCAGAGGTTTCTTTGAGCTTCACCGGGGAGGCTGAAATAGGTGGAAGGTGCCCAGTGATCATATTGATAATAATAATAGTGATATTTGTTCAGTGTTTACTATGTGCCAAGCACTATACTAAGCACTGGGGTAGATACAAAATAATCAGTTCAGACACAGTCCCTGTTCCACATGGGGCTCACATTCTAAGGAGTCTGTCCCCTAGTTTAGCACATCGCTATGGTATTTACTAAGGCCTGACTAGATGATGGTGAAGACATGGAGAAGGAGATGGGGCCACCCTGGGTCCCTACCCCTTTCATCTGTGTTCACCCTTGTTGGGCTGGAATAAATTAACAGATAAGGAGAGATAACCTAGGGACAGGAGAAATTGGAAGAGGACAGCAGTAGTCCTTACTGAGTATGAAGAACTATGCTAGGCATTTGGGAGAACAACATAAACAAGACTAAGTTACCTGCCCTCAAGGAGCATGCAAGCTATTGGAGGGTAATGTATAAACAGTAACCACTTGGAAAAAAGCAGGCCCCAGGGCATGTGTGTGGGTACCCATTTGCAAGGCTGACAATGGCTCCTTCGTCAGCTTTGCACTTTTAGGCTATTAGCATTTGCCCGAATCTTTCAGCTCGAAGCTCTGGAGGGGCCTGCTGCCTCTGCTTCCAGACCAAATAGTCACCAGCTGTGCCAGTCTGCAAGACTCAGTTTAGTTGTTGATGCTTATGGTTAATGTGTTCGCATTGCCTCATTCCTGATGCTCTAGGAAAGATGACCAGATTGTGTTTGCATACTGATAATTTCCCCTCAGTGATAATTTCTCCTCTTCTGCTGTTATTGAGCCATATCCTGCAATCGTACAGCTTTGCTGTTAGAATGAGTGCAGTTTCCTCAGGCCTCTAGGAGTCCACTTAGCACTGCCCCTGCCATTTTCCAGATGGCACCCAAAAATACTGAGAAGAAATTATTTATTTTTTTAATGGTATCTGTTAAACACTTCCTTTGCGTCAGGCACTGTACTACGCACTGTGGTACATACAAGCTAGTCAGGTTGGACACAGTCCATGTCCCACATGGGACTCACAGTCTTAATTCCTATTTCTACAGATGAGGCACAGAGAAGTTAAGTGACTTGGCTAAGGTCACACAGCAGACAAGTGACGAGACACAATTAGAACCTAGGTCCTTCTGACTCCCAGACCCATGTTCTATGCACTAAGCCATGCTGCTTCTCAGGTAATTGAGGCCTGAATGCCCACCTCAGCCTCGATGATTCAGTTGTGGGTGCTTAATAAATCCCACCACTACTACTATTATTACCCAGACCTGGAGAAAAGAAAGAACTCAGGTGCCTGGGGTAGACTGAGGAGCAAAGAACTACTAGTGCACATTGGGATTCCCAAATACTAAATGGAGGGGAAAAAAGAGCCATGGTCTAGGCTTACAGTTGACCCTTTTTCACTAGCTTTCTTGGGTGCCAAACACACTTCAAATCTGAATGGAACCTCAGTTCATTAGGTTCTTTATTCCCCTATAAGAATTTGGTTTGGCCAGGACCTCTGCATCCTTTTCGGTAATATAAGTAACTAATGGCACAGAACTGCCGATCCTTCAACGGCACCCTTCAAGTCCTTTTATCCCCAAATTCAACCCTGCAGAAGTGCCAATTCCTTTGACAGTAAACCAACAGAATAAGGTGGGGTCTGGCGTCGGAGAGTGGGGCAAAGAGACTTTTGAGTGGTTTGCCTGAAAAGCTGTTCTCATTATTCAATATGCAACAGAAGGTTCTACTTGTGGATGGATGGTCAGAGAAAAAAATAATCCAATACAATTGCTGGTGCCAGTTTGCTGATGATTGCAAAGGCAGTGATGAGTGAGGAAGGAGAAAATCATGTTTCTAATTCTCTCGGCACAAGCTGTGTTTGAGGCCAAATTTGAAAAGCTGTTGCAAATTCCTCTTTAGAAATAGCCACTCACCTACTCAGCCATGGAGGGAGATCATTTTTGCTGGGAGAGAAGTAAAGACTCCTGATTGGGTTCACTTCACCCTCCACGTACTGCCACGAAGAAGGGCAGACTGCAGGCTGGTAATATTTTGTACTTACTATTTTGACAAGTTGTCAGCAATACATGAGGTGGTTGGGCAGGTCCATGACCTCTCTGAACACTGCACTCAGTGCCCAGGTAATTTATGCCAGGCTGCTAGTAAAGAATTCTGAATCCATTTGCTCTACTCCCTGCACACCTCCATGAAGGAGGGCAGGCCATGGGCTCATCATCTTTTTTGTACTTCTCATTCTGACAAGTTGTCAGCTGTACCTGAGGGGGATGAGTAGCTATTTGACTTCTTTGAGCACAACATTTAGTGCCTGGCAGAGTTGGCAAATACCCATCATCCTAGAACTCTTGGCTACAGCTTCCGGGGCAGGGCTTCGGTTATTGGTGGCAATAGTGGAAGGCGGGATTAGGGAAGGACCGAACTATTGATTTCATTGTTTGATGTTAGGCTACATACATGTCTGATTTGTTCTCTTCCCATAAGGATAAATCACATTTGGGTCTATTCCTAACTGTACTGCAAAGGCAATCAATTGGAACCTCCCACAATAAAAGCAATCTTTGCTTGCATTTAATTTTTTATTTGGGTAAACACAAGTGCCCTATTGTTTAAATAAACCTATTCGCAGCATAACTTTTCAGGTAGGTGGCTGTTTATCCCCTCACCACCATATATCAGAAAAACACTCTTTCTTGCCTGCAGTTAGATGCAGTTAGAGAGATAGAGCACAGTACTGGAAACTGGGCACTGAAAACTCAGATGGGAGCAACAAAATCCATTCTCTCTCCCACACCTATACTGCCTACCACCATACCTCACTATTGTCCACCAACTGTGAGGTCGTTGTGGGCAGGGAACGTGTTCTACTAACTCTGCTGTATCTCGTATCCTCCTGAGCGCTTAGTAGAATGCTCTGCACACAGTAAGTGCTCAATAAATACAACTGATTGATAGAAGTACGGATTCCGCTAGTCATATACTCAGCCCTTGAAAGTTCTCAAAGATCTCTGAAAACATTAACAATTTTTAGTCCTTCCCACTGTTTTCTGTCCACCCTTCAATTTAATAAATGGGAAATGGGTAAATTAAATGATAATCCTGAGGCCCTGGAACTGCCCCCCATCCCCACCCCATTTCTTCACTGCATGTGTCAGATTTCCCAGCCCGAACTCTTGTCTGACTGCCTGCTGGTTGGGTTTGACAGGTGCCAGAGCCCTTGTGCACTCACTCTCTGTTCCTAATTTGCCCCTAATTGGGCTGTGTCATGCTGTCACATGCCTCACGGTCACGGATGGGGGCAAGTCTCAATGGTGTGACGCACGCATCCCACCGGAAGGCAGCACACTGTTCATTGGCAATCAGTCCAGGGGTTGCGGCCACTCGGCTCTATGGGTAACTGAGAGTTTGTCATTATCCGTCACATTTGGCTGGTGTAACTGGCCAAACTAGATCATCGAGGAGAGAGTCTGAATGGTTTTTGTATTGATCCATCTCAATCGAGTCCACCTCTCAGCCTCACTGTGAGCTGGGAAGAGTTGGCCTGGGGCTCAGGGTGAATGATTTTGCACTTGAAGCCTCTGCTTCCCCATCTATCTCTGGCACAGCCCTGAGCCTCCTCTGCATTGAGGCTCTAGGGTCCACCTAGGGCACCCCTCCTACTCTGCCCTCCATCTTTGGGGAGAAGACCCTGCAATATAATGGCATCAACTGTGGGAAGGTTGCAAAAATGTCTCTCACAGAAATGCTTGCCTAGGGAGGTGCAGAGCCTAAGAGCTGAACAGTAAATTACCCTTAATTTTTTGCTATCTTAACAGTTAAATTGCTCGATCAGTTTTTACCCTGTTTTGATTCATTTTAACCGTTAGCCTTGTCCTGGCTACCTCTCTCTTCTCCTCTTTTGAATGTGAGCCTCCTGCCGGGCAAAGACCGTGCCTGAATTCATGACCATGAAATCTTCCTAGTGATTAAAGCAGCATTTTGCACATTATGCATGTTTAAGATTATTGGCTATTTGATTGACTAGGGTATGATTAAGTCCTTAGTATGTCCTGATGACTGTACTAAGCACCAGAGTAGGCAAAAAAAGAGTTCTACTAGAGTCTTAGACCCACATGGGGCTCACAGGAGGCTCACAGTCTAAGGTGGGGGGTGGATAATAATAATAATAGTAATAATACAATTTAAATGCTTGTTTGTCAAATACTGTTCCAATAATAATAATAATGTTGGTATTTGTTAAGCGCTTACTATGTGCCGAGCACTGTTCTAAGCGCTGGGGTAGACATAGGGGAATCAGGTTGTCCCACGTGGGGCTCACAGTCTTAATCCCCATTTTACAGATGAGGGAATTGAGGCGCAGAGAAGTGAAGTGACTTGCCCACAGTCACACAGCCAACAAGTGGCAGAGCAGGGATTCGAACTCATGAGCCCTGACTCCAAAGCCCGTGCTCTTTCCACTGAGCCACGCTGTTCCAAGATTGGGGTAGATACAAGGTAATCAGGTCAGACACAGTCCCTGTCCAACAGAGGGCTCACAGACTAAGTAGGCAGGAGACAACCACAGAGAAAACAGAAATAAGTTATAAACAGTTCATAAATAATAAATAAAAAAATATTACATGGGGAAACAGTTCTTGGGGGTGGGGAGAGAGAGGCTGGGGCACAGCATCCTCAGAAGTCTTGCTGTTTTGGGGCCTTAGGCCTTGCTTATAAAAGGCTCAGCCTCTCTGATATTCTAGCAGTTGTTACACACAGCAGGTGGCTGGGCTGGTCTCCCCCTGGAGTGTTCAAGGTGTGGGGGAGAGGGAGGTCTTCTCTGGACATCCCATTGCTATTCTTCAAGGGGCAGAGAGAAAATGAAATGGGTCATGGCTATTTAACTACAAGCGCAGTGAAGCAGAGTGCAGCACTGAACCCAAGATAATCCTAAAGAGGCCCAGTAAAATATCAGAAGCCATTGCGACCAACACAGCAATGAAAAATATGACCACTTTTGCAGCACACCTTGAAAATATGAAGCCTCTATACTTCTGTGCATTTATCTGTTCGTTTGTTACATAATAATTTGTGTCTACTCTACCTTCTCTCAGTCTTAACTACACCTACTATGCCTCCATTACAGTGTAAGTTTCTTGAGGGTAGGAATCCAACCTGTTGCTTCTCTTGGATGGTCTCCAATTGCTCCACACATAGTAGTACGTGATAGTAAAACAGTGCATTTATTTTGCCAAAAGGATTCTACATGAGTTTTCCCATTTAATCCTCCCAGTGAGCAGCAAGGCCTCACAGTACAGAGCTACTGATGGTTCTCTAAAGTACCAAACACCCCTCCCCTGACCTATAGCAGCAGACAAACATTGCACCATGGTAAGGACACACATAAAGGTTTCTGAGGAAATCCGCAGAACCTAGAGTCCCTGAGCCTCTCCTTTGCTTCAGAGTCAACGGGCTACTTTCCCAGGTCCCTGTAGCCATGGGGGCCATTTCCGAGACACAGGAAGGAAGCTGGGTACTTCAAATTTAAATATTAAAGGCACCCAGTGCTGCGGCTAGACCAGACTGAGGGGGGAATGCGACAGATGAAAACCCAAAATAACGGCCAACCTAGTTCCCAGTAGGCACTTACAATGGGTGCTCACAAATACTTTTTTAAAATAGATACTGGTAAGTCCATTTTGGGCCATGAGCCACGCTGACATCTACTGGAGAAACAGAGCAGGAAACTACTCTGAGAAGAGGATTAAAACGACATAGGAAATACACACGCCCCAGCAGCCCTGGGGGTGTCTTTTTCTCTACTGCCCTCCCTCCCACGGTGCTGTGAAAAATAGCATCCCAGACTGCCCTGTGTCCACTGTGGTCCACGGGTCTGGGATCCCAAAGAGAGATCCCCAGGATGGCTCTAAGCCTCTTCTTCCTGGGTGGGAGTTCTCAGCATCCAGAGCCTCAGGGAGTCATCTTCCTCAAAGGTGCACAAAAGGAAAGTAAATGGGTCGGCAGGCAGCACGGAGGACCTGGCCATGCAGAACAGATGTGCAGGCTTCTGCGGGTCTGGGAAAACTCAGCGGGAGCTTAATGAGTACTTCTCAGAGTCCCTGGTGGAAACAGGGATCATTTAGCTCCGGAGAGTGACAACCGGTTCAATTGTCTCATTGCATGCAAGGAAATCAAGATGTGTGACCTTCGAGCCTCAAAGGGCAGAGCAACACTCCTCTCTCCCCTTTGTGATTCCACTGATTCCCCCTGGAGAGCCTTGCAGTCAGGGAGGCCTCAGAGGCAGACAAAGGCAGCATGGAACCCACTCCTTTGCCCATTTGGGAAGCACGTGGACTTTATACCGTAATATCTTCACTTTGGCCCTGATATTTCCAGAACACAATGCCTCAGAACAACTGGTGATTACCGATAAAAACACAACTCTTCTCCAGTTAGAGAGACATGCCCATCTTAATGTTATGGGCAGGGACCGTGCCTGCTAACTCAGTTGTATTGTACTCTCCCCAGTGCTTAGTACAGTGCTCTGCACAGAGTAAGCACTCAATGAATACTCGATTGATTGACTGATTTGGAAGGATCCCAAGCACCAGTGACTAACAAGTGTCAGACAATATCTTCACCTCAGCAGTGGGCAGGAAGGAAGGAAGGAAGGAAGGAAGGAAGGAAGGAAGGAAGGAAGGAAGGAAGGAAGGAAGGAAGGAAGGAAGGAAGGAAGGAAGGAAGGAAGGAAGGAAGGAAGGAAGGAAGGAAGGAAGGAAGGAAGGAAGGAAGGAAGGAAGGAAGGAAGGGGGGACAGGGAGCTGATGTCAGTGCCAGCCAGAAAAATAGAGCAAACTGCAGGAGCCACTAATTAAGAAGGTTACAAATCTAATCATGCCTCTCAGATAGATTTGTTTTCTTCCATCTGCAACTCCTAAGAAATTGCATTATGAAAAATCATAAATTTCCTCTTTGATTTTGTAGGTTACTTCAAGTTGCCTGTCTCTTTGTATCATGTATCATCTTTGTATTGCTCCTAAGGAAAATAAAAAAGAAAAAGAGACAAAGGCTTATTTTTCCAATAGCCTTGCGTGCTCTCTCTGCCAGGCTCTTCTTCAGGCAGCCTTCCTTCCACGATGAACTGAAACCATCTGATGAAATCGGAAGCCCCTGTCAGTCAGTTGCAATAATCGGGTTTTTCCATTGCTTGAAATCTCGGTTGAAATCAGCCAACCAACACAACCGCTCACAAGCCCACAAACCCACAAAAATGATCGACGAGAGATCAGCATTGCCACTAGAGGGAGCTCCTGTAGTTCGTAACAAACAACGCAACGTGGCCCACACCACACTCCTGACCAAACTGCTGCAATTTACTTCCAACCCAACCCTTTCCTGCTCGTTATGGATCCCCGGGAAAAGAGTTGATCGAAAAGGAGCTGAAAGAAAGCTTCATTTGGATCCACCCGTCAAGTTGAGCGATCCCCTTCTAAAGAAACGAAGCAGCAGCAGGTACACCACTTCCACAATCCTCCCGCTCGCTTAAGTCCGTCGTAAATATCAGAGAGGAGACTGAGGTACCAAAGCGTCAACTAAACGGTAGGTCGATTGGGCTGATTTTGCTACCAGGCCTGGGTGGTTAAGGGAGCTCTAAATAACTTTTGCCCTTGTTAACACGAGGGACCCTCTGTGAGTGGCATACTGAATCAACAGGTGAAAAAGGATCACAAGGGCAACCGTGGGAAGACACTGTTGATGTTTGAATTACAACAACCCACCCTGACCTAGATTTGCTGATTTTACTCATCACTTTCTTCTTGCTACCGGATAAACAGGATTTCACAGGGAACTGTTCCTGCTGGGACTGCAGAAGGAACCCTCTGAGGAAATGTTAAATAAACGGGGAATTCTGGAGATGAGCCTTGAGATGTTCCTGTCTGAGCCAGTCATCTTGGATAATATGAATTTTCTGACCTTTGAGAAGTTGCTATCGATTCAGTTTGAAGAAAAAAAATTAAATCCCGTTCTCAGCTTTATGAGAAAATAAAAATAGGCAACAGGACTCGGTGAGTTCAACACAACATAATTCACTGACTGGCCGGTCTAAAATATATTTTTTTTTCTGCAAAGCTGTAGCCCAACAGGCCACAAAGGATTTTACAGGCCTGGAACATTTCTTCTAGCTCCTTCCTCCGTTATCACTGGGTCAAGTCAGTCAGTCAATCGTATTTACTGAGTGCTCATTGTGTACAGAGCACTGTGCTAAAGCACTTGGGAAGTTACAATATAACAATAAACAGACACATTCCCAAGTGGATTTTTAGATGACAGTTTTTAGTAGGAAAATCAATTTTTGTACAGAGCCTAATAACAGCGGAGACTGCATCAGGTAGGAAAGGCCAATTTTTCTTAGAAACATGAATCCCAAGTCTCTTCTCTGAGCTCATCTCCAAGATCAGGGATGCCAAAAAGTCTGCCTGATTGACAGACTGCATTTCAGTCATTTTCCCCTATGCCCTATCCCTTGGGCCCTCTGCCACCTGGATTGCTTCAGGGCAATCTCCTAAATCCAGGCAGACTCAGGGCATGATGGGAGAGAGGGAAAGCAGAACCACCAGCACCCCAGGACAGCAGCTTTCAACCAATGTGGCCCAATGAAGAGATCCACATCAAGACACCGTTTTATCTCTGTGACCAAAACACCTCATCTGTATGACCCCATGCTCATTTTTCAGCCCTACCGTACTGAATTGGGACAGAAACTCTAGTTGCCAGCTCTGTAGCACTGGCAGGCTAATAAGTCAGTTACTGCCAGCTCAGACTTCATGAATCCTTTCAGCTTTCCCCAAACAGATAGTGTAAGACCCACTGATGCTGCTTCAGATATCAATGAGCATCAATTCAGACTTTTCTCATTTTAAGAATTAATTTGCCCTGAGCCTGATTTCTTGCAGCTTGTGATTTATTTCTTTTGGGAGCAGGTGAGGGTCTAAAAGATTCCAATCCAAAAAATGTCATTACTACATGGATTTCCACAGCGCAGCAGCATCTCCCAATGTCTCCCTGAAGGTCTGAATGGCCAAATGCACATCAAACCAAAAAGACCCTGAGTTAAGTCACTGTGGGTAAGACTAAATCAACTTGGAGTGGAGTGGATTCCAAGTCCTGGCCAATCACACTCACAGCGGTTTCTGTTGTTATCCATCCCCGTTTCCAACACCACGCTACCCGAATGAACTCTCATGTTAAGGAGACATTAGGAACTCGCTGGGGTGGTCATCGTGAGAAGAGGTCATCCCGAAAGAACTGGAAGCCTGTTTATGGCAACTTTCTTTTCCTTCCACGGGGCTGTGGAAGGAAGTTGTAGAGGGGGCTCTTGTCACAGAATACCCGCTCCATAAAAGGGAGGGTCAGGTGTGTTACATCACCATACACATTAATTCAGGGGCAAGCACCTTATGGGGAGGGAATGTGTCGTTTGCTTAGGTTGTCCTTTCCCAATTACTTAGTACAGTACACTGCAGTGAGAACACTCAAAAAATGTCATTACTACATGGATTTCCACAGTGCAGCAGCATCTCCCAATGTCTCCCTGAAGGTCCAAATGGCCAAATGCACATCAAACCAAAAAGACCCTGAGTTAAGTCACTGTGGGTAAGACTAAATCTACTTGTGAGCTTATTAACAGTATGGAGGGGCAGCATGGTCTAGTTGAATGAACATGATGCTGAGAGAGAGGAGACTGGGTTTCAAGACCCAGCTCTGTCACTGGCCCGCTGTGCAGCAAGTCAATTAACCTCCCCATGCCTCAGTTTCCTCATCTGTAAAATAGGGAGAAGATATCTGCTCTCCCTACTTTTTTGATTGTAAGCCTGTGTAAGATAGGTCCTTCCTGATCGGATCATCTCACATCTATCCGGTGCTTGGCACAGTCCTTTGACACCTAGCAAGCACTTAATAGATATCATTATCACATGGCATCACTATGGGGTTGGACATGACTCGACAGCATAAGACAACGACCTGCCTGGGGTCCTGGGGTTTAATTTCTACTGGGTGTGGTTCAAGCCTTTATATCTATAACTGTAATTTATTTACTTATATGTCTGTCTCCCCCTCTAGACTGAAAGCTCATCGTGGGCGGGGAATATGACCATCAATTCTGCTACACTGTACTTTCCCAGGTGCTTAGTACAGTGGTTGGCACACAGTAAGTGCTCAATAAATACGACTGATTGAGGTCAGAGACCTAGAATGTAGTTTAAACAAATGTTGGTCTAGCCTGGAGAGCCCTCAGAGGGTAATTCACCATTGGAAAGAGACCATGTCATAAGTGAGCGGTGTGGAGTCGAAGGTAGAGATGGCAACTTTTTCCACTTGGTCCCTTGGAAATAACTGGGTTCCCTCTGCAAATCCAATGACCCCCAAATAAATACCAGGTCCCCACTGACATTTTGCCTACCCAGCGTGAGAGACACTCCGTCCAAATAAAATCAACTTTCCTCATTGAGAAATGCTTCATGCCTGGATGAGCTGAATATCTGTAATGGACAATTTTCTCCTTGATATCTGCAAACCAAATGTGAACACGAACAGCAAATAGATTCCCACCTCTCTAAGAAGAGGCATATGAAGCCCATGGCTCTCTCTAAGGTATGTCACATGCTTATGCACTCTCCAAACTGCAGGCTCTTGCCATTCATACAGCTAATTTCCCCAGCTGGGAAATGATACCGAATCACTGCAATGTAATAAGTCCACAGTGCTGGAGTGGCGGACACCAAGAAGGTGAATGAAAGTAAACTGACTTCTTTTATGTCTACAGCACTCATAAATTGAATAGTGTGGCTCCACTCTTTTCATCTAATAAATGTATTTTACTTCTGAAATGAAAAGGGTAAATTGCATCACAGTGATCTATTGCAAAGTGTTTTTCACATGGCGTCGTCCCAAAAGAAAAACTATGAGCCCCCGTTATAATTTTAAGCTTCTGGAGGCTTTAATTTCTTCCACACATCCTTCTTTGGAGTGCTCAAATTGATAAATGTCTCTCAGTGCGGAACTAGAGTGCAATATTATCAGCATATACAGATGGTATTCTGGATTGCGGCATCTAGCTTCTGTTACCCAGCTTTGCCACTGACATTACAAGTAATTGGTCTAAAACAATGGATTGCTGGACTTGAAAGGGTAAAACAAACTAATGGTGCTGGGGGGGAGCAGGTTCAGTCCTGGGTGGTTTATTCATTCTCTATAAAGGGGATGAAATAATTTAACACTGAAAGCCAAAGTAATTACGGTAGTAATGTTGCACATTTAAAGATGGGAAGAGCTAGAGTGCAACTGATTAACTTTACTGATTTATTTCAGATTCATTAAATGCATCCACCACCCAACCCAGCCACAACTTCCTTCTAATGGAACCCTTTCTCTCCCTGGGTTGGGATGGCTGACATACTAGGATGTGCCCTCTGCGGGGCCCTGAAGGGCAATAAGGGAGGCATTTCTCAAGCCAGAAGAGATTTCCCAAGCTCATCGGGAAAAACTCCAAGACTCAAGGGATAGTGAACCAAGGACCTAAAGAGGGAATGAGATCCAGGCTCCTAATGGGTCCCTAATGGATTCTGAAGGTGGGACTCGAGTTCTCTGGGACAGCTTTTAGGCCATGTCTCCTGATATTGGGTGCTTGCCCAAATATCACTGATGCTGATGATGAAATGTAAACTATAACTGGGCCCCTCAGACACAAAAGCTCAGGCTACGGTGAATGAAAACAATCTATGGTATTTATAAGTGCTTCCTATGAGCACAGCACTGTACTAAGCACTTGATAAGATCAGAAATTTACATTTTCTCTTTTTCTATATTTGAAATTATTCTTGCCTGGGAAATTGTAGAAGGCATGGCAAACACACTGCAGATATCCATCCTCCGACTCCCCAGTCAATCTATGCTATTTAATGAGTGTTTACTGAGTGAAGAGCACTGTATTAAGTGCTTGGGAGAGAGTACAATACAAGAGAATTACTAAACACACTCCCTTACCAAATGAGCTTACCACCTAGAAGGGAAGACAGACATTAATATAAACAAATAAGTTACAGACATGTACATAATTGCTGTGGGACTCAGGGTGTGGTGAATATCAAGTGCCCAAAGGGTACAGATACGAACCAGAAGGAAGAGAGAGTCAGGGTGGAGAAGAGAGGGCCTGCCCCCGGCCCAATTACCCTCCAATCCAGGCTAGAGAATCCAACAGGGCCCTGAGCTTCAGTTTGTGCTGTGGAAGAATTGCATTCCCTGGGAGCGGCAAGCCTTGTTCTTTCCTCCCTCCAAGAACTGGGGAAGATGAGAAAAAAGGAAGGGAGAGATGAAGAGGAAAGGGAAGGCAGCTGCCCACACTTAGTTTCCAAATTTATAACTGATTCTTACTGTGGGATCACCGGCCCAGACAATAAATCCCCAAGAATTAACTTTAAATTTGGCAGAGGAGGAAGAGAAGAAGCCAAGCTCACCCTTCAACCTCTCAAGTTAGAGATGATGCAGGTTGGGGCTCGCCGGGCTGTGGCTTGTGCTGCCCTTTAGTAGCAAATATGTGCTCTGATAGCTCCCAAACGGGATGGGTGGGGGGCAATGGGAGGGGAGTGGCAGAACCAAGAAACCCAGGCTGAGGATCCATGGGTCTGCCCTGATCCAGCTGGGGGGGGGGGGGGGGGGGGAGGGGGGGAGGGGGGGGGGAGAGGAGGGAGAGTGGTCCTCGCTCTGATAGGATTGTAAGGAGGTTGGTCTTCCCTTTCCCTCCAGGCTCAGATGAGCACATAGCCTTTCAGGTTCTAGTGTATTTTATGAGCACTTTGGTCATTTCCTTCTTTATTGTCTTTTAAATCAAAAAGGTCACAGTTCTGGTCTGAAGAGCAAACTGCTCATCTGAAAACATCCGCATCCGATTCACCTTCCTCAGTCGCCAGCCCCTCCCTAGTAGACATGGACAAAGGGATGTGAACTTTTGGGTTTTGGGAGCACACTAGGGAAAGGAGAGATAGGTTCCACTTGGAGCAATGTTCTATCTTAACCGCACCCCCTAAAAAAAAAATCCACCTAGTGTCTGCTGCCCATTGTGATTCATCCATTTCTGATATCACTACTTGGTCTGTTTCATCTTCTCCCAAGCAAGGGTGAGGCAGCAGATTTATAAAAATACTACTGCATGTGCCTTCTTAGCCCCCGGGATCTTCTTCAAATCCCACTGGCTTCCTGGCTGCAATAAACTCATAGCTCATAGGTTTCTTAGTGGAAATTATACCACCTGTGGATTAGTAACGACTTGTTTGTAGCACCTTTTTTCCAACGGTATTTCGTATTCATTACCTTATTTTAGCCTAATAACATCCCTGAGAGCTAGAGAGGAAAGAATTAGGTCCATTTTAGAGATGAAGAAACTGAAGCCCAGAGATTAAGTGACTTTTCCCAAGAACACTATTACACAGCAGACTAGTAGCAGGGTGGGAACTCAGGCCTTCAGACTCTCATCCATGTTCTTTACAATAGCTCTCACTGTACCTGTGCAGGGGAAAAAAAAAAGAAACTGCACGGCAGTTCTCAGAAAATTTCCAGTTGCTGCACGATCCTGAGGTAGAAGTAGTGTGGCATAGTGGAAAGAGAATGGACCTGGGAGTCAGAGGACCTGGGTTCTAGTCTCAGCTCTGCCTTTTGATTGCTGTGTGACCTAAGTCAGTCACTTAACTTTTCTGTGCCTCAGTTCCCTCATCTGCAAAATGGGGATTCAATACCTGTTCTCCCTCTTACTTAGACGGTGAGCCCCGTGTGGGACCTGATTATCTTGTGCTTATCCCAGGGCTTAGTACGGTATTTGGCACATAGTAAGCACTTAACTAAAACCACAATTATTGTAATCATTATTGGAATCTGACTCCCACAAGGACCTCTCACCTCATCCTTTTGTGCTGATGTATGCACAATGTAAATGTAGAAGGCAAATGTCGAAGACAGTAAAGGAAGTTTGAAGGGATAAAATGTATCAATATTCGGCTTTCTCTCCTGTGTATACCCATAGTTACTAGTAATTTGAAAGTCACGATGGGGGATTTTAGACACCAACCATTTCACATCTGCCTCTACATTCCTCCTGGGTAGAAGTGCCCAATATGGCACTTTATCAAGTCCCTAGTAGGACATGTTTTTATTCATTTTTATTGAAAAAAAATCAATTGATGGCCTTTATTGAGAGCTTACTATGTACAGAGCACTTTTATAAGCACTTGGGAGAGTCCAATACAGGAGAATTAGCTGGAATGTTCCCTGCCCATAATGAGCTTCCAGTCTAGAGGAATGGATTTTCAGGATCATCTTTGACGACTGCCTGTTTCACTTGGAGACCACTGCTTTCTAGGGAACGAGCATAGAACTGAGATCTAGATTCCAGTCAGCTCTGCCTCTGAATTAAGCATATCATCTTGGATAATCCCTTTCTCTAAGCCTCACTTCCCAATAGCTGGAAAAAGGACTAACAACTGACCTTTCCTACTGCCTAGAGGTGCTGTAAATGCAAATGAAATCATGGATGGAAAATTTTAAAAAACACACTATATAGGTAAGATTATTATTATAATTACTGAATTCCATCACTTTTCACCGTGTGGACAGACAGCACGCTTCTGCCAGTCTGGAGAGGGGCTCCAAAGGCTCGTTTAGGGCAGGGCGCGTGTTTGCTCATTCTGTTCTATCCTACTCTCCCAAGTGCTTAGTCCAGAGCTCTGCACATAGTAAGTGCTCAATAAATGCCATTGATTAATTAAAAACCCTATTTCCCATTCCCTCTCCGCTTGCCTGTTGCAGAGTGGGCCTGATGCCCTAGCATTGGGAGTGTCCTTGAGTGCACAAGGTGCCATGGGAGGCATGCCAGAGGCCAAGGCAGCAAGCACACGTGCAGGCACTGCTGTTCCACTCCCCTTTGGCACCTCAACCCAGTGTGACGAGCCAGGCTGTGAAGGAGCAGCACAGGTGGCGAGGCAGAATGTCACCTCTTGGACAATGATTCTCCATTTAAAGACAGCTCAGCCGCCAGCTTCATGTCAGACACTGAGGGAGAGAAAGAGAGAGCTTCTCTCCCCTTCATGGCTTCTACAGCGCAGTGCTCTTGGGTTTCTGGGGGCTGTTGATTTGGGCTTATTACTAATAGGTCTGACAAAAAAAATCCCAGTCATGCATTAGGCAAGAACCATTTTTGCAGGAAGTAATGAAAAAATGAAGAGTTTCTGAGATTTTCTTGCTTGGGCTCCTCCAGGTGGGAGAGAAACAGGAAAACAAGGTTTTGTGGGCTCTACTGCTCTAAGAACATTCTGTGCTGCCTTTAAATGCTATTACTACTTCCCTATCTATATTCTATTTTCAGACTTTGGTAACCTCCTTTTCATTGTTTTTCCAAGAAAAGTATGGAAATGAACGTAAAGCTCCACAAGGATTCAAGCCACTCCAGGGATTAAGAGGCCCTTGCCTGACTAAGCCCTCATTTCCTCTTCTCTCTCTTCTGCGTTGCCCTGCACTAGCATTTGTTCCTTTATACTCCTTCTACCCCCACCAGTTACCTGACAGCCACTTAAGTCCATATCGTCATTTATTTATAGTTAACGTCTGTTTCCCCCTCTAGACTGTAAGCTCGTTGTGGACACCGGGAAGCGTCTACCACTCGGTTGTACTGTACTCTCCCAAGTGCTTAGTACAGTGCTCTGCCACAGTAAGCACTCAATAAATACACTTGATGGGTTGATTGGCCCTGCTACAATATGATCATGTTTACCTGCATCTCAGGTAGGTTCCTCTCCAACAACTGTTTCTCGTTTACCCGGGAAAACATCTGAGGGATTTGCCATCGGGTTCTAGATTGAGATCCCAGAGAGGCAAATGTTGTGATCTGCCACTCCAGTCAGATGATCGAGTTTTATTCTGGCCCCAGGTGGATGTGAATTACTGCCTGTGTTTCCAGGGCCCCAAAAATACTATTCTACTACTGCTACTACATAGGGAGGCAGGATGTTTGCTTCAACTATTCCAGGTGAAGGGATAGGCCACTTAAACCACAAGATTCAGAAAAAACCCCACACATTCAACAGTAACAGCCTGGTTTATTGGTCTATCCTAGGGCACAAGGATGGCATGGAAAAATGAAGCCTGCAGATATTCAACTCATGGAAGACAATAGCATAAAGCTCTTTCCCTCTTCCTGTTCCCCTGCACTCCCTACCCCAACATCTTAGAGAAGCAGTGTGGCCTAGTGGAAAGTGCCCAGAGGAACTAGGTGCTATTCCTGGCTCTGCCACTTGTCTGCTGTATGACCTTGGGTAAGTCATTTTGCTTCTCTGCCGATGAGAAGCATCTGGGAGCTCATAAAGATTCCAGGTAGCATTCATTTTATTTTTGTTTCCCACAGGCCACATCTTCAACGCTCCCAGATTCCTTTGCATCTTGGCTAATGCCATAAATGTCACATTCCTTCTCCTAGCCCTCTCTCTCCAACTAAAGTGGGTCTGTTTGCTTCCCAGGCTTGGCTCCGCTCTGGGTGGGGGCTACTGCAGTCGAACTGAATTGGTAGGAAGGCCGAGCTTGACATTCAATAAATCTTTCCGTCTCTGACAATCCCGGCGGCAAAGTACCCAACAACCCTGCAAATACTATTTATTTAATTGTAATCAATCCTTCAGTGATATGGATTTGTAGGCAACTGAAAAAAAAGTGCCAATGAAAAAGTGCTTTCGATCACGATGATTTTCATGCACAGACTGAATCGGGCATCCAAACGACGGAAGGGAAGCACAGATATAGAAACAGAACTCTTTTCCAGGCCCAGCCTTTATCGCTGACGGATGGACCTTTCAGGAACCTCAATTTGGAACGTACGTCACCTGACAGCAGTGACCATATGCCCTTAGTTATCTATCAGCATCTGTCTTCCTATCTATCCACACATTTGCCCGCTATTTACCTTCCCTAGGGAAGACAGCAATGGCTACCACAACAACCGTTTGCTGGTCTATGGCACTATGGCATCGGTACTCTGCTGGAGTCGCTTTGTGTAGTAAATGGGTCCTGCACTTAAACCTCTGTGAGCACTTTATAACTTGTTACTTTCCAGCCTGGCTACTCTCTTTTTGCACGCCAAAGAGGGAATCTGGCTGAGAAGGGCAAGGGAGTTAATGTGGTGCTGAACAATCCCTTATCACTGAAATCAATTCCTCTGCACAGGTTCACAACAGGAGACTCCAACACCACCTCCTTCCCCTAGAAATAATTAGACTGGGAGTAGTAACGAGTCACAAAAGGGAATGGGCCTCTCCAGAAAATCCCTGAGTCTGAATAGTACACATATCCTAGCAGTGTTTGTGGCAACTTCCCTGACCATCACAAAGTGATGCCTGTGCTTTTGGATGGCCCCAACTTCTTAACCTCTTCACCCATTCGGCCTTTGCTCCCCCCTGCCTCCCTATGGTTATTTTCCCATCTCTTAGTCTTAGTCCTTACCCCTTCTTCACTCGGTGCCCTCTTCCTCTCCCACCATCCCTGCCCAACTAATTCCATGGCATTAGGCAACAGGGATGCAGCAGAGTCAGTGTAGCCACAGACACAATCTCCACTCCATTCCCCTCTCCTCCCTGCAAGTCCATGCAGTTCAAGCTGCCACTGTCCTTGCCATGGTTAGATGATGCCCAAGGCCAGAGGACCTGTTGGAGGACTAACAGGTGAGTGGCAGTCGGAGGAATGGATGGGTATTGGCTCCCAGTAAGACGAATCCACTGGTGGGCAGAGAGACCACATCACAAGACAGCAAATGATGAGTCCATTATCCACGCTGGAAGCACGGGGAGGACTCTGCCTTCTAGTCTCCACAATAAAACTGGCCCGTGGAAACAAAAGTAAACGAATGCTACCCGGAATCTTTACGAGCTCCCAGCAAAAGACTTCATTTGACCTACAGGAGTAGTGGATTTAATAGAGTTTCATCTATTATTATTATTGGCCGAGGCTGCTCAATAAAGGTTTTATGATGAAAGAAATGTAACCAGCAGAGAAGGTCTAATTTTTTTCAAGCATTCTTTGTAGGCTATTACTAAATCAATACGAACACCATCTTCCGAGTTTTAAGACAGCAGCATAATAAAAGTGTTTCCTCTTGATACAATTCTTTAATAACTATGTTCACTGAATAGAGAATTTGAAAGCAACACAACTGCTTGGTATTTACTCCTTGCCTTATAATACAGCGTCTCATGAGAAGGAAGGGTTGAATATTAAAGCCATGCATGCAACACTGTATTAAGTATAACTTTCCCGTATTAAAAACAAGGGAAAAAATGGGAGGGGGTGTGGGGAGACATCAAGCATTTGGCAGAGTTGAGTGAGGAGATGTGAATCGTTTGTCTTTAGCTCGTACCATTAGTCTTCCTCCTATAAGCATTCAATTAATTCCCAAAATTAAATTGAAAAAACAAAACCAGAACTAATATGGTTTATGACCTGCTTGTGCTTTGCTGCTGTTTCATCGTCAGTCTCACATCCATCAGGGAGGAATTTGCAATGCTATCCCAGATGCCTCTGATTCTGAGATGACATTATGTATTCTCTCCCTTCCCTCCGCCCCCTCCCTTTCCCCCGCCAAAAAAAAGCCTTCCTCAATGAGAAACCACCACAGGGAAGGAAATGTTTGCCTTCTACAAAAGCCCAATATAACCAAGCACCAAGCCAAAGTCCCACAGCCGGCAAGAACAGCCGATTTCTCAAAGGAGAGTGGCTTGCTGAAAGACTGCATTCATATTCTCATCATGCAAATCTGGCCCGAGCTGCTTTTAATGAGTTTGAGTTCACCTTGATTTCTTCTGAGGATAAAAGCAACAAATTCCGTTCTTAATATGACAGCCACCTCTGCCCTCTGATCTAGAATACCCTCTGCATCAAGAGTTATGTAATGGTACACCGACTAGCCTATTGCCATACTCAGAATGGGACGGTGAGGGGGTGACAGGAAATAGGTAGGAAAATTGAGCCAGATTTTGTTTTCTTCAAACACACCCCACTGTTTGCTCCCACTGCTCTTCTCTCCCATGGAGACCCTGGCTAGGAATATCCCAGGAATTTCTAGGACTCCACCTATGTATTTTATCCCAGTGCTTAGTACAGTGCTCTGCACCCACTAAGCACTTAATAAATACTATTACTGCTACTAAACTCTGGGCATCGGCCCCAGCACCTCCTTTGATTTACTCATCCTGCCCTTCCATTTCTCCACCTATTATGGAGCGGGATAGTTTCTAAGCATGGTTGGCATTAACTAAGCTAAGAACTAACAGGTTCATGCAGATGAGA
Source organism: Ornithorhynchus anatinus (assembly GCF_004115215.2). Taxonomy (NCBI): domain Eukaryota; kingdom Metazoa; phylum Chordata; class Mammalia; order Monotremata; family Ornithorhynchidae; genus Ornithorhynchus; species Ornithorhynchus anatinus. The sequence continues at coordinate 4,798,233 of NC_041740.1, read as the reverse complement.
TGTTTTACTGACATTTTTTAAGCATTTGATATTCACCAAGCCCTCAGCCCCACCACACTTATGTTCAGAGCCTTACTTTATTTTACTGTCACCTCTCTAGACTGAAAGCTTCTTGTAGGCAGGGAGCATTTCTACCACGTAGAACAATGCTCTGCACAAAGTAAGCTCTCAATAAATACCACTGACTGAGGCCATCAATGAGACAGCCTTAAATGTGATCTTTCAGGAGGCTGCTTGCCAAAAAACAGGATGCTACCAATCCCAACTGGTTGCATAGCTCCTTTAACAACTTTCTGCAAGTGGAAGGATTCAAGGGAAGTAGTCCCTCTATGGATTACCAGCTCCCATTTCCCTCTGGAGATTTTATGAGTCATCCAGTACTCTGCCCATCAACGCTTCCAGAAAACAAAATTCCTAGCCCCAAACTTCTCAATGGGTTTGCAAGACCAGAACTCAGTGTCCGCAAAACACTGGTTCAGACTGAAAGCAGAAAACTTGGGCTCTCTTACTGGATCACTCGGGTGGCTTTGTCACTGAAGGTCTCTGGCCTTGGCTTCCCCACCTATAAAATAGGAATAACCACCTCTGCCCTTGGCTTCCCCACCAATAAATAGAGATAACCCCATGGGCCCCGGCTCCACCACCACTTCCTTGCCAGAGGTGCCGTGAGCATGAATGAAGTAACGACCTTGGAGACTGCCTGAGCTTTCTGATATTATCAAATCAAACACAAAGTGCTTGGCATCCCTCTTTGGGATCACCTTGAGAGAATGGCAATTTTGCTTAAGAACTGCTTTACAGATTGATTGGGTTGAGCCTCCCAGTACCACCTCCTGCCTCCGAAAACAAATAGCTGACGTCAGGAAGGCGAGGGAGAGACTGTTTCTGAGTGGAATGCAATCACAGAAATTGTGCCTACATCCTTCCGAATGACAAAGAAACTGCCATTTGGTCTGCCCTGAGTTTGGGAGAGCCCCTGGGTAGAGTTTTACCTTTTGGACCTGACAATCTTTGCAGCCCCCCAAGAGAGATGAGTCTGGGATTTCAGATGTCCGCTGAGTCTCAGCAAGAGCTAAAGCTATGGCCATAGGCCCTCATCCCAAATCTCTCTCAGCAAGGCAGTCCAGTCCCCTGATGAAACGTTGATAAAGGAAGCAGAAGACCTGGGTTCTGTTCCCCGGCTTAATTACTGACGTGATGTGGGGCTCTGGGCAGCTCTCCGGTCTTCCGTTTCACTCTTCTAGAAAACAGGAATAATTATAATTTGCTTCCTTCCGCCCTCCAAAGCACAAAACTCCCTCCTCAGGGTGTGGAGAGCTCCTCAGCAAAAAAATTAAAAGCTGGCCAAAAAATTCAGAGCTTTGTTCTGCTGTTAAGAAGGTAGGAATGAGATCCTGAAGGCATCAAACGAGCTTCATTTTATTCATGATCACAAACAATGTGACAGGTCATAACCCACATCACCATGATAATGGGGGGAGTATCATAGTCTCAACACACTTCTAAAAAACTAAGAGTTTTTGAGAATCAACAATTACCAGCAACATAATTGTCAACTTCAAATATAGCCAGCTAACCTAGCCCTAACCCGAGCTCTACCTTTCAAAAATCATCTTTGGCAACACCACATCAGGTTTCTGGCACAGTCAGTATCTGGGTGCCAGTATCTGCAGCATGGCTTAGTGGAAAGAGCACAGGCTTGGGGAGTCAGAGCACATGGGTTCTAATTCCATTTCGTGCAACTTGTCTGCTGTGTGACCTTGGGTAAACCACTTAACCTTTCTGTGCCTCATCTGTAAAATGGGGATTAAGACTGTGAGTCTCATGTACGACAACCTGATTACCTTGTATCTACCCCAGCACTTATAAACAATCCTTGGCAAATAGTAAGCACTTAACAAATACCATCATCATTATTATTATTATTGTTATGTGTTTATTCTTGGGGAGCAATAGGGAAACCAAGAACAATTAGAAAAAGCTGAACCAGTGGCGCTGGGGCTCATTCCAGGATTGTGCAGATGAAGGTGAAAGCTCCTTGAGGGCAGGGACTATGGAGTACAGAAGCAATGTGGCCGCATGGAAAAGCACAGGACCGGCGAGCAGAGGTCCTTGGTTTCTAATCCAGCTTCTCAGCTTGTCTGCTGTATGACCTTGAGCCAATTCACTTAACTTCTCTGGGCTTCAGTTTCTTTCATCTGTAAAATGGGGAGTCATATCTGTGCTTCCTCCCCCTCAGGGCTGTGAGCCCACATAGGATAGGGATTGTGTCCAACATGATTAACTTGTATCTACCCCAATGCTTAGTAAAGTGCTTGGCAATGTAGTATGGCTTAACAGATATGACAATTAATACGTTATGGACTACCGACTCTTCTGCATTATACTTTTCCAAGCTCATAGTAAACACACTTGCCCAAAGTAAGCATCAGTAAATGCCACTGATTGACTAAGCTATCCTTCTATTGGCAAACGTGATAGAGGTGTGTGAGGGCTGTTGCATTTTAAAATTGGGAATGATTTAAGCAACCTCTCCTCTGACCCTAGAACTACAACTCATTTTAAAATTAAAGCCAAAACCAACAAGTTCTATTACTTGCCTCAGGATTTCAGGTCACAAGTGTGGTCTCCTTTTGAGTTTCAAGATTTCAAACAAACACAAACTCAGATCAAGACTCTTGAATCCTCTGATGTATGTGGGTTTCAGGTTAAGGCCACGGGAGACCCCAGAGAATTGCCTGGCAACCAGCCCCAAACCACAAGCCCACCAAAGAAAATCCACTCAGCTTCACATACAGTTTGGCTCTGTCTTGGCAGAGGACTGTCCATGTCCTGACCAGAAAACCTTCCTCTGCACTTTAAGCTTGATGTGGGCAGGAAATGTATCTACCAACTCTGTTAGACTGAACTCTCCCAAGCCCTCAGTAAGTGCTCAATAAATACAGATTGATGGATTGAGGGTGGGTCTGAATCCTCCGTCTTTTAGGGCGCTTTACCCTGAAGGGGGTTGGGGTGATTGGGGAAATTAGTCACTGCCCTGCAAGGTCTCCTCTGCTAGGCTGCAAGGAAGAAGTGTGGCCTATTGGAAAAACCACGGGCCTGGGAGCTAAACCTGTCTCCACCACTTGCTTGCTGTGTGACCTTGGGCAAATCACAACTTCTCTGTGCCACAGTTTCCTCAACTGCAAAATGGGGAATCGATTCCTGTCTTCTATGCTATTTAGTTGAGGGACAGGGATTGTGTTCAGCCTGATTAATTTGCATCTACCTAGGGCTTAAAACAGCACTGGACACAAAGTAAGCCCTTAATTACCATGAAAAAATAATAATAATAATAATGTTGGTATTTGTTAAGCGCTTACTATGTGCAGAGCACTGTTCTAAGCGCTGGGGTAGACACAAGGGAATCAGGTTGTCCCACGTGGGGCTCACAGTCTTAATCCCCATTTTACAGATGAGGGAACTGAGGCACAGAGAAGTTAAGTGACTTGCCCACAGTCACACAGTGACAAGTGGCAGATCTGGGATTCGAACTCATGAGCCCTGACTCCAAAGCCGTGCTCTTTCCACTGCGCCACGCTGCTTCTCTAGGGAGAAAAGCCTCCCATTTCCAGCACGATGCCCTCTAGGGGTACTGCTGGAGGTGCTGGTCCCGTGGGCTGTTTAGAAGGAGCCAGAAAGGTCTTTGCCCATGGTGGGAGTTGGCCATCCATCTCCAGAAGCTTCCTCTCTTGCCTCACACACTGTTGGGCTGAAATCAAGTGAAAATAGGATCCCGGAGACACTGACACCGAGAAACTGCAGTTAGGCTCCTCATCCCAGGGGCCAACTGGGGACTAGGGCGTGAGCAGAGCCTGGGATCAAAGTACCAAAACTGATAACCTAAAATTGTTCTTTCAGGATTTCCCACCAGGAAAAGACTGTTGCAAGGCTAAAGTCTTGCAAGGAATTCTCTACTCGGCTGATTGCCCATTTATTTCCGAGGACATCCTTAATAAGAAAATTGCCCGTGCTTTAGACTGCTCCCATGATTTGTGTCTGAATTTGGCCACTTTTTGAGTTTCACTGATTCATTACAAATTAGTTTCTCTAAATTATTTGATTGGGGAAACCACTTAAAATAAAAATTCATTTCTCAGTTTTAAACTCACACATCATAGATTATATATCTGAATCAAATCCTAACTTCAGTGACTTATTTTCCTCTGTAACAAAAATAGAATAGTTCTTCATTAAGACCATCCACTTTCCTGCAAACCTTTCAGCGTAGTGGACGACGTATGCATTCCTAAAATAAAATACACTTATTTTAAAAGACTGGAAGATGACCCCCATCACTTTTGATGATACTTGAAGTACCCAGTGCCGGGCTGGGAACTTTCTGGATTTGGGTTGATTTTGCTTTCGTGATATGCTGGTACCTTCTAGGTTTCAGCTGTTTGCTTTGGGTAATCTACGGTCTTCATATTTCACACGAAAGTGGCATCGGTGAGTTTGCTGAAAACAGACTTGTCCCCAGCTACTGGGTGGGCTCCATCCTCCCCAAGAGAACCAAAGAACCGGAGTCAGAGATGGAGACTATGAGCTCCTTGCAGCGAGAAACATGTCCACTAACAGAAGTGTACTGTATTCTCTCAAGACCTTAGCACAGTGTTCTGCACAGATTAGGTGCTCAATAACTTTTGCATATTTGGATGGATTTGGGTTCCTTACCAGATGGCCCTTAAATACAAACAGGGTTGAGGTTTCTCAAACTGGGAAACAGAGCAGCCTGCCCCTGAGGGGAAAGATCTGCAGGAGCAGATAATTTCACTCTCCTGAGAGTCAAGTCCTGAAATGCCCTCAGAACGGAGATGGGTTTTGAAGCATCTCTACCTGGATTGGTCATGTACAGTTTGACTGCTGCCACATACATGACCTTACACATCTCATGGGGAAGAGGAACCATCATCTATGTGTTTTCTCAACTGACTGCACTGACCGGATGCATCTTGAAATAAACTCCTCCTGTAGACTGTAATCTCCTCGTGGGCAGCGATTATGCCTATCAACTCTATTGAACTGTACTTTCTCAAACCCTAAATACAGTGCTCTGCACCCATTAAGTGTTCAATAAGTACCACTGATTGGTTGATTTGACTTCACCTACCACAGACTGGCAGCCATTTCTGGACAAGAATTTAGAAATGCCTCTCTGAGTCTGGGCTCTGGGTAGTTGCAGTGTATAAGTATCCAAGCATTCCTAAAGTATGAAGGGATTAATTAGCTGTCCCATAAGTACCTATGCTGAAAACATGGCCAGCATGCTGGTGCTAGCACCAGCTTTGTGGGCAGGGAATCTGTTTCTGTTATATTGTACAAGCAGTTAGCACACAGTAAGCGGCTCAATAAATACGACTGAATGAATGAATGGTAGTCAAGACTCCCACTTTCCACCTCATTCTTGCAGGGCAGGAACATCAGTGGACTTTCCCCTTGTCCAGAGCTAGGGCAAGTGGTCAGGAGTGACGCAGAGAGATCCCACAACTGGCTGGATTTTCCCCTGCTGCTTCTTATGGCTCACTCAGTCATCCCTCCTCAGAAGTCTCAGCTTAGCTCCAATCACCCTCAATCACAATCAGAAATCCCATGTCTGCTGCTCTTCCTGGAACTGATGGACTGCTCTCTGATGATGTTAGACTGTAAGTTCCTTGTGGGCAGGGAACAAATCTACTCTTATATTGTACTCTATATTGTACATGCTCTGCACCCAGAAAGCACTCAATAAATTTGACTGATTGATAATACCAGTGGCAACACCCATCAAATGCCAACAACTCTTTAACTCTTACAGAACCTGACTTCAACCTTGAGTTCCCTAACCAGGTTTTGCATCCCAGGCCTTTGATTAACGATGTCAAGCTTCCAGCAGAGAGGTGGGACATTAGATGCACACCAAAGGACCCGATATGTTAAGCTTCCCAAAATTTACCAGCAAACTAGCCTACAGTCAGAGGACAGGCTGCTAGTTTCCAGGGAGCTGCCAGTAGAAAAAAACTTTCCTGGCAGATGTAATATGTGATACAATCTTGTCTGGAAGGAAAATGTGTCCAGATTTCTTATTCTTCACTGCTGCCATTGTGGGAAATCAATCAATCAAACATATTTATTAAGTGCCTACTTTGTGAAGCGCACCTTACTAAGTACTTGGGAGAGTATAATACAACAGAATTAGCAGACACACTCCCTGCCTATAATGAGCTAACAATCTATCAAAGGAATTTATTGGGTACTTACTGTGTGCAAAGCATTGCACTAAGCACTTGGGAGAGTACAATAGAACAGACTTGGAGGACATGTTCCCTGCCCACAATGAGCATAGAGGAAAAGGCATATGTCTGCTCTCTGATCCCCACAGGAGCTCTTTTTCCTAGCAGGGGAGAAATACTCAGGGTGCCAGGGAATATATAGGTCGTTAGGGAATTTCTCGCTTTTCTAGAACTCTCTATATAACCCAGCTGGGATAGAGCATCAACATATCGATGTTTACTCCGGTGTTGCTCTGGTGGAATCAATTAATCAACTTGAATCATATTTTTGAGCACTTTCTGTGTGCAGACCACTGTACTAAGTGCTTGTGAGAGTATACTATAACTGAGTTGGTCGACATGCTCTCTGCCCACAATGGACTTAAAGCTTAGGGGGAGACAGACACTAATATAAACAAGTAAATTACAGATATGTACAGAAGTGCTGTGGGGTTGGGGGGTGGGGGTGATGAATAAAGGGTGCAAATCCAAGAGCAAGGGTGACACAGAGGGGACTGGGAGAAGAGGAAATGCGGGCCTAGTTGAGAAAGCAGACTAGGAGGAGCTGGCTCTCTAACCCAAGAGCCTAGTCTTGCCCAAGCATCCAGGGAGTCACCACGGCAAACAGTTACACAGAGCAGCTTAGTGTGGAAAGCTTTTCTTTCGAAACAGTAGGCCAAGGGCCGCCTCTGGTACCATCTGTTTCCCAGGTGAAACTCCCAAGGACCTTTTCAGAGGTATTTTGGCTTCTAAGAATGGCCCTAAACTACCAGCAAAGGTTTTTCCAAATACACAGGAAACCCCAGAGTGAAGCCATATGGTGGTGTTGCCACAAAGCAGATGCCAGGTACATCTGCAGTGTCCAATAACATCTAGAGTATCAGCCTCACCGGCGGCAGCAACAAACGGTGTTTACAGCCAAGAATGGATTTATGGTTTATAAAACCTGCTGCCCTAAAAGGTACTGTTAGCTTGTGACAACCACAGTGCACGATTCTTGGCCAACTTAATGACAAAGTCACATAATGGGTCATGCCAAGGTGTTAATTCTTTCCCATCTGGGGCTAGGTCACTAAGAAAAACGAAACAAACAGATCCCAAGCTAAGGATCCTGGGACCCATCATTGCTTTGAAAATCCCTTTTGACTGAGTGCCGTCACAGCCAACCCCTAGGCACTCAGCCTACCTCACTGGCCTCTTTTCCACTGCGTCCTTCTTTCTAGGTCACTTGGGGCCGGTGTCTGTCTCTTGTCTGGGACCTTCCTTTCCATAGAGTCTTTTTAGTCCATTCAAGACAGTGCCTGATTGAACTCATTGAATGCTGACCAACTTCCCCAATATCCCCACATTAGTACCCCTCACAGGTCCTCACTCCATGGGGGTGGCAGGGGCAATAACTACTCCCTCTCTCCCGCTCCTGAGAGTTGGACTCCTTGCTTTGCTTATCTCAGGTCCCAGACAAGGTCTGAATGTTTTCAATTACAGTTGAAAAATTACAGAATGTTGGCTTTCTGACATACTAGCTTTTTGAATCCTACCCTTTTTCCAGAACCCATTCCCCCTAAAATTCCTGCCCCCCTTTCCACCCTCATGTTCAAATGACCAGTTGGCACCCAAGGCGCCACTAGCCCTAGCCATTGTCATCCCTCTCCTCCCATAAACCATGGTTCCTAATTGCCACCAAACAAGAAATGTTTGGAGAACTTTGCCCATGACCACTGCTTGAAAGTCCAGCAGAAATAGCAGAAATGTACAATTTGATCCAGAGCAAGGAATGACATGATGCTCACATGCTGACCCAACACCCTCTTCCAATTTCAGCTTTGATACAGCTTTCTGACTTCCGAGTCATGTCTCAGGGGTACCAAGGTAGACAGAGAGTCATAAATGAAATGACTTTATAATTGTGGTGTCTCTTCAGTGCTTACTATATGCCAAGCATGGTACTAAGTGCTGGGGTAGATACACAATAAGTGCTCAATAAATACGATTGAAGGAATACAAGATCATCAGAATCTACATTGGGGTTCACATTTTAAATAGGAGGGAGAACAGGTATTGAATCCTCACTTTATAGTTGAGGAAACTGAGGCACAAAGAAGTAAAGTGATTTGCCCAAGGTGACACAGTAGACAGTGGCAGAAGTGGCATTAGAACCCAAGTCTTCTGACTCCCAGGCCTGGGCTCTTTCCACTATGCCACGCTGCTTCTCTGAATGGCAAGGAGCTGTTGGGTACCTGTCTGGGGACCCTCTGCTATGTAGGCTTCGATGCAGTAGCCTAACCTGCTTTTCCCTGGCATTTGCTAAATTGGCCCCGATAAGTGTGTGCTGAGCCACACAAAACCCCCAATCTCTGTTTGCCAAGACCGGCCCTCATTTCCAACATTCACCTCAGAAGCCTGGTCCTTGAAAATATGGACAGGGATGTTAAATTTGGTTTGTCGGTTTTGATTTAACTCTTATTTTTGTACCCAATTAATGCAGACAAAAATACATGAGACAATAAAATTCTCAAGGAAATGTATGAGATAGGACACAATAGACCATAATGGGTTCCTCGGAAACCATTAACGACTATTAAAGGAAACCCATATACAGAGCGTGTATATTAAGACAAATGCACATTATTAAATACATTATTCATATGCACATCTCAATAGGAAGTGAACATGGCTTTCTGGTTTATTTTTGGTTTTAACTGCACAAACATTTCTAAATAAATTGTAATCATTCTGGCCTTCAAAATCCATGAGGAAAAAACTTAGGGTGATTATGTTGAAGTTGAAAAATCGGTTTTCTTCACATTCTCTATATTGAGGTAGTTTCTACATCTACAATTTTCATACAAAGAACTTTTTTTTAAGCCAACCTCCGTCCTGGAGAACTATTACTTATCTATTTATTCTATTTATAAAACCATAATCATCATTTATCAGTCTGATTCATCTTGCACATTAAAGCCTCAAATGCCACAGAACTGAACTCTCCTGAACCTATATGGAAAGGGAATTTTAAAAACACAAAAACCACCCTCCCGCCTCAACCCGCACAACTCCACCGACTACTTAGCAACTACAGGTGCTGACAAATCTTAGCTGCCGTATGGCTAGGAACTAGGATATTGTGTAATTGATAACAGTATCTATTAAGTATCAGTTCCTTGTGGGTAGGAATCACGGGTTTTTAAACTCTAATGTACTCTTCCAAATCCATAGTATAGTGCTCTGCAAAGAGGAGCAATTCAAAAAATACTATTGGCTGATTACTGTGAGCTAAGTGCTAGGAGAGAAACAAGAAACATTCCCAGTTACTATTATTGTGGCATTTGTTCATTGTTTACTATGTGCCAAGCACGGTTCTAAGTACTGGGGTAGATACAAGTTAATCAGTTCAGGCACAGTCCCTGTTCCACATGGGACTCACGGCCTAAATAGAAGGGAAGGCAGACATATAGAATATGTAGGGCATAATTACAACTGCAAGACCCTCATCACTACGGGTTCTCTAACACCGACCCAACAGCCTCTCCTGTAGAATTCATATGTCAGGAAGTAAAAGATTCAAAAATACCAAAGATTTAAATTTATGCTTCCTAAATTCAAACCAAGAGAACAGATCCTAAAAGACAGAAACAATGGGGCCTTGGGTTTCACACCTTTTCAATCCATTAGCCAACCCAGCAGGTCTTCCCTGACTAAGCCTTTGTTTCCTCCTCTCCCACTCCCTTCTGTGTCCTGATCTGCTCCCTTTATTCATCCCTCCCTCCCTCAGGTCCACAGCCCTTAAGTACATAACTGTAATTTATTTATATTGTCTGTCTTCCCCTCTAGACTGTGAATCCACCAACTCAGTTATATTGTACTCTCTCCCAGGTGCTCAGTACAATGCTCTGCACACAGGAAGCACTCAATAAATTAACTGATTTGTTGAACCCAGCCATGTTAGATTGTTTTGACACCACGGGGCTGGATGAGCCAATGAGCCGATTAGACTGTAAGCCCGTCACTGGGCAGGGATCGTCTCCATCTGTTGCCAAACTGTACATTCCAAGCGCTTAGTACAGTGCTCTGCACATAGTAAGAATAAATACTACTGAATGAATGAACGAACCAATGAGATCACGCTGCCCAGAAAGCAAGTTTTATAGCTCCAATTACTAAACCCAGATCTTTCACACTGGCTCTTTAAGTCCTGCCTGCCTTTTTATCTAGGGCACATGCATTAGTTAAGATTTGTAAGCCTTGAGTAGTGATTTTTTGGATCAAGTCCCACAGAAGCTAGACTGCTTGGTAAGGAGTTTCTGGGCACCCTGATACTGATGAGAACACAGTATTTGTTTTCCCATTTGAAGATGAGCAGAACAAACTGGGGAAAATTAGTCTCAAACTAGCCTTTCTTCTCGGGTTTGTCACCTTTCAGAGGGGTGTGAGTTGCTAACTGAGCCTCTTGACATCTCCTCTACTGTCTTCCATACAACTCTGCCCATCCAAATACCCACCAGTCAATTTTGTTGGGAAACCTCTAAATGTCCTTGAGGGAGTTCAAATAGTCTGAAATACCACAAGAAAACACCCCCCGAATTTCCAGAACAGATGGAGGCAGGAGGCACCTAAAAGCAGATCCCACCAGGAATTTTACAGCCAAGTTTTGGGGAACCCAGGAACCAGGGACAGCTCCTCTCAGAACCAGGGTTCAGGGATCCAACCCATTCTCACTTTGGCAGTCCACCTGGTGCAGGCCCTTCTGCCTGTTTTATTGTATGCAGGAAAGAGACCAAGAGCACCTTCCAACTTATTCATTCTCAAGATGCTTCTCGCCTAGTCAAATGCTAACATTGCAGTAGCTTTAAAATCAAATTGCAGGACCGGTGTGCCCAGAGCAATAATTCACTCAGTCTGGCCTTACCGTCCACCCGCTTTCCGGGGAGGATGCTGGCCAGCATACAGCAGAGACATGTTTCATGAAACTCACTGCCAAGGAATCTTGAGATTCCCTCCAAGACAGCTGCCAGTTTCTCACTGGGAGGGAATCGAGGTCAAGACCCATCTTAGAGCTGGTGTCTCTAATACCATCTCTCCCCCTCACCCAGGGCTGTTAGAGTTAGTGATATTCTTAGTTTAAGATGCCCTCTCTTATGTCAAATTCTTAGTTTAAGATGCCCTCTCTATGTCAAACAGCATTTACTGAACACTTACTATGGGCCAGCACTATTCTAAGCACTGGGAGAACACAATACAATTGGTAGGCATGGCACCTACACTCAAAGAGCTTCGACCCAGGGGGAAGAATCTAATTTGTCACTCCTGACAACGCCCCCAACTTGAACTCCTGGAAGTCACTCAGTATACAGAATATTTTCCTGGGGGCAGGGGGCAGTGAAAGGGTCCAGAGTGCCAGGCTGTCTTTGAAGAAATTTATGCTTTCTGATAACTTGAGTTCTGGTCCCCAAACTTGCTATCTAGAAGGTCCTTACTATCAATCAACATGTCACTTAGGCGCTCCTGATTCTTTCAAAATCTATCTCTTATTTGCTTGTGAATGGAGAGCCTCGAGTTCAGGTTTTCCAATTTAGGAATGAGCTTTTTATAGGTGTTTGGAGTAATGGCCTTTAAATGGAAACAGTATAGGTTATGTAACCAGTGATAAAACAAAGAGAAACAATAGAGTGGGTTACTCTACAAACATTTCCATGTCTGAATCAAGAAGCGGATCATATGTTCCAAATTATACAATCACAGGATTATAGAACTGGGGAGGACCCTAAGCGGTCATCAAATCCATCCCCTGGCCTCCAAGCAGGACCAAAGAGCCATTGCAGAAAGATGCAACATACAATTTGTTCAGCTCGATTCTTCTGCCCTAGGCTGGAAGGGCGCAACAAGATGGGATTCCCCTTTGCTCTTCCTCCAAGTCCAGCCACACACCTGTCCTGACGAAGTGCGGGGGGTAGAGAGAACTTCCCTCTTTTGGGAGGCCACTGCCCCCCCCAAAGGTTGCTTGTTTTACCATCTTATTTGCATTCTCAGCTTCAGGGTGGCCATGAGAAGGTTTCTTCTAGCTTCAGGGCCCCAAGGAGTGTGTGACATAAGGGAGGGGGCAGAGTCGACACATCATGGCCTTCCTGACTTTACCCCTTCCCACACGTGGATATCCATTCCCCCCGACCTTGGCTACAGGACCTGGGGCTGGTTTTCCTACTTGGCAGTGTGCTAAATGGTAGCAGCACTCCTTCCTCTGACCTTGGAAAGAAAACAGGGGCAGATACTCTCTCCACTGCCACAGCCCACAAGAGAGCTTCCTATTGCCTGACCAAGTGCAAATAACTGGGATTAGAACTCCTCGGTGCCTCAGTTCCCCCATCTGTAAAATGGGTCAAAGAGTGGAACTGTGCTTGATCTGATTTTCATGTATCTCCCTTGCATTTAGCAGAGTGCTCTGAGCAGTTCGTTCTTAACAAAACCATAAGCAATTTTCCCGTAGTTTATTCTCCCTCCACCCCATGAGGGAGAGAATCAAGCTCAACATGAAGACACTTGGGAACAACAGTATTGTACTACCACTGTGTTACCAACCGCTCTAACTTTTATGCTTCTGTGGGAAATCCATTTCAGCATCTTGAGCTGAAATAGAAATGTCAAAACATTTTGTGCTTATGAAACAATGTTTTGGTTCCTTTATAATTTTCCCTGCCAGTTCTCTTAAGTGTAAAATACATTCGTGTTTTAAGCAAATGAAATCTTTCCCAAAACCTATCCACTCCCCAAAGCTCCACTGCTAGCCATAAATGCTGCACGGCTACCACATATTCCCAATGAACAATACATCGAAGGCGATTGGAATGACTACCTGCCGGCAACCTTCAAGAGATCTTCGGAATGAATTCACTGAATGGGCCAATAAGTCAATCTTTAAGTGGATTCATCTGCATAAGTGTGATTATTAGAAGAGAATCCATGCCACACATTAGGGGGTGATTCTGATTACCAGAGGAATCCTATTTGCTAATGAGCCGGGTTCTCCTGTTACCTCAACTATTTCCTGGCTGCAGATTAGGCACCTTGGCTTAACCCCTTCATCCCTCAAGGATGCTTCTCAGTGAGTGACTGTTCAGGCATTCTACACTGTAACCGCATGGTCTGAACTAATAATGAAACTTCCAAAGGTGCCTCATCCACATTCCGGGAACCACCAAAGGTCTGTGAGTATCAGGCTCATTAGGCATTTGGTGATCTGCTCGCTAATTGTTTCTCTGTTCTTCTAACACACGTGAACAACAGAATAATGAGAAAAACTACAACTTAACAGTTTTTATAACAGAAAACAAGCCCTTAGCAGAGCTCTTAGCACATCCTAGGCACTTAATGCCATCATTGGTTTTTAAAAGAACCTTTTACCTTCACCATCGTTTTACATACTTTCAGATTTTAGAGACTGCCTTCCTGAAAAAAAAGAGTATCTATCAGAAATGGGTAGAAGGCTGAGGAAAGTAAATTTTGTTTGCATTTTAAGTATTGCATCTTTCTGACAAGAATATCCCTCATAAACCCAAGGGTTGCTTCTGAATATTTTAAAAACAGTTGAAAGCCGATCTGTCACCAAACTAAGATTCTAATTCATTCACCTGGTAGCTCTGGGCTGAGTCCCAGAGACACCACGGTTGTTCACCAATTTTGGGGAAAGCATCAGAGAGGGTATGAGGTGAGGAAGAGATGACTGAGATAGAAGTTCAGCAGAGGGTATGAGGTAGGAGTGATTAACGTGTCGTTTCAGGGTGAAAGCTAGTTTGTTAACAAGTAGTCTGAAGGGGGTGGCTCGGTAAGAATCAGGCCATAAAGGTTAGGGGACCCCAGCAAAGAGCTTGAGTGGACTAGAATCTCAGAGCACAACTGCCTGGACGACCAAGGAGTTAACTCAGATCTGGGCTCCTTGGGATAACTGTGAGGTGTCTATTATACTGCCCACTCACCATTTAGCCATCTCTGAGAGCATTGATTTAGCTTGACCACTCTATGGTCCAGCCTTCTCTCTAGTCAGCAGAAGCGCTGATGAATCTCTACCTTGCAAGATGCCTATTTTTAAGCCCTTGAGGATTTTTATTCCACTCCAACTGGGAATTATAAGCATTTAGACAAAACCCCAAAACGTGAAAGCCTTGCTGCTTGGAAAATCTCACTCCAGGTCTCCTCCCTTCTGCTGGCCTCTCCTCTCAAGAACATTTCCCTATTGAATTTCCCAGTCTCTTGGTGTGGCTGGAGGAGGGGCAGCCTTTGTAAATACCCTTATCTCTCTCTTCAACTTGCCCGGGTACTTTCAACCTCCTCTTAGCCTTCTCCTAAGGCCTATTTCTTCTTCTCCAATTTAGCAGCAGTGTGGAATAGTAGAAAGCACCCTGGCCTGGGAGTCGGGGGGAATCTGGGTTCTAACGTCAGGCCTGCCACTTCCCTGCTGAATAACCTTGGGCAAGCCACTTATCTGCTCTATGCCTCAGCTTGCTCATCTGTACAATGGGGGTTAAATACCAGCTCTCCCTCCCCCCTACACTGCGAGCCTCACGAAGGACAATAGGTGCTCTGTGTGAATTGCCTATCTTGTATCTACCACAGAGCTTAGTACAGAGCTTGGCACACAGTATGCACATAACAAATATCACAATTATTGGGAGATTAACTTTGGTCTCTCCAGGTCGCCGGACACAATACGGTTGTCTGGAGCAATTTTAGGAAATCCAATTCATAATTCAGTGGGGAAAAGGCGGGGGGCGGTGCGGGGAGCTCGGAGGTTGAGCTCCCCCTGACAGCTTTCAAAAGAGGAAAAACCAAAGCCTCCCCGGAGCCTGCGACAATCTCTCCCCTCGGGACCAGCTGGAGGATGCTATTTGCGATACTCTGGGGATGCTATCTGCCGGACGGCTTTAGCAGCCGCGGCGTCAAAGAGGGTTTCTCCAGGCCAGGGACGGGGGGGGGCGGCTGCCGGAGAGGCGAATGAGAAGGTTAGTGTCAAAGGGCGCATTTTACTCCTGGCAGCCCCGGTGGAGGGGGAAAAAGGTTGCTGGTTTGCTTCTTTAATGAACTGCAAATCGGCAAGAAATGTTTCATCCCCGGGCAGGCAGGGGGGCGAGGGATGTTTGGGGGCAGGGGGCAGAGGACAAGGGAAAAGCACACATTTCTCCAGCAGCCCTGTCCCGCCGTCACGAGAAGCCTGCCGAGACACCGAGGGACGGATGGACACACACACACACAACCCTATCCTACACAAGCACACACACACCAGAACCCTCCTACATACACATACACACACACAAGACCCTTTCCTACACAAACACACACGGAGCAGGACCCTCTACATATAAAGACACGGAGCAGGACCCTCTACAAACACACACACACACACACACACAGGACCCTCTACACACACTCACACAAATAGAACAGGACCCTCCACAGACATACACACAAACACACACATACACAGAGGAGGGCCCTCTACACATATACTCAGGGAGCAGGACCTCTAAACATACATACATAGACAGACAGACACACACTGAACAGGACCCTACACACGCACCTGCTGCCCCCAACCCCCACCCCAACACACACACCTTTTTGCGACCCCACCAGGGCCAGGATTTCTGCACCAACAGGCTAGCCAAGGTGGGAAATTCGTACACAGGAGAACCTCATTTCTGAACTCCGCCTGCTTACTGCCATCTGTCTTTGGGTAAAGGACACCGGTACAACACAATCTTATTCCTTTCCCACTGTGTTCCCCCACGACTGCATGGAAAAATGCTGACCCGGTGGTCTACTTCTCAGGGCGGAGCAAAGTCCCCTTCCCCCCATCCTCTCTCTCGTGTTTTTTTTTTTTTTTAACAAATGAATCGAGTAATTCATCTTTTACCACTCAGCGGCCCACCACCCGCCCGGTTCAATCCCATACATCATCCACTGTACATCTTTAGCTGACTCCTCGTTTTTATGTCTTGGGAAAGCAGTGCAATCTCCATAGTAATTTGGAGATCTCGGAAACCGCAAGCTGGAAGCTCATTTATTCTTCCGTTCGGGGATGGGGTTTTAAATTCCCGGCCAGAGCACCCTGGCTGCCCGCCCTAGAGTTTGGTCCTCCTAGGCTCCTCCCACCCTTCTCCCCCTGGGATCGGCGCAGATCAGTCAGGTCTGGGGCTCCCCCCTTCCCCCCAACACACACACACATACACCGGACCCCAGTTCAAACCCAGAAACCTCCCCCCAGCCCCAATCCCCCAGAGGCTCCGCAGAGAAACTCTGCAGAGAAATAATGATGGTATTTGTTAAGCACTTATTATGTGCCAAGCACTATTCTAAGAACTGGGGTAGAGATACAAGGTAATCAGGTTGTCCTACGTGGGGCTCACAGTCTTAATCCCCATTTTACAGATGAGGGAACTGAGGCACCGAGAAGTTAAGCAGCTTGCCCAAGGTCATACAGCAGACAAGTGACAGAGCCAGCGTGGCTCAGTGGAAAGAGCCTGGGCTTTGGAGTCAGAGGTCATGGGTTCGACTCCCGGCTCTGCCACTTGTCAGCTGTGTGACTGTGGGCAAGTCACTTCACTTCTCTGTGCCTCAGTTACCTCATCCGAGAAGCAGCGTGGCTCAGTGGAAAGAGCACGGGCTTTGGAGTCAGGGCTCATGAGTTCGAATCCCAGCTCTGCCACTTGTCGGCTGTGTGACTGTGGGCAAGTCACTTAACTTCTCTGTGCCTCAGTTCCCTCATCTGTAAAATGGGGATTAAGACTGTGAGCCCCACGTGGGACAACCTGATTCCCCTATGTCTACCCCAGCGCTTAGAACAGTGCTCGGCACATAGTAAGCGCTTAACAAATACCAACATTATTATTATTATTAAAATGGGGATTAACTATGAGCCTCACGTGGGACAACCTGATTACCCTGTGTCTACCCCAGCGCTTAGATCAGTGCTCTGCACATAGTAAGCGCTTAACAAATACTAACATTATTAGAGTCAGGATTAGAACCCATGTCCTCTGACTCCCAAGCCCGTGCTTTTGCCACTAAGCCACACTGTTTAATCCCTGGGGTACGTTCGGCCACCCTCCACTTTAGCCCTCCTCTCTGCCACCTATAGGGTTCCTAAGTGGCAGGGGGCACAAATTTACAACCAGCAAGAGGGGGCAGAGGGGAATGGCTGGAGAGGCTCATCTTTGGGGTTGGGGTGGATTCCAGGCTCCTTAACTCCCCATGATGTCGGCAGGCAGTATGCACTCAAACACAAACACACACACACACACACTCACTCTCTCTCTCTCTTCCCCCCCACCCCAATTCCACTCCATCACCTCCCTGCCCTTCCTCTTGGCAACCTGGGAAAGGGCGAGGGGTTCACTAAGGACACGCTGGGTCCACCCTGTGGTGACACGTCACCAGCAGTGACATGGTGAGCTCACTGTAAGAGGTAATGTGCCTGCTAACACAGTTGTAATGTACTTTCCCAAGTGCTTAGTACAGTGCTCTGCACATAATAAGCACTCAATACATACCACTGATAGGAATGATGCTGATGACTGAGAAACTAGATAACTGGCCACCGAGGCATATATCCAAGCACTTCCAGAAACTTGACATCCTGACTTGAATTCCTCACCTTCCTGAGCCCACCCTTCCCCTTCCCTCAAAAAAGAAAGCCCAAACCCCTTTTTCTCCCCACATCATTGTCCCTTTTCCCCTTAGTATTCAATGTGGAGGCCAGGGGCAGTCCCCACTCCCAACCATCTCGTCCTCCCTTCTCCCCCAACCCCCTTTCAAATGCATACACCCTTTTGATCCAATGGAGAGTGGCAGATCTTTTCATTCCCACCTCTCCTCTTTGTTCAAGCCATCTTTCCAACCAATTCCTTGCAGACTGCTCATAAAGGCCCCCCCCCCAATATTTATGCTGTGGCCTCATGCCTCATAAATTAGATCCATTCCCCAGAAAATGGCCCCCTGCCTTGGAAGGAGGATTCCATTTTATTTATGTCACACTTATCCACCTGCATATTGAACTCTGTATTTAAATCAGACAACAAATCAATGGTACCACTGGGGCGGGCGGGGGGAGGGGGAATCCACAAATTCCTGCCCACCCTCTCCAATCACAAGGCTTCAAAATTTACTAATGGGATTCTCTGACAGCCAGATTACATCATAAGGTCATTTCCTCAAACCATGAACATGTCATGCTCAGTGTGGCTATTACTTCAATTACTTGAGGGCTGGGGAGAAAAAAAATCAAACCCTGAAGGAAAAAGGGAAACCCAAAGTGATGAACAATTTGTAATAGAGTAATAAGGGGGCGGGGAGAGAGATGTGGGATTAAAGGGTGGTGTAACCTAATTTTTGTCCATGCTTGTTAATTGTATTAGATAATTAATAAAGAGCTTCAAGCCTGAAGGCTTAAATGAGAATCTTCAGTTTACCAAAAACCTACCCAGCAAACTGTAAGAAAAGATAACATACAGCATCAGATTTGGAATTTGCTTCAGGATTGTTTCCAATCACGGTTTACTCACATATGTGGTCTGAACACTGGATATATACCACGGTGGCCAGGCATCTGGTTTCTCTGTTATCATCACCATACTTATCAATGGAATTTACTGAGTGTTTATTATGTGCCGAGCACTGTACTGAGTACTTGGGAGAGTACAATACAACACACTTGGCAGACACATTCCCTCCCACAATGAGGTTACAGTCTACAGAGGGAGACAGACATTAATGTAAATAATTTATAATATTTAATTTTACAACATGCACACCAACAGTCTGAGTTTCAGATGGCCTGCCCCAACCCAGAATGGATCCAGAATCGGGCCCCTTCATTTTCAGGGAACAGCCTCCCTCCTCTGCAGCTCCTGCCTCCAAGCTCCTTGAACTGGGCCTGGTGACCAAGGTCACCCAAGGGAATGCAATCATTCTGGAGCAGAGTGGATGGTCAATTTACCCTGAAGAAACAGTCTATGTTTGGGTCACTCAATGGTATTTATTGAATGCTACAGTACGTGCAGAGCACTGTATTGACCATTTGAGAGAGTACGATCCAACAGATTTAGCAGATACGTTCCTGCCCAGAAGGAGCTTGCCTAGAATCAGGTGGACTTCTGCAAAGTGGTGCTCATATGACATCATGTGCTTAGTACAGTGCTCTGAACACAGTAGAAGTTCAGTAAATACGATTGAATGAATGAATGAGCCCTTCAGGGTTCAGTTTCATTTACTGTGGTTCCTGGCCACTCTAGTAAGTGGCTTAATGAAATGACACTTAAGTGGCAGCAATAATACAGGAAACGTTCCTGGATGCAGTCATGCGGATGCCACAGATTGAAAACCTTCCTAGGCAAGTTATAAAACAACCCACCTTTTATCACTGAAATTGTTTTCCTCCAATGCATGAATCAGTAATGTTGGAGTTGGCAATCGTAGTAGTAATGGTATTTATTGAGTACTTTCCGTGTGCAGAGCATTGCACTAAATGCTTAGGAGAGTACTAAAAATTATTGGCAGTAAAAGGTCTAATGTTTCATGCTCTTTTAGGGTTTAATAATAATAGTAATGTTGGTATTTGTTAAGCACTTACTATTTGCAGACCACTGTTCTAAGCACTGGGGTAGATTTACAGGGTAATCAGGTTGTCCCACGTGAGGGTCACAGTCTTAATCCCCATTTTACAGATGAGGTAACTGAGGCACAGAGAAATTAAGTGACCTGCCAACAGTCACACAGCTGACAAGTGGCAGAGCTGGGATTCGAACCCATGACCTCTGACTCTCAAGTCCGTGCTCTTTCCACTGAGTTACGCTGAAGCATTGTGTCCTGGAAGTCAGAGAACCTTCCCGGCTCTGCTACTTACCTGCTGTGTGACCTTGGGCAAGTCACTTAGCTTCTCTGTGCCTCAGCTCCCTCATCTGCAAAATGGGGAATCAATACCTGTTCTCTCTACTACCTTGGCTGTGGGCCCCATGTTGGACCTGATTGTCTTGTATCTATCACAGTGCTTAATATGGTGCTTGGCACATGGTAAGTATTTAATACCATTATTATTATTACAACTTCCCTGAAAAATAACACATCTCAAAATAAAATGCACATTAATTTTCTATAATATATATAGGGTAGGATTTTTAAAAAACCTTCCTGGAAACAATGAAGCTTTCAGAAGAGACTGTTTTGTGTGAGTCACCCATTTCCTACCTAACACCAAATCTAATAGGTCCCCTCTTTTTTTACAACCAATCAGATGTCGATAAGGAGAGTTTCACTGGAGCATGGCATTGCCCAGAGAATTAGAACAACTGAATGGGCATTTGAAAAGGGAGCAGACCTTGGAATATCCCAGGAGCCAAAGCTCATCTGTGGCTCCTGCTAAAAATTTAGGTCAAGTTCATGGCATTTCCTTTCAAAGTTCTATCATTTTGGCTAAGGCTGAAACTGGTGCTTAGCATGATAATCCACTTAACTAAGAGAAGATCACAAAAGTCACATCTCCCCTGTGTTCTTCTCCCTGCTCCGGTAACCAATTAGGTATAAGATTCCATTCAAGGCTTGGACCCTCTTTCCTCCAGGCCCAAATGAGAGAGAATGTCATCATCTCTGCCACCCTCTCCATTCCTAAACTCACTCCATGTACTCTTTTGGGCCTATGAGCCAAGCATCTGTTTGATTGGCCATGTCTTAGAAGCCCAAGATCTATTTTTGGCCTGGATATGCCAGTGAGAAGCACTGGACAGGGGCTGGAGAACGTCAAAATGAGTAAAGCGTGCTGCACAGAAGAACAAAGAAATGGAGGTGATTTATCCTGGAGAAAAGAAGCCTGAAGGGGGAATTACTATCTACCTTCAAGAATATAAAGGAATCATGTATGAGTGATGACAAGCAGGTGTTCTGTTTCCAGAGAGGACAGGACAAGTCAGATTTAGGTTGGACATTAGAAGGAGCCCTCATAAGGGTTGTGAGACCCTGGAGGACATTACAAGAAAAGTTATGGAGTCTCCTCTGGAGATTTTTTTTTAAGAAAAGGGCAGCTAGTCATCTTCCAGAGACAGTGTACTGCAGCCCTGAATGAAGGCAGAGAGATGTATTAGCTGACCTGTCAAAGACCCATCTAGTTCTTAGATTCTGGATGATTGGGTTATACTGGAGGCAATGGAAATTCTGCTGGAGTTTAATATCATTGATGGGATTGTTCTGGCAGGTTGGAATTAATCAGAGGAAGCCACATGGAGGAAGAAGACTTTGAACAGTGATTTCAGAAAGGGGAGAGATGCGGTTTGACATGACAGCCCCCTTGTTTTAGGACTCTCTGGCCAGAGATTAAGTGCAGTACAGAGAAGATTGAGAGCAGGGAGCTGGACCGGAACAGAACGGGAAAGTCAAGGTTCAGGGAGAAATGAGGAACAGATTGGCAGTGTAGATCTAACTCACTGGGCAGAAATCTGAAGGCCATGGATAGTTTTCCATTAACTCAGGGCACGATGGGAGCTACTGAGGTTCATATGCAGTAGAATGACATGGTCAAAACGGGTGGGAAAGATTATTTCGAAGGGGGGCAGGGAGGGAAGCTTCTGGAAGAATTTGGAGTTGATTAGAGGCCGGAAGACCAGCAAAATAAAAGTTATGGCAAGTTTTGGAGTGAGGTTATGAAGGCCTGGAAGAGGGCTCCTAGTAAAAGGGTGGCTGACTTGGTAAGTGGCTCTTTAGGGGAGGAAAAGGTCCTAAAATAGAGAGAAATACCAAAGTGCTATCCTAAGACTTCAGGCTTGAGGGGCATGTAGGATAATGATGATTGGCAAGAGGAAACAAATGTTTATTTAGTTCACCAAAAACAAAATGTAGCCTGTTTATACAAGCTAAACAACAGTTAGCTTGTCTGATATCTTATCTCAGAACTTTTCTGGCTCCTCCACTACATAAACATGGGATTTCTGTAGGGAGTGGGGATGTATACTTCTTGAGTTCTGGTGACAGGGAAGGTGAACAGCTGCAGTTCTGAAAAGAAGACAAATTAAGTCAGTCCCTACCATACTGAGTTTTAAATGGTGGCAGGACACCTGCTCAAAGATACTCTGAAGAGTGTAAGAAATCTGGGATTATCTGTAATAGTTAGGGATCAGGGGAGAGAGGGAAGACAGGAGTAGAGAATCATCTAAACACAAGAGACAGAAGAAACCAGAATGTGAATGAGCTCCAAAAGGAATAGGGGCAAAAGATAACTACCACCACCCGGGGTGGCCAAACTGCATTTCACCTTCACTTGCTGTTTGGCCAATGTACAGAAGCTTAAATAATTTCACAGCTGCAGGCTCTCACTGCTTCAATCCAGACCTACTTGTACTTCCCTTCCCCCAAATGTCTCTTGATCACCGCCCTGTGCCACCCCTGCCCCTAAACAATATCCTCCCACCCTCAGATTTCCATCACTCATTACCCCCTACCTCCCAAAAGCCTATTTGCCATTTCAGTTAAAGGGATTTTTTTTTTTTTTTTGATCTGTGGGTCTTGTCTTGTCCTACACCGTCGAGTCTTCTCCTTCCCACAGCGACACCATGGACACATCTCTCCCAGAACACCCCACCTCCATCTGTAATCGTTCTGGTAATGTATCCATAGAGTTTTCTTGGTAAAAAAAAAAAAGGAATTACCACTGCCTCCTTCCATGCAGTAAACCTAAATATGGCTCTCTGCCATGTTATATTTTTGGTTTGCAGTTCTTCAATTCATGAGGCTTGATGATCTCTGATAACAGTATAAAAATATTTATTAAGCAATTACTATGTGCTAAGGGATGAGGCAGATGCAAAATAACCAGGATCAGACAATCTCTGACCATCGCACGATTCCCAATCTGAGAGAAAGAGACTGAGCGGGAATCTTATCCCCATTTTGCAGATGAGGAAATTGAGGCAGAAGGAGCTGAAGTGACTTGCCCCAAATCACATAGCAGGCCAGTGGCTGAAATGGGACTAGAACTTAGGTTTCCTAACTCCCAGTCCCATGTTCAAAGGCAGATATACAGGCCAGATATGCACACTGATGGGCCAAAATTAAAACCAAGATACATTTGAATAAATCAATCCTACAATATCACACTATTACACATTGCCTGAACCTAGAGAGCAGTCAGTCAATGGCACTTATTGAGTGCGTACTGTGTGCCGAGCACTACCCTAGGCTCTTGGAAGAGCACAATATGATACCTATCCACAAGAACTTACAGTCAGTCAATCATATTTGAGAGCTTACTATGTGCAGAACACTACTAAGAGCTTGGGAGAGTACACTACAACAGAATTAGCAGATACATTCCCTGCGAGCTTACAGTCTAGAGAGGGAGACAGCCATTAATATGAGTAAGTAATTTATAACATATAATTTAAGATAGGTACATATGTGCTGCGGGGTTGGGGAGAATATCAAATGTTCAAAAGTCATAGACGATGCAGAAGGGAGAGCGAGCTGGGGAAAAGAGGGCTTCATCGGGAAAGGCCTCTTGGAGGATATGTGACTGTAATAAAGCTTTGAAGGTGGAGAGAATGATGGTCAGGTATATATGGAAGGGGAGGGAGTTTCAGGCTAGGGGGAGGAAATGGGAAAGGGGCTGGTGGTGAGATAGACGAGATCGGGACACAGTGAGTAAGCTGGCACTAGAGGAGTAGAGTGTAAATTCTGTGCTGTAGTAGATCAGTGAGATGAGCTTGAAGGAGCTTTCAGTCTAGAGCCTGGATAAATTTCTCAAGCAAGAGGAAATGTCGTCTGACAAAGTACTTTAATAGACACAAGACATGCAAATTAGCATTGATGATGATGATAATGCTAAAAATTGTGGCTTAGATCCAGAAACAAAAAGGAAAGTTTTCTACAAGCAAGTACATTCTCCATTAGGCCATCTCTGAATTCTTGGGACAACTATTGAATCCTTCCACGAACTTCTGCACTACAAACACGGCTAATTGTGTAGGCTCAAAGGCAGCCTAAACCAAGGCTCACTATTTCTTGCTAATGAATGAGCACATCATTTTGATGTTATTGTAGGGAAGCTTGTAGTTCTAAAGAGAAGCAGCATGGCTTAGTGGAAAGAGCATGGGCTTGGGAGTAAGAGGTCATGGGTTCTAATCCTGGCTCTTCCACTTACCAGCTGTGTGACTTTGGGCAAGTCACTTAACTTCCCTGTGCCTCAGTTTCCTCATCTGTAAAATAGGGATTAAGATTGTGATCCCCACATGGGACAAACTGATAACCTTATAACCACCCCAGTGTTTAGAACAGTGCTTCGCACATAGTAAGCCCTTAACAAATTCCATCATTAAATTCCATCATTACTTCAAGCTTGCTGTTCTAAATCCCAAGAAGCCGTCTAAGCAACAACAATGTTCCCATAAAATTATTTTAGCTAAAATAATGTTCCTTTATATTATTACTTCCAGGAACTCAGACACCAAGAAAATGAAAATCAAGTTTTTCCTTTCTCTAGAAGTTGTCGACCATCCTTGGCATTTTCATACTGCATCAGAGTTTAAAATATTAGCTTTCCATCCTTGTTTGCAAGTGTTGTTTAGATGGAAGCCTCTGGTGTTTTTTTTTAATATGGCCTAATTTTAGTTATTGATCCACCCAAATATTATTGGCTCAAGAAGGGCTTCCTGATATGGGATATTTATTTCAATATTCAACTTTTTTCCCAAAAGTTTTGGATTCTGGCTCATTTAGAATTGCATTTGCTAAGGACAAAATAGTTGGATCCATGATTATTCCCTGGACTGGGTTTTAAGAGTATTAATCCAACAGTGAACTCTTGTGTAGGCATGGCCAGAGGGCTTGGTTCATTGGGCTGGATTAAGTTTTGTTTCCGGCAATGAAAACGCTCAAGAGTGACAATTAGCTGATTTCTGCAGAGAGCTCAGTTCAGCTCTGCCAGACTAAGTACAGTCATCATCATTCCCCCCCACACATTGAGCAGGGAGCAGAGGAGCTGCATGAAAAAAACCAGAAGGCCATTATAGAAAGTGGCAGTCCTGACCACAGGATTCTGGGATTTTTTTTAATCAAAAAAAAAAATGTTGGTATTTGTTAAGCGCTTACTATGTGCAGAGCACTGTTCTAAGCGCTGGGGTAGATACAGGGTAATCAGGTTGTCCCACATGAGGCTCACAGTTAATCCCCATTTTACAGATGAGGTAACTGAGGCCCAGAGAAGTGAAGTGACTTGCCCACAGTCACACAGCTGACAATGGCAGAGCCGGGATTCGAACTCATGACCACTGACTCCCAAGCCCGTGCTCTTTCCACTGAGCCACGCCGCTTCTCTTCTCAGGTAACTCAAACTTCTCAGGTAAATCAAAAAATTTTACCTGACACAGAGTTAGGAAGTTTGGACAAACTGGGGGCATGGAAGGCTGGGGTGCCTCTAGAATT
Organism: Ornithorhynchus anatinus; assembly: GCF_004115215.2. NCBI lineage: Eukaryota > Metazoa > Chordata > Mammalia > Monotremata > Ornithorhynchidae > Ornithorhynchus > Ornithorhynchus anatinus. Next base: position 4,772,500 of record NC_041740.1, on the reverse strand, counting down.
TGTCTAGGGGAGCCTCCTCTCCTTCCCCCCACCTCCCCATCATTAGACTACAAGCCCCCTAAGAACAGCAAACCAGTCTTTTATTTCCCAGGAGTTTAGAATAGTGCTCTGCATACAGTAAGTGCTCAGTAAATGACATAGCCATTTGATCATCTCTTTCATTGTTTCTCTTATCGCCTCTCCTTTCTTTTTGCTTTCCCAGTTTCTTCCACTTTTCATGAAACACTGACATGTTGCACACCAGACGGTTGCCTACTGATCGGGCAATAGTGACAGTCCCTGAGTGACTTGATCAGGCCCAGTGCCACCCTTTCCGCTGGCATCTCCTCTTTCCCTGCCAGGACCAGAACAACCCTGCATGACGGGGAGCAGAAGAGGCCATGTGTGAAGATTTACAGCATTATCGCTCATCTCCACTGCAATTCTCAGTCAACTGCCTTGCCCAGTGATTGATACACGGGATTTAGTCTGCTACCGGGGGTGATTTAAGCTCTCTGCAAAGGGAAAGAAGGCAAGAGGGTATTGCAACAGGCCAAAAATATGCTCCAAAGAACTACCCCACATCCCTTCTCAGGAGCAGCTAACTTGAGTAGGCTTTCATGCACATTTCATGAGGATTAACACCACGCAAGTCAGAACAGCTGCATAATCTTCCTCGGATGCATACAAGCTGAAAATGTTTCATGAAAGCTATTTTTCCACTGTGCACAAGTGCACAGCCTAGGGGTAGACTGTGGTCCTATCTGTAATTTAGAAGGCCATTTGTTTGTGGGAGGGAGAGCACCAAGCTTTTCTCTCCTCTAAATGATAGATCCATTTGCTCTAAATACGTGATAACTTCCAGGCAAGAAATGCACTTCCCCATCCTTTGTCTTTATTTTTGTCTTGCGTGATCACTTGCTCATTGTAATGCAATGTGCTTGGTACGTTCTTGGGCCTGCAATTTCTAAATCTCCAGACGGCTTTATCTTTTCTCAAAGGATTTCACAGGTAAGATGCCAATGTCCAATATAAAATGGATATCCAATATCAATTAGTAATGGTATTGGTCAAGAGCTCACTGGGTGCAAAGCACTGTGCTTAGAAATGAACTAGAGAAGTACGAGACCTGTGTCCTGCCCTTAAGGAGCCCACATTCTGCATTTCTCTTCGGCCTTCTAAGGCAATAGTGCAGGGCCCAGAAGGGGCCAGTGGGATAGTCTAGTGAATGTCAGGACGAAAGGGTGAGGAACAGTCAGTATACAGGGCTTAAATTTCCCATTCCAAACTAAAATAGGGCGCTCAGGCTGCATGGAAATGGAGTGTATGTAGACAAAGCATCAGGGACGTAACAGGCAGCCCATGCTCCCCAGAGGACAACTGGCCGCATGACCTGTTTCTTTTGCCTGACTTTCAGTTTCATGAAAATCAGCACAGCCCAATGGAGAAAGTCTGGGCCTGGGAGTCAGAAGACCTGGGTTCTAGTCCTGGCTCAGCCACTTGCCTGCTGGGTGACTTTTGCTTCTCTGGGGGGTAGTTCTCTCATCTGCAAAATGGGGATTCAATACCTATTTAGAATGTGAGCCCCATGTGGGACCTGATTCTTTTGTATCTACCTCCAGCACATAGTACAGTGTTTGGCACATAGCAAGCACTTAATAAATACCACAGCTACTATTATTACTATTATTAATGTATCAAAGAACACAGAGCAGTTGGGGGAACCCTAGAGGCTGCTACAATGGAAGAGAAGTGAAGTCACAAGAAGCAGCATGGCCTAAAGAAGAGAGGCCAAGGCCTGGGAGTCCAAAGAACCTGGGTTCTAATCCTGTCTCTGCCACTTGTCTGCTGTCTGACCTTGGGCACTTGTCTCTGGTCCTCAGTTACCTCATCTGTAAAATGGGGTTTAAGATTGGAAGCCCCATGTGGGATATGGACTATGACAAAACTGATGTTGTTTCTACCCCAGCAATTAGGACAGGGCGTGGAACATAGGAAGCACTTAACAAATACCATAAAAAAAAGAAAGAACTCAAAATCCTTTTAATATTAGTTTGTAAAAAATATCAGGACCCCAAAAGCATGAAACTTATGCCCTTTCCTTTCCCCTCAGGGCCCCTTTACCACAAGAGTGGTTGTCTGGCCTCCCAGGTGGTTTCAGAGCCATTAGAGCTGCATCAGGGACCCTTCAGACACCCCCTACCTGCACTGGTTCTAGACAGCTCCAGGCCACGGGGGATCCCTACCTCTCTGACTGCTTCTGTTTCTCTGGCTCATTCCCTGGCTCTCCCTGTTGTATTGTTATATTGTCCTCTCTCAAGTGTTTAGTACAGTGTTCTTCACAGACTAAGTGTTCAATAAACACGATTGACTGACTGACTCCTCCATTGGGCCCCTCCCCTCAAGTAGGGTTTGAGGGTCAAATCCCCTTAGCCAGCAGAGAACCCCCAATTAAGGCCACAGTGGATCCTGGGAGCAGCTTCAGGGACTGTACCCTCTAGTAACCAGACAGAACCCAGGTATCCAGGCTCTGGCCCAGCACTCTACCAGCATCTTCCCGGTACAAAGGGAATTATTAATAAAAAAAAAAAGAAAGAACAAAGCAATAAAACAAGTCACAGACATCTCTGCAAGGGAGAGCCAGGCCGAGAAACCAAACATAAGGTTTGAATATCAGTGGTGCGGTAGCTCAAGGACACCACTTTATTTAATGAGCCAAGGAACAGTTCCGAATCTCTCAGCTAATGGGCTAGTTGCAGGAAACAGACCTAACAACAGAGCAGATCCCCTAATTCACCACAAAGGAACCCTGAGTAATTTCATGGGGGTTTTACCATCACTTGCTCTACGGGCGACAAGCCTATCAGATGAAGGTTAGTTGTGTTCACTGCTAGTGTTCAGTCCTTTTCCCCTGCAAAGACTGCTGGAAATGATCAAAGTTACACATGAGAAAAAATTCCCTAGAGGAAAGACAGAGCAAAAAAGCATAACGTTCCCTGTATAGACCCAGACAGATATTAACTGGGGAAAAATGCATTAAGGCCAAGAAGCCAAAAAAAAAACCCCAAAAAAACAAACAAAAAAAATGAAAGACAGGCAGACATGACTATAACTTATAGGTCACCCTGGTCTCTCCCCCCTTCTTTTTTTTAATGATATTTACTAAGTTTAATATATGCCAGGCACTGTACTAAGTGCTGAGGTAGATACGAGCTAATCAGGCAGGACACAGCCCATATCCCACGTCAGTCTTAATCCCCATTTAACAGACTATGTAACTGAGGCCCAGAGAAGTTAAGTGACTTGCCCAAGGTCACACAACCTACAAGAGGCAGAGCTGGGATTAGAACCCAGGTCCTTCTTTTCTTCTCCAATAATCACAGTCTCCATGGTAAACTTCAAGACACCTTTGAGGATCAGCCCCTGGGAAGGAGGTGTTCTCTGGCACTGACTGGAGTTTTTGGGGCTCCCCACATTCCCTTCCCAACTTCCCACAATCTGCTACTCAGCCCCAAGTCCTGCTCAGTGCTGGAGGAAAATAGGAGTGATAATGGCAATTCATTAAGCGCTTATTATGTGCCAAGCACTAGAGTAGGTATGAAATATTAAGAAGGCCTAATGGAAAGAGCCTGGGACTGGGAGTCTAAGGACCTGCTGTATGACCTTGGGCAAGTCACTTAAAGCTTAATGCTAAAGTTTTGGTTGTTTCTATGCATGTCTTCCCCTTCTCCTCCTAGAATGTGTGTTTCTTGTGGGCAGGGGCTTATTCAACTTCCATTATCATATCCCACCCCCACTGTTGCAAGGTGAAGTAGAGGGTGTGAGGGAGGGGGACAAATCCAAGCAGCAGAAGGGATAATATCTGGAGGAGGAGAGGGAAAAGTTGTGAATGGGTCAGGCACCAAGCACTTTGCATCTTTATTTTGTAACCACCTCGATCATTACAATCCATTAATAAGGCCTCAACTCACTCACCCAGGAATTGCTGTAGACTGACTGCAGGCTTCCTTGAGATGGGGAAGCTGCATCCTAACCAAAGGTCTTTCCAATGTAATAATAATAATAATGTTGGTATTTGTTAAGTGCTTACTATGTGCCGAGCACTGTTCTAAGTGCTGGGGTAGACACAGGGGAATCAGGTTGTCCCACGTGGGGCTCACAGTCTTAATCCCCATTTTACAGATGAGGTAACTGAGGCACCGAGAAGTTAACTGACTTGCCCAAAGTCACACAGCTGACAAGTGGCTGAGCCGGGACTCGAACCCATGACCTCTGACTCCAAAGCCCGTGCTCTTTCCACTGAGCCACGCTGCTTCTCAATGTCAACTGGACAATTGGGAGAGTTAGGAGAGTACAACAGAATTAGCAAGCATGTTCCCTGCCCATAATAACCTTACAGTTTAGAGTCTAAACTTCTATCTAACTGCAGAGTACAAATATTGTGTTCAGTGTCAGCGATAGTGGAACTTCATTTTGGATGACTTCCTCAGTCTTCTGAAGAGCACGAGAAATTGTCACTGTATCATGGTTATAAGGGAGAGTGGTAGTGCTGCTTGAATTTAAGAAAACCCGAAAGCAAGGCTTAATTTTGCAGTCACCTCATTAGCACTTCTATCAAGCCTAATCCCTTTGGGGATAAAGGAGTTAGAGAAGCCGACGGTACAACACAGATCTAGACTTTGCCCACCCAAGTGGGTTTATTAGCGTTTACCCTTTGGAAAATCACCAGGGAAGAATTCATCATTTCCTGCTTCTGTGGAGATGCCACAGAGTGAAATGTACTGAATCCCATTCCACATTGCAATCTCTGATCAAGTAAATACTGGACAGAAAAGAAAAACAGAGCCAGTGGTCTCCCACATGGGACTGGGTAGTTTGTCTGCATTGAGCACACGCACGCACATGCACATACACAGAGACACTCTTGAGTGATGCAAACCATACTTTCAACTGCTTCTATTGCAAATCTGCAAGGGGAACGGGGGGGGGGGGGGGGGGGGGGGTATCTTGCAATTATTTTGTTTAGCAGAATGCTCAGCTGTTCTTATTTCTGTTGATCCAAATTGAACACAGGGTTCAGTGCTGCCTTTCTTTCCACATCTCTATGGTTCTTTTGGTAGGTTCTTGAACCCCTTATCTGCCTACCTTTTCCCTTTTGGACCACTCCTCCTCTGCTTTGGTTGGGGACAGGCATCATCTATCTCCAAGGCATGAAAATCAGCATCCCCAGTGATGGAATCTCTTCTCCTTGGCCCATATGTATATACTGGTCTTTCATGCTCAAATAAGTCACCAATGATGGTGAGATTCATCTTTGTGGGTGTGGCTGAAAAGACCAGTGTAGGATTCACTATCTCAGCTCCACTGTGCACACACAGAGGGTGTACACCCAGCAAAGTGGCACATTGGGTCAGTCGTTAAGGTCCACCAGCAGATCTCACCCACCCCAGACATAAATGCCAGGGCAGCTGCTGATGCCAGGATACCTGAAGAAGCTACTGGCTGGGATAATGCTGCAATCCAGCCTTTGCAGCCTTCCCTTTCCATTTTTTTTAATGACATTCATTAAACACTTCCAATGTGTCCGTCACTGGGCTAAGCTCTAGCGTTGATGCAACCTGATCGAGTTGGACACAGTCCCTGTCCCACATGGGGCTCACAGTCTTAATCCCCATTTTACAGATGAGGTAACTGAGGCACAGAGAAGTGAAGTAACTTACTCAAGGTCACCCAGCAGACAAGTGGTGGGGCCAGGATTAGAACCCAGGTCTTTCTGACTCCCAGGCTTATGTTCTAGCCATTTAGGTCACACGGCTTCTTGGTGGCTAAAGTGTGGATTGATTTCTCTATGGGTTTCTCATTATGCTCTCTTCTTTTCCTGTCTCCCTAGCTCCTGCCTTACTCTGTCCCTTCCCCAGTCTACCACTCCCTGCCAACAGCCATTCAGATATTACCCCAGAACAAATCAGAGTGCTAAAATGGGCATTCCTATTAAAACAACTTCTACTGTCTATGAATACAAAAATGTATGCAATCTAGATATCTTGTTCCACTTGCAAGTCCCCAGTACTTGCAACACTCAGAAATGGTTTACCTTGTCCAAGAAGCAATTTTTAAATGTTGTACATTAGGAATTTTGGAGGAAGAATTTTAGGGGGGAAAAAAAATGACATGGCTGTCCATGCCCTACCCTCCCTCACCCCCTCTCTTTATCCCCCTAGTTGCCCAATTTGGCAATACCACCCTGCACTAGTCCAACCCACTAGCTCAGAAGCCAGCTGCCCTGGGCCAGGCAGATGAACGGGAATGAATGACAACAAGATTCCAGCTGGAGCATGATGAGGGCTGAGGCCCAATCTGAGTGACTGAATGGTGAAGCAACCCCAACTGGGAGGAAATAAAAAACATAATTAGGCTATTCTGAAGCACAGAAACATGCAGACCAGCCTAACCAGCAGATGAAGCAGCGTGGCCTAATGGATACCACATGGGTCTGGGGGTTGGAAGGACCTGGGTTCTAATCTTGGCTCCTCTACTTGCCTGCTGTGTGACTGGATAAGTCACTAACCTTTCTGGGCCTAAGTTACCTCATCTGTAAATTTGGAACAAAGACTGTGAGCCCTATGTGGGACAGGGACTGTGTCCAACCTGATTATCTTGTAGCTACCCCAATGCAAAATACAGTACCTGACACAGAGTAAGTGTTTAACAAATACCACAAAAAAATGAACCAACTGGCTGGCCAGGGATCAAAGGCAAGGGTCCCTGGCAAAGCCCATGCATTTTGTGGAGGAAGGAGCTAAGTCACAAGAGAAAAACCACTTCCACAATCCACTTGCCAACAGTATTCTGATCAGTCTTGTTAAAATTATATTCTTACTCAAAGTGTGCACTCCGCATGAGTTAAGGACTGTGTCCAACCTGATAATCTTTTATCTACCCCAACACTTAGTACAGGCGCTAGGCACATAGAAAACACTTAATACCATAATTATTTAGTATTATAAAACTGGCATTAGGCTACTCACTTATACCAATGTGACCTCTCACTTGAAATATGCCACAACTTGCCATGTGCCACCCTCTTCCCACTTGCCCCTGCTGTGCTACACCTCTGCTCACCTGTTCACTGCCTTCTGGGCCCTAGAGAAAACATGACTGGCAGGAAAGAGATAGTACCAGTGGCACTATGTACACCACTATCACTAGAATTCTTGGCTCAGATTCTCGGTCCTAAAATCTGAGGACCAAGACTTATCTGTCATTTTTGACAGAAGACTCCAATGTCTTCAACAACCACCAGGATAGGAAAGCACAGGGGCTTGCATGCAACAGATACATCTACATACTCCCGGATGGCAGAGAAAGGCTGGAGGAATGAAAAGGAGAGGCAGGGTAGAGTATTTTAAACTGCTTTTAGGCCCACTGCCTGATTTCTTTCAGGTTTTGGACCACTGAAAACCACAGAGAGATGGACATGCACCAATTCACATGTAAATATTTCAGCTACGTAACCAAAATCCTTCCACGATCCCAGCTTGGGACAGGTTTGTAGCCGGAAGCCTGGCTTTTCCAGCACCCTAATATAAATCTTGTTCCAGATTGAAAGGAGAGTGATATCCATTTTGTTCTGCCATAACATGAAGTCATTAGTAGACAAGCATTCCATCTGAAAGGAAGGGAAGTGTGTTCTTCCTTCCTTCGCTCGGCCAGTCACATCGCGCCCTCTGGAACGGTGCTGGGCCAACTGCATCAATGGGAGACTCTCGATAATCTGATGATTCCAGAGGTGATTCGGTATTAACTGCACGCCGATAACCTATCCACTCAGTGAGTTTCAGGAAACTGATTTTATTTAAGTTCATTCAGAACCCATTTATACCAAGGAACGAGGCCTCGGAAGTACTACTGCGATAAATTATGGCGGCAGGCCAACCGGGGACTGATGCTTCCTACCCTGTTTACCTTTAGAAGAATGTCATAACTTAGCATTACTGTCATTCCTTTATACTTCTGGCCATCAGCACCGACTAGATATGGCAAACAACAGTGTTAGATGAGTTGTCTGCCTGGAAGGATAATTACTTTGAAGTATACTGCAATTAATTTTCACCACAATGCCTTTCACAGAGAATCTCAAAATTCATCTCAGAAAATGCATCCTCACCAGGCAGGTAAATGGTATTTCGGTGACCCTGTATGGATGTGATGAACTTTGTGTTTACTTAGTGCAGGAGGAACATTTTCCTTAGTCACTGCAGAAGCTGAAGAGAAGGCCCAGAGGAGCATAGAGTCCCTCTACACCCATGCCAGGAGTCCAGAAAAGGTGTGCTCTTTGCTGGTAGCTTATGTGTGTGAAGCACAGGCAAATATGAGGTGTCTCAGGGGGGTGAGCAGGCGGGGAGGGAGAGAGGGAGAGATTGGGGTGGGGGGGCTGGCTGGCTGGCTTAAGTCAACTATTTAACAATGCCCTGGCTTTTGTGTCCAGGACCTAGTATGAAGCCTAAAGGTAATCAGGAAAGAGATCTGAGTCCTGCTCCACCTTTCTTTCCCTCTGTTGTTTGGTTTTCAGTAGAAAGGAGTCGGGGGACAGGGAAGGGGCTGAGAATGCAAGTGACACTACTGTCAAAATTCAAGCAATTGAATGTGCTACAGGGAAGGGGCCCAGCTGGGTGCTTGGAGGAGGAGGGAGGCGAAGGTAAATATAGGTGGGGCTCTGCAGATTTTGTGACCTAGATAGTGACTGCGGATCATTTTTGGCTTAATATTTGCAAGGCTGAAGTAGGTGACTTGCCCAAGACATCCCTTCCACAGAGTTACAAAGCTGTGTCAAGATCTCTGAATTCCCAACTTTCCCTTAGATCACAAAATTCCTGCCAGATGTGGAGAACCAGACCTCCTGCTCCCTGCTGCCATGAGATCACACTGGATTTTGCTTTTGTCTTTTACACATTTCACGGATTGATGGACGGTTTTTAGTCTTTTCCACTAAGCTGCCGCCTAACCTCAACAGATCTGAGATTAGGAGGTGATGATGTGTTGTACTTAGAGGTGATAGAGGACAAAATATTGTGCTTAAAGATGCAAGCCGTACTGCTGAATGAAGATAATGGTCCCGTTCCTATTGGCTTTCAAAGCTGTACAAGGAATGCCTCTGGCTTTATCTCGCTTTGCTGCTGCAGTCTCAAGATAAACATTTTGTACTCAAATCTTCACACTGTCAATACACCTACTTTCCCTATAACACGGAGGTGGTGCTCTTGCAGAGGCCAAGGCTAAGGAAAACTCGCGATGGACTAGTCCCTTTATCCGGCATGGCATGCCTGTGAGCAAACCACTCCTTCTGACACTGCAGCATCCCGTATCCAAACAGGCTCACGCTGTCAGATGAATGCTCGTTAATTCATTGATGATGTTGTGAAAAAAAGCACGGGCTGTTGCAGACCTGAGTGTAAATGAATATCTCGCCGAGGATAAGATAGCGGCGAGAGAGAGAAATTTCACTCTGTTAAACTACGGAGAGCTGGAGTCATTTACCATGGGATATGCACAGACTTGGAAGGTTTAACTGCCGAATGCTTGAAGACAGTATTGGAATGGACCGTGCTCTTGACAGGACCTTGAATAATTGCAGAGTATAATAATTTTAAGTGTTTGGGTGTAAATTGTTATAACTGAATGCTTATTTTCAAGGCTAGATCTCCCCGTGAAGGGAGAGATTAATCATGACCTAGGGATTTAGCAAAGGCTTATACACTATTAATAAAATAAATATAGGGTGTATTTATGGCCTTGCATATACTTTCCAAACAACCTTTCAAATCTAGAAGTGGAGAGACACAGCCAAAACTCAAAGCAAACCCACACACATCCAACACCATCTGTATGTGTACACTACCATCTGTATTTGGCAAAACTGAGATGCACTTGTATCTTTCAATTGAAGGCATTTATTGAGCACCTACTGAATTCTAGGAACTGAGAAGAGTGAAAAAGTTCCAAGATACCCATTCTCTGCCCTCAAGAAGCTTACAATTTGATGGGTTTGACAGACAGAATTTACAGATATCATTTGTTCCAATACCTGAAACATCAAACAAGAAGATCAGTTGGCTTCTTTCCCCAGACATATAAAAATAGCAACTGTGTAATCGCTAAAGCATTTCCTATGTGCAAAGCACTCTACTTTGCCCTGGGGTAGACACATTACAATCTGATCAGACCAGTTCCTGACCCACAAGCGGCTCACAGTGTAAGGGGGAGAGAAAATGGGTGATGAATCCCCAGTTCCCATGAGGGAACTGAGGCACTGAGAAGTTGTGACTTGTCCGAGGTCACACAGTGACACATAGTGTTCTTTCCACTAGGCCATTACTGCTTCCCAAAGTGAAATAAAGCAGAATGGGGAGAAGGCAGGGAAAACACCTGGAGTTTCTGAATCCCTCCTCTTTCTAGACTGTAAACTCACTGTGGGCAGGGAACATGTCTACCAATTCTGTTACATTGTATTCTCTCAAGTGCTTAAAAACAGTGCCCTGCACACAGTAAGCACTCAATAAATTCAATCTTATTTATTGAGCGGTGTATGCAGAGCACTGTATTGAGCACTTGGGAGAGTACAATATATCAATAAACAGACACACTCCTTGCTACAAGGGAAGTGTGATTGATTGTTTGATATCAGTGCTGATCAATTGAACAGTCTCAGTAAGTCTCTGAGGTCATTCCTATCAGGACTTTTTCAGTACTTTTATTTTCTTAAAATTTTTCCTGACTGGCTGCTGAGGGCACGAGATGCTCTCAAGCCAAATCTGTGGCCTTTAAAGAGATGAGAAAGTCACCTACATGCAATCACATGGCATATTAATTACCTGCCATGCAAGCCCGCAGATCCGTTTCATTCTTTTACTCTCCAAACATCTCTCTCCCAGATTCCACCCGAAAATGGTGGCAAAAAATCACAACAACCCAGAAAACTGTCCCTCTCTTGTGGACTGACAGTTCTGTGAATGGTGGCTGGCAGGCACCCCACTCCAAGTGCCCTGATTTCCTGGTGAGTACAAGCATCCCCCTAGAGAGGGACCAAGGAGACGGCGAGAAAGCAAGGATTCAGTTCACTGAGAATGATTACAGTGGCGGCACCAGAGGGAAAGAATGCTGAGCAAATGCTGAGCCACGTTATTTTTCTCCCCCAAGAGTAAAATGTTCTCTATGCCTTGATTTAACAGCATCCGTTGCACAAAACAGTGTCTTAGAGATTTACCGAATGTGGAGTGGTGGGAAGCCAAATCAAATTCCACTGCGCAAATGCATTTATCAATCTCTCCGAGCAAGGGACTTGTCCCAATTAGATTATAAACTCCTTGAGGACAGGGGCAGGGTTTTCTCTCGGTTTCCTACCTCATCTCTACTAAAAGTCAAATGTATCTCGGAGGTTCTCTAAATGAACTGAATTCATTTTAGCTGAATCCATTTAGTTAGTCCCTGCTTCATTGGCACGTTTGCCAGACAGTCAATATTTGCAGGTGGTTCCAAGCAGCAACCTATTCTGGGTGTGTTTACAGAGGCAGAATGGATCTAGCCTAGGATAGTTTGGAATTGGGGCTACAGTTTGAGTGCTCCAGTGAAAATCCTGAGCATTTTCTCTTGTTTGGGTTTGGTCCACAGGAGGAAAAGGTGTAACTGGGGCAATGGCATCAAGTTGAAGGGCTCCATCTTCACCTTGCCTGGGACTTTAGGCTCATTATGAAAAAAAACATTCTAGCCACAACTCCAGAAGTTATTGTCCGCTCTAGAAGCTTCTACCACTGACTGGAACCATGGGAATTCACTTGAAGTTCTAGATCCAATAATGATGCACTTTCCAGATGTCAGTAGGAAGTCAGGTGGTTGACTGGAGCTTAGGAACCATGGGAAATTCACCTTAGCTTCTAAATGGGGACTCTTAACAATGGTATGATTCCCAGATGTCAGAGGGGAGTCAGGTGGCTGGAGCAAGGAACTCACCGACTCGGTCACACCCTCGATCTCGTCATCTCCTACCGCTGCACTATCTCCTCCCTCACCAACTCTGAAATCCCTCTCTCTGACCATAACCTTCTCACCTGCCTCATCTCTCACACTCCCTCCCCCTGCAAATCTTCGCTACTGCTCCACAGAGACCTCCGCTCTCTCAATCCCATCCGTCTTTCCAATAGCATCTCTCCTCACCTCGCCACCCTGTCCTCTCTTCCCACTCTCGACGATCAGGTCTCCGCTCTCAACTCCACCCTCTCTACTCATCTCGACTCTCTCGCCCCCCTTTCCCTCTGCCGCTCTCGCTCCACTAACCCACAGCCCTGGATCACCTCCTCCGTCCGCCTCCTACGCTCCTATGCTCGAGCTGCTGAGCACTGCTGGCGAAAGTCCAAGCTCCAAGTTGACCTCACACACTTCAAATTTAGCTTTTCCTGCCTTAACTCTGCCCTCTCCTCCGCCAGGCAAAGCTTCTTCTCCTCCCTCATCGACACCCATGCCCGTCACCCCCGCCGATTGTTCCGGACCTTTAACTCTCTCCTTAGGCCCCCTGTTCCTCCCCCTCCCCCATCTCTCACCCCCAATGATCTGGCCACCTATTTCCTCACGAAAATCAACACGATCAGGTCTGAGCTCCCCAAAGTCACCCCTCCGCCTCTCCCCTCCCCCCCATCAACCCCCTCCCCTACTTTCCCATCCTTCCCTGCAGTATCCTCAGAGGAGATCTCCTCCCTCCTCGCAAGTGCCACCCCCTCCACCTGCGCCTCGGACCCCATTCCCTCTCACCTTATTAAAACCATCGCCCCTGCCCTCCTACCTTCCTTAACTTCTATTTTTAACCACTCAATCTCCAAGGGCTCCTTCCCCTCTGCCTTCAAACATGCCCACGTCTCCCCCATCCTAAAAAAACCCGCTCTTGACCCCACTTCCCCCTCCAGTTATCGCCCTATCTCCCTACTACCCTTCCTTTCCAAAATCCTAGAACGAGTCGTCTACAATCGATGCTTAGAATTCCTTAACTCCCATTCTCTCCTAGACCCCCTCCAATCTGGCTTCCATCCCCTCCACTCTACCGAGACTGCTCTCTCTAAGGTCACCCATGACCTCCTTCTTGCCAAATCCAATGGCTCCTACTCCATTCTAATCCTCCTTGACCTCTCTGCTGCCTTTGACATTGTTGACCATCCCCTCCTCCTCCATACCTTATCTCACCTGGGCTTCACGGACTCTGTCCTCTCCTGGTTCTCCTCTTACCTCTCTGGCCGGTCATTCTCGGTCTCCTTCGCTGGAGCCTCCTCCCCCTCCCATCCTTTAACTGTTGGAGTTCCTCAAGGGTCAGTTCTTGGCCCTCTTCTGTTCTCCATTTACACTCACTCCCTCGGTGAACTCATTCGCTCTCACGGCTTTGACTACCATCTCTACGCAGATGACACGCAGATCTACATCTCCGCCCCTGTCCTCTCCCCCTCCCTTCAGGCTCGCATCTCCTCCTGCCTCCAGGACGTCTCCACCTGGATGTCGGCCCGCCACCTAAAACTCAACATGAGCAAGACTGAGCTCCTCATCTTCCCTCCCAAATCCGGTCCTCTCCCAGACTTCTCTATCACCGTGGATGGCATGACCATCCTTCCCGTCTCTCGGGCCCGCGATCTCAGTGTCATCCTTGACTCGTCTCTCTCGTTCACCCCACACATCCTATCCGTTACCGAGACCTGCCGGTTTCACCTCTACAATATCGCCAAGATCCGCCCTTTCCTCTCCACCCAAATGGCTACCTTACTATTACGGGCTCTCGTTATATCCCGGCTAGACTACTGTGTCAGCCTTCTCTCTGACCTCCCTTCCTCCTCTCTCGCCCCGCTCCAGGCTATTCTTCACTCCGCTGCCCGGCTCATCTTCCTGCAGAAACGATCTGGGCATGTCACTCCCCTTCTTAAACAACTCCAGTGGTTGCCTATCGACCTCCGCTCCACACAAAAACTCCTCACTCTAGGCTTCAAGGCTCTCCATCACCTTGCCCCTTCCTACCTCTCCTCCCTTCTCTCTTTCTACCACCCACCCCGCAGGCTCCGCTCCTCTGCCGCCCACCTCCTCGCCGTCCCTCGGTCTCGCCTATCCCGCCGTCGACCCCTGGGTCACGTCCTCCCGCGGTCCTGGAACGCCTTCCTTCCTCACCTCCGCCAAACTGATTCTCTTTCCCTCTTCAAAACCCTACTTAAAACTCACCTCCTCCAAGAGGCGTTCCCAGACTGAGCTCCTCTTCTCCCTCTACTCCCTCTGCCATCCCCCCTTTACCTCTCCGCAGCTTAACCCTCTTTTTCCCCTTTTCCCTCTGCTCCTCCACCTCTCCCTTCCCATCCCCACAGCACTGTACTCGTCTGCTCAACTGTATATATTTTCGTTACCCTATTTATTTTGTTAATGAATTGTAGATCGCCTTGATTCTATTTAGTTGCCATTGTTTTTACGAGATGTTCTTCCCCTTGACTCTATTTATTGCCATTGTTCTTGTCTGTCCGTCTCCCCCGATTAGACTGTAAGCCCGTCAAACGGCAGGGACTGTCTCTATCTGTTGCCGACTTGTTCATTCCAAGCGCTTAGTACAGTGCTCTGCACATAGTAAGTGCTCAATAAATACTATTGAATGAATGAATGAATGAATAGCACTTGGGCGAATTTTAACCTTAAATCCCTGACTCTTCTACATCTGTTTTTGGGGGGGGGGCATTGATAGTATGTGTTAAGCACTTACTATGTGTTGGGGTAGATATAAGGTAATCAGGTTGGACACAGTCCTCATCCCACATGGGGCTCACGGTCTTAATCCCCATTTTTCCAGATGAGGTAACTGAGGCACAGAGAAATGAAGTAACTTGCTTAAGGTCACCCAGCAGACAAGTGGTAGAACCGGAACTAGAACCCAGATCCTTCCAGGGTTCAGCTGGAATAAAAAGTGACTTCAGTTTGCTGAATGAAGGGAAAGTCCTTAAGACACTGGATTTCTTCATGGCTTCCCTTTTTTCTTTCTACTCCAAGCAAGGTGGCAAAAATGGCCCCTTCCGCTGAGAGGAGAAAAGTGAGCAGGGCCCACCTGGGGATAGCTACCCTTTTCTAGTAACTGAGACCATTTACTCTATGGCCCACCTGGGGATAGCTACCCTCTTGTAGTAACTGAGACCATTTACTTTTGACACAAACAGTCATCAAAAGCAGTGGTCATGATATGGAAAAATCACCAGAATAGTGTGTTTCTGCTTCTGACAGCATGATGGAGCCCCTAAATGCACTCCCCTGAACTGCAAAGCTGGATAATTACAGTTGGTCCTGAAATAATGCTAGACCCTGAGTCCTCAGTACTGCTTCTGCTGATGCACTTCTGGCTGCCAGGAGACAGTGCTGTCTAGTGGAAAGACTCCAGGCTCAGTCAGGAGGCCTGGGTTCTAATCCCCGCTCTGCCTGGGGCTGCTTCGGTGCGCCTGGAGGACTTTTACAGCTGAGGGAACTGAGATAAGGAGACTGTGACTCAGTGGGCCAGGAAGTGTGTCTGATGTGGTTATCTACCCCAGCACTTAGCACCCAGTAAGCACTTTTTCACAAATACCACAATTATTATTAAAATTTAAATTGTATAAAATAATAACGCAGCAGACCAGTGCTAGGGTTAGAATCTGGGTTTCTTGATTCCCACCTCCCATGCTCTTTCCACTGGGCCACACTGCCCCCACATCCACCCACTCTGCCACAGGGTATTCCAAAACGTCTGGTGTGCTGATGTAGGTGTAGTAGCCATCTGTGTGCCCAGTGGGCAGTCAATAAATAGTAGTGGGGAATGATGACAACAATAATAATAATGATGGTTTTTGGTAAGTGCTTACTATGTGCCAGACACTATATTAAGCGTGGGGGTAGATACAAGCAAATCGAGTTGGTCACAGTCCAGGTCTCACATGTGGCCCCCAGTCTCAATCCTTATTTTACAGATGAGATAACTGAGGCATAGAGAAGTGAAGTGACTTGCCTAAGGTCACACAGCAGACATGAGGCAGAGCTGGGATGAAAGCCAGCTGACTGGCTTCTGACTCCCAGGCCTGTGCTCTATCCACTAAGCCACGCTGCTTCTCATGATGATAGATCTGACAATGATGACGGATCTGTCTCTGACTCTGTATTTGGGAAAGAGAGACACACCCACTTTTTTCCTGCCTAAAATGGGAATCGAAATCCAAACAAGATTCTTTTTTCACCTAAGAATCCCAAAGCAGCCATTAGTTCAGAATGTGCCAGACCTTGTGCACTGCATCAGCCCAGGACAGATAAATGGGAAAGGGCGATCCCCTGCCTGGACTGCTTGATGATCCTTTCAAACAGTACAACTCCTGGGCAGCTCAGGCTAGGAGGAAAGCAAACCAGTGCCCTACGAATCTTCACCTCTGCCAGTCTCTGGGGAAGATGATGATCATCCCCCTCCCCCCCTGCAACATCAGGATTGGAAAACAGAACGGGAACACTTATTGCCTGATTATTTCACCCTCCTCATCCAATATCTGTAGGGGGTGTGCTCCAATATAGACAGGAGAGGTAAGAGAAGAGAAGTGTGTGGAACTTACATCAGGAAGGTCCCTCCAGGAAGAGTCCCAAGCCCGACTCCTCCACTGGAAAACACCTCATGGGTTCCAACCGACCGCACCTCAGGGCTAAAGACCAATTGCAGAGCCATCTTCAATCAATAAGGCGACTTTTCTGGTGCCTGTTCCCACAGAGATAGTGAACCACAGACAATGGCCTGCTGGCCAAACCTACATCTGGATCCAGGCGAATGAGCAACAGAGAATAAGATTCAATGAATGAATGAGAAATCTGTGCAGAGCACTTTACTGACAACTGCCGCTCAGAATCGTCGGGCTAGCCAGACACGCTGTGGTATTTTAGGTCCTGCCAATGTGCTCGATGGGCTACTTGCAATGAATTAGCAATTGAAGCACTCTGGCAGATAGGAGAGATTTCTACAAAGAAGTGAAAAGCTGTAGAATTATCGATCTTGAGGCAGAATGCAAAGGCAATACTGTATTACGAAAAACTAGTGTAACTCCCCTCTAAATTTAGTACCACCCTCCAGTACCTACATCAACATGGAATTTCAACATTAACCCTCATATTATGATCAGTTTAATTATATGGTGCATCAGCCACAACACCCTCCAATACTTTATTTTGACAGTTTTTCATGTAGAAAACAGATGCTCATTTTCCTAAGCAGGGAAACCACGGGGCTATTGCCATGAAAAGGTACAGAAGGGGAAATTAAGGGAGAAGCGGCAGCTTTATTTTGAATTCCTTTTTATTTGGAAGATCTGAGTTCACACTTGTAATTATCACCTTAAATGATGTTTTGAAGACAACAATGCAGCACCATTTAGGCTAGAGATAGAAATGCATTTAAATATTAAACAAGTAATAGCGCATTTTTGTTTAATAAGCATTGCAAGCTTATGGGGAAGCAAATTTGCTTTTTATCAACAATGAAGCTGGCAGACACATTTTTTTCTGGCAATAATCTATGAAAAATGATTCTCTCTTCCTTGTTCATTCACAACCCTGCAGGAACTGAATGAATCTGAATGTGCAGCTTACATGGACTGTTTGCAATTTAGATTGACATTCGAAAGGGAATGAAAACACGGGAAAGTAGGACGAGAGCATGTGGTTAGCTACACCAGGAGAGCTGGTCAGGAATGTCCATTGGCCTCTGCCAGGTAGACACTTTGGAATGGACGTGAACTAATTGGCACAGGGCCTCTTGAGCAGTTAGGACTGAATCTATTGTTCACTGTACTTGGTGTTCCTAAAAATACACACTGTAAAAAAAATGAGAACAGCACATTAGTTGCTACTGTGTTGAGTCCAAGAAATTCCTGATCTCATCTGCCAAGAAGAATTTAAGTTAAAGGTAAAAATGCCCCTTGTATTAAGAAATTTACCTCTGTTTCTCCCCTCCCTCCAGCACCAATAAAGGCAATGATATTTTCGAGCATTAAGTGAGCGCAGAACATGGTCCTAAGTGTCTATAATAGAGTTGGTAGAACTGATCCCTGCCCACAAAGAGCTTTCAGTATCACATATTAACAAGTTGGAAAGGGTCAAGAAACCCATCCCCTGTCTTCAGGCTTGGATCACTGAAACATTGCAAACAGGTGAGAATCTACTTTGGTTTGGGGGCCTGGGACCTAATCTACAGGGTCCTGCACAGGTTTGAGTCATCTTGTGAAGTCCCTTAAGACATGAGCATAAAGGGGCTGGGTCAGATCTAATCAGTTGATCCACCCTCAGCTAGTCATCTCCAAATTAACCCCAAATGAACTTGTACTGGTGACATTTGCTGGGCATCAAAATGGCACCTGGACCAAATGCAGGACTGCACCAGCATACAAAAATGGCTTTGTAGTCCTCTCAGTGGCAATCAATTCTGGAACTTGTAGTCATATACCCAAGTTACACGGGCCAAAATGTAAGCCTATAAGTAGGCTTACCCATGCTGCTAAGATATGGTAGTAGCCAGAATTTCCCAGAAGCCAGTTACCACTTCCTAAAGGGATATGTCGTCTTAGGAAGTTGACATAGCCAGATTCCAACTGTACCAGGACTATTGGGCTCGTGCTGGCCTCACTCAACGGAAAGCGTGGGCTATGTCACATTGAGCCCCCAGAGAGCTTTATCCAAGCATCTTCAGGAACCTCCTCTAATACCCAACACCTGAAGTGTTGAGAAAGCTCTCCTTCCCTCTATTCTTAATCCCATGGCCGCAAGAACTGCCCATTTCCCTATATTCTGTCCTCAGTGCTGATGGAGAACCTTTTCCCATTACTTCAAATTGAATCTGGAAATCTCTCAAATGATTTTTCATACGATTAATGTTATCTATTAATGTTCACAGCATCTATTTAGCTCTTATTTTGTGCCAAAGCACCATGCTAAGCATCAGGGTAGGTGCAGGATAATCAGTTCACCCACTGTCCCTGTCCCACAGAGGGCTCACAGTCTCATATAGGAGGAATCTTAACCCCATTTTAAAGGTGAGGAAACATAGGTCCAGAGAGGTTTGATGATTAGCTCGAGGTCACACAGCAGGCCAGTGGCCAAGCTGGGACTAGAACCTCATTCCACTAGGCCACACTGACTCCTTGCTCTGTTTTGTTAGCCCCCCTAGGGAGAGGGCATTGGAGAAAAGGTACTGGGATGGCAAAGAAAAAAAGGAAAATGTGGTGTTTTCTTGTCATTTCTTTTGACTACTCAAATTTTAAAAAGAACCAAAGACTAACACCCTCCTGTTTAGACCGAGTTCCATATAGGACAGTGACTGTGCTCAACCCGATTATATTGCATCTGCCCTAGTGCTTAGGTACAGTACTTGTCACATAGTAAGCACTTAAGACATACTATCATTATTGTCCCATGCTCAATCATATTTATTGAGCATTTACTGTGTGCAGAGCACTGTACTAAGTGCTTGGGAGCACACAATACAGCAGAGTTGGTACGCACATTCCCTGCCCACAAGTTCTCGACTGCAAGCTTCTTATGGGCAGGAAACATGTCTACTAACTCTATTTTACTATAGTCTCCCATGCACTTAGAGTAGCACTCTGCACTGAATAAGTGCTCCATAAATACCAGTCAGTCAACTGTATTTATTGAGTGCTTACTGTGGGCAGAGCACTGTACTCAGTGCTTGGGAGAGTTCAAAATAACGACACACTCCCTGCCCACATTGATTCATTGATTGACTGATCCAAGCAATCAGCTTCTGCAAGAAGGAGGAACCACGCCTCTGGCCAGGTGGCACTAGCCCAGTGGGCAGTAGCCCAGGTGGCAGCTCACTCTGGGACTGCAGAATCCAGTCCAGTATTCTGCAGACAAAGCCCTGGCAGAGCTTGCGTACGATCCTGTTTACCCTGGGCACAGACCTCTGCTTGACAACCACTTTACATCATTTCATTGAGCCAGCAAGGAGGCTTTCAGAGCACTTTCCCTGCCTTCCGTGGGCAGGGAACTAATTAATTTTTTAATTGTTTTCTAGCCTCAAAGAAAAAAAAAACACATGACTTTCATAGCTCATTGTGTGAGCCGAGAGTTCGCCATCAGTAACTGTGCAGGTAGGAGTGGGGCTGTCACTGATGGGAATGAATGAGGGCACAGCAACACCGTTTCCGAGGTGCTGCTTGGCCTCCCCAACAGTGAGGCAGCAGAAAAGGGTTTGTTCTTAGCTTGGCTTGGGTAGCTGGGACTCTATTTAAAGACCTCTCAGATCTGTTCTCTATCTTTCATCCGATTCAGGCCAAATGGTTTCTGAAAAGTAAATCTGGTCATTCCAGCCCAGCTCTCCCATAACACTTCGGTATCTTGTGTAAGTGTTGTGTCTATGTTCCCGGGCTTGTACTGGCAAGCTCCGTTGGGCAGGAGAGTGTCGAAAAAAAAATCCTCTGTGCAGCAACAGGATTTCCCAGGGAAGCAAAACTCTAGATTAAACCCACTTCTAGAGAGGCCGGGGTGGGGGAGGAGCTGGAAGCCACCCACCAGATCTGGGAGCCTTTCAAGAGGCTGTGGATTCTGGTGCTCTGTCTTTAAGCATCTTACACTGCGGTGACTGCTTTCCAAAGAGAGGGGAATTCTAGAGAAAAGACATTCCAGAAAAATGGAATGCACTTTGAGAATTCTCTCTGTTCCTTGCCTTAGACACTTGCACTTCATGTCTACCGGGGTTCCAGTATTGGTCTTGTCTCCCCCACTACACTGTGGATTCAAGAGCAAAATTCAAGTCAGGAGATGTTTAATCTTCACCCCTGACCGATTATTTCTCTCTCTAGAAAATCTTCTCACAACTGCTCAAATTCCTCTTCACTTCATTCTCCCTGACTGTTTCTTGTGAGGTCACCGATCATGGGGATTTCTCTCCCAGGTTGGTGGCAATGGGGATGGGTCACTTGCTTAGCCAGCATTCCTGGATGACAGACAAGGGGATGATTGAGAAAGCCTCATCATCTCCCACTCCCGACGTTCCATTTATCTGGCTGGAATAAACACTGGTCTGGTTTAGGCTGAGAGTGGGAGTGCCACCAGAGAAGGGAATTGCTGTTCTTGCTTGTCCGCCAGTGCCCAAGCTGCTGCTTGAGCTTGGAGCAATTTGCTAGTCATATCAGTGTCAGCCCTCGGGGATGAACCGTTTGGAGTCTTGCCTGAGTTTGAAAGACTTTCTTTTTTCTCCCCTGCAGAGTGTTTTGCATGCTCTGCAGAGAATAACTGTATGAGCTCTGTCCTCCCTTTGTGAGGGCTCCACAGATCTGGTTATTGTTATTTCATACTTAATGTCAGTAATGGGTTTAGCACTGAACAGGCAGTGTTGCCTAGTGGAAAGGGTCTGGGACTGAGTCTAGCCTGGAATATGACCTTGAGCAAGTCACTTAAACCTCTCTGGTCTTAAATTTGCTAATCTTTACAATGGGGATAAGACCGAGGCTCTCCCTACCTCTTAGAAGTCTGAGTATTGTGTGAAATGGGGACTGTGTCTGACCTGATTATTTTATAACCTCCCAAGCACTTAGCACATTTTTTGGCACATAAGTATTTAATAAATGTCAATTAATTAATGGGACTGGTCTTATTTCCAAATTTGAAATAACAAATATCGAGGCACAAATTCCACAAAGAAATTAAAGAGAAAGCCAAGGGAAAAGCAGGAATGCAACCAAGGGAAAGACCAGCACTGGAGAAGATGTTGGGGATCTCTGGCCCTTGGGCCAGGAGCCCCGGGTAGCAGGAACTGGAGTTGGGGAGACAAAGGGGTATGGAAATGGGTTTTCATATTACTTATGGAAATACATTCTAGGGCAGTTCCTGTGGCATCAGGAAGTTGGAAGCTCTAATGGCTTTAAAAATTGATCCAGAAATATACCAGAAAAAACTTTCACTGGTTCCTTCCTCACCAGAGTCAACTCTTTAACCTGAGCCCCAAAACCTTGCCAACCCCAGCCAAAGGACTACGCTCAATAAGAATAACAAGCTGCTACATATGAATACTTAACATAGCAAGCCTCAGACCCCACAGAATCATAGGGTGGTAAATGAAAGTTAATGTTGTTTCTGACAGCCCTGCCAGCATTCCAGATATGTGGATGGCTGTTTAATGACAAGATAATATATGTCCCATCCGTGTCTTTCTACCTGTTCAAACCAGTCTGTTTTCAATTCATTCTTTTAGCCTATTATAGAGCAAGGGGGAGGGGGAACCAGTCTCAACTCTGCAAATCTTCCCTTTCCCCTTGTTCACAGCTGTACTTGTGGTGTAGCTCAGAAGCAGCGTGGCCTAGTGGATGGAATATGGGCCTGGGAGTCAGAAAGATCTAGATTCTTATTTTGGCTCTGCCACTTGTCTGCTGTGTGACCTTGGGCAAGTCACTTAACTTCTCTAGGTCTCAGCTACCTCATCTGTAAAATGAGGATTAAGACTGTGAGCCCTATTTGGATCAGGGACTGTGTCCAACTTGATGATCTTGCACATAGTAAACACTTAAATACCTTTTTTTTTAAAAAAAAAACCATTAAAGAATGACCATTAAAGACACCATTAAAAGACACCATTAAAGAATGAGGATCATCATCATTGGTATTTATTGAGTGCTTACTATGTGCAGAGCACTGTAATAGGTGCTTGGGAGAGTACAATACAACAGACTTGGCAGACATGTTCCCTGCCCACAAGTTTACAGTCTAGAGGGAGAGACAGACATCAATATAAATATTTTATAATATATTACTTAAAGATATGTACATAAGTGCTGTGGGGTTGAGTGTGGAGTGAATACCAAATGCCAAAGGTAACAGATCCAAGTGTACAGGCAACACAGAAGGGAGAAGGAGTCGGGGAAAAAGAAGGCTTAATTAGAAAGAGATGTGACCTTAATAATGATCTGAAGGTGGGTAGAATTGTGGTCTGGCATATATAATAATGTTAATAATGTTGCTATTTGTTAAGCACTTACTATGTGCCGAGCACTGTTCTAAGCGCTGGGGTAGATACAGGGTAATCAGGTTGTCCCACGTGAGGCTCACAGTTAACCCCCATTTTACAGATGAGGTAACTGAGGCTCAGAGAAGTTAAGTGACTTGCCCACAGTCACACAGCTGACAAGTGGCAGAGCCGGGAGTTGAACCCATGACTTCTGACTCCAAAGCAGGCTCTTTCCACTGAGCCACCAAGGAACTTCCAGGCTAGGAGGAGGACATGGGAAAGGAGGTGGCAGCAAGACAGATGAGACTGGGGCAAAATGAGTAAGCTGGCACTAGAGGAGCCAAGTAGTAGTAAGACATCAGTGCAGTGAGGAAGGAAGGGTGGGGGTGATTGATGGATTAGATCATTAAACTTCTCCCTCCCTCGATGAATATTGAAGTTAGCCACCTCCATTCTAACTACGAGCTTTACCTAGTATCCCCCAAGACAAACATGCAATTTCTCTCCAAAACAAGCAAGGGAAACCCCTAATGGATATTTTAAATCATTACAAAGCCTAATTTCAATGCATCCAAAAGATCTGTGCTTCTGTTTCACCCTTTCTCTAAGAAACGGCTAGGTCTACTGAAGGCACTGTACCGCACACATTGTGGCGTTCAATAAATATTAATGGATGATGATGGGTTTGTGCTACACAAGAGTGCGTGAGTGATGATATCAATTCTCGTTTAATGGAATAAGACCCAAGTGTGCCTTTCTTCTAGTCACTGAAAAATAACATTGTCAAAAAGTGTCATCTTTTCGCCAGTTCCTGAACATTTTGGTTCAAACAGTACCGGGCAAACTGAAGCGATAAACAACCCCAAAATGCATTTCCTTTTTGAAAATTAAAATCGCTTTTTATTACAAGATCACAAAAGAGAACCCAAAGCTAAACTGATGATGCTGCCGTTACTCTCTAAAGGAAGTGTGCTTTTGTATCCAAGTCAGAGGTTTTAATTAAGAGGATTTGCTTGGGCAAACTGGGAATGCATACACATTCTCTTGTGAATTGATGAGGCTTAATTAGGCTACCTATGGGTTTTGATTTTTTTTTTCTGGGGAAGAGTGAAGTTTGCTGAATCATCATGAGTTGTTTTCATTGGATCTTTCCGCTTCCTGGATTTCCCTTCCTGTTGTGAAGAAGAAATTAGGAAGCTGAAATTTCAAGAAAAGCAGGCAAAATTGAAAGAACATTAGATTTGAAGAAAGGGCTTAGATCTTCAGCACATAATGAACTCTCACATGCATCCAAACTCAGCTCATAAAGAATGCAAATCCTTGGTCCACCTATTTAGCTGCTGACCAGCACCAAGCTAGTTATTCTCAAAGGCTCTTTCCATTCCACATGAACCCATAATATTTGGCAGGCTCACTGTTACTTTAATTTCTTCATGGATTTCAGAATACAATTTCCCTTGCTTTCCTTCCAGCTAGGGATTGTCTGTCTCTCTGACTCCAAAACTTCCAAGTTGTCCATCTGACATTCTTGTTGCTTCATGTCATGCATGGGAATTCTCCGATATGTATGGAACAAACATGGTGGTACATAACATGTACATGTACCACCGCCACACTATCCCTGTCCCCTAAGGGGCTGACATTCTCATCAGATACAAACTGAGTGAGGTTTACAGAGAAAGTCTGGAAAGACGGTTTAAAAGCAGAGAGCTCGAGGGCCAGGTAACAGCAAATGAGAGGCGAGGGTGTGGTCAAGTTTCCAGATCATATGTCCCCCATTTAAATTCTACCCAATCTCCCCGAATTCCCAGAGGCTACAATCCCAGAGTCCTCCTCCTGGCTGACAGCTCTCTCTTTGTCCCTGGTGGAGTGCCATTCTCAGACTGTCCTCTTCATCTGCCTGCATCCATAGCAAGTAATGAGTATTCTTCAGCTGCCACCATTATCCACACCAGCCATTGAGTGACCCTAAGCCCATTAGAAGGGGTAAATTGTTTCTGAAGATGTTTCCCAGCAAGTTTCCCCCTTCCTAGAGTCCTACTCCTTTCCTTGCTCAGTCTCTCCTCACCTTTTTCTGCTCATAACCATTACCCTTCACTTAGGAGCCCAGACTGGGACGAACTTCTCAAAAAAGTCCCAGCAACTCAAAATTGAAAATCATCCTTTCCTTTCTATTTGGAGTGGAGGCACTGTGACCACTACAGCAATCTCTCCAGAGTTTAAGCAGATGTTGGCTTCATCTGGGCTTTATCAGATCCCAGTGTCCAGTACTGAGGGCAAATGGTTATTGAGAGTGGCTGACATTTCCTGACACAAGCCCTCACAATAGGCTTCTGTCTCACTGCTTTGGGAAACAATCTGAGAGACAATCTGTCTCTTCAGAATAGGACTCGAAAAAGCCAAACACTGATCTGATCTGATTCTAATACATTAAATACAATGAACCCAGAACTCTATTCTCCTCTCCTGGGCAGAGGGAGATGTGCATCTGGCCCTAGTAATCTCCCCTTGAGGCTGGCCGGCACCTGGATAAAGGGGAGAATGTCCTCAAAGGCCTGCACTCAGGGCTTCATTGAGTGAGGCTTCCTCCACTATGGAACCCACACAGTTGTGCTGCCCAGGGCTCCATCCCCGTCAGCCCGCAAAATGCCCCTTCCTAGGGGGCACGATCCCAAGAATGGAGAGGAATCCAGGCACCAGGATCGCACCGTACAGTGCTGCTGGATCTATAGTGGGAGAAAGAGAGAAAGGATTCCTTCCTTCTTGCTTTAAGTCCCTGGAAATATTGGTCTGGTATGCTGTGGATCAGACCTGTAACTGATAGATCGAGTCATTTTAAAGTCTGGTCCATCTTTTTCTCGGTCGAGTGGCAAGGTGGCATGCAAGTTTCCTCCCTAAGATAAAATATTCAAACTTATTTGTTGTTGCCATGTAAGAAATGAAAAAAGGATAAACAGCCTGTTGTCCTCCACCCATTTATCATTCCGTTCTTTATAGAAGAAAGGAAAACTACATAAATTTGTGGAGATTTTTCCCTTACGTGGATTCCCGTAGCATATGATTTATAAACCAGAGGATAAATCAAAGTCAAGTTGACCCCCCAAAACAGATTTATTCTTCTTTCTTTACAGCTCCCTCTTTCACCATTTGTAAATCCATCTCATTTGAGTCACAGAGTCCTTCCTGGAGTTATGATCTGCAAACTAATGAGAAGAAAGTATCTAAACAACTAGTACGAAATCTGTTCTGTCTAAACTGCAGGATGTAAATTATTATGAAAATGTTCTCAAAGATGATCAGCCAATACAGGAGATGCCAATTAACACATACACACACACACACCCACACACACAGAGAGGAAAAACAACAACAAATTGTATACTAAAGTTCGTTTTTTCAGACCCTTTAGGAATATTTTAAAGAGGCTATTGAAATGTACTGCTTAGGTTATCCATGATTAAAGTTCAAGACTAGTATATTAGAATTCCATTTATATTTGAGAAAAAATGCATTAGTAAAAGATGGATTGGCTCAGAATATGCCAGCAATCAATGGATGTAGCAGCTCTGACAAAATAATGAATTTAAATTGCTCTTTCCTAAAATGAAAAAACAAAATAGTTAAGAGAAAAAAAGCAACATTTTTCCTCCTGAGGTATTTTAGCCCACTCACCTCAAAAAATGAAGGTGAAATATGCTACAATACTAATAACTGGGAAGAAATTCTTAAGAAAGCCAGGACTAAAATTATGCTTAGTATAGTCATTTGCAAACATTTGCAAGCCACTTAACAAATATGATCACTACTCTACTTAGCTTGTTTTCTAAATTATTTTGATTATTTGCACATTAGTAAACAGTTTTATGATGGTCACTGGAGATTGGATTGGGCTACGTATCCTCATTCTATTCTTCACTTGTATGAAGGCCATTTAATAAAAGAATGGCAATGTAACCTGTGGTCATCGTCTGTTTGTCCTAATTTCAGTGCTATTCCAATCTGTGGCCACTTCCACTGCAAGGCAATTACTGTTACATTAGTTCAGTTTATAGCAGAAGGTGAACCCTTGTAAAGGTGAGATTGACATATTCATGAACACATGGGGGACCCAAAATATATCAATCAATCAAGGGAATTTACTAAGCACTTAATGCGTGCAGAGCACTGTATTATGCACTTTGGAGAGTACAATGCAACAGATTTGGTAGACATGTTTTCCGCCCACAACAAGTTTACAGTCTAAAAGAAGAAGCCTAATCTAATAAAATAGGACTCTAAATGGACCCTCTAACTTTGGCCACCTGTTTGATCCAAGTTATGCCCTGGAGGAATGAGAGAGGGTCTAGGGGAAGGCCAAAAACTGTAAACAGGGCCTAACCTTGAGGCTCTTAGCTAGGCCAGATTCAAGCAGGAGGAAATGACAGGAAGGGATTACACACAATCATTTTGGCCTACCCTGAGCCAATGTTTTTTTTTTTTAAGAAATGCATTTATTTCAAAAATAAATTGAATTCTAATATACTAGCCGTGAACTTTAATCATGACCAGCCTAAGCAGTATATTTCAAAAGCCTCTTTAAAATATTCCTAAGGGGCTCAAAAAAGCCAAGTACAATACAAACAATTGGTTTCTGGGGAAGTGGGAGTGCTTTAATTAGTAATCCAAGTAAGTGCAGATTATGTGTGGAAAGCCTATTCCAGATGATGTGTAGAACTGCTGAATTCCCTAGGTCTGAAGCACAATTTTGTGCCGATGTGAGGCGCTGCCAGTCTATCTGCCAGGGACTTCTCACTGGGAGCCCACAAGCCTGCACAGAGCTCTCCTAAGTGCTGAAGGAATTTGCAAACCTCCCTTACACTCAGTCACCTATCTGATATGTAGAGAACTAGGTTTCTGACCCAGGGACCAATACAGGCTACTTAGCCTGTAGAGCAGGGTGGATACCGCACGGGCCTGGAAATCCAAAGGACCTGGGCTCTAATCCCAGTTTCACCACGTCTGCTCTGTGACCTTGGACAAATCACTTCACTTCTCCGGGCCTCATCTTTAAAATAGGGATTGAGAGTATGAGCCCCATGTGGGATAGGGACTGTGTCCAATCTAACTTGTATCTGCTCCAGCACTTAGAACATTGCTTGGCACATAGTAAGTGTTTAACAAATACCGTTGTTATTATTATTATTATTGTAAAGAGAAGACTGACAATGACTAAGCATAAAGAATTGCGGGGAGGAACACAGCCCTGTGGGATTTGGGAGGGGAAGGCAGACGGGGGTGAAGGACAACAGGAATGTAACCTTGTTATGGGCAGGGAAACAAGTCTGCTAATTCTGTTGTATTGTACTCTCCCAAATGCTTAGTAAGTGCTCAGGGCACAGTGAATAGAGAACAGACCTGGGAGTCAGGAGCACCTGGGTTTCTAATTCCAGCTCCACCACTTATCTGCTGTGTGACCTTGGGCAAGTAACTTCATTTCTCTGTGCCTCCACCTACCCATCTGTAAAATGGGAATTGAGACTGTGAGCCCCACGGGGGACCGGGATTGTGTCCAACCCAATTTGCTGTCTCCAATACAGTGTCTGGCAGTACGCACTTAACAAGTGCCAAATAAATACCATCAATTGATTGAAAATGTACATATGGCTCCACTGCGGCCTCAAATGGTACCCAGGGATGCTTTGAGGTACCCAGGGACCTCAGGCTGGCTGATGGGCTCTAAAAGAAACTCAGCCATCACCAGAGCAGTGCTCCCCTGGGACACTGTAGTAACTCACCTCTGATAGCCACACATGGAGGCTGGACAGCAGAGCTGGAGCTTAAGCCACTGGGTCTGTTCAGCCAATCATTTTTTTTTTTTGAACATGCATAAACTGTCTCCAATTAGAGGATCAAGCAAGGAAGGGGCTGAATGTGGTTTCCTCTCTGTGACCCCCAGCTGTGTATTCCCTAGAGCCCTAGATTAGAGTTGGGTTCAACAGTATTAATAACGGCAATAATAATAGAACAGTGAAAATGACCACTCACTAGAACAGTCTACACCCTTCAGTTTGAGTCTGTACTTATGCCAGAATTGGATGTTCTCGGAATCACAGGCTAGACAGATTTTCCTGTTCTATTTACCCAATGGATTAAAAACTATTTCCCAAATATTTTCACAAAAACCTGCAATATAAGAGTACTGATAGAGTTACCATACACCGCCTGCCAATCTAATGGCATCGTGGAATTATGCACAAAAACTAATCACGTGGTTTTTAAAACATTATACTATAGCCTGGGCCTGTCCTCTATTCCAAACTTTATCCACAGCTGCTGGATATCAGTGCCAATTTCAAATGCTCATTTGCCACATCTAATAGCAAACAGTTTTCATCAACAGCGACAACACATGTGGATTCAAACCTTGCTGTGTGATTTCTTGATTTCCCTGGAGATACCTGTGAGTCATTATTTCCGTAAGAAATTTTGGCCCTTGCCTACAGCTGCAGTAAGATACATTAATAGTATTCACATTACCCCAGGGATAATGTTGCTATTAATGAGTGTCACCCCCTGCATGTTGTAGATTTCATTTTCCTGATAACTGCAGACATAACTTCAAGCAAAGCTGAGAACTGGAGGGTACAGCTCTCGCCAATTTAATAATAACTGAAATGAATAAGTAACAAATAATTGACTACAATTATGGCACAAACTATTCCTATTAGATTGTCCTCCTTCAAAATTTATGAAAAAAAAAACACATATATCTTGCTTGGCATAGTTTCACTGAGCAACCCGTAAAGGGGAAGTAAATGTTTTCCATATTCCAACCCACATTAATGAGGCTTGTAATTCTACACCTGTATTATGGGGATGAATTTGGTACTGCAGTACTAGGAAACTGACCTCCCTTTGTCTTCTTGTCCTACTTAGCTAAGTGAAGCTGATGTTGAAATGCATTGGAGCTCTCCCTTCTCCCCAGTGGAGCAAACAAAGGTAATATAGGACCTGAGCAAATTTTGAGATGAAAAGATTCCCTACCTTCTAACTCTACTATACTCTCCCAAGTGCTGCGCTCTGTACAGACTAAATGCTCAATGACTCCTACCCAGAGCATTTGACGGTGGTGGTGGTGATGAGAATGGAGTCTCCCACTAAAATGACGGATAAGCCCCAATCCTGATTTCTCAGGACCAGGATCCTGGGGGACGGGATTAACTATAGTGCTACTGTCTCGGGCAGCACTACTCAAACTAGCATGGCCTACTTCCTGGACAGAGCCTGGGCCCGGGACTCAGATGAACCTGGGTTCTAATCCCAGCTCCACCACACGTGTGCTGTGTGACTTTGGACAAGTCAAACCCGGTCCTCTCCCAGACTTCTCTAACACCGTCGATGGCACGACCATCCTTCCCATCTCTCAGGCCCGCAATCTCGGTGTCATCCTTGACTCGTCTCTCTCGTTCACCCCACACATCCTATCCGTTACCAAGACCTGCCGGTTTCACCTCTACAATATCGCCAAGATCCACCCTTTCCTCTCCACCCAAATGGCTACCTTACTGTTACGGGCTCTCGTTATATCCCGGCTAGACTACTGTGTCAGCCTTCTCTCTGACCTCCCTTCCTCCTCTCTCGCCCCGCTCCAGGCTATTCTTCACTCCGCTGCCCGGCTCATCTTCCTGCAGAAACAATCTGGGCATGTCACTCCCCTTCTTAAACAACTCCAGTGGTTGCCTATCGACCTCCGCTCCAAACAAAAACTCCTCACTCTAGGCTTCAAGGCTCTCCATCACCTTGCCCCTTCCTACCTCTCCTCTCTTCTCTCTTTCTACCACCCACCCCACACGCTCCGCTCCTCCGCCGCCCACCTCCTCACCGTCCCTCGGTCTCTCCTATCCCACCGTCGACCCCCGGGCCACGTCCTTCCGCGGTCCCGGAACGCCCTCCCTCCTCACCTCCGCCAAACTGATTCTCTTTCCCTCTTCAAAACCCTACTTAAAACTCACCTCCTCCAAGAGGCGTTCCCAAACTGAGCTCCTCTTCTCCCTCTACTCCCTCTGCCACCCCCCCTTTACCTCTCCGCAGCTAAACCATCTTTTTCCCCTTTTCCCTCTGCTCCTCCACCTCTCCCTTCCCATCCCCACAGCACTGTACTCGTCCGCTCAACTGTATATATTTTCATTACCCTATTTATTTTGTTAATGAATTGTACATCGCCTTGATTCTATTTAGTTGCCATTGTTTTTACGAGATGTTCTTCCCCTCGACTCTATTTATTGCCATTGTTCTTGTCTGTCCGTCTCCCCCGATTAGACTGTAAGCCCGTCAAACGGCAGGGACTGTCTCTATCTGCTGCCGACTTGTTCATCCCAAGCGCTTAGTACAGTGCTCTGCACATAGTAAGCGCTCAATAAATACTATTGAATGAATGAATTAATTAACTTCTCTGTGCCTCAGTTACCCCATCTGACAAAATGGGGATTAAGACTGCGAGCCCTGTATGGGACAGGGCCTGTGTCCAACCTGATTACCTTGTATTTATCACAGCTCTTAGTACAGTGCCTGGCACATAGTAAACACTTAAATACCATTAAAAAAAATCCCCAGCAGTTGGGACCTGTTTTTGCCTCCTTGAGTCAAAGAAGCAGGCACAGTGAGAAAGCACTAATAAGGCAGAGGGGATCATGGAGTGGTGGGTGGTAAGGAGTTACAGAAGAAGGGAGAATAAATTATTCATTTATATTAATATTGGTCTCCACCTCGTGTGGGCAGGGAATGTGTCTACCATCTTTGTTGTACTGTACTGTCCCAAGAGCTTAGGACAGTGGTCTGCACATAGTAAATCCTCAATAAATACTACTGATGATGTTGAGAAATTTTTATTAAGAAAACAAGGCTACAACCCAAGAAATAATAGGCTGTTCAGCATACTGCATGTTATTATTATTATTGTTATTATGGTATTTGTTAATTGCTTACTATGTGCCAGGCACTGTATTAAATGATGGGGTGGAAACAAGCAAATTGGGTTGGACACAGTCCCTTATCCCACGTGGGGCTCTCAATCTCAAACCCCATGTCACAGATGAGGGAATTGAGGCCCAGAGAAGTGAAGTGAGTTGCCCAAGTTCACACAGCAGACAAGTGGCATATCCAGGATTAGAACCCATGATGTTCTGATTCCAGGCTGGGGCTCTAGCCACTATGCCATGCTGCTTCTCATGTTCCAGCTCATCCTTGACCACCATCAGGGAAGCTTTGTTTCTCATACTAGAAGAAGTCTCTATGCGATGAAATGGCATCGATGAAATATATGGTATAGAAGGACTAAATTAAACAAGGAAAGGCAAAAAGAGATGACTGACAGCACTTCACTTCTCAGCCTCTGCCTTGCAAATACTGATTGGCAGCGCGCAAAGAGTCCTAGAGGAATGGAGTGAGATGTGGGGAAAGGCGAGATACGATGTAGGCCAGGATTGATAGATGGAGCAGGTTGGAGGTAAGGTGAAAGAGGATTTAAATCCTCCATTAGATTTTAAACTCCTTGAGGGTGGGGCTGTGTGATTCTGCTCCTATGTACTCTCTGAGGTCTTAGATGTGCTCTGCCAACAGGAACTCAAATATTTTTGATTGACTGATAATGCAAAAGGAGAAGTCAGACAGCATTTTAGGGGGAAGAGCAGCACAGCAGCTAAATCATGATGCATAATCACGGGAGGTAAGGGTACCAAGACAAAAGCAGTGATCCAACGTGAGATTCTAAAGGACAAAGAAATAGAATTCAGTGCAAGATGGGAGACTTTAAAAAATACCACTGGCAGATGAGTACAGAGGCTAGCAAATGATGATTAAAAGCTCTTTGTGGGCAGGGAGCATGACATTTGATTCTATGGTGCTTTCCCAAACACTTAGTACAGTATGTCACACTCATTTGGTGCCCAGTACCACTACTATTATTAAAAACCAAACCTAATATGTAGATTTGAACACCTACTCATCCATACATTTCCACTTGTCCCCAACCAGGGCCCCTCCCCGCCACCAGAGGGAGGCAAGGAAAGCAATAATGCAAGCTATTAGAGGGTTTTTTTAAAAAAAAAACTACATGACACACAGAGCACATGAAAGGGAGATGCAAACCTGAAACTGTACTCCTCTAAGAGTATGGAAGAAACACACAGCAGAGATAAGCAATTTCGTTTACCATTTGGACAAATGTATATCTGTGGGAGTGAACTGAATAAACAAATGATAATGTGGCTACAGACGGAAGAAGAGGATAGACAATTTGGAGGCAGCGAAGAACAAAGTGAATGCATGAGGTGAAATAGAATCATCAACACAATTCTCTATAACTTCCAATTGCAAAGTCTTGAGTATGACTGATGGAGGAGATTCGGCAGAAAAAAAGAAAGTAAACTTTAGAGACTGTAGTTCCTTCAATCGCTAAAATAATCTTGTGGCTAGGAGAACAGCAGGGTTCATTTTGGGGAAAATGTATACATATACCAAATCTCAAATACAAGAAGAGAACTAGGTAGACTAAATTACATTTTTTTTTTAGCTTTCTGAGAAGGAGGAGATGGCTTGACCCTGTTTTTGATTCAGACAGTGAGGTCTATGGGGAGGGAGGGCCACTTTGGGTCCAAAATGGGTCATAGGTGTCCCCTTCACCTGCCTTAGGCTGTTCTCACCTTCCTGAGAAACAAAAAAACTTCTGGATATCTGAAAATCTGAATGCCTGTTAGAGATATATATGGACTGCCGATCTATAAAACCAATGAATCATATATGGACATGACAAATATATGGACATATACACATGCACTCACACAGCAGAGGATAGAAATAGAGTGACTAATGTGATAATGCTTTAATGATAGCACAAGAGATTCAGCTGAGGGAAGATATTCCACACAAAGTTGTTTTGCAGCTCATTAAAGAGGGTGATAAACTGCTATACAACTGATTAAATCTTACTTGAAAACTGCCTTAAATATATTTATGTGTATTTTTTGTGTGTGAGTGTGTGTGTGTGTGTGTTTTCAGTGTTTTATCTGGAGGAGAAAGCATCTCATAGCAGTTGAAGGACTCCAGTGTCAAAGTATACAAGCATATAAGATCCTGCAACTGCTATTATGTGAGTCACGGAAAATAATTAATTGCTTGAATTGCTTTAGGAATAAATGCACGGGAGGGACTTGCATTGATGTATCAATTCAGAGTGTGTGTGTGTGTGTGTGTGTGTGAGAGAGAGAGAGAGAGAGAGAGGGAGAAAGAAGTACAATTGTGTGTGTGTGTGTGTGTGTGTGTGTGTGTGAGAGAGAGAGAGAGAGAGAGAGAGAGAGAGAGAGAGAGAGGGATAGAGAAAGAAGTGCAATCATATAGTCATTTGTTTAATGTTAACTGCAAATATAGCAATGCTGTCTGATTTTCATTTCCACTGGTATTGTCAAGATGGCAGTGAACTAGGAATTCTTTGTCTCTATCAATAGGTTTCTGACATGAAGTCATTTTATTTTAAACTTTTTTCATACACTACTTAGCTTTTAAATCTGTTCCACAAAGGTCCCTTTTTTCCATTTGGCTACTCTTTAAAAAAGACTTCAGCAATTTTCCTTTTACCAGGCTAAGTTTCAACCTGATGTAATTTGAAACGAAGGAAATATTAAATGTCAAAACAGAAGTATTCAACAGGAAGCCTGACAGGCCATTAACAGCAAGGCATTAGAATAACCTTTTTAAAATCAAGGAAACTCTGAATTGGAGCTCCTATGTGCTGCTGCAACATGTGAAATCTGCAGACATACAATTTAACACTGGCAGAAACTTCCACAAGGACAGGAAAAATTATGTACAGAACTAAATCAAATCGGCTTAAGCTTGGCAAAGCAAACTTTTCTTTCCCCACCAATTGCCTCACATCCCCTGACCCAGCACTGATGGATTAGGAGACTTAATCACAGGGCCACAGGGCCAAGAGGCAGCCAGAACTGTCCATCTTGGCCTGATCTTGTGGAATGGCTCTGCACTCCTCATCAAGTCTGGAACTGTAGGCCTCTGCTAGACAGCCCCGAGTGGTAGAAGACCTAATGTTGCTGGTAGTACAGTGCTCTGCACACAGTAAGCGCTCAATAAATACGATTGATTGAATGATGAATGGTCAAGGTGCTGATTCTGGAGGCAGGATTCCCCAGGGAGGAAAGAGGAATTATGGACAACAACGAAACTTCGAATCGTGAGACCTTTGAGTGTCTTTCCTAAAAAACAACACAGAGAAGTACAATAATAGGCAATTTGACAACTGAGAGAAATTTGTAAGGATCATTATTTTCTCTCCCAAGCACTTAGTGTAAGTACTCTGTAAATACTATGGATTGATTGGAAGAGTCTTTATTGGTCCTTCTCTTATTACAAAAGGTGTTTCCGTCAGTCATCAGCTCCTGCCTCCAGGACGTCTCCACCTGGATGTCGGCCCGCCACCTAAAACTCAACATGAGCAAGACTGAGCTCCTCATCTTCCCTCCCAAACCCGGTCCTCTCCCAGACTTCTCTATCACCGTGGATGGCACGACCATCCTTCCCGTCTCTCAGGCCCGCAATCTCGGTGTCATCCTTGACTCGTCCCTCTCGTTCACCCCACACATCCTATCCGTTACCAAGACCTGCCGGTTTCACCTCTACAATATCGCCAAGATCCGCCCTTTCCTCTCCACCCAAACGGCTACCTTACTATTACGGGCTCTCGTTATATCCCGGCTAGACTACTGTGTCAGCCTTCTCTCTGACCTCCCTTCCTCCTCTCTCGCCCCGCTCCAGGCTATTCTTCACTCCGCTGCCCGGCTCATCTTCCCGCAGAAACGATCTGGGCATGTCACTCCCCTTCTTAAACAACTCCAGTGGTTGCCTATCGACCTCCGCTCCAAACAAAAACTCCTCACTCTAGGCTTCGAGGCTCTCCATCACCTTGCCCCTTCCTACCTCTCCTCCCTTCTCTCTTTCTACCACCCACCCCGCACGCTCCGCTCCCCCGCCACCCACCTCCTCACCGTCCCTCGGTCTCGCCTATCCCGCCGTCGACCCCTGGGTCACGTCCTCCCACGGTCCTGGAACGCCCTCCCTCCTCACCTCCGCCAAACTGATTCTCTTTCCCTCTTCAAAACCTTACTTAAAAATCACCTCCTCCAAGAGGCGTTCCCAGACTGAGCTCCTCTTCCCCCTCTACTCCCTCTGCCATCCCCCCTTTACCTCTCCGCAGCTAAACCATCTTTTTCCCCTTTTCCCTCTGCTCCTCCACCTCTCCCTTCCCATCCCCACAGCACTGTACTCGTCCGCTCAACTGTATATATTTTCATTACCCTATTTATTTTGTTAATGAATTGTACATCGCCTTGATTCTATTTAGTTGCCATTGTTTTTAC
Source organism: Ornithorhynchus anatinus (assembly GCF_004115215.2). Lineage (NCBI taxonomy): Eukaryota > Metazoa > Chordata > Mammalia > Monotremata > Ornithorhynchidae > Ornithorhynchus > Ornithorhynchus anatinus. Next base: position 4,736,098 of record NC_041740.1, on the reverse strand, counting down.
GAGATGTTCTTCCCCTTGACGCTGTTTAGTGCCATTGTTCTTGTCTGTCCGTCTCCCCCGATTAGACTGTAAGCCCGTCAAACGGCAGGGACTGTCTCTATCTGTTGCCGACTTGTTCATCCCAAGCGCTTAGTACAGTGCTCTGCACATAGTAAGCGCTCAATAAATACTATTGAATGAATGAATGAATGAATATAATGAAGAATTTAAACTCTACTAATATGCAGGTGTCACAGGTCCTTACAATCTAATGCTACAGGTGGATCTTAACCTGAGCCCGCAGATTTCTACAAGAAGTCTTCCTTGGGAAACTCAGATCCTTGACTATCCTAACATACCCAAAATACCCACATTTGTTTCTATTATTTACTCTCTGTCATCAGAATGTTTACTGATATTGAATGTTATTCATTATATCTTCCCTCTAGATTTTATGCTCTAAGAGGGTAGGACCCACACCTCTCTAAACTCTGTAAGTCTATAGGAACTAACATATGAAAAGATCTATTCTGATTAGAATGATGGCATCACTTCTACTCATGGTATTCATTTAGTATTTAAGAACTATGGTATACACCAAGACTATATATGGGACAGGACCTGTGCCTGAGTAATTATATTTGTTGTCTATCCCAGCCTTTAGCACAGTGCAAGCACTTAGTACATAACTAGTTGACTGAAGGCATTATGAAAGGAATATTAGACAAGTTCTTGCCTTTGGGGAGCTTACAGGCTACTGGGGGAGACAAACACATGCAACATGAAAAATGAACATAAAGTTTTAAAAATGGACCCTTGTTCTTGTGTGGACCATGGTGGATTGTGTTTACAGCAGAGCAGAAGGATAATTTAAGTTACAGCTGGGGGAGAAGGTAGGTTTTGAAGAAGAGGGAAATTCAGGAATTTTGGACTCCATGACCAGAGGCTTCAAGACTGCTCTGAGGGAGGAGAGACTTTCAGCTCTCCAGCACATCCTAGAAGGTATCAACTGGAGGGCACTGCAAGTTTCAGATCTCCCAAAAGCATCTCAGTATTCCTAAATAAATCACATGAGACCCATTTTCATTTCCCTCAAGATAAAAAAAGCCAAGCATCAGAATGAACTCACCAGCATTATTTTAGAAAAAAAATTAACAGGAAAAATATTTTTCTTGCCTCCAACTTCAATTTTTCCTGTTCTACCCAATTTCATCCTTAACAACCTGTTTTTGGACTTAGCCTCTTTCTTCTGACAAATGGATAAAAGGGAAAGAGGAGAGGGAAGGAGAGGGCAGGGGGAGTGGAAAGAAAAAGAAAGGAAAGGGAAAAGAAATGTTGCTGTCTCAGACCTCTCCAGATGCTGGGCTGAAAGGGAAGCAGCGTGGCCTAGTGGACAGAGCCCGGAGCTGGGAGTTAGAAGGACGTGGGTTTTAATCCTGGGTCTGCCGCGTGTCTGTGAGACCTTGGGCAAGTCACACTTCTCTTGACCTCAATTACCTCATCTGTAAAATGGGGATTAAGATGTGGGACAGGAACTGTGTCCAAGCTGATTAGCTTGGCTCTACTCCAGCACTCAGCATATAATTAACACTTAACAAATGCCATATAAAAAGGTCACAGTCACTTCCCCCTTCCCTGCCCCCATGCCAGAGGAAGGAAGGGCTGGGATTTGCCCCTCTCTCTCCATCCAGAACCCCAGTACCCCAGAGCACACCTCCCAGACAAACTGAGGCAGTGGTAGGAAGCCCTAGGGGAATGTTCAGAAATTAATGGATGACACCTGGAGGTCAGTATCGAGCAGGAGAGAATGTCCCAACATTATTGAGAGGGATCTGTAGAAACCATTGTACATTTTTGTTTCCCAAAGCCTAGTTACATGCCCTGGGACTTGCACTGACCTCATTTTGCTATTCTTCACATCGAATGCTGCCACTGTGGACTTGGGTTGACACAGATACGATTTTCCTCAAAATGTGGAATTTTACATAGGGCTCCTGCACTGAAGTTAGGAGTACTCAGATCCAATGCACTGAAAGGCATGGCCACGAGCTAGGAGGGATTGTACTAGAACAACGAAGAAAAGACAATGGGAGGGAGGTACCTGGATACCCTTTAACTTTATGAGTGGACCCCTAAAATCTCTGGAGTCCCACTTTCTCCAGTTGTAATAATAATGGTATTTAAGTACTAACTATGTGCCAGGTACTGACCTACATCCCGGGGGTGGATGCAAGGTAATCAGGTTGGACCCAGTCCCTGTCCCACATGGGTCTCTCAGTCTAAATCCCCATTTTACAGATGCAGTAACTGAGGCTCAGAGAAGTGAAATGGGACTTCCCTAAGGTCACACAGCAGACAAGCAGTGGAGTCGGCATTAGAACCCATGACCTTCTGACTCCCAAACCCACGCTCTATCCCCTATGCCATGTCGCTCCCCAATGTAGTTCCAGTCCATCTCCATCTCGTTCCATTTCTCTAGACTGTAAGATTGTTGTGAGAAGGGAACGTATGTACCAATTATTTTATATTGTTATACCGTACTCTCCTGAGCACTTAGTACAATGCTCTGCACACTGTAAATGCTCAATAAATATGACTGATTAATCCCTCAGAGAGAAAGCTGGGGAGAAGGAGAGAAGGCAAAAAGGGGAAGAGAGAGGTTAAGAGATTTACTCCAAGGTCTCACACAGGGGTTAGTGGGTCTCGTGACTACCTTTCCCATGCTCTACTCCCACAGGCTTCGTGGAGGAGATAATTGTGCATACACCCACTGCTTCTCCAGTCCTGGGTGTGTCCAAAAAGACTGCAATAGATTAAGTACCATCTGTCCTAGTGGCTTGAGCAATATCCTGTCCAGAGGCAGGGGGTGAGGCCAAATGACCTCTTTAGGTCCTTCCAGCTCTGCCTCTAATAATCAATTGTATTTTACTGAGCATTTGCTGTGTGCAGAGCACTGTACTAAGCACTTGGGAGTGTACAATACAAAGAACACTGTACTAAGCACTTGGAAGTGTTCAATACAATGGAGTTGGTGAACACGTTGCCTCTCCATAACAAGCTTACGGTCTAGAGGGGGAAAGCAGATGAAAATATAAATAAATAAATCATAGATATGTACATAAGTGCTGTGGAGCTGAGAAAGAGGTGAATAAAGGATGCAAATCCATTACCCTCTATGACTAACTGGTGTTTTTTCTCACCAACCACATCTGGATTTATAGTTTGACATCTTCTACCATAACATTATCCCTTTTCCAACCTTTCCCTTTTCTGCTTGCCCCCAGGACAGGCCTCCCACAAAGTGCTCTGCAGCTGCCATATGCGTCTCAATCTTTCCTGCTCTTAGCTAGGACAGTGCAGATTGGGAGGCAGCTCATCCTCTACCAGCAGTTGCAACTTTGCCTGCTCAGCCATTCACTTTCAATCCCATCCGCTCCTGTTCCAGTGGGTCCCTGGGTCCAGCCTGGGGACCACGAGCCATGAAAGATACTATTGCCCTAATCCTGTCAGGAGGAGCCTGGAGCATGTGTGAGAGCAGATATTTTGAATCAAGCCGGAGCTGTAGGAATGCATTAACTGTCATTAGCATTGTTAATTGAACTGGGATTTTATAATTTGCATAAGAGTACTTTAACACTACTTCCTTGATGCGTATTAAAAAAAAAAGGCTTTGTTTTCGCCTTTAGAATTGGAAGTCTATATCTGCAGTAATTAACATCCAGGATGCCGAACTGAAATGAATCATTTCGGATCATCGGGAGCTTAAAATAAATTTACAAGAAAGTACAGACACAAACCCGGGGATTAACCAAAAACAAAACGCACAACCAAACCATCCCGAAAGAAAAGACGACTCTCCTGGAGACCCCATTACGGGATTTGGTGAGGTGATCATTTCCTTTTCTCTCCATTCGGAGCTGCGTACCTCGTCCTGTGGGGTAAGCCTCTCCAGTACATGGGGAGGCTGCTGGAGAGTTCAACAACAAGCAAACCAATCCCCATACCACAAGCCCATTATTTTACTATTTTTTATGGTATTTCTTAAGCACTTACTACACGCCAGACACTGTTCTAAGTAGATCCCAGTTAATTAGGTTGGGCAGAGACCCTGTCCTGAACAGGGCTCACTCACAGTTTAAGAAGAAGGGAGACCTTCTTATTTAATCACCATTTTGCCTGAGGCATAGAAACGTGAAGTGATTTGCCCAACATCACACAGCAAGCAATTGGCAGAGCCAGGATTAGAACCCAGGTCCTCTGACTATCATGCTCTTTCCACTAGGCCATGCTGCTTACTCCATTTCTCCCATCTACCTACTCTGTGGTACTGTACTTTCCCAAGACTAGTACTGTGCTTTGTACCCAGTAAGCACTAAATAAAGACATGCTTGACTGATAAAAAACAGCAAACTAGGGCCCCTCCCAAGAGACTCATTTGAAAGGGCAAAAGTTCAACTGTCTTCTGAGGGCAATGGCTACTTAATGCCCTTATGGAAAGCAGTGACAACTGCCTTGGATTACAATAAAAGGGTTTGGGCTGATCTTTCTCTTTTGGGAGCCCAAGTCTTGGTAACCAACAGATTGTGAGTTCCTCTGGCCTCAGCCCCTTGTTGTGTTTAAAACCCCTCAGTGCTTGGGCAGGGCCTAGCTGCCAGCTAATAGAAAAAGAGCTGTGTGCCCTGCCCCTCTCCCCCAGCTATGGGGAAGGTTCCAGAAGTCTGTCCCAGGCACCCAGGCCAGTCAGACCAGCCACTGGGCTGATTTTAGCACTTCACCTGAAGGTTTAGGTATCATCCGGTTTGGGCCAGAGACCACCTCAGGAGCCGTGGACCTGATCATGTTTGTTTTTTTTACCACATACCTCAGGACCTTAGGTCAGTACTCTGCTCAATTAAGAGTTGGAGAATTTCTGCTTCCTCAGCCTCCCAAAGTGTTCCCAATTCTCCAGCTAAGTCCTGGGTGATGATGATGACAATAATGATAATAATAATAATAGATAACCACTTACTATGAGCCAAGCACTATACTAAGTGCTGGCATAGATTCAAGACAATCAGGTCCCACATGGGGCTCACTAGTAGGAGGGAGAACAGGAATTGAAAATCTATTTTGCAAATGACAGAACTGCAGCAGAAAGAAATGAAATGACTCGTCCGAGGTCACACAGCAGGCAAGTGATAGAGCTGGAATGAGAACTCAGGTTCTCTGACTCCCAGGCTCAGTCTCCCTCACCTAGGCCAGGCTGTTTGCCTCTGCCTTCACCACTGCCTTGGGACCCTGGGTCCAACCTCAGTTCCCCCAGTCCCTGCCGCCCATCCACCTTGGGGAGACCCCTCTCTCAGCCACTCTTATCAGTCTCTGTTTAACCTTTCCTTAGCCAGTGAAGGCTTCTCACATTAGTACATGCCCACTCTACCCACCTCTGTAAGAAGGAGCTTTCAAAGAAGTAAGAGGTGATGATATAAGGGTGACACTTAGCGCTTCACAAACTAAAATCACTATCCCTAGAGATTGGGACAGATGAGTCTGGCAATGTGCAAAACCTGCTTTTTCCCTAAGAAACTATTGACTTTCAGGCCACATCTTGCCTTTGAAGCTGGAGGTGGAAGTGACAAGATATTAGGAGCAAGAGGGAGAAAGATTTCTCAGGCCGAGAGATCATTCCTTCGGGAGTTCGAATAGCTCTTTAATAATAACAGAGGCAGGGTGTCTCTGTACAAAACTCTCTTCTTCCACTTATTTCCTAGTTACGTATCTCCCCTTTGGTGGATGCTTATTTACTGGGCATTTAGAGGTTTGTGTATCCCTAGACCCATTCAGATACACATCATCTTCCTCCAGAAAGAGAACTAGGCCCTTAACCTCGCTGAGCTCAGGTTCCTGTCTTTTAAAATGGGAAAAAGATACCTGCTCTCCCTACCTCCTAGACTGTGAGCCCTGGGTGGTGAGGGGCTCTACCCCAATCTGATTTACAGATTATCTTGTATCCACCCCAGTGTTTAGCACAATACATTGGCAAACAGTAAGCACTTAACTTAGCCGATAATTACAATTATGAGCTGGCTCATCACACTGGCATAGGCCCCAGGCAGAGCTAGCAATGCCAGTCTGGCACATCCTCACACCTCTTTTCCTTAGAAGAGTGCTCTGAATACAATAAGTGTTCAATAAATAGCATTGACTGATTCTTCCCTTATCACTTAGTGAAGGGCCTGATTGCAGTAAAAGTACTGGAAGTCTTCCTTCCTCTGCCCAACTCATTTTCACCAACGCCACACAAAGGAAATAGAAATGAGCATAGTATATTAAACGTTTCCCCAGTCCTGCTGACTTCAACTCATGAACAAACCTGAATTTTAAGTTCTAAACCTGTAGATCTATGTGTATTTTCAGGCCCGGGAAAGCTATTGGTCTTTGGGGGAAGGGACTAGGGATTAGATGACCTTTCAAAGATCATTCCAGGCCTAAGGAGCAATAACCCAATTGGAATTAAGGATGAGGGTTTCATGCTGAAAGCCTGCATGTTGAAAGGTGTCAAAAACAAAGAACGCCTCTTTTGAGGCACAGCTGGGTTTAACAGTGATGGTGGATAAAGAAATAGGAAAGACAGGATTTAGGAAAAAAAAAGGTACAACCCTCTCCCTGCATTTCCCTGCACTTGCATCTTCCTATAAAATTACCTGGGGCCTAAGGGCTCCTGGGCAGGGAACATGTTTACCAACTCTGTTAAACTGTACTCTTCCAAGTTCATAGGCCAGTGCTCTGTACGCAGTAAGTGCTCAATAAATACTACTCATTGATTTGGGAGAGAGAAGATTCAAAAGAAACTTGTCTAGAATCTTTTTTTAATGGATTAACACCTGCCCTAGAAAATAGCAAATGCAGCAATGGCATCATTTTCTCTGCCAGGAGTCTATGATTGGAGGACGTTCACCAGGTGGGAAGAGAGCATGTGGCTGATGTTTCCACCTCAGTTTTCAAATCTCATTGAAATCCTAGCACCCTCACGTGGAAAGACTGTCTTTACAACAGGCCTCCTCCAATCTCTCTCCCTCCCTCCCAGGTGCTGGCTCCTTGCCAACTCCATGGGTCTGAATGCCTGACTTTCCAGCAGTCTTTGCTTTGACTCCATATGGAGGAAAAATGAATGGGAAACTGGGACACCAATGGCTCCACTGTTGCAATGTTTTGCAATGCTGCAGTTGACTTTTTCTCAAGTAGAAAAAGCAGGAGAGTCTATGGTAACTGTCCCCATAGCAAGCACCAGGAAGCCACTTTAACCATCCTGTGGACAATGAAGTAAGTTGTTCATACTGAGGCCTGTCGGGGTTATAGCAGCCGTGGGACTCATACCCCTAGAATTCCTGACTTCTTTATGCATAAAACCTGACCCATCCATTCATTTTGGTTTGAAGAGAGTGACAGAGACATACAGGGAGGATGAAGTGTGCCACGATTCCCTGCAGAATGACATAATAATGATAATGACAATGATAATAATGGTGTTTATTAAGTACTTAGTAAGAGCCCGCATTGTATTAAGCGCTGGGGTAGATCAGGTTCCACATGTGGTTCACAGTTTAACTAGGTGGGAAACAGGCATTGAATCCCCATTTTGCAGATGAAGGAACTGAGGCCCTGGAATTGAAGTGACTTGCTCAGGGCAGAGTCAAGATTAGAACCCAAGTCCTTTGACTTCCAAGTCCACCCCACTTCTGTGGGAGTTTGAGATGCATGGGCAGTTAGGGAAGCTGAGAGAAGGCTCACCCTGGAAATTCCCTTCTGTTTACAATCTAGTCTTTCCTGAAGGAAATCTCTTTAGCTGCTGACTGATTCTGAAGGGTTAAGGCAGAAACTTCCAGCATACAGCTCCAGGTGGAAAGTTTACCACCATGTCTTCACTGGGCAAATGAAAAAGTGTGGATGACAAACAGGGACCCTCCCAACATTCCTTCCCATATTAACATAAGTTTTATGATTCTTACATTAAGACCCTGGTATGTTTCCTCTGCTGCCTTCTTCTATATGATTACTCTTCCCTGCTTTCTCTCCTATGGTTCTATTCTGTCTTCCCCCAAGCCCAATTCAAGGAAATCTTCCTCATCCCCCTGCCAATCCCCAGATCACACTACCCTGCGCTAACTGCTTCCTCCTCCCTGCCAACCTATAACAGGCCTACCTGATCAACCCTGGGCTTCTTGTGGTGTCCTTGACGGAATCTGAGGGAGTGTTTCTCGATGGCTTCATACCCCAGTAGACGTAATAATGGTATTAACTGAGTTCCCATTGGGTGTGACACACTCTACCAAACCCTTGCCAAACTATAACGGAAAAAAGACACATTCCCTGCCTATGAGGAGCTCACACTCTAACAGTTGGAAGTGCCCGGAACAGAGAGACAGACGTAGGAATCTAACTGATGCTGGAAGAGAAGGAGAAGGAGAAGGAGAGGCAGGCTGCTCCTCTCAGACTCCAGACACCAGCTGCAATCCTTGCCACTTTCTTTTCAGAGCACCACCTAGTGAAGGGTTCAGACTGGCTTTAAAATTTGAGCCCCTCCGTCATCCCTACAAGAGCCCCACTTGGTTTCTGAGGACTCAGAGCAAAGCTGTGGGAGCCAAAGCTGTCTCCAGACCCAGGGGAACCCAGTAATTCCATATACTCTCTGAGCAGGAAAACTTATCCTCCATAAACCAAGGTGGCATGAAAAGTGAGCACAGGAGTTTGTGACTGACTCAGATGTGGTCTAGGGGGAGATAAAGGCTGAATTTTTATTAGCTCCTTAAATGGGAACTACTATAGAAAGAGCAAAACCTTGAGGGCTAACAGGACCTTTAAAGATGAGACATATGCTAAACAATCCATCTTCCCAACACACCCAGGATTCATCCATTGTCCCCTTAGCCTTACTCCTGCCCACCCTCCTCCCATGCCACATATTCAAATCCAAGTCATGCCACTCCTCTTAGAAGAATGGGCAATAGGGAGGGATCTGGACAAAGAAGTGTGTAGCCATGCCCAAACCTTCAGAAACTCCCACATATGGCCTCGGGGCTATAAATTAGCATGAGGAAAGCAACCATATCCAGATAAGGAATTCTGTAATTCCAGTCCAATATAGCTTCAGTGAGGTTACTAGCCATACTCCTGTCGGAAAGCCTAGGGCACATTTCCCTGGAAGTGGAACTTCTGAATCAATCAATCATATTTATTGAGGGTTTTCCATGTGCAGAGTACTTTACAAAGTGCTTGGGAGCATACCAACTCAATGGAGTTGGTAGACACATTGCTTGCTCACAGTAAGCTTACAGTCTAGAGGGAGAGACAAGTTTATGCAAATAAATTATGGGTACGTATATAAATGTTGTGGGGCTGAGGGAGTGGTGGATAAAGGGGGCAAATCCAAGTGCAAGGGCAACGCTGAAGGGAGTGGGAGAAGAGGGAATGAGGGCTTAGTTGGAGGAGATTAAGGATTTGAAGGATGGGGTGACTTTTTCACGTCGCTCAGACAATTCTCAAGGAAAAAGCGATTATTCAGCTTCAGACTTCAATGATAAGGCGATCCCTAAGGGAGCCCACCATCACAATGGTTTTGTGACATGGTTGGACATTGTTCTACTAGGAGAAATACAGACAAAATTATGGGTTTCCCCAACAACAGATCTTAAGATATCTCACTATCCAGGCCTCCCAGTGCACCAGATCCTCCCTGGAAATACTGGGACCTCTATATAGCCATCCTAAGGCTTTTAGGCTATTGTATTTGTTAAGTGCTTACTATGTACCAAGAAGATGCTTAGTTTTAGGGGCAGAAACAATATAATCATATCAGATACAGAGGCTCTTGGCCTAATGGGAGAGGAGAGGAGGGGAACAGGTAGGGACAGATGGGAATGGGGTATTTAATCCCCATTTTACACATAAGCAACGAGGCACAGAGAAGTTAAATAACTTTTCCGAGGTTACACAGCAGGCTAGTAGTGGATCCATGATTAGAACCCAGATTTTCTCAGTCCCATCCCTGTGTTCTTTCCACTGGACCCTCATGCTTCTCCACCAACCAAGCTGAGATGGTAACTTAATATGCACCAATTAAGTGCCCTGGAAGAGTTCATCCTTTCACTCCTCATTTGCATGGGGTAATGCCAAGACACAAAGTTGAAGGGATCTCCTCCCTAGCAGAAAATCTGGTTCCACAGGTAGTTTTCCCTGTGGAATAATAGCACTGTGCCTACTTTCCCCCAACCCCTACTCTTCCTCAAGCATCTAGGACCTTTCAAGATAAAACTGCTCTCAGCCCTTAAAATTTAAGCCCTAATTAACTCAGGAAAGGATAGTAATGACATTTTTATTGGGTGCTAAGCATTTTGATTATCTTACATTCAAAACACTGGACATCCCTGGCCTTACTGGGAAGTGTACAGAAATGCCACTTTTATTTAGTTTCTTCTCTCCTTGCTTTCCCTGTCCCTCCCACTCACATCACCTGTTTCTGCAGCTCCTCTGCTGCTAAATTGGGTCCAATGTTTGGAACCTGCTCTTCCCCCTCCCCCCCCATGACTTCCTCCCTGGCCCATATCCCAAAGCAGAGCCAGAGACTGAAGAGGAACAGGAACCGGGAGAAGAAAGAAGGCACAGCAGTCAGGCCCCAGCAGGAAGGAGAGGAGCTCCTCCTCCCCACCTCTGCCTTCTCTGCTGCCCCTGCTGCTTGCTCGCACCAACATTTCTCATTTCCTACCCAGGAATGAACTCTCTTCCCCTCACCCCTGGGGAACCAGATCCCCTGAACCCACAGAACCTCAGAATGAAGAAAGGGCAGGGCAAAGGGCTAAAAGAAGGAAAAGGGAGAATTTGATTCTGATCAAATTCCCAGTCTACATAGATTTGACTGTAAAGGGGAGTAGCTTTCTACTTTCCCTCTTTCCAACCCAATAACATAAACGGATAGAGATCACAGCTTACTATGTTATGCTAGAAATGAGATAGGCCTTAAAGGTGAACAATGAAACTCACAAGCAGTAATGAAGCCAGATTGAGAAATAAGTAACTCTGCCCACTGGGTAACCTCTTCACAAATGTGCAAGATGGAGAACACACGGAGAGGATAGAAGGAAAATGAAACTCCTGTCATAACAAAGTAAAAAAATTCATCTCCGAAAGGCAAGGATGGAGAGATAGTGCTCTCTTCTTCTCCCCTCCATTAAATGCTTGCGGTTGCAACTCAGACGCCATGTATCATCCTGAGGGGGCCTGGACAGCCTCACATGGTTAAAGTTTATGAAACAGACTGCCTGTCCAAGCATGTGAAGAGAGGAAGGGTGAAGCTCCATTTCAATTGCTGCAGACGGCCTGTTTCCTTGGCTTAGTACAGTAGGGGGGAACACTAAGTAATATAAAAACATTTATTTTCTGGTCAAAAAAAAAGACACGGAAAAATATTGCCTCAGGAATACAAAATGTACTTCCATCTTACAAGAACAGCTGTTCTAATTAAGCAATAAGATATGACCAGGTGTAGTGAGACTGGGAGTTGTCACAATTCTTGTAGGGTGCTTGGTGAGGCGAGAGACCAAAGTGCTGGAATGGCCCCATATTGTTTAAAGATTGAAAAGAAGAAAAGATGGTTCCACAATACAGACTGGCTGAACTAGTCTTCTATTCAAGCTTTGACTTTTCAGTCACTAAATCATTCATTCGATCGTATTTATTGAGCATTTACTGTGTACTGTACTGCATGCTTGGGAGAGTACCATATAACAATAAACAGGCACATTCCCTACCACAACGAGCTCAGTTCCAGCAACACAAATGTCAAGAACGCGTGCCGAGCCTGTAACCTGGAGGCTTTAGAGGCAACTCTGTGGGTATGTTAGAACCTATATGCATATATGTGAGCCCAAGCTACATAAAATAAAGCATATTTGGTTCCTTTGGTAGCAGTTGCTCCAAAAATATACTTATAACCTCAGTGATAATAGGGATGATTAAACCAATATCTGTTACAAGAAGGGAAAATATTAACTAACTGAAAATATACGGATCAGAACATTCATCTTTGCTGCCTTAAGCCTAATTTCATGTACCTAGGTTTGGAGGAATGCGGATGCAAATTCTCAAAGACAATTGGCTACCTGCAGAATGAGTCAGTTTACTACAATTTACCACACAGTCTCTTGAATCTAGTTGGGAAGTTCAATTTCTGAGTAAGTTGCAAATTGAAGAAGGTGTCAGGTACGTTTAATGATTGATAAAATACTAAGCGGCAGAGCATTTTGGTACTTTCCTCATAAGGATATCACCTCCTCTGGCTGCAGGGCTAAAAATATTATTTAGTTTTGCAGTTTTCTAGCCTCAGCCTGTGTAGCTCCAAGTATTTCACTGAGGAAAATGCAGGATTTCATTACAACATACTGAAAAAGCCCTGTGACCAGATTTATAAGAAGAATATGAATAGGATCTCAGCCTTTAATCGATTATGTCTGGCTGCGGACAGTGTAGAAAAATAGTACCCTGAAAGTTCTTATTAAAGGTTTGATAGTAAATCAGGCTGATATTGGAGCTTGGTCAGACTGCATCATCATTGGGTATTTATGTACAACAGAGTAATCAAAGGGTTATAGTTACTTTTACTCTGACCCTTGCATCTAAGGAAATAGACACAAAATAAATCTACAGACACTGTAAGCACATTATGGAATAATACAATGGATGGGTAAGTGGGATGGGTGGCAGGAAGATGGGGGGTGGGGGGGCAGGCGCTATTCATCTGTGAATGAATCACATGTTTCTGCCCTGTTTATTCCCATTCTTTTTGATCATGCAACACAACTTCTAGAAAATGAAAATTTGAGGAAACTTTATGACATGAATCTAGCAGTTAGGACACACTCCAACAGTGCCCAAAGGATTAAGGTACCCCTTATATCTTAAAAAAAAGGTTGAGTAATAGGGGTTCCTACTTGCTTCATCCTTCAAAGCAAATACATCAGAATACATTTAAACAGACTGAAAACAATAGTGAAGTTCCGAAGTAGATAAGCCTAACTGCCAACAGGTGTCCTTTTGAGGTGAGGTAGATTTAGCAAATCAATTGGTTTGGTGCTAAATCACGGGACCTCAGATTCCCGACTCACGCCAACCAAGCCACTCTCCTCAACAGGGCCCGGCCATGCAACAACCAATCCTGCCTATGAAAAAACTCCGAATGACTCCTGCAGTACCCACATGCCAGCACCCCATCGGCAACAAAAAAGTACAAAACCCCTTCTATGATAAAGGTAACACTACCGACCCACCAGTATCTAATGATTAAGATCACACACACACACAACACAAATATATTTCCAACCGAACAAGATGGCAACCTTCTCTGCCTCTCGATATTTTGCTTCTCTTTTGGCTAAAGAAGCAGTAGGGAGATGTAACACTGCTAAATGCTGCCTAGTCACATGCAAGGACTGGAAGAGGGGGAGAGAAAGGAGAGGTGTGTGTGTGTGTGTGGGGGGGGGGGTGAAACTACTGTCCCAAAGTTGTCATTTTAAAAGTTGGGAGTACAAAGACACCCCTGCCCTGTACTCTTGCTCCGAGGCTCGGGGGCTCATAAACACACTCCTGAAGGTGTGGTAAGCCTTGGGCAATAGTTTGTCGTTTTCACCCTCACACTGTCTTTTCTCCAAAGAGCCTTCTCTGGGCGGAAGGGAGCATCAGGAGGAGGAGGAGGAGGAGCAGCAACAGAGCAGCAACAGCAACAAGGACAGGGGCAGCGGCCCATCCAAGTGCGGGCCCTATCCCTTGCAAACCCCACAGGTCTCGGGCTTCTCGCCACCCCCCGGGCCAACGCTGGCAACTGAGATCGGAGGGGCCGAGCCCAAGGCGACGACCCTCCTCTTTCTGCTCCCCCCGAGCCCATCCCGGGGGGGGGGGGGGGGGGGCAGGGACACGGGGGAGGGGGAGGGGGTGCGCTTCTCACCCGGACCGACACACGGACACGTACAGACACGCGCGCGCACGAGGAAAGCACATCCCTGGCTTTGAAGAAAGGAAATAACCGAGTGGGCTCAAAAGTTGCTATTTGCATTTTTTACCCTTAGTCAAAAGCACAGATGAGGATGTATTTTTTTCTTTTAAAGCATGTGCAGAGAGGAAGGCCCCACTACCCCTGGCCAAGGGCTGGGCCGGGTTGAAAACGCCGGTCACCAGCAGGCAGGAAGCATGTTGATATTAGAGAGGTTTGCATAGTAATAAGCCCAAGAAAAACAATCTCTGCTTCACCCCCCAACACACACAAACACCCCCCCTCCCCTCTCAAACCATCCCTACTCTGACGATGCCCAACCGGACCCCGGCTTCACCCCTACCCCCTGGTACTTACTTACTTGCAGGGACCGGCGGAAGATGTTGACACTTACCATCACGTTCCCTTGCATTTTAGCCGTCTTGATCATCGCCTTCTCCTTCATCTTGCCCCAAGTGTCAGCCCGACTCCTTTGCCCAGACAGAGTTACTTAATCCATTGTCTTGGTGACTTTAATGGGGAGCGCGGCTTTGCCAATGGTTGGGTGGTGCTTGGTGGGGTGGATTTTTTTGTTTTGGGGTGCGGGGGGAGGTTTCTCAATTTCCTTCCCTCCTCGCTCCTCTGGATGACGGATAACAATAGCAAATCAACTCTTTTTTTTTTTGGCCACTAAAAAAAAAATCAAAGAAAGAGGAAAGAGAGAGGCAGAGGGAGGGGAGAAGGGATGAAGAGGGGGAGAGCGAGGAAGGGAGGAGGCAAGAGGTAGCTTACTGAGCTATGGGGTCCGGGGAGATATCTCTGGTAAACAGAGACACTGGCAGGAGAGAGAGAGAGAGCAGAGCTGCTTCCTAATACGAGCGTGGATCTCCCCCTCCCCTCTCGTCCCCGGGACTTGTGTCGCTCAGGGCTGAAGGAGCTCCGTCCTTAAGGCTGGGGAGCGGGGCTATAACGCGGAGGGGATGGAGGGGAGGGCGAGGGGCGGCGAGGATGAGGTAGGACCGGCCGCTCGCATCAAGGTTAAAGCAAAATCCCCAAGTGCTCCGAGAGGGGGAGGCGAGGCTGGCTCTCCCTCCACCATCCCACCCGCCCCCCTCTCCCTGCCCGTGCCGAGGGGTTGGTCCTCGCTTTTTACAAACAGGAACCGTGCGGGAGACGCCCCTCCCTCGCCGGCTGTTAACTATTCATCAGCTGCACCCCCCGCCCCCTCCTCCCTCTGCCCCCCACCAGCCGGGAAAGGGGCGGAGAAGGGTGGGGAAAGCACGGAGGGGAATCGCCAGTCGCATCGGTGCCACGTCTGCTGCAAACGGGGGAGAAGGGTAGGGGGAGATGGGGTGGAGGGGGGAAGGCAAAGGGGAAAGGGGGCAGCGTAGAAATAATGTTGTTTCGGGTTACTATGGGACCACGTTAGGTTTCCATGGTTGCGCTCGATGGGTCTGCATCTGAAGCAGCCGCGGATGCTGCTGCAAGTCAGAGGCCCCTTCCCTCTGACAGGACCCTTGGGCCCTGCTGCAGCCCCCCCACCGACTCCCACCAGACCCTATCAGGGCCCCCTCTTCGCTTCCCCCTTCCTTTCCTCCCCGGTTCCTAAAGCAGCCCCTGGGTGCTGCGCCAGCTCCCTGCCTCCCCTCGCCCACTCCCACAGCCCCCCGGTTTCTGCGGCTCCATCGCCTCCTGGCCTTTCCCCCTTCCCATCCCCGTCCAGTCCTTCAAAAAAAAAAAAAAAATCCGCTCTGGCCAAAATGCACACACTGGGCCCACTTCGTGTGCAGCCGGGGACTGGGCGGGTGGGAAGCCCGGAGAAAATCCTTTTGCATCTTCTTCCACAGGTGCCCTTGGCAGCGCATCGCTTTGCTGTCTCCCCCGTTTAGACTGTGAGTCCGCCACTGGGCAGGGATTGTCTCCATCTGTTGCCGAACTGTACGCTCCAAGCGCTCAGTACAGTGCTCTGCACATAGTAAGTGCTCAATAAATACTATTGAATGAATGAATCCCTGCGTTACGATGGGGAAGGGGGCGGGAAGGCCAAAGGGGGATGTCGTTGTCCGCGGACGGGGGTTGCCCAGTGGCCTCTTTGCCCATTCGGCCTTTGTCAAAACGCTTCTCCTGTAATAAAGACCCAAAATGAAGGTCTGCCCCTATCCGGCTGCTTAATTCACCGGGCAGCCTCCCCCAGCAGCCGCCACCACCACATCGGGGCTAATCGCTTCTAAAGGGTCTTTTCCCCCGCAGAAACCGGACCCAGGAGTCCCGATACGAGGTGGGACAGACCCCGAGACGAGCAACGAGCCCACCGCTTGGCATTTCATTTCAGTCCCGCCCCGTGGGCTGGGGGACTTTGGAAACAGCAGCCCGAGAGGCTGGGCGACGAGGCACTCGGCTGTCTGGCTCTTCTCGACCCTCCCTTAACCCTTGCATCGCGTCTTTCCTTCCCCGACAGGCACAAACCATCGGGAAAATACTGGGAAGACACTTAAAGGATTCATCCCGACAACCTACTGAGTTCCATGCATCCAGCTTTAGACTCAACCGCCCCTTCTTCCCCTTCTCATCCATCCACCCTATGAACTATCCGGGAATCTTCTTCAACCTTCTCCCCAAATTCAGAGGGTGATTTAGCACTAAATGAGCTGCTCTAAAGTAGTGCGGCCCATTCCAAAGGCATGGGCCCTCATCAGGGAGTCCACTTCTAAACTGTGAACGTGGGCAGAAATACAATGTACACATAAAAGAACTTTTGAAACAGATTTCCCCCTCCTCGGTAGAGCCTGCGACTATTCCTTAATGTTTTCTTTTACAGTTTACATCTCTGAACTCTCCCACAAGGAGGTCAGAACCACAGACCACAGCTTGCTCTTGGTCCCTTCGTGCAGTTGTGGGTAGGGTGTGATGCACTTAAGAACGATCCAGCTCTGCATATAGAATCGGGCCCAGGCAGAACAGATCAAATCCACAGGTAATCCAAACCTCTCCTTTCAGCCACTGGTTTTGCACTTCTCTGCTCTTCTTATCGTCCTCCCCCGCACCAGGTCTTTTATATCTGACCTATGAAGTTGCAAAATTGACAGTAGATTTCGGCAACCCTCAGACCCTGTGGCCAAACTTTGCGATTTAGAAGCTAACTGGAGAGAAATGGGCAAAAAGGCAGTGGGAGTGGGGAGAAAATGAGACTGAATTATCAGCTGTGAGAATATCAAGCAGTGATCGTATTTTATTTAATTCTGACCCTAAGGTTTGGGGGTGAAGCGGTAAGGGTGAAATTCTGGGGAAAGCTGAGAAGTAAATTATCTGGAGAGACAGAATCAACTGGAAAGGACCGTAGGAAGACCAAGGAAAAAGGCAAGAAGGTACTTTATATCCAAAAGAGTGGATGAAGAGGAGGACAAGGAAAAGCAAGAAGAGGAGGAGAAAGCAAAACGAGGAAAAAGGAGGAAGGGTAAATGGAGCAGAGGAAGTAGAGTTGTCATTCATTCTAGGACTAGATCCAACCTCATAGTAGCAGCCTAGAGGATCAAGCACCAACTGGGTCTACTCAAATTAAATGGCTAAAGCTCTAGAGTAGGAGCTAGGTGAGGAAAGCATGCCCATCAGAGCAGCACTTATGGGCTAACTGGACAAGTAACTGCTGCCATCTGGCCCCAGGGAGAGGTGGGAGAAGATGCAGAGAAATAGGAGTGAAGAGAAAATGAATGAAATGCCACACAGGGAGAGGTGATGTCTATTAAAGACTAGACTGTAAACTCCTTATGGAAAGGGAACTTGTCTACCAACTCTGTTATACCGTCCTCTCCTAAGTGCTTACTAGAGTGTTCTGCTCACAGTAAATGCTCAATAAATACCATTGACTGATTTAAGGAAATGGCAATTGTACAGACAAAGCATGGCTGGGTTATGAGGAGTTGCTTTAAGCTGCCACTATAAGCAAGCAGTGACAGTAATTTCTTGGATTCTGTTTTAAAATATCCATAAATATGGCTTACCCCAGAAAATAGGTCAACCCTTTCATTTGAAGGAGAATTTGGAAAGTGGAAAAGAAAATAATAACTTAACTTCATAAGGGCTCTCGAATATTCTCTGATGGCTGATACTAATCTTCCTGAAAACCTTAAATGGTATATTCTGCATGATCAGACCCTCTCATTCTTCTCCTTAGACTTGCACTCTTAAATAATATTAATTTAAAATGTCCCTCTCGATTCTTTAATTTTATACTGCTCTGAAAACATAGATATAGTTCCAGTAGCAAGTGTATCCTTCAGTCATTTTGCCATCCCTCTACTTTTCAAAGTTGTGAATTCTATTATATTTCATTTTTGGCATCTTCCTTTATCTACTGAAGGAGAATTTTATCCAAGTGCCTTACCCTGAGATGTTTCAATTAGGCATGAGCACTGAATATCTGTAACACTTCACAATATCTGGTTCCCATTTGCCTTTTAAGTGACTTTATTCACCCACGATATATTTATCTCTGGCAGCTCTCTCTCCAAATCTGTCATAATGCAGCTGTTGGTTTTGTCTGCTCACTTTTCCTTAATCTCTAATTTATGTATTGCTGGCATTAGCGATTGCTTTGATTAAAGTAGTTTTGATTTAAGTGGAGACTTCTGGCAGGATCCTGGGTTTCACTTTTGACACCAGGCAATATTTACAACATGAGAAGAGCTACTTGTCACAGTGTCCAACGTTTTCCCCTGCTGCTTATCTGTCTTTACAGATGTAAATGAACAGCCACTGTTGCAAGAATCTCCTATCACAAACTGGAGAAAGGGGCAATGTTGGAACAAGCAGAATCCCCCACGATTGTCTCTACAGCAAAGCCAAACCTGGTATTTGCAAAAAATCCAGATACTTTGTTGATTTCTAAATAGGCTCAGTAAAGACGCTTGAGAATCACCACTATGTGATTATGCCCTATACTATGACTGTGTAGATAGTACATAATACGCTTCACTTTGCCAAGGCTGAAAAAGCCAAATAAATTATGAGACCATCTGCTCTGCCCATAACCCCATCCTGTTTTTATCCATATTTCTTTGCTCTCCATCCTGCATGGCTTGATCATTTCATTTATGAGTCCACAGCATGGAAAATGCATTTCCTTTGCTTTTCTTCTTGTGGTGATTGATTTGATACTATCACCTTCCTTCTAAGGAACTCAAGGCACTTGGTAAACCAATAATGTAAAACTAAAAAAAAAAATTAAAATCTTGCTGTCTTGCCAGGGGGAGTAATGCCCTTATATAATGGAGCACCATATGAAAACATGGCTTTCAGGCCAACCATTTTCCCACAAGCTTTCCCCAACCTAGACAGCACTGAGAAAATGGCAAATGGCCTCATAGAAGCCACTATCATTCAACAGGCATAATAATAATATGACTTTTACAGCACTTTCCTTTTTCCAAAAGCATATTCACACTATTTATCTCACTCTGTCCTCACACAACCCCTTTAAGGTAGTGAGTGGCAGGGATCATCCCCATTTTACAGATGAGAAAACCAAGACACAGAAAGGCTAACTGACTTCCTTGAGGTCACCCAGCAGGACATGACCATCATCATCTTTGAAAGACCGGCCGCTGAAAAATATTGAGGACATACTCCCAGAATCACAATGTGAATTCAGGCCATAGCATGGCCAAGATGACGGGATCGTCACAGTACATCAGATAGAGAAAGGTGGAGAGCAGCCCCAATTCACTTACACAGCTTTTACAGAACTTATAAAGGCATCATACCATCAGAAGATAGGGATTCGGACAATATAAAATTGTAAGCTTTTCAAAGGCAGGTCTTCAGAAATATCCCTCAGGGTCTAGTACAAAGTACCCAACAAGGTAGGAGCTAAGTAAATACTACTGCTCTGGTGAGGGCCATCTCACTTGTATATTCATTTATTTAGCTATTTTATCTTGATGTATTTGAATTGTTATATTCTTGTTCTCTCTGCTACTCCCATAATTTGTAAATACTTTTTATCCTGCCAGCCACCGCTCCCCCTGCAACCAATTATACTGCAAACCCTTTAGGGGGCAAGGAACATGTGTCCTGCTTCAGCTATACTCTCTCAAGCACTTATGAGTGCTTTTTTTATTTGTTCAATAAACTGAATCGGTTGAGACTGCTTCCATCATTTCCCCCCACCGCATCTTTGTCCCCTTCCCCCGATCCTCCCCACCTAAAATACATTATATATATTGACACTCCAGTACTGTCAAAGACTGAGCTTCCTAAAGCCAACATTTGATCAGGCATAGAACTCTCAACCAGATTCCCTATGCCTTTGCCCCTCACTCTCCTTCCTCCCTGCCCATGTTTTGGACATTTCAGTTCTCCTCAGCATCTCCACTAAATTTGGCCAGAGGAAGAAGAGTAGATGAAATTCCTATTAGCCTATTCTGACTCTTTCTGAAAGTGCTGGAAAGAGGTTTGGTGAGGCAGAAGAGAAGGGGAACATGTTGGCTAGAATGAGATTGTGGATGATCTATAAGTCACTTATCCTTGCCCTCCCTAGCCTCCATTTTTAGGATGGCTGATTGTGAGCTGGCTTACTCAGAGAGATGGTTGGAACAACATGGCTGCTCCCCATCACTGAAAGTATTTGATAAAGGCTGGAGATCTGTATTTATCAGATGTCCATGGTGCCTTTCCTATGAAGATTATTATGGTATTTGTTAAGTGCTTACTAAGAGTTCTGGGGTGGATAGAAGTACAAGTAGATACAAGCTGGATACAAGTTAATGCAGTCCCTGCCCCACATGGGGTGCTTAACAAATACCATAATTATTATTATTATTATGGGGCTCACAGTTAAGGTAGAGGGAGAATGGGTGCTGAATCCCTGTTTTACAGATGAGAAAACAGGCATGGAGAGGTTAATTGACTTCCCCAAGGTCACACAGCAGACAAGTGGCAGGGTCAGGATTAGAACCCAGTTCCTCCAATGCCCAGGTCCATGCTCTTTCCATTAGTCCACACTGCTTCATCACAGAGATGATCATGGGGAATGCCTAGACCCGACTTCAGGAATCGAGGGCTCAAGATGTGACTGTTTTGGCTTTGATACCGCATTATATTTTTCTAATCAGTGGATGAAAAACCGCCTGGCTTTAGTCACAGCCTGATCATCAACTGCAAGCTTATTTTAGCTGTAGGTTGTCTAGAGGTGCTAAGGTTTCTTTCATATTTTACAGATTGAAAAGCCGTAGGGGGTTCTGGCTTCATCTCTGAAAAGGGCCAAAGAGGCTGAAGCAAAGTGTAAACTCACTAAATAGCAATGAAATAAATATTCATCTAAGAGTGATTCTGCCCTATTCACAACCATTCCTTCAAAGTAACCCAGAAAGCACAAAAGTTGGGGACGATATCAGTCTCTGGAGATTAACTCTGGGGAAAACATTCCATGATGCTTTGGATGTGACCATAAGAAACCTCATGGCTAGTGACAAGCAGTGCGGCCTAGCAGAAAGGGAAGTCAGAAGACCTGGGTTAATAATGTTGGTATTTGTTAAGCGCTTACTATGTGAAGAGCACTGTTCTAAGCACTGGGGGAGATACCGGGTCAACAGATTGTCCCACGTGAGGCTCACAGTTAATACCCATTTTACAGATGAGGTAACTGAGGCACAGAGAAGTGAAGTGACTTGCCCACAGTCACACAGCTGACAAGTGGCCGAGCTGGGATTCGAACTCATGACTTCTGACTCCAAGAGAGATGCCCAGGCTGAGCCATGCTGAGCCACTGAGCCACGCTGAGCCACGCTGCTTCCCATCCGAACTCCCCTATTTGCTGTGTGACATTGGGCAAGTCAGACCTTATCCATAACTGTTACCTCATCTATAAATGGGGATTAAAGCTGTGAGCCCCATGTGGGACAGGGACTGTGTCCAACTTATCTTGAACTTACCCCAGCACTTAGTACAGTGACTCACACATCGTAAGCACTTAACCAATACCATTATTAATAATAACAATATTTATTCAGTACTTACTGGAATCAAAGCACTGTACTAAGTGCTTGGGACATTACTACAGAAGCACAACACATCCCCTGTCCACAAGGAGCTAACATTTTAACAGGAGAGAAACGTTAAAATATTTACAAACAGGGAAACTAGAATACATTTGTATCCAACCTTTTAGCTGGGGGCACCATATACGTTTTATGTTCTTGTGGTTCTACTTTTCCCACAATATTATCTGACCGACTCTAGTAAAACAAGTATTTCTTCCTGTTAAATCAAAATTTGATCAAAGATTAACACTGTAGGTTCATATGTCTTTCAATTAAATATAGAAAGACAATAGTCAGTTACTGGCCATTACCATTCATTTCCAGAATAAAATTCGAGATTATAAACTCCACCAAAACCCAGTACTTTCCAAAATTGATCACCTAAAGTCTGAGAGAAATCAATGGAAACTGTCCCGGCCTTTTTTATTTGCCTTGGATTCATGAGACTGAGGCCATTTACAGATTCCCTTTAGTCAAGGATATTCTCCTTTCTTCCACAACTTCTTGAAGGAGTGGAAGATGATGTCTGTGTCTGTTTTAATATAATTAAGAATAAAAGTTATTCCAGCAAATTCCTGACTCTATCACCTCCTACCGTTTAAGATGAAATGTATTCTTTGGAATATTGACATCCGATTTTTTGAGAAAAACACTCACCCAGATGTGCCAGGTGCAGAATACCAGTCTTTATCCCTTGTCAAGTCTTGTGAAAATAAGCCTCATCCTCACCCACATTGGGTAGTTCACTGGCACTCCCTAAATTCCCTCCCTTTCCCCCTTGACCCTGGCACTCCAGAATGCCCTTTGGGGAAATATCTGCCATTTTCAAACAGTCCTTAGCTCGTCCTTCAAGAATTACTTAAAAACGGTATCCAGTTAATAAAAGTTACAATTTTAGGCAGCTCCCAGCCAGGTGACTCCATCTTGCAGAAACACCTGGAGGGTTATGATCGACAGCACACGTAATAATAATAATAATCTGTGGTATTTGTTAAGCGCTTACTGTTTGCCAGGCCCTGTACTAAGCACTGGCGGGGAGGGGATACAAACAAATCAGGTTGGACACGGTCCCTGTCCCACATGGGGCTTCCAGTTTCAATCCCCATTTTAAAGATGAAGTAATTGAGGCAGAGAGAAGTGAAGTGACTTGCCCAAGCCACAGAGCAGACAAGTGGCAGAAAAGGAATACAATTATCAATCATATTTATTGAAAACTTACTGTGCACAGAACACTGTAGTAAGTCCTTGGGAGAGTACAATAGAACAGAGTTGGTAGACATGTTCCCTGACCACAGTGAGCTTACAGTTTAGGATCTGATCCTCAAAAATGGGGGACTAATTCTAGAGGTCTAGAAGATGTGTGTTCTGGAAATGTTTAATAAACCACTACACTTTCAAAGAGACATTCAAAAGAAGGTATGGGTTGATACCACTCTTTTATTCCATATTTTGACAGGTAACACACACACACACACACACACACACACACACACACACACACACACACACACACAGAGCCATCAATGCTATAGGGCTAAAGGGGTTATTTTGAAGCCCTGAGGAAAGGGAAACACAACTGGAATATAATTGGAACCTTCCATGAGAGAAACTCAAGGCACTTGGGTCCCATTTTCCTCACTGCCTAAATCATCTTGAGATTAATAAGGACCACAGGGAGTCCTCTTCACAGTTGCAGACTCCTAAGGGACCATTTAGAATACTGTAGTTATCCATAAGCTCCATAAGCTCTAACGGAGTGACTACCCAATATAAGAGAAATAAAAATACAATGAAACCCTAGCCCATGAACCCCAAAATCCACCAGTTCACAGCTCTCCCCAAGTCCTAAAATCCCATTTCCCCTCTCATCATCATTGTAACTCTCTCAAGGGCATAAGAAGTGGAA
Source organism: Ornithorhynchus anatinus (assembly GCF_004115215.2). NCBI lineage: Eukaryota > Metazoa > Chordata > Mammalia > Monotremata > Ornithorhynchidae > Ornithorhynchus > Ornithorhynchus anatinus. The sequence goes on along the minus strand of NC_041740.1, from coordinate 4,712,184 downwards.
ATTTAAGGGGTTAGCCCATACCAGAGAGACCAGACATTAAAAAAAGAAATCCATAGCAGTGAATTGTTGGAGAAAAATAACTGTGAAAAACATAGCTGGAGGAATAGATCCCTTATCTTTAGGCAACACAAAATTCCTCCGCCTATCAAATCTACTATAGAATCAGTTGTGTAGTATACATTCTCAGGGTCCCTCAGGGATCTATTATGTTAGGAAAACAACTGACACTTATGGACAAGAATTACTGAGATGCAACTGTGGGTAATAGGGATGGACATTAATATGCTTACCCAAAGACATATTTGTAACAAAGGATCACTGCATGACCAGATTGGAATGATGGGAATTATACATCTATAACCCATGGAAGGAACTGCTAGGAGTCATCACCACCAGGAAGCTTGGGTCTATTTACCCAGTATTCACACCCTGGTCCCATTTGCACCCAATCCAGCCAGTTTCTTTTGCTGTAAAGGGTGGGATCTATTTGCAGTGTGAATTAGCAGTAAGAAACACTGGGCTCAGGTGTCAAGAAATGATTCCAGTTCTGGCTTTACCAGACCTGAGATTTTGGGCTAGTTTCTTCCCCTTTCTATGCTTCAGTTTTCTCACTGGTGAAATGGAAATGGTAATCCCTGCCTCTCCCTACTTTCCAGGACAAATGAAATAGATGTGAGAGTGCTTTGAGCTCTTTCTCCAATCATAAATAATAAAGGAAAATTTCCCCCATTTTAAGAAATCTGGTAACTAAGTTCTCTGGTTAAAGGAAAGTAAATCCTCATGGATTAGCAATGGAAAAGCCACTTTTCTATCTTCCATCTGGAAGGATTGTGAAGTAAAAAATGGGTTCATGTAAATTGAAATATAAGAATGAATCTCAGAATGTTTAAAATAGAATTTTTTTAAATCCTCTAGTCATAAAAACCATCAATAGGAATTTTATTAATAAAGGAAGTGAAATATGAATCATCGGAATCTTTTACTAACAAAAGTTTGGATTTCTATTATTACTACAGGTTTCCTCATTAAGCTTTCACTCACAGCCCAGCTGCTGCCAGGATTGCAGCTATGTTACACTGGCAGGAAAAACTTTTAGAGCCCCTTTCATTCAGCTACAGAAAGTTGTGGAAGTGAATCCTGCCAAGGCAGATATCAATCACTGCCATTCCAATCAGGCCAAGAATAAGTTGATGGAAAAGCTCAGTTGCTTCCATGCATGGAAATGTATCTCTCCATCTGCATATGTCTGCTCTATCTAATGCCAAACATCACTCTACTCTGGGCTGTACTTATCTGCAAATGAATAGATCAAGTGAAACAATGCTTTTCCCTCTCCTTCCTTCCTCATTGTTTTAAAGGTGTAAAACAAACCCTAGGTCTAAAACTCTGAAGGTAAAGCAAAGTAGGGGCTGAACAATATCTGGTTAATTCAATCATTGTTGACAGCCAACTGGAAAATTCAGGAGAAAAAAAACACTATTTTTCTTTGATCCTCAGCAGATTCTAAGGCTTATCCACTTGGGGGTTAACTCTTACTTCCTGAGGATGAGAAGGGTAAAGATAAATTACCTGTATAATAAATTTAATCCCCCAGTTCTTATTTTAAGATGCTTATTCTGGTGAAGCTTCCTTGAATTACTGGGAAAATATTCTGCAGGTTTAACTCAGGCTGAGATTCTTCAGGAGAGTCAGCTTTCATGGCTGATGGGGGGACAGCAAATGTTGTTCTGAATTTTGAACTAGGCACTGATCTTGGAAAGGTTGGCTCAAACACACACGTTTATTATTAATTCTCAAAGTGTCCCTGTTGGACTAATAGAGTTAGTTGGTCTGTTGTCTGAGGTACACAATTTAAGGTCTGAAAACTCCCCTAAACAGAAAGCTCTGTAGCCAAGGAGATGAAGCATCATCCATTTTAAGGCTGAAAAATTCCCACCGCTAATTAGGTTGGTGTTGTCTTCTATTTGAAAATCAGGGGAATATTTTCTCTCCTTTCATATGTTGTAATCTTATATATGACTTAATCCTCACTGCTTAATTACCTTTATCATCTCTTAACATTCTGCTACTGATTAAAATATTTCAGCCACAAAATAAACATACAGGATCCAAAGCCTTTCATTTCCATTGCAATCACAAGATGGTCTGACCAGTAATTCTACTGGTACTGGAACTATGAAAATATTTAATTCTTGTTTTCTAGCCCTCATCCTTAGCCAATTACCTCTAGCCCACCTCTCATTAGTATCCTGTCTCACAATCTTTACATTATTTTGCACAATGGCATGTGCATTTAAACCCTCAGACAAGTGGTGGGGATAAAGATGAAACCCAGAAAGGAAAAAGAGAACATCTCAGAAACACAAGCCTGGAAGGTATCTCCACCAATCTTCTCCAGTGCTTCTCAACCCTTTTGGTTGTTGTTGTTGAGATTATCCCTAAAGTGGCTTTTGACTGTGGTATTCTACCAGCAGAGGCTATTCCGTGCAGAAGGAAAACTGCCATTAAGACCTAAAGTGGAGAACTAAATACTTACAGATCTTAAAGTAACTCTTTCTATTAAAGGGCCCGGATAGTGATAAAACACAGATAGGCAGGTTATCCTTTTCTCTCTACCTCATTTACTGAAGGGATTATACTACCTAAATTGCCAGGAGGAACCACTAAGGCCCACTGGCTAAAAAAGGATAGCATTTCTCTCTTTCCAGTTATCTTTCCTGTTTCCATTTGAGGGAGAATGGTAGCTAATCTGCAGGTTTATAGAGGGCCGACTCTGTCAGTGAACACAGAGGAAAGGGAGAAGTATAGAGACACAACTAACACACTTTCCTTAAGACAGTTTGGCCTATTGGAAAGAGAATGGGACAGAGATGGAAGACTACGAATTTACTCCCAGCTCTAAAGGGGCCTGCTGGGTGATGTTAGGCAAGTCGCTTACCCTTTGGGTACCAAAGTTAAGGACACATCTCCTCCAAAACTGATCAACTTCCCCGGGTAAATCCTCTTTTCCCTGTTCCCTCTCCCTTCTGCATCATCTGTGCACTTCAATCTGTGGCCTTTAGGCATTTGGTATTCTTCTCACCTCAGCCCCACAGCACTTATGTACATATACATATACACTTATTTTAGATACATATCTTTACAATCTGTATTATAAATTTATATTTATATTAATGTCTGTCTCCCCATCTAGAATGTACACTCACTGTGGGCTGGAAACGTGTCTACCAACTCTTTGGTACTGTACTCTCCTAACCACTTAGGGAAACAGCATGGCTCAGTGCATAGAACATGGGCCTGGAAGTCAGAAGATCATGTGTTCTAATCCCGGCTCCACTATTTGTCTGCTGTGTGACCTTGGGCAAATCACTTCACTTCCCTGTGCCTCAGTTGCCTCATCTGTAAAATGGGGATTGAGACTCTGAGGCCCATGTGGGACAGGAACTGTGTCCAATCCAATTTTGATTATATCCACCCCAGTGTTTAGTACATAGTAAGCACTGACACATAGTAAGCACTTAACAAATATCATTATTATTATTATTAGCTTAGTGCTCTGCATACAGTAAGCGCTCAATAGATCAACTTCTTCATTTATAAAAAGGGGATAAAATACCTCCTCTCCCTTTTAGATTATAAACAGAGGCTGCACCCAATCTAATTATCTTGAGTTCAACCCAATGCTTAAAATTGTAATTATTATGGACACAATCAACTCCTCTGACAAGTTCCAAAGCCTAAGACCATTGGCAGAGAATGTCCTGACATCAGTCTGGGTCAGATTCTGCACGGAGCTGGGCCACTTCTCTGGACCACTTAGAAATTAATTTATCAAGGGAAAAACATCTTCATACCCTCATCAGTCTGTTTACCTTGTCAATCAAGACTTCATTTCCTGAAGTTTCAAGATAGCTACTTTCTAAAATGCTAGGGGTCTATTGCAAGGAGTTTATTCTATAGCCACCCTCCACCCTAGAGTAGCCCCACTTAATCTCCAAATTAGTAGTCAGGGAGCCAGCAAGTTGCTAACATGTAAGGGTGTGTTCCACTTGGATATCCGCTTTCTAGACCTTTTGCCTGTGTGAAATCCCCCTTCCTTCCAGATTTTTCTCTTATCCCCACATTTGCAGAATCTTCTATTCACTGTACCCTTTTTTCTCATTTTAAGCAAGTAGTATCCTTAAATCAATAAACTGCCAGCCCTCCCAACTCACATTTATTGTGCAAGAAATGGATGACTTCTGAATATTCCTAAAACAGTCACGAGCATTGGCATGAGTAATTACCTCTTATTTTTATTCCAGGCTAATATCGATATGTTTTTGTTGTTCAGAAAATAGAGTTATGTAGAAAGTTTTGGTTTTGAGTTCCACAAGTCTCAATAAAAATATATAAACTTCTGTTCCCAGGACTTTACCAGAAAGGGCTATCTGTCCCTTATTGGTGGTGGTGATGACGACCTTGTTTACAGATAACTCATTATATTTGGAAAGTTTATAAAGGTAAAAAAAATGATATAGGTAATAATGAGGGCTTTGTCTACCCAAAGATAATTAAGTTGCCAAATATTACAGAAGTGCTTCTTTTCCCTTTTACTAAAATAATTTCTAGAGCCCATTCTTGTTGAAGTTTCGCCTGCATTATCATTACTGTATTGTTATTATGCAATAAAACCTTGGATTCTTCTAGTGCCTTTCATCCAAAGATGTCAAATTAAAGTTCTTTAATGATCCCAATGTGATTAAAGAAACAGAAAAATTATGTGATAAATGATTCAGAACACTAGCGAATAGTAAAATAGCTGGAGAGTTAAGAATAATAAATATGCAATTACAGAGCAACTGTTATTCCAGGCATCCCAATAAATTGGGCCTTGAAATATATCTTCTATGAAAGCATTATTATCCTCATTTTAGAGAGGCAAGGGGTGGGTATGTGGGGACAGGAACAGAATATTGGGTTCTTAGTCTTCTGCAAATTGTTTTCACACAAAAATACTGCCGGTTAGAGTCAATAAAGTCTGAGGAGTCAAGGGAAGAGGTGAGAGGGTCAGGGTGTGCGGGAAGAAGAGGAGGGGCGGTGTGGTTAGAGGTTTAAGGTTTGGGCATGTCATAATCTCTCTGTCTTCAGTTTCCTTTTCTGTAAAATGTGGGTAAAAATCCCTCCCTCCTCATGCTGTTGTGAGGACAAAGTGAAATTACTGATATGAAAGTTCTTTGTAAATATAAAAGGGCTGTTCACATCTAAGGTGGTAGTATTATTGGAATTTCCCTCAACCCATCTATAATAAGGGCAAGCTGAAGAGGGGAGGTTAGCAGGGGGAGGATGAGGGGGCTGACTCCATTTCTCCTCTGCTCCTATGAGGTTCTTATTGCCCTAACTTTTCCTGGGAGAAGAGGAGAAAGGGAGCAAGGATACAGGGAGGTGGGAATAGTGTTAGCTCAACCTAGTTAATGATCCCTGCCCTTGGGGAGCTGACAATCTAGTGGGGAAATGAACACCCCCTCAACTCACTGGTCCACAGGCTAACTTGCATTTTTCCAGAGACGCCCAGGATGCAATAAATGACCAGTGAGTGAGCTCCCTGGAGGTTGAAAGGGTTCCCTCTAGGTGATGATAATTTAGACATTGAGCTAGGATATTCACTCATTCATTCATTCAATAGTATTTGAGCGCTTACTATGTGCAGAGCACTGTACTAAGCACTTGGGATGAACAAGTCGGCAACAGATAGAGACAATCCCTGCCGTTTGACGGGCTTACAGTCTAATCGGGGGAGATGGACAGACAAGAACAATGGCAATAAATAGAGTCAAGGGGAAGAACATCTCGTAAAAACAATGGCAACTAAATAGAGGTTCACTTATAATAATAATAATGATGATATTTGTTAAGTGCTTACTATGTGCCAAGCACTATTGTAAGCGCTGGGGTTGACACACGGTAATCAGGTTGTCCCAGGCGGGGCTCACAGACTTCATCCCCATTTTCCAGATGAGGGAACTGAGGCCCAGAGAGGTGAAGTGACTTGTCCAAAGTCACACAGCTGACAGGTGGCAGAGCCAGGATTAGAACCCATGACCTCTGACTCCAAAGCCCGGGCTCTTTCCACTAAACCATTCTGCTTCTCCGTCACTTGACTGTGATGGAGCTCTTAGCTTCACCTCTGCCACCCCACAACTCCATTCCTCCAGGGATAACACAGACAACTTCCCCAGTTCCCAGAATCCCCACCCCTCTGAAAGTTGGACTAAAAGTGCAGTCTTTATGGGCCAGTTACGAGAACCAAGTCCAACCTGAGGTGGCAGACCGGGAACAGGCCCCTTGCTGCTCCCCCCTTTCCCAACTCTCTGCAACCTTCTGCTAGCCTTTGGGAGGGGAAGGGCAGAGCGAGGCAGAGAACTTGATGCCCAGCTTTTCTGAAGGCAGTAGGCATACAGACGCAGAGAGATAGATGCACTGGTGTCCAGAAAGCTTTTACCCACCCTCCCCTAGGGGACCAGTGAAGTCTTTTCCTCACTCAGAATCTCATTTCTCTTTGCCTCAGTCTCAATCCCATTTGCCTTGACCGCATTTCTTTTTTGCAAGGGGTTGATGGGTAGCTACTAATTGTCGGTGCCACTGCAGGGAAAATGTGTTAGTCATCTACTTTATACCCTGCATGCATATCACCCTGAATTTCAATCACAAAAGTATAAATTTCAATTTCCTGCATTACTACATACAACAGTAAACTGTCAAAACACTGCCTGACATTGCCTTAACTGCAGCTGCTAATGATAATTGTACAGTGTCTCCATTAACTCTGCCATAGCAAGCCACCTTCTTTCCCCCCATGTACTTAGCAATTCCCATAACTGGAAGAAAAGTAAAAGCCACTTTCATTAAACATCTCTGTGTAAATCTAAGAAGGGGCATACTTCTGCCCAGCAGTGTGGGGAAAATTACAGTGATTGGGTGCTCTCTCTATCCCTCATGCAACAAACTGAAAATATACCCCAGACAAAAACCCAAGTGAAATGAAAAATTGTTCACACAAACACCAACTGCATTTTTTTCACAGCACCAAGAGAAATATATTTTTAACTACCCGTATTTATATTGTGCAGTGGGCACCAATGGTATTTTCATTGGTAAAAGCAAACAGAAGAGTAAATCACCACCGCCACCATCATCCTATTCCTTGCTCCTTTTCCCATATTTTGAAGGGAAAGCTCATATCTGAGGGGTTGTGTGGGGGCAAAACAGACATAAACTGCAAAGTAGTGGCCATTTGTGTTTGGTTACACAACTTTTACCTAACGCAATCCTGCACAGCTGAATTTACATGAACTTCAAAATAGGGAAGTTCAGTTCTCTTCCATCCCACCTCTTTTCCCCTCTCCAAGACTTGGCACAAAAGCAATCAAAGGTACAAAATGGGGACCCCACCACTTTTGGATGCTGTATTACTGAGGAAAACAAAAGAAATTAACACAAGTGGCATAATCCTGAAAGTCTCTCCCCAGACCCAAGGAAAGGAATGGCATCCAAGGCTACAGTTTCCTTTGCGAGCTGGTCACCAGGAGGCAATGAGCAGTAACTTCTTGAAAAAAGAAATTTCAGAACTGCTGGAATAGACATTAAAATTCAACTGGGCAGAGTCTGTGTTGACCCTGCTGCCTCCATGGCAGCTGGTGCGGTGGGTTCCTGGGAAATGTGAAAATAGTAATAATTGAGCATTTATGGAGCATTGATTGCTTAGAAGGCGCTAAAGAGAATACGAGAAGCCACATGCTGAGAACCATCTTAAACGGGGTTCTTCTGGAATAGTTTGTACTTTTTGGAATATTAATTGAAAACCTAAAACACCAGAGGAAAAACAGCACATGTTAATTCATTTCCATTACCATTTTACTAATCTCACTGGATAACTGGTAGGAACTTCTAAATCAGGAGATGAAAACCTAATTATTTCAGTTTCTATTTCTTCACTCATTTTAGGCCAAATCTTCATCATACTGGTACAGAGATATGACAGATTAGCAAATTAGGTTTAAGACCTGGATTTTGTTTAAAGCTTTGCCATTGTCTCACTTCTTGGTTTTGAATTGCTATCGTCATCTTCATCATCACGGTATTTCTTAAGCGCTTACTATGTGTCAAGCACTGGAATTGTTGAATCCTACATTTCAGTTCTCGGGCATTGTTTGACGTCTATGTTTTATAAACACACACACATCACACACCCTAACTATGGTGACTGGTCATTCGGTTTACCACCAGAGAAACTGTTTTTGGTTAGTCAGTGCCGGGTCTGGTTTGGATTTGACATTGGATGACTTTAGGTTTGGGATTTATATGGATATTTTCAGCACCCAAGCTTTCTCCCTGGTGGCTCCTGCTGCTCAGTTTCCAGCTCCAAAGAGATGGTCGAGTTCAGGGAAAACTGGGAGGACACTATGGCTCCAGAGTAACTGGGGGACAGAGTAGCCCAGAGAAATGCTCTAGTTTGAGGCAGATTCAGGCAGACTGTTACAAAATGGTCCATGTGACATTGCGTTATGTTACCTACCAGAGTAACACATGATAATCTGCATGCATCTCAGGGTCCGTTTTTGTGTGTACCATCCTTGGCCATTCACTCAGCCGTTCACAAAGAAAGTCTTGCCAGGGCTGCATTTAAAGATCACCACAATATTTTCATACCCATACAATCTTTTTGATTAAGAGAATAATGATGATGATCAATCAATGTATTTACTGAGTACTTACGACATGCAGAGCACTCTACTAAGCTCTTGGGAGTGCACAGTACAACAGAGTGGGAAGATACATTTCCTACTTACATGGAACTTAGAGTTTAGTGGACTTTACAGTTTGGAGGATGATGATGGTGATGATTAAAAACATTTCATGTCTCAGTCCTTCCCTATCTCTACCTGACTGCTTCTACTTGTCTATATCTTCCTGGGACTACACCTCTGCCATGGCCAAGAAGGTGCATTTGGGTAACACTGAGCTAATGTTACTCACTGCCCTTGGAGGAGCAGCACTGCCTAGTGGAAAGAGAACAGCTCTGGTAGACAGAGGACCTGGGTTCAAATCCCGGTTTTGATAGTTGCCTGCTGTGTGATCTTGCTGTGTAGTCATGTACCTCAGTTTCCTCATCTGAAAAATGGGGGTTCATTTAGTATTATTCCCCCTTCTACTTACACTGGAAGTCCCATGTGGTACAGACACTGAGTCTGAGCTGATTAACTTGTATTTACCCCAGGGTTTAGAAGAGTGCTTGACACATAGTAAGCACTTAACTAGGGCCACAAGAATAACAGTCATCAGCATCCTGGCTCATCAGACCCTGATCCAAAAGCTCCATTTGTTCATTTAGTTCTCAGTTCAATACTAAGGCTTACACAATTGGTTTTGGGATTCACCTCTGGATAGTAAGGGCAGGGGATGAAATGGATTTGCTGGGAATACGTGGGGTGCATTTTAAATGTGCATTTTTGCTCCAAATGCTTACGAAATAGTTGCACCCATTGTGCTCTTTAATATAAACCCTCATCTCTATTCATCCACTTCTATACCAATGCAAACACTATTTAACATTTATCAAATGCCACTGGAAAAGTTATTTTTTTAATGAAAAGCCAAAATAAATATGGCTTCACACTCATTTAAATTACTCAAAGTAAATACATAAACTACATACCTGGAAAAAACCTAGCATAACAATTGTACTATAGGAGGGCATTTCTTTAGCCAACTAAATGCATTAGGCAGCAAGATAAAATACCAAGGAAGGTGATTGCTACCCTCTCAGGATCGCACCTGGAGAGTTTCCAGTACTCTACCAGTCTAGGCTACAGGAGGGAGAGTCAAGCAGAGGCACACCCCATTCCATTCCTAGCTTGAGCAATGACTAGCAAGTGGGAGGCAATCTTCTAAAGTCCAAACTCACCTGTGATGGGCAGCAGCAGCCTGGAAGAGAGTCGAGAGAGGAGACTCAACTTTACAGCATGGAAAAAGGCAATGATAAACCACTTCAGTATTATTACCAAGTAAACTCTATGGGTACCCTACCAGAACCATTGCAGATGGAGGTGGGGCATTCTAGGAGATATGCATCCATGGAGTCGCTATGGGTTGAAAACGACTTGACAGCACAAGACACGACAAGACAGACAAGGTGATTGCTAATACACTTTAAGAATATACTGTACTCTCTTTTAAAGATATGGAAATCAGAGTAGTTTAAAGGTTACTGTGACTCTTTTGTACCATTCCATTTTCCTTAGCCTGCTTCATGAGTAGCAAAAGCTTAGACCATTGCTTTTTCCACCTGATTCTGGTCCTTCATGGGTTTTTTTAGATGGAAGAGTCATTTGTTATGCATCTGTGTGGAGTATGTACATTAGGTGTGAACAGATATTATAATTTGGCTAAAGCATTCAAATTAGTTTCAACACAATTATCTTCCTGTTTAGGATACTAAGAGTCTAGTCTCTCACCAGGAATCAGTCAATGGTATTTACTGAGCTCTTACTGTGTGTCAAGCACTGTTCTAAGCGCTGGGTAGATACAAGATAATCAGGTTGGTCACAGTCCCTGTCACACACAGGGCTTATAGTCTTCATCCCCATTTTATAGATGAGGGAACTGAGGCCCAGAGAAGTGAAGTGACTTGCTCAAGGACATACAGAAGACAAACGGCAGAACCAGGATTAGAACGCAGGTCTTGCTGACTCCCAGGCATGTACTCTATCCACTAAACCACATTGCAGAATAGTAGGTAGACACATTCCCTGCCCACAGCTAGCTTACAGTCTAGAGGGGGAAGGGCAAGAGTGAGTAGACTACTGTATTTTCATGAACAAACTGTGCAGGCATGCAAGAGATTCCCAGTGATACATATCCATGGGGACAAGCTTACCATCAGCACCATCACCTTCGAACTAAAAGACTACTATCTTACAGCTGGTTTTGGAGAACAAATTTCAAGTCTTGGTCACAAAAAATTAGAAGAAGCCATCCTGGGGTTTGGCCACAAGTAGAGTCGAGTTGATTCTGCAGGTATAGTTGGGGAAAAGTAATAATAATAATAATAATAATGGCATTTCTTAAGTGCTTACTATGTGCCAGGCACTGTATTAAGAGCTGGGGTGGATACCAGCAAATCAAATTGGACATATGTGGGGTTCACAGTCTCAATCCCCATTTACAGATGAGGTAAGTGAGGCACAGAGAAGTGAAGTGACTTGCCCACAGTTACACACAGAGACAAGTGGCAGATCTGGGAATAGAACCCAAGACCTTCTGACTCCCAGGCCCACGCTTTTTCCACTAGGCCACACTGCTTCTCAAGGACTACCGTCCAGTCAGATGGTGGGTTCCTGTAACCCCACCCCACTCCAATGATCCTACTTACAGTTACAAAGGAACCAATCCTATGATGAGCTTAGATGCACAAACCACTTCTGTAGGGGAACTGCTCTCCTGGGGAATATGAAATCACTTTTTTCCTCAAGGCCCACAGCAGAGTTCACTCAAGTACTGCTTCAACTCACATGAATGATAAATTTCCTGGGGGTAAGCTCTCTTTTAACCATGAAATTTCCCCAATTCAGAAAAAGTAACTTAAAGACTGCCTTCCAAGGCTGATATATATCTGTACCCACAGAATAGACTAAGGTCAAATAAGGCACGGCTACATTTTTAAAATTGCTTTTCATTACAATGCACACATGGCTCTTCAGTGATGTGTTTTGATGTTGATTGTTAATTCATTGACCAACTTTGTTTGGGGCAAAGGGGATTGATTTAAAGGAGTTATTGGGGGAAATTTCATTTTTGACCCAAATACATATGGGGCAGACATCAGATTAATGAGATTCAAGTTGAGCAGATGAAGGCAGTGCTTCCATCGTGTAACGTACAGCCCACTGTTGGATGGCTGAGTCACAGCCAATCCCTTGGGTAAGACCTGTGGGAAACTCTCTAATCAGGTCTAGCAAGAGAATTGCAGGGAAGGGAAAGGGAAAAACGACAGAGCTCAGCAACTAAAGGGACTGGTTTGTCTATAATTCCCAGGGGCCACTGTGGATTTCTGGCAGAAGAATGTCTTTTTGGCAGGAGTGGGAAGCTGGATAACTGGATCTACCCATGGGGCAGAGCTAAATTTTGATCAAGGATTATCAAGGATTATGCAGGTTTCTCTCTGCTAGCTGCCCCTCTGCTCTCCCTGCTTGCTGCTCTCTGACAAGCTCCTGCAGTCTTGGATGCTGCCGGATGAAGATTTCCAAGTGGTGGAATTTTCCTTTTCCCTGCTTAACCAATACCTGGAGTGAAATAGATCAGGGACAGAAGAATTTACTTTATAGATTTGTGATTCCACCCTTTTCCCAAATAAAAACATGTGGGACTGAGACTACGTCTCACGTGATTATCTTGCATCTATCCTAGTAACTAGTACAGTGCTTGGCACATAGTACACGCTTGACAAATGGCACAGATAATTTTTAGTAATTATTAAGGGCTTTAGCCAGATCACAGGGTGAGAAACTTGTAATCAGTCACTGAGTGGACAGATTTAAATCTCAGTTGGTGAGTTTCCTTTTACATTCTTTTCAACTGTAGCTGATTAAAATAATATTTGTTAGTGGAGGTGTTGAGTCCCATAGCTCTGAAACGATTTACAGAATTTTCCTTATAGACCTTGGAAACACTCCATACCTCCCCTATTCCTTTTGAATGCCCAAGTAAGCTCTTCCCCGAGACCCTTAACATCCACCTCCAATCCTGCCCCAAGAAACCTAATATCAGCATGCTTATGTGGTGGACATTCCTTTCCACTCACATCAGCCCCAGGAGATCCTAGAGGCCCGGCAGGACAACAGTGGAGTGTGGATTCATTCAATAATATTTATTGAGCATTTACTGTGTGCCAAGCGCTGTACTAAGCACTTGGGAGAGCATGGGGAGACAAACAGCAATTTTTCCTGCCAGCATGCCTAACTAGGATGGCCATTTGTCTGGCTTTATACAGTTACTGTGTCTTCTGTGGAGTTCTATAGATATGGCAGGGGACACCTTTATGTTTGGTGTTTTTATTTAAAACCTTCACTTTCCTTCCACCTTGGCATCAGGCACCAAATTTGGTGGCTTGGAAGTCACACCCATGTTTGGAGGGATTTTGTTTTTACAGTATTTAATGCTTACCATGTACCAGGCCCTCTATGAAGTGCTGGGGTAGATTCAAGATAATCAAGTTGGACAGAATCAAGTTGGACAAAACCTATGTCCCAAATGGGGCTCACAGTCATGATCCCCATTTTACAGATAGGTAACTGAGGCACAGAGAAGTTGAGTGTCTTGCCCAAGGACACAAAGCAGACAAGTGGCAGAGCCGGGATTCAAACCCAGGTCCTCCGACTTCCAGGCCCATGCTCTTTCCACTGAGCCACGCTGCTTCTCCATCACCTGTATCAAGCACCTGTATCAATCAAGAGGCATGACCCTCACACAGAATCCAGGTCAGTAAGTCTTCTTTGTGCCACTTCAACCTAGTGGATTACGGCTTTCTTGCTGACTTGCAACAAAAAAAATTATTGGCAGCAACTCCCCTTTCAATCAGTTAAAAATGAGGCTCTTAATACCTTGTTTAATGCTCGGGTCCTTTAGGAACACGTGGCTTCTGCCTTTAGTTGCCAAATGGCTTTTGGTTTTTTCTTGGATAGACTTTTCCAGTGAGTGTTGGGCAGGTTCTTACAGTCCCCTCAGAGGCCAGGTTCTTTCTCCGTTCAACATTCATCTTACTTTAAAACTTACTTTACCCCTAGCCCCGTATAGCACCTCAGCTATGCATTTGTATTTGCATTTGATAATTGAAAAAAGATATGTCAGGTTCCATTGTAGCTTTCTGTTTGAGGAATGTGCTGTTTGAAACCTTCAAAGATATGCAGCAAATTGTAGCCGTGGATTTCTCCCCTAATCTCTGCAGACTAGAGCCAAAACGTATATTTCTCTCAGGAGTTTTTTTAAATTGTTTTTGTCAAGTCATTTTAGATTCTCTTACATTTTACCTGAGATGCTGCTGATATACAAACCATTTCAAACATAATGCTGGTTTGTTTGATCAAATTGATATTTAGGGATGACAGACTTGTTTATAAAAAACCCCCCACAAAACCTCAAAATATCCCAAGGATTATACCAACCACACAGTACTACTAACACCCTTTGAAAATAAATGCCTATGAGATTTCCAGTGCCAGTTGGAGGCCTCTATCCATCAGTGGAAGGATTGAGGCAGGACAGACCTAAGATTTATCTTCATCTGCTGCAGAAAGAACCGCTTTACTGGATATATATGGTACCTGCTCTCCTCAAGCCAAGACACGCAAATGCCCACCTAAAGCAGTCAATAAACAACCCACTGGAAGGGAACAATGACATGAGGAACTTTGGGAGGATCTCTCAAGAGAGAGGGTAGAGAAGGGCTGATTTTGTTTTTTTAATCGTATTAGTTAAGGACTTACTATCGTACTAGGCACTGTACTAAACTCTGGGGTGGATGCAAGATAATCATGTTGGACACAGTTTTTGCCCTACAAGGGGCTCACAATCTTAATCCCCATTTTACAGATGAGGTTATTGAGGCACAGAGAAGTTAGTGACTTCCCCAAGGTCACACAGCAGACAAGTGGCGGAGCAGGGATTAGAGCCCAGGTCCTTCTGACTCCCAAGTTTGGGCTCTATCCACGAGGCCATGGTGCTTCTCTTAAAATACTAGTAGAGTTGGAAGGAGCAGCAACTGACTGGAGAGTGGAAGAAAATCTCTCAGCCCCACAGCACTTATGAAAAATCCATAATTTATTTATATTAGTATCTGTCACCCCTCTAGGATGAAAGATCATTGTGGGTAGGGGACGTGTCTACCAACTCTTATACTGTACTGTCCCCCAAGCACTTAGTACAGTGCTCTGTACACAGTAAGTGCTCAGGAAATACAATTTATTGACTGAGAATCATTGATTTGGGAAAGACAAAACTGCAACCCTACTTAATAGTTTAATATTCCTCTCTACTGCCAATTCAAAATCGTGAACTCTATATTTAGTCCCTAGTGGAGGTATTTATTTATAGATTGGCCGATTGATTGATTATTGATTGACATATCACCACTTCAGTGCTGCATAACTTACATAATGTACATCTATCACTTCTTTGTTGGTAGAAACACATCCAGGATCTGTGAATGCAGTATAAGGCCAACCTAGTTCTAGATTGTCTTCGATGGAAAGTGCTATGCTTTTCAGTGTGACTCGACAGTACCCAGTATTACAGGCACATGTAAGTGTTTAAAGAGTACGTTTTATAATGCAGTCAGATCTATAACAAGAGAAGTCACCTTCTTGATACACCCCACAACAAGGAAAACTAGGACTTTGTCACAAGCAAATCCTGCCTGTTTCTCCTGACATCTCCTTCTATCCAACAGATGTGTTGTCAGAAGATTGTTCCCTAATTCCCCAACAATTTTCTACCTAAAATGCACTGTGAAAATACAAAAAGAGAAGTAGAGGAAGGCACGCTGACATCTTGTAGCTTAGAACCATCAGAACAACCAGAGCAGCAGAGTCACCCAAGGGGAGAATCTGGATACAGAGGGCACAGAGGCACAGACTGGTGCAGGAACATGAACACTATCAGGGACAGGGGAACTGACAAGAGCAAGGAGAGGTGGGTGCACATTAGGAATTTCTACTAGTAAATAGTCTGTCACCACAACTGCACAACTCTCCGAAGAACTTTTGTGTGTACAGAAGAAATGGGCTACGACTTGGATACTGACCTCTCAAAACCCTCAGCTAGTCTTTAAACACCTGTGAAGTCAAATCTCCCAGATAAAAATCAAAGGGTAGGCCTGAGTCTCCCCTACCACCCCCCTTCCCCAAAAGGAGGGGATTGGATTTTCCTTTCTTGGGTAGTATAGAGTGGGGATATAGAGTGTGGAGGGGAAGAAGTTTTACTGTTTCAAATTGGCTGTCAATTCCACATTTCTGGTGCTGCTTGATCTCATTTAGGTTGTGCCTGAGGGGTCGGGGGGGGGGGGGGGGGGGGGGGGAAAATGGGGGAAGTCACAGCTTCATCTTCCCCTGAGCCATTTTTTTATGTGAAAGGGGAGGGGAGGAGCTATGGTTTTTCCCTAAGTTCCTGGGAAGAATCTACATAACAAGGGGATCAGTCATGACCTGGTTTCTCAATAAGTCACATTTATTGAGTGCTTATTGTGTGCAGAGCACTGTACTATGTGCTTGGGAGAGAATATAACAATCTAACAGCGTTGGGTAGACATGTTCCCTGCCTAACACATGGAGACATCACCAGAGGCAAAATAATGGGGCTGGCCAGACCACTGGCCTAATGCAGGATTAGCATTCCTCATGTTCTTAGACTCAAAATCACAAAGTAGCCCAAATCCACAGGCCCATCCAGTGAATCAATTCTATAAACTCAGGTGAAATCCACTGACAGTTTCTAACTCCAAAGAACCAGTCATGTTTCCCAGTCCTTAAATCCCAGTTTGACTTTCCTAATTCCCAAGGCGGGGATCATGAATATGTGTTAATAGATTCCCTGTGGGAGACCTCGGGGTTGGACTTTGGCTGATGTGCCAGAGGCTAAAGGTCTGTGAATAGATGTTCTCATGTTGTTAATTGACTTGGCAGAGGAAAGGGGGTTACGGCCTCATTACTATGAATGGCCGCTTGTGTCACCATCATTACCATTTCCGGATTTATATCTGGATGACTCCTGTTGCTTTTTAGCTTTTATTGATTCATTCCTATTTTCCATAATTGGTTGACTTTTTTTTTAAACACTTCACATTGATGAACTTTGGAGGAGTCTCATTTTATCCTGTCCAACAGTGGTCTAGGACAAGTTCTTAACCATTCTTTGACCTAAGTACATGACTTCCGGATAAAAGTCTGTACTGGTTCCATGACCATTTGCTCAGGACAATTCTACTTACTTGCTTTTCTCCAAGAAAGCAGAAAACACCCGCCCACACACACCCACACTCTTACTACATTACTTTGACTATCATGCTCCAAAATGGCTAAATGGTGAGGGCTAAATGGTGTCTACTATGGCCGAGCTCTGTGACCTTTAGAACTTCAAAGATGTAAAGGTAGGGGCAGCCTTGTGACAAAGAAAACACTGGATCATCATCTGATGTGCACCAAGCTTACAATGATTATGCAACAGCTGCATCTAAAAGCAGCTTCAAACAAGAGCACTTGGGAGATAAAATATAACAGATAAAATCCCTGTCCACAACGAGCTTACAGCAAGATTTCTGATAGATTGCAAGACGGAATGAGGCAACAACTACTTATTAAACTTCACAGCACGTTTACAAGGTTGCTGTGGTGTCCACCTCCCATACGGACCTGAACCTACAGCAGAACACATATAAGCACAAGCATGTTGAAACACAGACTGATATTTGTAAGCAAATGCACCTAGTTGGACCCATACACAAATTATAAAGGGAACATTGGAACTTCAGAGGCTAGAGCAAGGAAGAGTTTCTCTGATGATGCTGAGGGCTTTGAGTAGAAAATTGAAGGAACTGAAGGAGAATGCTTTGGAGGAGAACAGAAAAGATATTTCAAGCAATGATAAGAGCATGGGCAGTGGTGATATGGATGGTTGGGAGGATAATGAGCAGATTTGTTGGCTGGAGCAAAGCACATGAGTCAGGGTGGAGTGGCAGAAGTAGATAGTGGCAATGGAGGCGAGAGCGAAGACTTGGTGGAGAGGATCTGAAGCTCCCGATCATAAGTTTTAATTTAATTCGAGAGGCACTCTGGAGCCAGTGTGAGGTTCTGAGATGGGGCACGATGAAAACCTAGATGATACTTGAAGACAATGACTCTTGATGCTGGCCGTGGTTTAGATTCAAGGTGAGAGAGTCTGGGGTTAGCAAGCAGACTACTGGAGGAATTTAGGAATGGGAGGATTGGACCGTGGCTTAAGGCTGTACTTGTGGGAAAAGCGAAGATGGGATTCATTTGAGAAATAATAGAGGAAACACTGGCAGACATTTCTGGTGAAGTGAATGCAGGTAAAGAGAAAAAGGAGCAGGAGCTGACTTTGACATTACAAACCTGGGAGACCGGGAAGATCATGGTACGTTGGCTGCTGCAAAAGTTGGAAAGGAGGCAGGATTTTGACTGTAAGTTCCTTATGGACATGGAACATAGCTACTGACTCTTCTATTATACTCTCTCAAGCATTTAGTACAGTGCTCTGCATACAGTAAGCACTCAGTAAATACCACTGATTGATTAGGATTTGATGGGGGGAAAAATGCATTCAGGTTAGACACACTTAGAGGGTAGAATTAGCTGCCAAAAGCAGATGCCCTGAAAACTGAAAGGCATGATGAGAAAGAGAAGTGTTAGGCCAAAGCTGGAGGTGTGGACTGGAGAGTAACTTGTGGACAGGTGATTGCCACAAGATTTCTCTAAGGGCCTGCCCCTTCCACAGGTTTCTACAGATAACTACTGTGGATGAAAGATCTGGCTTATTTCATTTGCCACGCTTTGCCAACACTGCTAAAGTAGAGTGATCACCTTGTGTGAGGGGAAAGAAAGACTGCTCTCTTTAAAATATTCGTTCCTACACAATGTCACCACAGAGCGTGCACTGATCTCAAAATGATAGCTGTATAATTTTGCAATCCAGTAGAGGGCAAGCTTAGTCTTTCTATTTTCAATGTGTTTAGATTCTATGGAAAGACAGCTTTTACTCCTTTTTTTATTATTATTTGGAAACATAATAAGGCTCTACATGGCTTAAAAGCTACATCAGCATTAATCACACCCATCACTAAATTGCTTGTCAAGCATTTAGTTAAAAATTGTATTACAAAGGAAGTAAATTGACAGGGAACAATATGTTAAACAGAAATAAATTCCCATTTTCTTCCATTAGCTAGATGCTGGGTTCGCTAATAATTGTACACTTATTTGCAGCGTGGTTCAGCACAGGCAATGCGAGTGAAGCATGCTCTTCTCTGCCTTTTTGTCCCAGAGAATGAATGTTTTGAGCAGTTCCCCAGGCTTCTCACTCAGGCTTTAACCCAGGTTTGGAGCAAGGACATATTGTGATAAACAGTATATTGGGGTGAATACTTCTGAGGAACATTTTCTTAATGGTATTTATTGGGTGTTTACTATATGCCAAACAGAGTGCTAAAAGCTGCGATAAAGACAAGATAATCAAATCAGACACAGTCTGTCCCACACAGGTTCAAAAGTTAAGCAATTCCATTGCCTTAAACTGCAAAAAGGAGTTTGTCATTCTTTCTGTCCAGTTCCCAAAATCCCGACTGAATTAATAACAATAATAATAATAATAATGTTGGTATTTGTTAAGCACTTACTATGTGCAAAGCATTGTTTTAAGCACTGGGGGTTACAAGGTGACCAGGTTGTCCCACGTGGGGCTCATAGTTTTAATCCCCATTTTACAGATGAGGTAACTGAGGCATAGGGAAGTTAAGTGACTTGCCCAAAGTCACAGAGCTGGCAAGCGGCGGAGCCGGGATTAGAACCCATGACCTCTAACTCCCAAGCCCAGGCTCTTTCCACTGAGCCGTGCTGCTTCCCCTGAGAACTGAATTAATTCCCCTCCTGATCAGCAGGGGAAGATATAGCAGAAATGAATTTACATCACCTGCCCCTACCATAGTAAATCAATCAATCCATCTGTGGTATTTATAGAATGCTTACCGTGTGCAGAGTACTGTACTAAGTGCTTGGAAGAATATAATACAACAAGAGTTGGTATACAAAACCGTTGCCCACAACAAGATTACAGTCTAGTGGGGAAATTCCACAGCAGCAGCAGTAGCAGCAGCAACCCTCTCAACTCTGGAAATGCATTGCAGCAAAGAGATAAGACACAAAACCCTCTAACCAGCCAGCATTATGATGACGGAGACGCCAGGCAAGAATGATGGATGGACTTGAGATTTCAGGACTGAGAACCAGGTGATTATGGTGCCAGTGGCTGACGTGCGGCTACTTGCACCATCCTGCACCTGATGGTCCTGTTTTTGCTGGGGTATGGAATGCAAGGAGCAAAGAGGTGGATGGGGTGCAGCACACTGCACAATGCAGGAGATACGTTTTTTGTTTTACATGCAGGATTAATTTGTGGTCCTAGTTCCTGCAGCAGAGTACCCAAGCTGTGCCACAGTGCCATGACTCCCAGAAGGTAGCTGCAGTGGCCTTCTCTGCCTACACTGGCTGCTATTTTTCAGGATTTCTGCTGGACCTTTCAACTTCATGGGATGTCCTAGATAGTTCTTCAGTCAGAAGCCTTCATCTCCGAGAGCCTAACCTAACCTAATGGGACTAGAACCCAAGTCTCCTGATTCCCAGAGCAATGCTCTTCCCACTGTACCATCAGCGGTGTCACAGAACCAGAACGAGTCAAAAGGTAGGCTTTCCAGCTAGAAAAAAAGGGAAAAATTGGTAAGATAGGGCCTTAGCTCTGGGACAATTCTAGTTCTAAGTTCTTAATTCTCTTTTTAAGAATCACATGAATAAAAGCATCAAAAATCCAGGAGGGTCCACACCTTAACAACAAACACCTGATATTCAGTGACACAGAGATTCACACTGACTCTTCTTGGAAACCTATTAATGTCTCACAACCACCACTTGAGGAAGCTTTTTCTAATCATTCGATTGTATTTATTGTGTGTTTACTGTGTGCAGAGCACTGTACTAAGCACTAGGGAGAGCACAATGCAGCAGAATTAGCAGACAGTTCCCTGCCCATATTGAGCTTAGAAGGTAATAGTTAACTTAAATCCTTCCTGCAGCAATTTAAAGCCTCTTTTCATTCTGTCCTCAGTGGAAAGAGATACACCTGCTCACTAACATCAGTCTCTCCATTAGACTTATCCTAGAACAGTCACCCTTTAAATACTGGAGGACTTCAATTTCCCTTCAGCCTTCTTTTCTCAAGATAAAGAGAGCCCAATTCCATGTGGCTTTTTTCTCGGTTGATGGCTCACAACTAGAACATTTGCAAATTCCTTTTTATTATTAATATTATGATTATTATTGTGGTATTTACTAGACACTATGTGCCAAATACAGAGGCAGATATAGAGATGTAGTGAGCTGACTAAGGTCACCCAACAAGCTAGCAGCGTAGCATGAAAACCTGGGCCTCCTGACTCCCTGAAATAATACACTTTGGTGGTGCAAGAAAGGGAATCAAAACTGATGGCCAGAAAATGGGAGTAAAAAAGTCAGAAGCAGCTCCCTCAGGATAAATCCACCCAAGGTATCCTTATACATGGTGGAGGGGAAGGGAGTGGGAGGAGGGAGAGAGAGGAGAGAGGAGGAAAGAGGAGAGAGAAGGAGAAGGAAGGAGGAAGAGAGAAATCTGCCCTCTTACCAACTGAACACTGTTGGTCCCCATCCCTACAGAAATGGGTACAGCCAGGGTGTATTCGAAAGAGACCGCTCAGTGCCAGAAGCAGTACATGTGCAGCAAGTAAGCATCCACCTGGAAATGAACAGAGCCTTTTCCTGTCCCAGGGGAGGAAGGGCAGGGCATTGCTGACTACCTCGGGATCATCCCCTCCAGCAGGCACAAAGTATTGCTGCTATGCCCAAGGGGAAGGAAAGAAGAGATTCCATTATACCTATTCCCCTCCCCTGATCGACCATACTTGCCAATCCATCTTCAAAGGGAATAGATTAGAGTGTAATTAAAGCTAACTTAAGAGAGATGGTACAGTCTTTTCCCGATTCTTTCAATTCCCTTGTTACAGTCACCATATTACTCGATACGGTTCAACCCAAGGGTACTCAAACGGTGAAAGATTCCAAATTCCAGGAAGGTGAGGGGAGTGTTTAGGGAGGTTTTCTGTTTTCTGTTTCCAAGCAAGGCCTGGTGTCCTTCAAAGGCACAAATTGAAATTCACCCACAAATTAACAATAGATATAAGAAATGACTGTGGTGGTATAATAAGAAAGGTTTGAAATGATCATGCTCTTGGCATGAAGATTAATCACTACAAATGTGCAAAATCAGCTTTCAACAGATTTAAGAATTGAGGAAAATAGAGGACTAAATGGGGGCATTATCATTATTCCAGGAATTATAAAAATCAGTAAGGTTTGAGTTTCATTTATTGATTTAAAACTCCCCAGATAGAACCATTGGAGCCTGCAGGATTTCTTTCCACCTGGAAGTATGTTAGTACAGATAATAGGGTCAGGTAGGTAAAGGTGTCAAAAACTGGATGCAACCTGATTTTCCCATGGCACTTCTGCCCCAAGCTATCTTTAAAGCTGGATGCACATCCATTCCAAAACCTGAGAGAAGCAAGTTCTTAGAAAAGGCCAACCTCAACCTGCCCCTGCTTCAGTTTCTGATGGGTTGACTACAGTAATTCCTTCATGGAGGCAATGCAGCAAGGCTATTTATCTCTCCCATTAGCTTGTAACGTCCTTGTGGGCAGGAAAAGTGTTACCGCTTGATTCTGTGTTTCCCAAATGCCTAGAACAGTGCACCTCACCAAGAGGGTGTTCAATAAATGCCTTTACTGATACTTATGGGACATCCCCTGCCCAAAATATCCTCTGGAAGAAAAATTAAATATCGGAAATCTGTTCTCACAAAGCTGGCTTTAGGGGATTAAAAATGTCAGACCGAGCAAGACCCAGAAGAAGATGAGGTGTATATACAAAGGGGGAAAGAACATATTGTCTCACCATCCCAATTCCCCTTTGTCTTTGTAGTGATCGGGTCTAGGCAGGGAGGGACAGATGCAGCATGGCTGCATCGTGGCTGCTAGAGAAGCAGCGTGGCTCAGTGGAAAGAGCATGGGCTTTGGAGTCAGAGGTCATGAGTTCGAATCCCAGCTCTGCCACTTGCCATCTGTGTGACTGTGGGCAAGTCACTTAACTTCTCTGGGCCTCAGTTTCCTCATCTGTAAAATGGGGATTAAGACTGTGAGCCCCGTGTGGGATGACCTGATACCCCTATGTCTATCCCAGCGCTTAGAACAGTGCTCTGCACATAGTAAGCGCTTAACAAATACCAACATTATTATTATTATTATTATTACAGATGGGCCGAGGCTGCCCCATAAGGAAGGATTCACTAGTGCCCCTGCTAAGATCTCTCCCCTATTCCCGCTCCTCCAAGAGCTCTTCCCTGACTAAGCCCTCATTTCCTCTTCTCCCACTCCTTTTATGTGGACCTCGCACTTGGATTTTCTCCCTTTATTCACCCCTCCCTCAGCCCCACAGCACTTATGTTCACATCGTTATTTATTTATTCATTATTAATGCCTGCTACCCTTCTAAGCTAGCTGTGGGCAGGGAATGTGTTTATTGTTATATGATATTCTCCCAGGTGCTTAGTACAGTGCTCTGCACACAGTAAAAATGCTCAATAAATACAACTGAATGAATGAAAGTTCCTAAGTCCTAATAGTCTTAGGTTGTGACCTCCTAGGAAATTAGCCATTTTATTTTGAAGGGAAAATCTGACCCCATGAATACACCTGATACCCAGTTTTCACTTTTCTCTAAATAAATCAGACACCCGCAAATGAAAACCATTTTCTCATTTGTATTTATAATAAAAAAGCAGCCATCATTTCCATGCAGACACGCTTTTCAAGCCTGCCCTTTGCCCGATTTATTTGTTCTGGTTGCTAGCTGTGATTTTTGGTGGAACCGTAAAAATGATTTTCTTCTTACATGAGCTTAAGAGAGAATCCGAACCCAGTAGGATATTCAGCAATGGAAATTCGGAGTTTATTCCTGACTGTGAGTTTGATGCACATGTTGATTAACAGGCTTGAGGTGGCCTTCAGAAAGCTTTGTGAAAAGTCCCTGCTCTTAACCTGAACTCTGACTGTTATTAATTTAATGCCCCTTCTAATACAGATATACTTAGACTGGAGTCTTTGCAGGAGATGCATGCTTAGGTGGACCCAAAAATCAATACAGTCACATCTTTTTTGAAAGATAACTGGGTTAAACCAGAAAAACTAAATAGGACTAGGATGAGGCTGGGAGGAGAAGATGGATCCCTGTGCCCAGAGTCTATAGCCTGGCACAAAGGCAGGCCCCGAGATGTGTAAGAAGGGCCACTGCCCCCCACCCCCAGGGGGAATCGGCTGTCAATCATACATATACCTAGGGTAGTCAAGAGGCATGTTTCTAGAAGCTGTACCGTGACTTCTGACCATGTGACCCAGAGCCCATCCTGGCATTCTCAAGGTGAACTGCACTGACCAGAAAGAGTGAAGTACAATCCCCAGCCCTGCCTTTAACTAGATTTTATGCAAATCGGCCACAATCCTGGTAAATGAAGGGAATCAGGAGACATGGGTAACATCTTAGGAGCAAAATCCAAATACCACTCTCTCTCATCTCTAATTTTTATTCTCTACCAGGAGAAAGTGCTTTCTCTTGTCCTTACTCTTTGCCCTTATTTGCAATTGAACCTGAACAATAAACTCTGCAGTGATCCTAAATAATTCACAAAATGTTTTCAAGAGCCAAAATGTACCAGGCTGAAGGTGGGTATTCCCCAAGTTTAGAGAGTCCGAGGACAGACTGAGTGTTTTACCAGCTGGGCTAGAGGATCCAACGTTACCTTCAGCTCCAAGACCCTAGTCAATTAATCTTTGAAAAATGCTTCTAAATTCAGATTTTCTGTGTAGCATGTAGAATGATGACTCGACAAGAGTTATTTACTCTATCTGCTATAATAAGACTCTAAAATTCAATCACCATAACACTTGCAACGCTTCTTAATCCATTTCAAAGAATGCCTGGCGATTTCTTTTCAGTTGTTTCCTTAGCAGGGTGCTTAGTCCAATCAGCCACAATAGAAAAAGAAACACCAAAAAATCCCGACATGCCAATCCATCTTCATGATTTGGGGCCAAATAAGTCCAACAAAAACAGAAAGGGAAAGTGGGCTCAAGGCCAAGACTACATGTAGCAAGTGTAGTCAGTTGCTAGGCCAAGATGTTGTTATCCTGCCTTTCTTCTATTAGAGTCATGGCAATGCTGGAGAGAGTCTGGGGTCAAATACAGGGTCAAATGGGCATTTAATTCTCTTGTTGCCTAAACTGGTTGACAGATGTTCCCGCTAAGCATCCACAAGCTCCATCTCTAGCTTTCTGACAGCGAAGCCTGCAATATGGCTGTTGAGATCCTCTTGCTCCCAAGGAGGAACAGGATGGTCCTTCCAAAGGCTTGAGGGTTTTAACCATGGATGGTGCCCTTTCCGCTGCACAGGTGGACTCAGTGTCCTACATCTTTGGAAATGTTACCAAAAAATAGAAATGGTGTGGTTGCCCCTTATCGCTAATTGTTGGACAAATTCCAACCAAGAACCATCTGGAGCAGGAAGTAATCATAAATACCTAGTCATTTTCTAATGACTGCTTAGTGAGTGTCCAAATGCACACTTGGGTTCATCTCAAACGTGAACAAAAGAAAAAAAAGCCTTAGCTTTTTCACACCTATGGAAATGGTTCTGATTTCATAGTCCGAGCTGCTATTTTTCAGTCTTTAACAGCAAATTCCTCTTACAGAGAGGTAGACTAAAAATTACAAGAAATGCTCCCTCAAGGCATGTTTTCCTTATGTGCTGTGGATACGATATGTAATAGAATATTAGATGATGTTTTCCAAACAATGTGAGCCTATCCGGATAGAATGCGATACCGGGATACTGGGGGGAAACAGGGTGGTCTGCATACCTGTATCGGGGCCAAACCATGTGCAATACAGTACCAGTTTATTCTGATGTGCATTTCATCAATAAAATAATCTCATATTCTAGGAGAACTGAATAAATTACTAGTATTTATTAAGCACTTAGTATGCGCAAAGCAATTTCCTAGACACTGGGGTGAATAGAGGGAAATCAAACTAAGAGAGGGTCGTTGTCCCCCCAGGGACGCCCCATCTAAATGGAGGAAGACCACATTTAGAAGAGAAGACTGAATATACGTGAATATAAGAGATAAAAATAATGATGGTAATGAATATACCGAATGAATGGGAGTTTGAAGGTACAGTCCACAGGTACCTCGCCTTTGCAGAAAAACAGTTTCTAGCTGCAAACTGCTGCAACTTTCCCAAAGTTTCAAAAGCATTTGATGGGAATGGGAGGCTGGTCTGGGCATTATGTGGACCCATGCATGAACCACCATAGAAGATACTGGGCAAAGTGAAATAAGCTTGATATTAATCCAAGATGAAAAACCACCTCTTGACTAAGTCATGTTTGCTGAGACAGAGCCATTTTGGTTTGACACAGACCCAAAATTAAAATGTGGGTGGGTGGCATTAAGGGGCTGTTGCCCGAGAAGGACTCCTCCGTTCTTGAAGAGGCTGGAGGAAAACTGGCTCCTTTTCCATAACAGCCCCTGGTTCCTTCACACGTCAAAAGGAGTTTCCCAAGTTCTCCATCACTGCAGGGCTGAGGCTCTGTCAGCTCTTTGAAGGATCAGTTTGACACAGATGATTCTAAGGTAGGACCATGGGGGAATTCTGCTGTCCGTGGACAACGTCAGCAGTTTCACCCTCACGGCATCTCACGAGCCCACTACTGAAGGGCGTGTGTGTATGAATTGGGGGTCGGAGGTCAAGGGGGGAATACCGCATATCTGTGTTTTCAGCAAGCATGTACCATGTGAAAATTCCTCCACCCCACGCAGATTGCTCCTACATATCTGCAGTTATTTATTTTCAGGCTCGTCTCCCCTGCTAGACTGTAAGTTCCTTATGGGCAAGGAACACGTGTACCTCTCCTAAGCCCTCCATACAGTGTTCGGCACACAGTAAGTGCTCAATAAACACGATTAACTGACTGGTTGTTGTTCTCTATAGTATTTGGTGGTTAAATTGCTCCAGAAGCTTTCCAGATACTGAAGCTTGGACAATGGTCTCCAATTATCAAACATTTCCTTAATCCTGCATTTAAAAGTAGCACCTAATGCCCAGATTCTAAGTGGAGTTTGTCATCCACTAATTTTGGTCTTCTATGGCAGGGCTGCTGTTTTATACCTCAACATATAACTTATGAACTAAACTCTGTTTCCATTGACAATTATGTATGAAAGGTCAAAATTATTACATTTTCTTGCTTCTGAATTCATTTGTTTTCTACTTTCATAGGCAAAGCATCCCACCATAATTACCCTTGGATTTATCTCTGGATAGAAACTCCCTATTGACTTGAAAACCACTTTGGAATGGGAAAGACATAGCAAGGGGCAAGGGAAAAAACAACAACTGGGGCAGGAAAAAAATCTAGAAATACAATCAAGTCCAATGGAGAAGTTTATTCTGTTTTTCCTGTCTGTCTTCTTTCTGGGCACAATAGAAAGAAAAATGGACCTCATAAGTCATTCTGAGTTGTAAAGAATAGGCATATTAGGAGTTAGAAGGATATGAGTAGGATAAGTTTAAGGTCATCAGATTTTAATTATACCTTCTTGTGACCTGGCTGACTGCAGAGAGGAACTGCAAGCTTGAAGATAACAGCTAGTAGTGAATAAAAGTGCATTTAAGAATAGAGTCAGCAATCTAAAGCATTATAGAAATTGAGCCAAAATAAGAGACTAGATCTTAAAACAAATGTTTTTTTAAAGTCAGGAAAAAAAAAGGACCAGACTAGATTTGGAAATGTTAGGGAGGGAGATTAAGGATTCTTATTGAAGAAAAATATCCACCAAGTTTTGGCTCAATGTACAGAAGCAAAGAAAAATGTTTGGGGGCTACAAGGAATATGGCATAAATCAAAGGAACGGCTATAATTGCTATATACTGTAAGAAACTGATAAGACCTCTCCCAATGTACTGTATGTGCTGTTGAGTTATCTCTTGCTAAGACTAATGCCTCTTAAAAGAATGCAAAATAAGTCAAACAAAACAGAATGCTTGGGTTCAAGGCTTAAATGGTTAAAAAGCTGTTCAGATTGGAATGTAAAAGGGCAAGAACAGTGTAAGTACACTTTAAGAAAACTCAGAGACTGTACTCCCACCTTTCAACAATGACACATCTGATAGCAGAATGTAGCCCAAATTAAAGGTGGTGTGTCTTCTTGAGACACTCTAGGGGAATATGATTCTGCCTCAATATCACTACTTGCTCAAAGTGTCTCTTTTTGGGAGGGCACAACAGAGTTGGTAGACCCACTGTCTGCCCAAAGTGACCTTACAGAATAGCCCTTACAGACTTGCAGACTGCCAGCCAATCAATTGTTTGTGTAGAGCACTGTACTAAATGCCTAGGAGATTGCAATAGAATTAGGAGACAATCCCAGTTTTCGAGACACACATAATCTATTGGGAAACCTGCATTTGCCCAAGTTGAAGCAGCTCTTAGTTTTCCCCCAAATATCACAATGAAATTAAATGGCAGCTGGTCCCCCTTGGGTTTACTGGTAATGCTGATCTCATTAAGGAAAATGTGGAATGTCTACCTTGCTCCAAGCAGACCGGGCCACAGATCAGGGAAGCAGCATGGCATAGTGGATACAGCACGGGCCTTGGAATCAGAAGGTCAGGGGTTCTAATCTCTGCTCTACCACTTGTCTGCTGTGTGACTTTGGGCAAGGCACTTCACTTCTCTGTGCCTCAGTTACCTCATCTGTAATATACGGATTGAGACTGTGAGCCCCACATGGGACAAGGGACTGTGTCCAACCCGATTTGTTTGTATCCACCCAGTGCTTAAACCAGTGCCTGGTACACAGTAAGCACTTAGATACCATAATTATTAATTATTATTATTATCACCCTTGAGAGTGTTGGACCCACTTTCTAGCACAACCACCACTGCAGGGTAGAGGTTCTTCAGAACTCTGACCTCCACCACCCCGCCTCAGACCTGGATCCTCAAACTCTCCCTTGTGAAGGTTGAACTGAGCTAGAACGAAAGACATGGCAATCAAAGATGAAAGAAATCAGGGTTGGGGACAAATTTAGGGGGATCAGAACTTGGGTGGGGGGTGAGAGCAGATAAGGGGTACAAGATGTGAGTAGTGTTTGGATGAATTGGAGAATAGGGGGATTGCAAGAGAGGAGAGAACTGGGGCAGAGGTGGAAGGGAGTAAGATGGGCAAGTTCCATTGACTGAGAAGAGATTTTAGCATCAAACTGCTCTAAGTTACTACCCACAACAATAATAAATGACCCCTTCTCAGAGTATTTCCAAAACTACTTTAGAAATATAAATTATAGTAAATGCTCCTAAATATTACCAAAAGACACCCTGGTAGGCATCTTTTTAAATTTTGAGGAGTTTTGGTAGTTTGTGCAGAAACCTTGACACTATTTAAAAGATATTTGGAACTGAATTTCCTTGAACTGTTTATAAGAGAAAAAAATGACATCATTTGTGGAGAGTTTATAAAGTACATTTTTTATTACTTTGGAAATGTTCCAATGCCTTATGCCTGCATGGTTAGGAATCTGTAGAAAGATCTTCGTGAGATCAGCCAATTATATTCAGTAAAGCCATTTCAGAAAGTTACTTATATTACTGTACCACATAGATATTGTAATCACCCTCATAATACTGAGCATTTATAACATGTTTAAGTGTTCGGAGCCCTTTATGTATATTAACTAGTTGTTCCCAAAGTTGGCTTGAGAGGTTGGCAAATTGCATCAAGGACTAGATCCACTGTCCTGAAGACCTTCTAGCTCATAGCTTGGGCCCTGGATCAGGCAGCAGTGGCTGATGGTGGAAGTTTCCAACAAATGCCATTTTGCAAGCAGGAGAGAATGTTAGCGGGATCATTAGGGCCTGCCCGAGTGTACTCCAATGCCATAGAAAAGAGAGAGGAGCTTTTAAGGGCAACAAAAGGACTTGTGTTTGATATATGCCTGGAAGTTCATTTCCCTATAGAACTGAATTCTTACCGACTCCAGATTCTGTTAGAAGTGGCTCTACAAAAGGACAATTTCCCCCATAGTACTAGTTGGGATATCTGGGAGCAAGTTCTTGTTCAGAATAAGGCCAGTTGATGCTGTGGAAAATGAAAATTACAAAGATGAGGGGCCAGAATAATGCCTAGAGAGCAGCTAGTGGGGCAAGGTCGGCCTAGTCAAACCACTGGACTCAGAGTGAAGGTATTGTAGCTTCGTATCAATATCAGAATCAATAGTCTCCACAGGTGAGAGTGGAACTAAGAGACACAAATCTCTGTCCTCCAGAGGTATATCATCTAATGGCCCCAAATTAAAGAGAGGCCTACCAAGAGTGCTGAAAAAAATGATCCAGGGTATCAAAATTGCACGGGATGAATGGCCTTTAATTTTTATTCCCCCAAATATAAGGGGCATTTATTTCCCTGTAACATAAGCAGAGAGTTATGACTTAAAGCTGTCAGTAATCCTACTGGAAATGAGAACCGGGAGAGCCTGAGGGTGTATTGAACTTGTAATTTTTTTCTTATTATAATTCAGAGAATCACTCTAAACAAAGCTCTCATTAGCCCAGAGGCTCCAACTTCACCCTCCAAAGCTGTTTACATTCGTGAACTTTTCTCCTGCTGGCATTCGTGGACTTGATAGGGTTACTAAAGAGCAAGTGCTGTTTCCAGGTCCTGGCTTAAAGCCTAATGAGCGATTTACAATTGGGCAAAATTTTCCTAAAGGAGAATCTAAAGAGTTGCACATGTTAAATGCTACTGTGGGAGAGAGCTTAGGGTGAGAAAGCAGTAATGACACTAGTCCTTAATGCCACTGGGTCCTGGAAGGGGGTTCTGTGGGTGGCCAGAAAATGCCAGTTGAGGCAGCCTGTGTCCCTGAAAGCGAGAAAACCTGTGTGGAGGAATGGATTATATTACTAATGTTTCTCTCTGTGCTGTGCTTGCTGGTTGTGTCCCTACTGGGGCAATAGGAACAAATACGCAGACTACTGAGCAGCACATAGTAGTGTGCATACTGGGTTTTGGTGACTATAATTTCTGGAGCTTGAACTAGGAGAAACTCTTCGTCTTCATTTCAGGGCTACAACTTTGTCATCACCTGAACTAAAACTGATACTATACCCAACCTGAACCCCAGGAATTTGCCAAAATACTAATTTTCATTTCTAAATAATAATAATAATATAATAGTAATAATAATGGTATTTGTGAAGTACTGTGTGCCAAGCACTGTATTAAGCAAAGGGGTAGATACAAGATAATCAGGTCCCACATGGGGCTCAAAGTGTAAGGAGGAGGGATAACAGTAAGTCCCAAATAGGAAACTGACTGTCAGACATGATTATTTTGTATCTACTCCACTGTTTAGTACAGTGATTGGCACATAGTATGCACTTAAATACTATTCTTCTTCTTATTGTCGTTAATATTATTACTATTATTATTACTATTATCATCAAGGGGTGGGACTGGGGAGGAGATAAGGAGGAACATCTTGAGGCAGGTCTTTCACTTCCAAAGGAGGCAATTCTGTGAAAAATTTAAGCTTGTTGGGTACTGCCATTTTTAATTACCAAATATAACATTTGCCAGGCAGTCCCCACAGGGCATTATATTCTCCAGCACTGCCCTTTCACTGCCATCTAAAAGACTTGTTGCCCGGTGATACCTGCTCTGTGCTCTGTCTCTCAGTTCCCTGTTTGGCATTCCCCTTACACACCAGGCATTCTCCATAAATGCCGCCCACTGCTTTCTACATTTACAGACGCACTGCCACAATTCCTCTCTGCCCCAGGAAGGATTCCAAGCGTGGGCTCCTTCTAACCACAATATTGAATCCGATAGCAAAAAAAATCAATATGGTTTTTTGGAAAGGAAAAGTGGGCAGAAGATGAAGATGCATAGCTCTGTGCCCACAGAGAGATCTCAGCCCTGCCTCTGTCCTAAACTTTTCTCTCTGAATGTATTAGGATCTGGATATACTTGGGTCTTTAAATTCCAGAATAAAAGTACCTCCTTTAAAAGTAAAGTCACCCCAAAGCAATAAATTAGCCAGGTAGCGTCAGAAAATTTGAAAATACTGGAGTGTATTGAAAGAAACTATTTCCATCGGTTCAGAAATTGTCTCCCAAAAAGTGCATTTTATAACAGAGTTTTGAAGGGAAATTTGGTTTAATCAGTTTAGCAGGAGTTTAAGGTGGAGGTGAGATGTAAAAGAGGCCATTAGAGAGTTGGGCAGACATGGGAGATGCAAGGAGAGGCAGGTTTAAGTTATTTCCCTGATCAAAAGGAATAGGAGACCTAGCCAGCCAACAACCCTGGGTGTTTCCCCAGACAGGCCAGGGATGAAAAAAGTGGCCTAAGTGAGGAGCAGTGTGGCCAAGTGGAAAAAGCCTGGGAGTCAGGAGAACCCATGTTCTAATCTTTGCTCCACCACGTCTGCTGTGTGACCTTGGGCAGGTCACTTAACTTCTATGTGCCTCAGCTACTTCATCTGTAAAATGAGATTAAGACTGTGAGCCCCATATGAGACATGGACTGTGTCCAACTAACTGCCTTGTATTTCCCCCAGCACTTAGTATAGTGCCTGGCACAGAATAAGAGCTTAAAAAATCCCAGGAAAAAAAAAAGTAAAAAGGGGAGGCAAATGGTACAAGAGCAAAACCAGGAGAGAGGGCAAACACTGGGACGATGGACTTGGGGAGGAGAGAGGAAAAGATGGGGCGGGGGGGAACTAGACTGTAAGCTCATTGTGGGTAGGGAACATGTCTTTCAACTCTATTGAACTGTACTCTCCCAAGCACTTAATATAGTGCTCTGAACATAGTAAACGTTGGTAAATACTACATATTGATTGACCGGGAACGGAAGAGGAGAGTATGATATACGGCAACAGATGTAGCTGAGAGGATGTGGAGATTGAGGATCAGGAGTCTTTTGGACAGTGAAGAAGCAGTTTTCACCATATCCCAAATCGTCCATTGTAGAAGGCACTATAAGACTATAAATTAAGTGGCCTCCCCAAGCTCACACAGCAGACAAGTGGCAGAGCTGGGATTAGAACCCCCTTCCTCTGACTCCCAAGCCCATGCTCTTTCCACTATAGTGCCTGGCACGTGGGAGACTATAATACAACAGAATTACCTCTAAGCATTATATGGCATAATTAAACAGAGTTTGTGCTGATCCATTGAGCAACTGGGGGAAGCTTCAGGACAGAATCTCTCACATACAGCTCCAGTACCAAAAAACTCCCTAAAATTGATCTAATTTAGAGGGTTATGATTCAGGTTGCTTGGCTTTGCAGGCAGGAAACTAAGGGCAAAATCACATGTGCTGTCAACCTGGTGCTCTGACTTCTTAGCTTCTGGAGCAGACGCTGAGCATAACATTTCGTACCACAATTATTATTATTATCATTATCATCAGGCACTCCAAGCCCAGCTAGTCCACCCCATTGGCAGACCAGCCACAACGCTGCTGCCACAGTCCACCAGACCGGAAGCTTTTAGATGTTTCAGAGCCTTTTTATGGTATTTGTTGTGTGCTTACTATGTGCCAGGCACTGTTCTAAGCACTGGAGTAGATATAAGGTGTAAACAGGTTGGACATATTCCATGTCCCACATGGGGCTAACGGTACTATTCCCCATTTTACAGATGAGGTAATGAGGCACAGAGAAGTTAAGTGACTTGCCCAAGATCATCAAGGGAGCAAATGGAGGAGTCAGGATTAAAACCCAGTGCCTGCACAAAGTGAGTGCTTAATAAGCATTATTACTAGTACTATTGTTAACTTTCCCCAGATCATAGCTGAAAAATTCACTGCAACCAAACCCACTTGTCTTGTGAACATCATCCCCAACTGTTCATCATCATCATCACCATTACTATCTTTATGACATTTTTTAAGTGCTTACTACATGTCAAGCAATATTCTACACACTGGGGTAAATACAAATCAATCAGGTTGGACACACACCCTTATCCAATATGGGGATCACAGTTTTAGTAGAAGAGGAAACAGGTACTGAATTCCCATTTTACAAGTGACTAGCCTGAGGCAGAGAGACGCTAAATGACTTGCCCAAGGTCCTCTGACTCCAAGGCCGGGGTTCTTTCCACTACTCCCCGCTGCTCCTCATTGTCCACTGCTGTCTCTCATTCATTCAATCCAAATTATTGAGCGCTTACCGTGTGCAGAGCACTGTACTAAGCACTTGGAAAGTACAATTCAGCAACAAGTAGAGACAACCCCTCCCCAACAACGGACTCACAGTCACCATGCCCTACCCCACTCTCTCAAGTTGGGCTTCACTTGGATTCTTTCTGTATTTCTTCAGCCTCTCTCCTCTTCCAACCCTGGATGTGTCCACTCCACATCAGTGCACCTTGGAGTGATTGCTTCAGTACCCTGTTGCCACCCAACCCCCACACTAATTAGTAACAAACATGTTAAATTCCTTCAGAAGTTGAAAGCATTTCTTAGTCCAAACC
The DNA here is from genome assembly GCF_004115215.2 of Ornithorhynchus anatinus. Classification (NCBI taxonomy): domain Eukaryota; kingdom Metazoa; phylum Chordata; class Mammalia; order Monotremata; family Ornithorhynchidae; genus Ornithorhynchus; species Ornithorhynchus anatinus. Next base: position 4,677,687 of record NC_041740.1, on the reverse strand, counting down.
TATCACAAATGGAAAAGCCACGTATAAAAATAAATGAGTGTGGTTTCAGTAGTTGAAGAACCCAAACCCTTCTAAGCAGTATCAGAAAGTCACAGATCGTCTCCAAGTGCTGAATTCTGCACTGAATCAGCTGTTTGAGTTCACTAAAAGATTAATTTATTAGTCCCTTGGACATGGACTGTCTCTAGCTCCAGGTTTGCACTTACAGCTCCAATTGTACTGCTGTACCTAAAAAGTCTTAAATCATGATAACACAATCACATATGAACGATCGGCTCCCATTTGACCACATTTTTCTAATCTCTTCTGCGTTTTTTTTTTCATTGCAGCCAGCATTTGCTAGATGTTACCCTCAAGGAATGTTACAGATAATTAAAATTTCCAACAAGAATAGAAGTGCTAGCTTGGACGAGAATGAAGTCTCCCTACTTCCTAATCACAGTTCCTGTCCCTTTTTAGGATCATCCAACACAAACACATCAAGAAAACACCTCTGTGCTGGCAAAGATTAGTTCTTATGAAGTGACTTGATAACCCCCTCTAGGACTTCCATTTCCCATCCCTCTTAGAAGTATTATCATAAGGAACTGCAATGCTCTAATCTAATACAGTGTGAGGTACTGGTAATGTAATCCTTTCTTCCTTAGACGTTTTCTACCACACAATCCTGCAAAGGAAACGAAAACACAAAACAATGCTTGGAGAATGTTACATCAATAGAACATCAACTGACTCGACCCCAGAAGAGACATTATTTTTCTTAACAACCCAGTCACTATGGTATCTTCCAATAAAATACAATCGCGTTATTCTTACACGTTTATTGTTTAAGCATTTATCCTTAAAACAACACAGATTTCTACAGTCAGAAAATCGAGGTAGCTATTCCGTACACCGAGTTTTTAAATAGCTTTGCAGGAACTGCAAATATCATTGCCTGAACCAAGTTCCCAAATTGAAAATCAGTAGTGAGGACTACAGAAGCTGGCTGGGTTTCACCATGCATTATCTGAACTCCTGTTTACCTTATCCCAGAGGAAAGTTGACATGAAAACTTGTTGCCCCTCACTCTCCTATCCAAGGCTGCCAGGAATCCAGCAGCACACAGCAGGTGCCAAGGAGAGCTAACTTCCTCCCTCCAGAGACTCAAAGCCCACAGCACAGGGCTTTGCACCCTCTCCTCACCTGCTCTTCAGCAACGCTGCTGATCTAGCTGCTTAAAGAAGACGGGGAGCAATGGGGCTGAGGCTGTTCCATTGACTGAAAAACTGCCGCCAGCCCACTTTCACCAATCGATCAATTGTATTTACTGATTGCTTACTGTGTGCAGAGCACTGTACTAAGTGCTTGTGAGAGTACAATCAATCATATTTATTCAGTGCTTGCTCTGTGCAGAGCACTGTATTAAGCGCTTGGGAGAGGACAACACAACAGAATTCTGTTCAATACAAGAGAATGTGAAGCTCAGCATGGTATAGTGAATACAGCAAGGTCCTGGGAGAAGGCAGGTCATGGATTCTAATCCCCGCTCACCCACTTGTCTGCTGTTTGGCCTTGGGCAAGCCATTTCACTTCTCTGTGCCTCAGTTACATCATCTGTAAAATGGGGATGAAGACTGTGAGCCCTGTGTAGGACACGGACTGTGTCCAATCTGATTAACTTCTATCTACTCCTGCAGTTAGTACAGTGCCTTCCACATAGTAAGCACTTAAATATCTTAAAAAAAGTCTGTGTTCAGGGAGAGCTTCCCCTCTCCTCATTGCATCCAGGGCCCAACTTTTCACTGACTGTAGGGTGAAAAGTGGGCAGTGCTTTAGAAGAGGAGAAAGTGGACAGGGCTTGTAAGTGGCCGACAGGTTATGAAGCACTAACGGGTCAGAAAAACTTGACGTTCGTGTCTCTTCAGCCTCGGAGAGCACTGATCCTTTTCAGGGCTCCTCGAGAACTCTCAAGTCCTGTCAGAGGCCTGAGAATAATGAGGGTTGGAATCCAGCCCAAAAAGCCATAAGAGTGAAAGCAACAGCTTGGCCTCCTTAGCCTTGGGGGCAATGGTGCCCAGCATCCCCAAGGAGTAGGGGGGCTATGCGATTGCTGCTGCCTAGGTTGGTGTCCCAGCTCACTGTCTTACATTTTGTTTTGGGGGGCTTTAGGGGGGAAGGGGGAACAAGAGAGCGAGTGAGTGTGTGTGTATGTGTGTGTGTGTTTGTTTCACTTTCTGCAGCAATAACTGTGTTCTAAACCCAGCTCCAGCATTTCCTTGCTGTAAGCTCTGGGGCAAGTCACTTCATTTCTATGGGTCCTCTGTTTCCTTATCAGTAAAATGGGGGTTCAGTGCCTGTTCTCCTTCACCTTACACTGAGAGCCCCAGGTGGGACTGGGGCTGTGTCCAACCTGATTATTTTGTATCTACTTCAGTACTTGGCTTGCAGGTTTCCAATTTTCATTCCCTATTAACGGGTGCTGCAGAGAAGTCTGGAGGACCCCTGGTCTAAACTATGTTTCCTCCTTCAAGGGTTGGGATGTGACGTGACACAACTCCTACTGTATGAATGACTTTCAAATCCCCCACCCACTACCGCTGTACATGGTAGCTGGCAGGAGACACTCTCATTACATCAAGCTCAGTCGAGAGAGAACTAAGAAATGAAAATCAGTCACCAACAGACAATTTCTATTGGCGAGGGAAAACAAAGCCTTCTTCAAGAGCTCAGGAATTAAAAATAAAAAATGAATAAACCCCCCCGCCCCCCAAAGAACACTGCTGTTCAGAAAATGAAAATTCCGGGATGATTTTTTTAAAATGATGTCAATGAAGATGGCGTACCTTGCCACCTTCCACTGAGCAGCAACACATTAAACCTTTGCTTATGAAATCTTAATTTATCACAATGATGCTTACTCTGATAAAATAGGGAGATAATTGAAACAAATGATGAGTGACAGGTTTTACAGCCAAGTCCTGATTTCAATTTATAGTTACTTTTGTTTCTAATCAACTTTGTGGCTCAGTCTTCCGCTCGTCACACTGTCACCAAGGTTTTTCTCGGGCATCAAACTGGTCCCGGCATTCCAAAAAGGCTCAGTACAAACAACATACAATAAACATATGCATCTGTGAAACAAGTGCCTTGACTACAGTCCTCCTTAGTTCAAATTCACAGCGCCAACAGACATTTATCAGTTTTTAGTCTCCTAGTGGGTAGAGTACAGGCTCAGGAATCAGAAGGACCTGGCTTCTAATCCCAGGTCTGCCACTTGCCTGCTGTGTGAACTTGGGCAAGTCACTTAATTTCATGGTGCCTCAGTTCCTTCATCTGTGAAAGGGGGATTAAGACTGTGAGCCCCATGTGGGACATGGACTGTGTCCAACCTGACTAGCTGGTATCCACCCCAGTGCTTAGTACAATGCCCGACACATAGTAAGCACTTAACAAATACCATTAAAAACAATTAATAAGGAACATGGTTTGATATGGAGTAACCATTTTCCTAGTTCCCCTTCTATTCATTATGCCATGAAAGCTGTAGAGACAATATTAGCAGTAGCTTGGTCCATCTAATCAACTGTAAGTTCAAAAGCAAATTCCCTCCCTGACGAAACCTGGGATACTGCCCGGTTAATTGCTATATTATTTAAAGTGCAGCACACCAGGAATATCCTCCAGACCTTTGAGGACTGCTGCCTATTAGTAATGGGTGGCCCGATCTCTCCCCACGCCCTCCCCGAGCCTGCCATTAAAATTCCAAGTGTCCCGTCCATTAGAGACTTAGTGATTTTTACGAGCTTCACTCTAATTTAACTCTGCGGGTGTTTCAGATTTTAAAATGGATATTGAAAGGCATATCTTCACCTAGAATGAAGAAGTCATTTTCGTGGCAATAAATCATCCAAAACTAATCTTCTAAAAACAAGAAATAAGGAACCAGAAACATTTGGATTTAGCAGCTGGACGAGTTTCAGGGCTAGAAAGGTCCATGGGTTTATTACCAAATTAGGGAAAGGAAGATCAGAAGTCATAATGTCTGGTGAAATTTTCTATAGTCATCACGACCCGGTACGCTTCTTGTAGTTGAGTGATTTTTCTGATCCGGGCCAATTCATTCAAAGGGGGAAAAGAGTAGAGGGAACAGGGGTATCTGTAACTATAGTATCTGTGACTCCATGCCTCTAGGCCCTACTATTCAGCATCGGGGAAAAGTGATGCTTGAATTGTTTCTGCTACCTTGATCCCATGGCTGAATATATAATCACCATGATGACGAAAACTGCATCTGACTTCTGGAGAGACCTGGTGATCACCACAGCCAAAACAGAAAAGTTCACAACCCCGACTGCTCTTTACTTACTAAGTTTTAAAGAACATTTTACTGTCCATCCCAGCAGGTCACTGAAAATTCACACCTGTCACCCTTTGAAATGTTCCTCCAGAGTTCTCTGAGGTCTGCCCGTCACCTCAGACTTGTAAGCCAGGGAAGTGGCTACAGTGATCGAGGTGAATGGCCAAAACCAGGGACTGCTTGAACCTCACTTTCCCTTCTGTTCCAATCAAAGTGATATTTACTGAGGACTTTCAGTGTACACAGCACTGTTCCACGTGCTTGGGAGAGTACGACATGCTAGAGTTGGCAGACTCGATCCCTGTTCTCAAGGAACTTCTAGTGGGGAAGACAGACATTAAAGTCAATTATAGATAGGAGCAGCAATGCCATTTATAACTATGTTTGTGAACGTTTTAGAGGTGGGATGAGTATCAGAGAGTTTAAGAGGGTACAGACCCAAATGTATAGGTGATACAGGAGGGAGGGAGAATAGGGTGGAGAGATGAGAGTTTAAGTCAGGCAAGCTCTTGCACTTGGATTTGCACCCTTTCTTCACCCCTGCAGCACTTCCATACCTATTCGCAATAAATTCATTCATATTAATGTCTACCTCTCCCTCTAGACTGTAAACTAGTTGTGGGCAGGGAATGTGTCTACAAACTCTGCCATACCGTATTCTCCCAAGCGCTGAGTAAAGTATCTGCACATAGGAAGTGCTCAATAAATTCAACTGATTGATCAATTCATGGAGGAGACATATTTTTAGTAGTGCTTTAAAAGATGGGGAGAGTGGTGGTCTGCTGGATATGAAGGACATAGGAAGACAGAAGGGAGGGCATGAGCAAGGGGTCAATAGTGAGGGAGATGAGATCAAGGCCCACTAAACAGGACCCCTTGTCTTCCAATCAATCATATTCATTGAGCACTATCTGTGTACAGAGCACTGTACTAAGTGCTCAGGAGAGTACAATATAACAGAGTGGGTTTCCACTTTCCAAGTCTTTTATACTGTACACTCCCAGTCACTTAGAATAGTGCTCAGCCTCCACTCATTTCCAATCTTCTAGGGAGGGAATCCAAACTAAAACAGTGAAACCCACAGGATACTACAGTGATTGGACATTCTCCTTGCCCCACCACACACACCTCCGTCCACCCTCACCAACCCAGCCTGGCAGTTCCAATCATTTCACCGGTTAGTGTGAGGGCACATGAGAGGGTTATTGAGTGGGGGTAGAATCCACGTCAGGCTCCTGTACCTTTCCTTCAGATGCCGCTTTTCCCCCACTGACAGAGTCTGAAAGCTTCCTCAAGGACAAACTGGCCACACATGCCTAGTTTATTTATTTATAGCAATCTGCAAAAAATAGATCCTGGCATTTGCAGCCATACCTCAGTAGGTTCCCTCTCCCCGCAAGGATGCAGCAGGGGTAGGGCATCTGTCTTAAAGGCATAGGGTGATGTTTATTACTTCCAGCCAAGTCCCACCAGCATTCCAGCTGGACTTCTGCTGAAGCCCACAATGCCCGGATCAATATGGTACCAAGACAGGAAAGTCTTCACCCCTGCAAGAGCAGGAGGAGGTGGCAGGGTGGTAGCAGGGAGAGAAGCATCATTTAGACATTGAGAAGGATGTGAAATCTGGGCTCTGAATTTCAAATCCTCCTTTGTAATATCTGAACTGGTTGCCTTAAATTATTTGAACAGTTTCAAATTACCAAGTTTTGCTATAGCAATAGCTTCTTCTACCTGGAGGGCTAAAAATGTTGTCTATATGTGCTGATTGCTATCTAGGACTGTAAATTCCACGTGGGCAGTCCTGGTTTAGCTTGGTTTCCTACAGTTTTCCCCAGTGCCCAAAACAGTGCACAGTGTAAGCTTTTGGAGGGGCAGTGAACCTGTCATTTGTTTTGAACTTGAAGTGCTTAGTTCAGTACAGTGCACTCAGTAGGTGCTCAAGAAATGCTATTACCAGTGCTGCAGAGAAACGAGGATGAGACTGATTCTGGTGAATCTGAAGTTGGGATTATCGCACAGCTCAGATTTTGCTAGCTGTCAGAGGTGCCCCTAGGGCTTTAGGAACCAGCTATTCCTTTGACTTCTCCCTCCCACTTGGATTGTGAGCTCCAAGTGGGACAGGGACTGTGCCCAATCTATCTTCCATCTACCCCAGCGCCTAGTGCAGTGGTTGGCACAGAATAAGTGCTTAACCAATACCATCATCATCAAAAGGGAGAACTTGGTTGACAGGCCGCTGTACTCGACCAAGTTCAGTGTTATGGCAGCAAAGCCCCACCATTTCTCTGAGGGAACAGGGAAAGTCTGAGGGAACTCAGCTTCCCAGGATTCAGCTTTTTTCCACTCTACCACTCAGGGCCATCCCGGAACTGTCCAAGAGACCATCAGAAGGAGAGACAGAACTTCCCCTTTCGGTGAACCAGATGTTTTGGGAATCTATGGCAGGTGGCAAGAAGAAGAAATACTTGAGTTACTAATGCCCATTTGTTTTACACCCCAGTCCCCATCCCTGAGACATGTCTCCTTCCTTGGCCCCTGTTCAGTAAGACTCAGAACCAAGTCTGTTTTCTCCTTGGTACCAGTGCCAATCAATGTCACTGTACTACCAACTCGGCAGTGCACCACATCACCCTCCTACAACCTTTCTTCCCTCCCTCTTCTCTTTCTGCTTCTACTTTCTCTTCTTTCTTGTACAGCACTTAAAACTTTCCATACTCTTTAATTGTCTTATGCATGGTAACCTGTGCTTTCAGGATGTTTCTGGATTCAGAATATGCAATCAGCACCAAATTTTAATACATTTGTCCTTACAAGAAATGGTTAGCAATTTAAAAGCCAAATAAAAACTGACATTTTCTCTGGTCTGCGCAATGGGAAGAAGCATTTGTCTTGCCGCCCGATTTGCTTCATCAAGTTGTAGTAATTTATCAGCAGAAAAAGCCACACCTGGTTTCTAGCTTGGAAATGTCAGGGTAAGTTTCCTTGCTTCAGTCACGACATCATTAAAAAAAAAATCGTGACCAGGTGATGTCATTTTTGTCTCAATCTTTTCCTTGAATTTTCTTAATGTCTGACTCCATAGCCTGGAAGAGTATATAAAAATGACAGCTCATAGCTCAAACATTGATTTTTCAAATTCAGATTTGGATTCTGATATGGATGGCATCCAAATAAATGCCTTAAAGGAAGGTAGAATAGAGAAGCTATTTATAAGAATGAAGTGATTTGTGGTAATGTCCCAGCAAACTATAATTTCAAGTGCAAGAGGTCTCATTGCTGTACAATCACCAAAATTTAAGACCCAAAATGCAGAGTTTTTCCCATTTTTGTTTCTTCAGTACAATTTATCCTTTTTATTGTGATTAAAACTCGTGGGCTATTTTCTCCTATCTGTGCACTTGAGTTTTCTGTGGGTGGCTCCATTAGCACTAATGGAAGTTAGGGATGTGACTCCCCCGTGTACCAAAAAGAGAACGGATTCCCTAATTTCTTTTGCAAGTCGATATCAGTTGAGAGAAAGAATTTCCCCAAGTGGAAATAGAAAGGAAAAAAACACCCTATCAAGAAAATCCGACAGGGAAAATATTTGGCTGAAGAATCTTCATAATTTGCTTTTTTCTCTTAGTGCCATGATGGCTGACCAATAATTTCACATACAACCTAAGGCCCATTCACCAGATTTAAAAAAAATAGCTTCCCACTCCCCCAACACTTCTTTTCAAACCTCTTCCTCAGGAACCAAGGACCTGTCTTTCCCAGCAGCAGAAGGAGTTCAGGGAAGGAGATTCCAGGTTTCCAAGGCTCATACAGGGGAAGAGGTGGCAGATTTTCCAGGAGGAGCTGAAGCCCCCATTGGCTTTTTCATGCCCTCTCCATTCCAAATCCCAACTCTCACTTAGGAGGAAAAGTGGATAACATTTGGATTCAGGTATTTAAAGCACGATGGCATATGCCTAATTTGCTGTGTACACGCAGTTCCCCTAGATCCTGGGAGTTGTGTTAAAGAAAGCATGCACGGCAGTACCTGACAGATCCAAATGTGGAAACATGTACACAAACGCTTCTTCTGACATCCCAGTGTGCTGACCCCAAACATTTGCAGTATTGGGCCAATGTTCTCCAATTCCCTATCATTACCTCAGCAATGGGGCCAAGGGAGGACACCAGTCATTGAGAAGTAGCGTGGCCTAGTGGATACAGCACAGGATTGGGAGTCAGAAGGCTCGGTTTCTAATCCCGGCTCTGCCATCTGTTCTGCTATGTGACCTTGGGAAAGTCACTTCACTTCTCTGTGCCTCAGTTACCTCATTTGTAAAACTGGGATTAGATCTGTGAGTCCCATATGGGACATGGACTGTGTCCAACCTGATGTGCTTGTATCCACTCCAGCGCCTAGGTCAGTGCCTGGCACATAGTACGCACTTAAATACCATAATTATTATTACTATTATTCTTTGGAAAAACTGAGTGTCCCAGTTGGGTGTAATCAAAAGTATCTGGGCAAGTACTTGCATTTGCCTTTATCAGAATACTGGAGTGCCCACTTTAGTCCTGCAAGCCTATTAAAGTTACGGATAAATGGTTGACTGCCTCTTGGAAAGTATCAGATAACGCAGATGCCTTTTAATAGGATAAAAAGGGAATATTTCCTACATTTCTCTCAACCTGCTTGAAACTAATGGCAAACTTGCAGCCGTCAACCCTAAAGCCAATAAGGTTCTGCCTCACCAGCTACCGAGCACGCCTGGGTGCGAGGGAGGAGGTGGGTGCTGGAGGAAATGGGAGAGCGTCATCTTAGCATTTGTGGCTGCGCTCCCAGCTAAGCGAGAGAAATGGTTAAGCAGGCACACAGGAGAGGAGACAGAAACCGAGTGGGCACAAAAAAGACGCTAGAGAGAAATCCAAGGTTTTGTATTCTCTGCAAAGAACTAATGCTGTTTTTTGAGCACTTATGTGCTCAGCCCTATCCCCAGCTCTTAGGAGAGCTTAACGGAGGTAGCTGCCTGCAAGAAGCTCACAATCCAGTGTCGGAGATCTGTCTTCTCCGTTAGACTGTGAGTATTATGTGGGAGGGGAATATGCCTTGTGCTTCCGTTCTATCACCCGAACTCTTAGTATAGTGTGTAGCATGCAGAAGGTAGACAGTGAACACGATCGCTACTTAATACTACGACAAATTCTTTGTGGGTTTCGGTTACTTTGCTACTATCATGAAATGGTCAGTGATGTGATCAGATCTCTTTACGGTTTTCAAGTTTGAACTGCAAAGCCCAGGTAGGGACAAATTTGCCTCTTCAGGGTTCTGGGCAAAAGTCCCCTTTTAGATTGTTACAGATCTAATAAATACTTGATCAGTTGTATTTACTGAGGGGTAGACACTGTATAAGTGCTAGGGATAATACAGAGGCAAAACACATTCTCCCTGCACTCAAGGAGCTTACAGTCTAAGGGACTTTTCCAATACACCTTCTCCATATCCCCTAAACAAAACACAATCAACAGAAGCGTCGTTCACCTCTGACAGGGATTTATGTCAGAAACTTTCAATCCTGAGAGCCGAAACCTGTAAATTTTTATGGCATGCTTAGTTCTCCTGAAAGATGAAAAACAGCCCTCCTGGATATTTACAAGCAGTACTGCATCCTTTCATTTGACAGGCCAAGCACTGCCACGGCAAACACTATCGTCTGAATGGTTCACTTCCACTTAGTTTCGATATCTTTGTGTTTTCCACCATCCTCATTTGTCAGTGAGCACACCGGAGTTCTTTCCTTGGGAGAACATGACTAAACTCTGAATCTCAGTCCATCATGGGTACTAAACGACCAGTGGAATAGATATTAAGACAACCTTCCATAGTGAACTCTACTGAGATTTTGGCATCCCATCATACATCCGCAGGGGGAAAATTGTGCACATGCATCTGATGTTAATTTGAAAAATGATGTCCCCAGATCTCCTGTTATCCTTTTGTCAGATGAGGCAAGGAAAGACAGCATGGCCTAGTTGAAAGAGGCTGGGACTGAGAGTCAGGAGAACCAGGTTCTAGTCCCACCTCTGCAGCTGGTCTGCTGGGTGTCCTTGAGAAAATCACTTGATCATTCTGTCTCAGTTCCCTCATCTGTAAAATGGAAGACAAGAGATCTCACTTCCTCTTTATCTGTGAACTCCAAATGGGTCAGGGACTATATCTGATCTGATTATCTTGCATCTGTCTCAGTGCTCAGCCCACAGTAAGTGCTTAATACCATAATGATTTACTTTTATGAGGGTTGATTTTTCTTGCTTGTACCTAAAAAAACCCACCAAATTAAATGAAGAAGCATCTGATTATCCTTTGAGATTCCTTTCAGTGTTAGCCCCGGGAGGGCAACAAGATTGGTTCACACTCTGTAACTGAGCTCATTAAAGCTCCACGGGGAAGCAATGGATTTGTCTGAACTTATGTCCAACAGCACCAAAAAAAAAAATGTCTCCCACTCAGTCAGTGTCTGATGTTCCTGGAACTTTACTTATGCATAATTTTATATTCACATAATCTATTTTGCTGGGGAACTAGGCATAATTAAAATGAAATCAATAAAGTGTGATCCAAACTAACATAAATAGATTTTTGCTAATATCCTGGAAATCGTTAAAGCAATTGATGGGCTTTACACGGCACTGAACGTTCTAAGATTCTTCACAATGATTTAGAGTCTGGGCAGTGACAAGTATTTATATTTTATATTTATCAGGTGTCTTTTTCCCTGCCACTTTCTAGGATTATGAATTGCCCATGTGAGCTGCATAGGGACTATGAAACGCTATAAATTACAGGTGAGTCTAACAATGAATGAGAGCTCTACCCTGTTATCATCATTAATGAGTGTTTGTTAAACACCCACTCAGAGCATAACTAATCGAGGCTGCAAATCGGCCAAGCACACAAGCAATGGGGATATTTTCAGCAATTTACTAAAAATGTATATGCTTGTGTGAATGAGAGAGAGAGAAAGAGAGTGAGAGAGAGAGATAGAGAGAGAGAGAGAGAGAGAGAGAGAGAGAGAGAGAGAGAGAGCAATCCTATTGTTGCTCCAATGGAAAGAGTGTGGTTCTGGAAATCAGGACACCAGGGTTTGTGACCTTGTTCTGCGAACAGAGGAATGCTTTCTGGGCTCCTGCCTGCTGTGAAGGTTTTTGACCAAAGGTCCACCTAGGAAGTTCCACACAGTGAACGGGGCCAGCAGGAATCCTGAAAAATAGCTAGTTAGTGTGGGTGGTGAAGACTGCAGTGGCTACCAAAGAAACTCCTTGCTGGGTTCAGCTTTAAGTGGATGGCATGCACAAAAATATTTTGAATGCACTTCACAATTTGTGGCACCCCTACCTACCTACTTGTTTGTCACACTCTGTGCTCCAATAGGAACCTAACTGGGAGGGTAAAGATTGTGCACTGCATGAGGCACTAGCACTATAATCAATTTTTTGAAAAGACTTAGGAAACGGGGGGGGGGGGGGGGGGGGGGGAGAGAGAGAAAGAGGAAGAAGAAGAAGAGAGAAGTGAGAGAGTTCGTGCAGAACAAAGTGTCTGAGGATTAGAGAATGAATAGGGAAGAAACCTTTGAAGGTGTAGAGACAGAGAAAGGTGGAAACATTTGGTGAATGTTTCCTAAGTATCCGCAGGAATCCCCACCAGCAAAATCTAACTGGGCAGGAAATCTCCAGAGATGCAGCGGGCTCAGTCTTGCGAAACTACCATCATCAACTAGCACTTGGGAAGTAGCCACCCATGCATAGGATAGCCACGGGGAGTAGATGGAAATTCCCCTAGAGAATTGGGGCAACAATTCTATCAGAACTGAAATGTACTCAATAAATCCCACGGGCATGGTCACCAAAGGTAGGGCGGAATCTCTACCTAACCATAATCAATACACCATTTGCTGGGCCACGGACTTGCTCACCTCTGAAAGACCAGGAAAAATCGAACGCAGCAGGCAGGGTCTCTCCTTCCCTGGATAGCAAGCCCCATCCCCTCCTGCCTGATTAAATATGGTTGGGTAGGCATGTGCGTTACTATCCCAAGGGGAAGGGTACACCTATACACTGTGATGCTGAGTTTAGACTTGGGAATTTTTATTTTCCCCAACTATCCAGAGTGTCCTTGGGTGGCAGAGAATCCAGGCTCTCTGGAAATTTAATTTCATTTTTATTTCATTCTTCATGTACATCCAAACAGTGAGCCCAGTGAAAGCCAAGGAATGCATGCTTTTCACCGTTGTGATCCCCCTAGTACCTAGAACAATATTTGGTGCAGAATCAGAGAGCTGCAGTGTCTAGTGAGAGGGTGGGCTTGGTGGAAATGTAGCCTTGATGGCTCTTCACTAGGAACAGAACTTAGTCCCGGTGAATACAGCCCATCAGTGGTGGTGGAGAGAGTGGAATTACAGCTCCAAACCTCTCTCTGGGGGACCTCCTGAGGGTGCAGGGTATCCACATCTATGTAAATTCAGATTTGTTGGGGGTGGGGAGGGGAAAGGTGGAGGGGGGTGTCAGCCATGATGGCCCATGTATCATAATGGAAAGTGGCAACCAAGTCTGCTCTCCTGAAGATGAGAACGGATTAAGAAGCAAGAGAAAGTTTTAACTGAATGCATTTTGGGTTCCCGGGGAGTGAATGATTTTGTGGTTTAGGATTCTTGACAAATTGCTAATCAGGTGTCGCGATGAGAACTTGGACTAAACACCTGGGAAAGAACAGAAACAGGAGATACATTCCCTGACCATAGGAGTTTACACACCAATAAGCTTTCTCCATACTTTTGACGTGTGCACCTCCCTTAGTAGGCAAGCTTAAGACGACATTATGAGAAGGTTATTCCTTAGGGAGAGGAAAACTTCAAGACATTTAGAACCCAGAGTTCCATTACAGGATTGAATCTGTCTAATCAATCCAAAGACTCCCAAAGAAAGGTTTCCATGGCACTCAACTCTTCAGTTTCCCAATTTGATCGCTGTAATTACCCTGGGAATTTCCTTTTTTTCCGATTTTAAAAAACAGGGTTCAGTTGTCTTCACCTCCTTACTAAGTGACAGTCCTGAACTTTGGGGAAGGTCCCCGCCTTACAATTAATGATGGGTGAAACTTTCTTTTGATTTTAATTAAGAATCTTATGCCGTCAATCACACTATTGGGGGGAAGGCTGCCTTCCAAAAAAGATAACAAAAGGAAGAGAATGCATTACAAATTTAAATAGACTGCTTTCCCAAACTTAATGATAAGTGAAATTTGCCGATTCAACTTATTCCTCCCTCCCCCCATGCAATCAGAACAATTTGGACCATAAGTGTCAGCTCTGAGATCACCCTTTTATGTAATGCCCGCCCACTCTCCCCCAGAATTACGAGATGGGAGTCCAATCTATAGACATTTATGCTCCTAACTCTCCCCCTCCCACTCCACGCACCCAAATAGGTAGAAATAAAAGTAAAATTCAAGTAACACCTAGGCAAGGGGAAGCTCTGCACGGCTTCCGTGAAAAACAGAAGCAAGTCTCTGCTGTACCGTACTCCCCAAGTGCTGAGTAGAGTGCTCTGCACACCGTAGGCGCTCAATAAATGCAAATGAATGAAAGAATAATATCCCCGATCAAGGTCTGGAAGAGAGGTACTGCAGTAGCCAAAGGATTAAAAAAAAAAAAAAGGAGCGTGCTGGGTTCCCGGCTCTGGGAAATGTTACTTGTTCCAAAGTTGCCGTTAGTGTGATGAGGAGAGAAGCTACAGGTTCCAGTGGGCAGAGCAGGAGGGGGCAGAGGAGTGGGCAACGGAGGAGTGGCCAGAGTGGGCAGAGGAGTGGGCAGAGGAGGAGTGGGCGGAGTGGGCAGAAGAGGAGTGGGCAGAAGAGGAGTGGGCAGAGTGGGCAGAGAAGGAGTGGGCAGAGGAGTGGACAGAGGAGGTGTGGGCAGAGTGAGCAGAGTGCGCAGAGGAGTGGGCAGAGAAGGACTGGGCAGAGTGGGCAGAGGAGTGGGCAGAGGAGTGGGCGGACTGGCAGAAGAGTGGACAGAGGAGGAATGGGCAGAGTGGGTAGAGAAATGAGTAGAGGAGTGGGCAGAGGAGTGGACAGAGGAGGAGTGGGCAGAGTGGGCAGAGGAGTGAGCAGAAGAGGAGTGCGCAGAGGAGGAATGGGCAGAGGAGGAGTGGGCAGAGGAGGAGTGGGCAGAGTGGGCAGAGGAGTGGGCAGAGGAGTGGTCAGACCTTGGAGCGGCAGGCCGGGCTCGGGTGGTCAATGTCGAGACGGGCCCGGATTTTGGCGGAGTCTCAGAAGTTGTGGAGGGGGCGGCGGAGGAAGGGGGAGAAGCCAAAGGCGTCCGTCCGGGCTTCGTGGGGGCAGGGGGTGGGCACCGCGGGGGGAGGGAGGGAAGGCAGCCCGCTGCCCCGTCCGTCCGTCCGTCCGTCCGTCTGTCCTCCCCGCCCTCCGGGGGCCCGCTGGGCGAGGGCGGCCCCCGTGCCCCCCGGTGCCCCCGGTGCCCCCCGTGCCCCCCATGCCCCCGCCCGCCCGCGGCCGGGCCGTACCTTGGGTCCTTTGGCGGGGGGGCAGCGGACGCTGTTGGACACTCCGGCCGTCTGGTTCATGGTGGCAAGGTGGGCGGCTGTCGGAGGGCTGGATGGGCAGGAGTCTGCCTACGGACGGGCACGGGTTCTCCTCCTCCTCCTCCTCCTCCTCCTCCTCCGCGCCCCGGAGCGGGACCGGGAGCGGGGGGAGCGGGAGGCGCAGCAGGCAGCAGGGGCTCCCCCGGGCTCCGGAGAAGGAGGCGGAGGGGACTGCAGCGGGGCGGACTCCCGCCGGCCCCCGGACCTCCCTTGGCCGCCCCCCAAGCACTTTTCGGGGCGGGGCGGGGCGGGGCGGGAGGAGCCCCGGGAGGCTGCAGCCCGCGCCGGCCTCCCGCCAGCAGCGGCCGCAGGGACCAGCGCCCAGCAGGGGGCGCCACCGCCCACGGGGCGGGGACCGCGACACGTGCCCCCCGGGGCTCCCCGGCCCCGCCGGCAGGGGGCGCCCCCCCCGGGTTCCCCGGCCCCGCCGGCAGGGGGCGCGCTCTGCCGCGGCCCCCGCTCCCTCCCGGACGCCCCCTGGCGCCCCCCCCGGGGACGGCAGGACGGGTGCGGGGCCTTGGGCGCACGTCGCCGATTCATTCCTGATTCTATTTATTGCTATTGTTCTTGTCTGTCCGTCTCCCCCGATTAGACTTTAAGCCCGTCGTCAAAGGGCAGGGACCGTCTCTATCTGTTACCGATCTGTACATTCCAAGCGCTTAGTACAGTGCTCTGCTCTGTACAGTGCTCAATAAATACTATTGAATGAATGATTCATTCAATCGTATTTATTGAGCGCTTACTATGTGCAGAGCACTGTACTAAGCGCTTGGGAGAGAAGCGGCGTGGCTCAGTGCAAAGAGCCCGGGCTTGGGAGTCAGGGGTCATGGGTTCGAATTCCGGCTCTGCCACTTGTCAGCTGGGTGACCGTGGGCAAGTCACTTAACTTGTCTGTGCCTCAGTTACCTCATCTGTAAAATGGGGATTAAGACTGTGAGCCTGATTACCCTTATTTGTTAAGCACTTACTATGTGCCCAACACCGTTCTAAGCGCTGGAGTAGATACGATAATAATAATGATGGTATTCGTTAAGCGCTTACTATGTGCCAAGCACTGTTCTAAATTCTGGGGTAGATATAGTAGTAATAATAATGCTGATGGTATTTGTGAAGCCCTTACTATATGTGCCAAACATTGTTCTACCTGCTGGGGTAGATAGAGTAATGATAATAATGATGATGGCATTTGGGAAGCCCTTACTATGTGCCAAGCACTGTTCTAAGCACTGGGGTAGATACAAGGGAATCAGGTTGTCCCATGTGGGGTCCACAGGGGATAGAGCACGGGCCTGAGAGTCAGATGGGCAGGGGCCCTCATCTCGGCTCTGCCACTTGTCTGCTGTGTGACGTTGAGCAAGTCACTTCACTTCTCCGTGCCTCAGTGACCTCATCTGTAAAATGGAGATTGAGACTGTGAGCCCCACGTAGGACAAGGACTGTGACCAACCTGATTGGCTTGTATCCACCCCAGCGCTTAGAACAGTGCTTGGCACATAGTAAGCGCTTAACAAATACCATAATTAAATTAATCTTTTAAGCCTGCAATACCTGGCACCGTTTTCCTCTTTCACCTCCCTTAAGAAATTTCACATGTAAAAAGATCAGACACAGTTGCTCTCAAATATTTGAAGTCATGTTGTAAATAGTGATTTCTGAGGAGATCACATAAATCCTGATTCTATTACATTTCATTTCAATTTTAAGCGATTTTTTTTTCCCATCCTGATGGGATGAGTGATTGAAAAGATTCTGAATCGGGCATTTCAGATTTTTGCATTAGTGAGTCAAAGAGAAAGCAAGCAGGGAAAAGGGCCAGAGGCAGTCCAGCGATGATGAATACCAAAGAATTAGTCCAAACAGACCTTGAAATTCTTCCTCCTCTTTGTTATATTGGGATTATGTATTCTTCTTTGGCACTCCCAAGTGTTTAGTACAGTGCTCTGTCCACACTAGGTGCATAGTAAATACTGCCGACCTATTCATTCCGGCTAGGGCTGATCTGAAACTTTCATCCGCCCCCCTCCCGCCCCCCTCCCCAGGACATTTCCTCTTGTTTCTCTCCACCAATCTCTGACTGTAGTTTCTGCATTCAAAATCAGTTCCCCGGCCCCATTTCCAGCTTAATGCTGGCACTGAGAGTGGAAGTCAGGGGCAAAGTTGACCAACACTTCTGCTCTAAAACAAACTAGAAGAGTGACACCGCCACTTTCACTCTTCTGCTTGGTTGGTGCTTCCGAGTCCCACCGGCCACCTCCAAAACCAATAATTGAAGGGTTTAACCTTGACTGCCAATCAGTCGCATCGATGGCAACTATTGAGCACTCTCTGCACCTCCCTTCCCCACTAAAAAGGGAATGCAGTGGGGGCCAAGCTTCCAGTTTGCTTGATACACTTGATCCTTGCATCTTTTTTTTTTCCTGATTGAGTGAAAGCAGTAAAACTTTCAAGTCAGCTGTTTTGAGGCTCATCCTCTGGAACGGGTGTTGACGAGGATGAGGGAGGTATCTAAAAATCAGTTCCTAGTGATTTCTGTTCCCTTTCAGCATTGATTTTCCTGAACCAACTTCACAGTACCTCAGGACCTTAATTCCCCAGTATGGTTTTGGCCAACTTTACTAGTAAATCTTACTTTTCCCATACTAGCCATAAAGACCACTGACTTGTCCCTGCACACTTTAGTGCAAAAAAATCCATCAGGAAAGCTATTCTTTCCTGGAATAACATAAAAAGATCCCAAAAAAAATGAAGAGTATCCCCAAGCTAGTTCAGACAGCTCATCAGTATACAGCCTGAAGACCTTACTCAGTGTGTTGCATGTGAACAGAGGGGGATGTTTTGCTCTACTGTGTCCTTTGGATTATGATATTCCGATGTGATTTTTATGATCCTGTTTATGAGGTGCACACTGTATCAGTGTGATGAGTCTATCTCCTTTGAGAGTTGCATGGCTTTCCTACAGCACCAAGGGGTGCGTTCCCACAAAACCTCATATTAAGGAAATCTCGTTCAAGCAGTTTCTCCCAGGAAATGCAAACTGAACCCAAGGGGCATTCGTCGTCAGGAGAACATTCCGTAGCTCCCTGATAGTGTCTCAGCCTAAAGCGTATGGAAAACATGTACTATAGAAGAAGTGAGTGTAGGACTCTCCCTTCCTGTTCAGCCTTAACCAAGGCCCCTAATCATTTTCATGGCAATGACATTCACTCCCTAATAATATCTTCCCTAGCTCTGCCCTGCATGCATCACTAGCATTAGTTTACCATCACAGTTAATACTTATGGAGCACCTTCTGGTTTTGAATGAGTTCTACATATTTGAGAGTTTTCCTCTGTTCTGTACCTTCTTTGTTCTGTGCCTTCTTTGTTCTGTACAGTACATCTAGTATGCTGTTGACGTTCAAGAAATGTTCAGTGCCAATTAAACAAATACTGCCCGCAGAAAGCAGCAATTACTTTTAGTCACAGATATTCAGAAAACCCACATTTGCCACACCTGAAGGCCTCTTGTTTGGGGACCCAATTTCCTATGTCAGGACTGCAAGATTAAGCCCTTAAACATCGCTATTTCCCTTAAAAAAGTACAACCCCTATCAGGAAAGCTATTCTGTAGTGGAACAGTATAGCAATAAAAGAGAAACAGTAGCCCCAGGCTTGTTCAGAAGGATCACCAGTATACAGAATTCATTAGGCTGTTTTATTGGAATACTTTAAAAATTAAATGGATTTAAAGAAAAAAAAATATTTCCTGCAACCAATGGAACCCCACCGCTCTCTGAATAGCAAGTAAATGACTGGGGCTGAGAAATGAGGAAAGCAAAGGCGCATGAGGAGGGACCAAAGTTGACTAGGCATTGAAAAAGTCACAGGTCCTGCAAAGGTGAAATGAAGTACAGTCTGTCCCCAGAGCTCGAGAATCCCTCAGCAGTTTTGCGGAGATTGCTGCTGACTTCAGTGCCACTGCCCGCAGGCTACAGAGCGAGCAATTTAATCTTGATCTGCAAAATAAACTATTTGCTAATACACATGGAAGGGCGGGAGTCGTGTGGAACGACAACACTGCTATGAAGGGTTGATCAGTTCAGTTAGAAGCAGTATCCCCAAACTAAGCCACAGTCCTGCTTGTGAACATTTTCACATTTTAGACAAACTGGATTGAGTGGACAAGTGTCGCAATGGGAAAGAGCGTTGAATTTATATGCTCGGTACAAAAAGAACAAAATGACCACTAACTGCCTGTGGCAGACTGGGAGTTTGAACATCCCACATTTTAAAGGGAGTTGCATAAGTGCAGATATGGTATTAGCAGTATCTGCTCACTCACTGAGTGCAATGCACTGTATTTAAATCAATGGTGCCGCACTAGAAAACAGTAGAGATTTTCTCCTCGCTCCTGGTGTAAATACATCACCTCTGTTCTCATTCAGTCCCACAGAGTTGAGTTTTCTTACGAAGAAATGTGGGCCAATGACGCCATTAGAGCGAGTTGACACTCAACACACAGTGGCTTTTCTCGGGCATTACCCTAAGGTCAGCATATAGTCATTTGTCTATTTCTAGGAGAATAAAACTTGCACCGAATCAGCATGGGCACTTAATGGTGATACAAGATCACAAACACTGCAAAACAGGAAATCCTCAAATGTGCAAATAACATTTTAAATCTCACACTTTGGCTAGGTGGCACCTGTGAGGAGAATAACACCTGAAGTGCTGCTGCCCAGTGATGCCAAGTTGTACACGGGAGATAGGGGAGGGGATTGAGAAAAGGAGGGAAACCGAACAAAACAAAAGGAATTATTGAAGACAAAATAAAGTTTCCTTGGAGACAGAGGGAAAAGTCTAGCCAGTCAGGTTCACAGCAATTTCAAATGGGAGTGATTATTAGCACTGTGGCTTTGAGAAAAGCAAGATACCAAAAGAGAGAAATGAAAACTCTCCAGGCAGGGCTGGGAGTAAACACAATAGCACAGCAAAGGAGAGGTTTTCTCTGAGGAAGGCATGGTATAGTCACATATCAGTCTTCCCACAGTCGCAGACACTGAGAAAATCTTATCACCAGAAACATCTTTGAACTCCAGAGAACAAATATAGATGCTCTGCTCAAAGGAAGAGCTCAATAAATACCACTGGATTGAGATACATATATATTATAATACTGCTATAGATATTGATAGAGACAACTTTTAAAAGCAAAGGTGCAGTTTAGTTCATTAGAAATACCACACCAATAGACCCTTTTTAGATCCTATTATATGTCTGCGAAGGAATTTGGTTATTGACCTCAGATAACAAGGTTATTTGGTTTTGGGTTTTGGTTTTCTTTTGCTGTTTAAATGCTTACTATGTGCCTGGCATTGTACTAAGTACTGGGGTAGATAAAAGCTAATCAGGTTAGACACAATCCCTGTCCCACAAGGGGCTCACAGGATTAATCCCCATTTACAGATGAGGTAAGTGAAGCATAGAGAAATCACATGACTTGCCCAAGATCACACAGCCAACAAGTACTGGAGTCAGGATTAGAACCCAGGTCCTTCTGACTCCCAAGCCCGTGCTCTTTCCACTAGGATACACTACTTCTGATCACTGTTTTTATCATTACTAGATATAAATGTTGTGTGTGTTTCTATATATTATACATATGGCAGCCTAAATTATAACGAATTCTGAAATCAATGTCAGAATGCCCTCATGTTATGTGGGGTTGAGGAACAAGATTAATATTCATTTTGCATTAACTGTTGAAGTCCTCACCATTATCAAAACCATCACCCAAGTGCTCCAGGGGTTACAAGAAAGCTAATCTAGAAAGGTGTGCTTTCAATTGCTATTCTTCAAATTCTGAAGACCTAGAATGCAACCCAAAAAAACTCTAAATAGACAGAACTTTTGTAACATTTAGATGGGCCTATCTCCCACCCCAGCCACCTTTTCTACAGATTAAAAAACTTCAAGTCCTGTTAATGGCTCTGTTATACACTCCAGAACTATGCACTGGTGCCTAGTTGAATCAATCGGGCATGCAATCAAATCAGTGTTCCAAGTCTTTATTGCTGAAGCTTTTCAGAAATACATCAGGTATTTTGGAAAACATAAATAATGGAAGGCAAAGTCTATCCCCTAGAATTTTGTTTTAATTAGATGTTAAAAACATTTGGAAAAAGTACAACTCAATATCGAACTGCATCAAGTGGGTTATGTACTGGGCAGGGGGTAAGGAAGAAAAATCTGTTCAGGTGAAGTCAGGCAGGTAGAGAAAGGCTTTCAAGGATGAAAGCGTCCTGGAGAGAAAAGCATGTTGGCCCTAAACACAGAGGGGAGGGACAAGGAAATTATGAGTATTAGAAGGAGCAACTGGATGGAATTGCCCTAAAGACTCATATTGACTTTATCCCATCTCAAGGTGCTTCTTCATGATAAAAACTACACAGGCGATAGGACATGAGGGTATTGCAGGAATTGACTTTCTTTAAAGTCTGACCTACACTTCACCACGGTGGGAGCTGGAACAGTCAGAATTAGGGGAATGCCCACAGGCAGTATACCATCAGTCGTGCTGGTTTCAAACCAAAGAATCACCTAGGGCCCACATTTTATACATAAATAATTCTCACTTGCCCTTCTCACCATGCTGCACTCCTGACTATGGACTCACTTGTTGCACCCACTGCCTCAGCAGAAACACCGCTGGAGAGTGAGAGCTCACAAGTGATGCTGGTCAAACCATTAGCACCATAATCAATCCTTCATGTGATAAGCAATCCACAAAACTTTGTGATTAGGCTAGGGCTCATCTATCATTTATGATGGGAGATTCCATCAACAATATATGCATAGATTGGAAGACAGAGCAAGGCATAGGAGTCACTCAGAAAAGTGTTCCAGCTAAGAGCTTTCACTGCCACTTGTCTGCTGTATGACCTTGGGCAAATCACTTCACTTCTCTGCGCTCCAGTTCCCTTATCTGTAAAACGGGGATTGAGACTATGAGCCGTACATGGGTCAGAGACTGTGTCCAACACGATCTGCTTGCCTCCACCCCAGTGCTTAGAAAACCGTCTGGTGCATAGTAAGCGCTTAACAAATACCATAATTATTTATTTAAGGACATTATTGTGGGGAGAAAAATGTGTCTATGGAGGGAAATCACCTATTGCTTTGGTGCCATTCTATCAATGGGTGGGGTTGAACCTGAAAGCTAACACTTGGTATTCTGAAGCAAAGTCTGTGAAGACAGCTGCACCTTCTGCAATTAAGCTTTGCTCAACCAAGCCACAGAACTGACTCCTGACAGATCATCCTGGAGAAACTCAATGACTGTGACAACCAAGAAAAGGGTGAATTTTTCACTTAAAGTATCCTCTCCTTTGCATAATGACCCATACAGAAAGTATCGACAATGTCAGAATTCTTATCCGTACTGGGAAGCAGGAATTCAGTGCTGTGGATAAGAGAAGGGTAAGAGGGATCTTTCCTTATCTCATCGATAATGTCAGAATTCTTATCAGTACTGGGAAGCAGGAATTCAATGCTGTGGATAAGAGAAGGGCAAGAGGGATCTTTCCTTATCTGGCTCACTTCAGGTATGACTTGTAAGCTCCTTGAGGGTAAGACCCATATCATTTATTTTTATTGCATGTTTGCACTGCATAGTGTAGAGACTCAAAATATGGAGGAGGCGGTAGGGAAGAGGCGATTCTCACCTAAGCTAGAGTCTATATAGACAAGGACTGGTAGTAGAGAGGACTAAAAATACACTGTGGCCTTTATCATGGAGATATTTTGGGCCACTCAAAATCCATTTTGATTTACAGTGTCTACATAATTAAGGCATAAGTGCATTTTGGAAACCAGAATCAGCTGGTGGTGACCCAGCCGGAAGCAGAAGTGGAGTTCATTTCTTGGATTTGATGGGTAGTTGCTTCAATTCTCCACTTCATTTTACCCATGTAATTGCAGGGTAATGGCATATCTCTGACTTTCTCTTCAAGTTCCAAAGCAAACAGCCAGGAAATAGTTTGACATGCATTACTGCTTTGAATTTCAACAGGACTGTCTGTAGCCGTGGTGTCTCCTGCTGTAGCCATCACCTGAATACCACTTCACATATATGCAATGTAATACCGAGTGCCCCAGAGCAGTTACAGAGAAGCCCAGGAATGCAAAACAGAGTCGCTGTATCAGAGAGTGATGATGCAGCCGGGGACATGAGAAAGGAGATAAAGCATATTAATAGAACAGGACAGTGGGCATTGTCATCTGATGCTTCTCCGGGGGCTACCACTTTGACCTAGAGGGAATTGTGGGTACTATTCCTTTGGCCATTGGTTCAGTCCCATTTGCTGACCACCATCTCCAACTAGTGTTCAAGGAAAATATTTAAAGAAGTTCTGCAGGAACACTTTTTCGCCACTTTGTGATATAATCAATTTCCACAGCCCACTTGCTTCACTTGAAATAGAAATGGAAATCCTCACCAAGATGCCTCATTCCCATGTTGACCCATGACAGAATATGTCTTATGCTGGGCGACCCCAACTACACTATCCTTAAGCCAGTTACCTAATGTTCAACGGTCTGCAGAGCTGGGAGGCGGAACCGTTCCCCACCATTTCCATCTCTGTATTTAACCTTGATTAAACAATGACTTTACTTTATTAGAGTGAATAACGTCGAGCCTGAATCTCTCCCCTGTGGGAAGGGAGAAGAGGCGGTCAATATTCCAGGGGGGAAAGGCTCTAAAGGCTTGAAGGCTGAGGAAATAATGATTTCCTTCTGGTACCAAAGCCATCAGGGAGTCTGCGTGGACCTCCAAAAGCACACGCCACAGTTTCAGGGTGCTCTGCCCCCTTAACTTTCCTAGCAATGCTAAGAAAATTGCGATGTTAGGGAGAGACAAGACCAAGAGCGTTAGTGCTGCCATTTTGACTGTACTGAAAAATCAAAGAAGGGATAGATTGAGCTAGCTCTCTCATCCATGGAGAGCTCCCCCCAGCTCATGGGAGACTGTGGTAGGAAAGCTAGGAAACACTGATTACAGTGAACAACAGAAAAACACTTCTATTTTCTTTCAGGTTTAATGAGAACATGGGGTTTGGACCACTTAGCCAAATTAATTACCTAAAAATTATCTTAATTTGGCTGGTGCAGAAGTAGCCAAGGCTAACTGATCAGGTGACATGAAACGGAATTAGCCAAGTGGGTGGTTGGCTTAAAGGGCCATTGAATTTAGATGGTGTAGCTAGACAATATTAGTCATTTTAGGCCAAAGTCAGCTCCCCTGAACCCCAATTTTCCTCGACTTAAATCTTTCTGATAACTGCAATTCATTTTGCCAGTGTAGTCTCAGCCCATTGAGTCATTTTGTATAGATTGAACATATATTCCTTTCAAAAATGAGTTTTGAAGGAAATGGTCACTGATGGATAACTGAATTCAAGCAGAGAACAGCAGCTCCTTTTCTTCAGAAAGCAAACTAAAATCAGAACACCAATATTTTTTTTCCACGTTTAATCCTGAAACAAATGACTTGGGAGTATCAGGTTTGCGGAAATTTGTGGTCATTATGGCTCAAGGCAGGACTGGACAGGATCCAGGTCTTTATTTCTCTTCGATTGGTTATTTTTAAACTGGACATTTGATAAAGGGAGCAGGAGCTACGTTATCATGCACTCGGGAGCACTGTGCACAATGGACCTGGAAGCTGCTGTCCATAGAAACCAATCAAATACATCAGTGGTATTTATTGCACACTTACTGTGTGCAGAGCACTGCACTAAGCATTGGGAAGAGTACAATCCAGCTGAATTGGTAGACACATTCCCTGCTCACAATACGCTTACAGCCTAGAGGAGGAGAAAGACATTAAACATCCTGACCTCAAGAAAACTTCCAATGCCACAAGCCACACATATTATTAAAAGTCCCCAATTCAGTCAGCCATGACCAGTACTTCACTGAGGGTAGAAATGCTTTCCTGGGGTAGTCAGTTTCCTAAAAATCAACTTTTGGGTGAAAGTTTTATAGCTACTGCTCATCCAGAATTATTTATTTTCCAAAGATTTGGAGATTCCAACCTTCCCAGAAAATTAGAGGATAAGGAATAGTGTCAAAAACTGGTCAGACCAATGGACCTTTCAGTCCCTTGTTCTGTTTTCAACATTGGCAGTACTTGGAGGCCCTGTGTGATGTTTTCCTTCCTGGTCATCCATGCTAATCATTAGGAACAAGCCATGCAAATCCTAACTGTTCCCTCTTTTCTCATCCATGCATTTGTCTACACTTCTCTACCTCTGCAGCTGCCTTAAACATCTCTCATCTCTCTTCCCCACAGGACAACTAGCCACGTTCTCTCCCTGGAAACCAGCACTGCCTCTGCTCTGTCCACCTAGAAGATTCCATCCCACCCTGCCTTCCGCCACCACAGCAGGAAAGAGAACAGCACCCACAAACCGAGGCCTCCACCAAATCCCAGGTATTCATTCATTCATTCATTCATTCATTCATTCATTCATTCATTCCTTTATTCAATCAGATTTATTGTAGACTGGTGGCTGCTGTGGCTATGGGAGTGTGCTGAATTCTGAGCCTGAGGAGTCTGAAATTTGGTTCCTTTAGCCACAGTACCCAACTGACTTTCTGTTTATTTGGGGCATTTGTCTGTGTTGTGTTTTAATGTCTCGTCCTTCCTCATGTGCCTATAATAATAATAATGTTGGTATTTGTTAAGCGCTTACTATGTGCCAAGCACTGTTCTCAGCACTGGAGTAGATACAAGGTAATTAGGTTGTCCCACATGAGACTCACAGTCTTAATCCCCATTTTACAGATGAGGTAACTGAGGCACCAAGAAGTTAAGTGACTTGCTCAAAGTCACACAGCTGACAAGTGGTGGATCCGGGATTAGAACCCATGACCTCTGACTCCTAAGCCCCAGGTCTTTCCACTGAGACATGCTACCTATCTACCATCCCTGCTCCCAATTTATACTCCTAGATTGTAAGCCCCCTGAGAGACAGGGACCATATATGTAATTTCCAACTGTGTATTTTCTCCCAGCAGTTAATACAGTGCTCTTCACACAGTAAGTGCAAAATTAATACTAATAAATACCATTATTACTACTATCACCTCCTGGAACCTACTGATTTTCCAACTCCCACACCTTCTGGTGGAAATGAAATCCATGTATTTTCCACCCTCTAGCTGCAGAGGTGTTTCCTTTTGTGTCTTTGGATCTACCAGTCCCCAGTTTCCACTGAGGTCCCCTCATCCCAACACTACTTGGTCCAACAACAATTTCTTGGTCAATGACAACATGCCCTTCATCTTTTTGCAGACTTTTTAAATGATATTTGTTAAGTATTTTATTCTGTGTCAAGCACTATTCTAAGCACTGGGGTAGATAGAAGTTTATCAAGTTGGACCCAGTCCCTGTCCCACATTTATTTATTTATTTAGTATTTATTGAGCGCTTACTATGTGCCGAGCACTGTACTAAGCGCTTGGAATGAACAAGTCGGTGGGGCTCACAGTCTAAGTTGGAGAAAACGGATTAATCATATCTACTTCTCTTCCTTTGTCTCTGTTCTTTGTCTTCCCAGAAAGAAGATAAAATATAAAACGTTGCAAGGTAAAGTCACAGGCCATAAGGTAGTTAGGATGAACTGTAAGTCACTTAGCATTAACTGCTGTTATTGTTTTACTATGGGCCAGATAATGTGGATTTCATTGTAATAAAACTGATTTTATGGTTCACTTCCCCTAAAATACTAAAATTTAACTAGAGGGACATATTCAAATATTGAAGAAATACTAAAACTACAACAGTAAAAGGCTGATATTAAAGGTGCATTTTTATCACACCCGAAGTTCTACAAATTCTAGCTTTTAATTTTCATATTAGTACCTGCAATGCAAGAGACGTTTCTGTTAAAGTTCATTCCAGATGTTTTCCCAAGTCAATATGACATGGAGAGATTAAACGGTAATCTGGTCAACTATAGTTTCAAAACCTACTATTAAGGAAAATGAAGAAATTTTATATTTTCAGAATGATCCACAATGGCCATCAACTTGACCAAACTATCTGACTAATTGCTCAATTCCACTTCACTTTGCCTGAATAAACACGGTATAATTTGTAAGTATTCAAATTGATTTAGAAAATTTATATCAACATTTGCCTCTGAAGTGCAGGTTAAAAAAATTAAAGCAGTAGCATGAAGGATGTCACAAGAGTATTCCAAAACTAATAAAAAGTCATAAATAGGAAATCCATTAAAAAAAACCACCTCCATTCTCTTAAAATTCTACTGAAATTAGATATAAAATAAAAATAAATAAATTGTGGTATTTGCTAAGCGCTTACTATGTGCAAAGCACTGTTCTAAGCGCTGGGGGATACAAGGTGATCAGGTTGTCCCACATGGGGCTCACAGTTTTTTAATCCTCATATGACAGATGAGGTAACTGAGGCCCAGAGAAGTTAAGTGACTTGCCCAAGGTCACACAGCTGACTAGCGGCGGAGCCGGGATTAGAACCCATGACCTCTGTCTCCCAAGCCCGCGCTCTTTCCACTGAGCCACGCTGCTTCTCATATGATATATGATTACTGTGATTGCAATTTATCCTGTATCTATAAGCATAAATTAGAGGGATATTTTTCCCCAATACCCACAATTTAAAGAGGTCTGTGTCACAGAGATTGTGTGCACAAGGCAAAGAGACCAGAGTTTTAGCCAGACAACTCACTGAGCCATGAATCTTTGATACTGCCTTTCAGTAGCTCTCAGAGTATCTTGGGTTTCGAAGATATCCTTGGCCTTGATTACCTCAAATGAAGTTGGGGATCTGAAGTGGGGCTTCCCCTCTTTTTGTGGATTATCAATACTAATAATGGTATTTGTTAAGCACTTATTTTGCATCCATCACTATACTAAGCACTTGGGTAAGATGCAAGGTGACTGGGTATGGCTCTCAGTCTAAGGGTTGTACTATAGTGGAGTTCAGTACTCTGCATGCGTAAGCGTTCAATAGATATCCTTTATTGATATCAAGAAGTCGTGTTGTGTTTTTGGTGATGGAGGGATCGTTTCTGAAGCAATAGCTATTCCCTGCACCACCCAGGCAAACTCCAAATGGCTGGCAACTTAAGTACATTAAGTAGGTAAGCGCCACCAAATATGGGTCACTACTGGGCAAATAGAATTGTTTTGGGGATAGTTGAGAATAGATCCTAGAGGGAAACAGGAAGTACAGCAAGGAGACTTCAGAATACACGTGCCAGCAGAATAGAGCACTTGAAAATCATTTACTCCTACAAATCCCCCTCTAGACTGTAAGGTCCCTGTGGGCAGGGATTGTGTCACCTGATTCTAATGTATTATACTTTACCAAGTGTTTAGTACAGTTCTGTGCCATGATAAGTGCACAATAAATACCACTGATCGATGCATATAAGTGACTTGTCATTTTCTATAGTACTCAGTGTTTGGTTTGGTTCTTGGGAAAAGATCCCCAAACCACCATACTCCTAACACCCATTGGTGGCTAGTTCCACTTCAGTCATTTATCATCCAGAAGAATTGACCAGGGTCAAGGAGGCAGGGAGAGGGGCAGATTATGGGGGTGGGGGAAAGAAGAATGAACAGAGAATGAGATTCAGAGGACGGGATTGAAAAATGGCAACATCGATGTTCCAAGGAAGTTGACCTACTGAAAATCCCCATTGGAATTGGATTTTGACTTCTCTTTGGTTGGTGGGAATTTGCAATAAGAAAATGGCCATTCATTGACCTAGACCAGCAGGCCCTGGGGATATGTTCTAAATGGAGTACTTGGAAAGTAAATCAAGAGACTGAAGGTAAAAGGGTGTGAAGTGTATGGTCCATTCCAGAGGAGGAGGTGGAGGAGAAGGCTAAACCTAATAGGAAAAGACTGCATAGTTATTGCTCGCTCAGGTTTATACCTATTTTGTGAGGATTTAAAAGCTTTGCATACAGCACTAGCTGATATCTTAGTCGTGGATATTCAATTTGAAACGTCTGCATATTAAACTGTTCTGTATTTCAGCTATAATTATTATTAAAATAAAATATTAGCACTGAGAAGCAACTTGGGATTAAATTGGTTTTAAATTTTATTTAGGTGGAATAATGCCTACGTTTTTATTGTTTTTTATTAGAATGACGTATTGTATTATATCTGTGGGCTGTAATTGTTTTTATTGCTGATGATAGTTATACAACAAACCTAACCGAAAACTTTTAAATAATGGGCACAGCCCAAACTACATTTCTCCAAAGAAGAGTCAGTACCAGAGAGGGAGTTTAGAGTGAGTCTCTGCTCCCTTGGTCAGATGCCTGCAACCCTCCTCTCTATTGCTGGACAGCAAAGCTGATCGATCAATCAATCAATCAATGGTATTTATTGAGCACTTGCTGCTATTCAGAGCACTGCACTAAACCAAGATTAGGGAGTTTCCCTAGGATGTGAGGATTATGTTTTTGTTATGGAAAAATCTCTTTAAATTACTTATTCTGCCCTTATGAGTGCACAACTTGTTTGCCATGTCCCTCCCCCCAACCCCCGGAAGACACAAAACACATGTCAGGCTAGGTTGTCCCAACGAAACCCTGATCTGGATTTCAACACCTCACTGTGTAAAACTGACAATCATTAAGGACTAAGTTTTCAGTTTACTCCTCAGGATATTGGTTGTAGAAATCTCATAAATAATTACCAGCATTGGACATCCCATTTCCTGTGTCGGCATGGATGATTTGTCTCTGACAATTTAGGTCAGCTAGAAAGATGGAACATAGGCCGCTAGACCCTCTAAGTTCTGAGAACTTGGAGTGACTCTTATGGAAACCTGGGTTCTTGAAGGGATAGTGCAGGTAGCTCTTCTCATCTTCTGTACCCCCAGAGCTTTTCAGGAACCTGTCTCTGCCATCATCACCCTGTGTGGGGAGAACAAACCTAGATGCTTCCCCCCACTTACTCATTCTTCTAGTTACTGGTTCTTTAGTTGTTCATATTTATGCTGATCACAAGCTTAGCTCATCCCTAGTAGGGTGGATGCCCCTTGAGAGAGGGACAGTATTCATTCTTTAAAATGTGCCCCAAGAGCTTTGTACATCCCATGTAGAGGTTCAGTAAGTATTGACTTCCAGCTCTGGAGACTTCCTAAAACTCATTCAATCATTGGTATTTACTGAGCATTTACTGTGTGCAGAGCACTTTACTAAGCACTTGAGAGAATACGTCTGATTTGGTTGATAGGTTCCCTGACACAGTGAACTTACACAAAGTCTAGAGGGGAAGACAAACCTTAATATAAATAATTTATAGATATGTACATAAGTCCCGTGAGACTGAGGGTGGGGTGAATACCAAATGCCCAAAGAGTATAGATCCATGTAATCACTCCCAGAATAAAAATAATAATAATAATGGTGGTATTCGTTAAGGGCTATCTGCTAAGCACTGTATCAAGTGTTAATACCAAATAATTCATTTGAATACAGTCTCTGTTTCATTTGAGACTCACAGTTAAGGGGAGGGAGAACAGGTGTTTAATCCCCATTTTTCAGATAATCAAGCCGAGGCACAGAAAAAAGTTAAGTGATTTGCCCAAGGTCGCACAGCTGGAAAGTCCAAAACAGAACTTCTCATCCTTCCACCTAAACCTTGTCTTCTCGCTGACTTTCCTATCACAGTAGACAGCACCACCATCCTCCATCTCACAAGCCCATCAACTTGTCATTTTCCAGAACTCATCTCTCCCATTCAATCCAGACATTCAATCTGTCATAATCATTCAGGAGAGTCTACAGCAGCCATTCAGTCATATATTTTGAGTGCTTTACTGTGTTCAGAGCACTGTACCAAATGCTTGGGAGAGTACAGTATGCCAGAGTTGGGAGACGTATTACCTGCCCAGAAGGAGCTTGCAGTCTAGAGGGGGAGGCAGACATTAAAGTGAATTATGTATATTCACATAAGTGTTGTGTGGCTGAGGGAGGTGTGAATAAAGGGCAAAATTCCAAGTGCAAGAATGATACAGAAGGAAGTGGGAGAAGAGGAAATAAGGGGTTTGTCAGGGTATTCCTTCCTGCACCTTTGCTAGGCATGGGAGAAGGGCAAGGGGATCAAGTGTGGGTTGGTGAGCACCCGCAGGAGAGAATACATTTTTAACCCATCAGCAAGCTTGCTTTAGTACTCAGCACAGCCAATCCAACTAACACTGCAGTGTATTACCCACTTCCAAACATGTACATTCAGAGCCACAGTACTGCTTTCATGGAATATTGCAGCATTATCATTTGTGCACTGGGGTTATAAAATGACAGCTGCGTGCTCGACGCTCTCTTTCCTCCTTGATGTTGAACACTGGAAAAGTTAAAGGCCCCAGTAACTAATTTACACTTCCCTACCTCGGCACTGCCAAAATTGAAAAACGCTACAGTCAGAATTATCAAAGATTCCTTGTTTACTAGACTACAAAGCCATGCAAATCATTTCATACTCCTAGACACTCGGTAAATAACTAGGAGACACTCGGTAAATAACTAGGACCAAGCAGCTTAAGCCATCTCTATTTTATTTGTTG
The DNA here is from genome assembly GCF_004115215.2 of Ornithorhynchus anatinus. NCBI lineage: Eukaryota > Metazoa > Chordata > Mammalia > Monotremata > Ornithorhynchidae > Ornithorhynchus > Ornithorhynchus anatinus. The sequence goes on along the minus strand of NC_041740.1, from coordinate 4,646,101 downwards.
TTGTTTTTTAACTTTGCAAAATATTCTTCTCCAGTCCTATCACAGCATTCTCACTTTCATCATTTCAAAGTGAGCCGCTTTAGAATTATCTGTGTGACAAAGATGTAAACAGCTTTCCAAAGAAAAGCAGGGAAAAACCAAAAAAAAAGGCAATCCTTACTGTCTGATCCATTTTGATATCGGACTATACTCTGTTTTGACTTTCTCAAATATGGGCTAGGATTTGAGAAGGAAATTTGGTTTCTTGTACAGGAAGTGGAATCAGCAAAACAACTTTTCTCTCTGTTTGCTCAAGGGGTCAGAAAGATCCCCTACTGCATTTTCACAGCCACAGTGTGCAAGTGAGCAAGAGATTCACAGACGATGTAAGAGAATCTTCTCACTCTGCCAATCTAGACTGTAAGACCGTTGTGGACAGGGAATGTGAATGTGTCTGCTTATTGTTGTATTATATTCTCCCAAGTGCTTAGTACAGAGTTCTGCACAAGGTTTGAGCTCAATAATTACAATTGAGTAAATGAATGAAGTTCAATTCTACACAGGAGTCCCATTCCTGATGGCCAGTTGTTTGCGCATGTTATGGAGGAGATCTCTTTAAAATGAAAATGGAAACCCTTCTGTGGGGGTGGTCTGGGGCAATGCTTAGAAGAGGCAGGTGACTGGACCAGATGACCTCCTCAGGTCTAGCGCTGTGCCAGTTCACGGACTAAGGTGAGGAGTCTGGTCTCTATTGCCACTGCATGGTAGTGAATTCTGCAAAGAGAGAGTGAGACCTCTTTCCCTATGTTTTTTTCCTTAGAAATAAAGTTCATCCTCTGGGAGTTTCCCTATAAAACTAATGCTTTGAGGAAATTCCAGAGGGGAAAATGTGCCAAGAAGCAAGTTTAAATAGACCCAAAATAAGTCCTGCAGGGAGTGTTTTGCCTTCCCCATGACAGAGTTCACTAGTGCTCTGGGACTCAATAAATTGTATTCACTAAGTTCTTAGTTTTCTATGGCATTTTTTTTAATGATGCTTCCTAAGTGCTTACTATGTGTCAGGAACTGTTCTAAGTGCTGGGGTAGATATAAGCTAATCAGGTTGGACAGTCTCTGCTCTACACTGGGCTCCCAGTCTTAATCCCCTAACTGAGACCCAAAGAAGTTAGGTGACACTGTAGACCTGTGGCAGAGCTCGAACTACATCTTGGTTTTCTGACTCACAACGCCATGCTCTTTACACTAATGATAATAATGGTGGTATCTGTTAAGCACTTACCACATGCCAAGCACTGTACTGAGCTCTGTGGTAGATACAGGTCAGACTTGATTCCTGTTCCTCATAGGACTCAGAGTTAAAGGGGGGAAGGAGAGCAGGTATTTAATCCCCATTTTTCACACAAGGGAACTGAGGCACAGCAAAGTCACAGCAGGCAAGTGGCAAATCCAGGATTGGGAACTGGGTCCTCAGTCTTCCAGGCCCATGCTCTTTCCACTATGCCTAGCTGCCTCTGTAGACCATGCTGTCTCCCATAATGAGATGGGATAAGTAGAATGGGTCCACGTTTTTGGTGCTTCATTTTATGACTCACTGGGTATTTTTCTTTCACATAAAACTAAAGCAAAAAGAGAACTGGTTATCCACTCCTTGCCAGAAACATCTCTGGGTGAGGTAAGACATCCTAAACATCACTATTGAGTGCTTACAGTGTGCAGAGCACTGTATTAAACACTTGGAAGAGTATAATACAACAGAGTTGGTAAACACAGTCCCTGTCCACAACAAGTTTATAGTCTAGAGGGGGAGACAGACATTAATATAAATAAATTAGGGATATATACATTAGTGCTATGGGGCTGAGAGTGGTGAGGATACCATGTGCCCAAAAACATTTGAACAGTTAGACATTGAGATGATCTGGGAGGAATAATAGAGTATGTTGCTGCTTCAAAACAGCAGACAAAAGCAACAAACCACATCTAGTCCTTTAGTAACAGCGTAATATGGCACTTTAATTTGCATCCCAATTAAGTAATCCTAATTAAAAATAAATCAGAAGCTGTTAACATGAACAACAATAAAAACCTATCCTGAAGGGGAAAAGCCAGAGCGGAACAAGGCCCCCAAAATTTGTGAATGTTGGGTGACCGAGAAGGCTGGTGTGAATTGGCAGGAAGAACAACTGTGGCACAAATGAAGTTTCCAAATTCTACATCACTTCAGGTTGAGCTACAGTTCTGACAATTATGAATGAACTCTGATCCCAGAATGGGGCTTTAGGGAAATTATCGCACACATCTCAATAATGCCTCATTAAGGTAGGCCACCACAGTTTAATTTGTTCTTAGATTCAATTCCTTCAGAGCAATTGGATTTTTGTTGTGACGCGTTTAATAAGAAGGATCATCTCAGCTAAGGACCCACTGCATTCCATGGATGGAGCGATCCCTTTCCCTAACCTGTTGGGCACCTCACCGCTGGGGCTAGATGTCATAGTCTGTTCCAGTCAATCAATGCTTGGGGTTTACTGAGCACCTGGCTGCTAAACACTATACAAAGTGCTGGGGATCATCATCATCGATGAGCACTTACGTATGGAGCACTGTAGCTTGGGAGAGCACAATAAAATAGAGTTGGCAGACACGTTCCCTGCCTTCAGTGACCTAAAAATCCCCATGGTACCTGCTCTTGGAGAGTTTACTATCTAACGGGGTGGGGGGTGGAGGGGGCACAGGCCAAAATTATTTACAGATGGTGGAAAGGAGAAAGAACAAGGATATAGCAGGAAATGATACGAATGTATCATGATGAATAATATATGGGGGTGAATTATGAACGGACAGGTTTGAAGAGTTATGAGGAGAGCAAAATCTCTTCTGACTGTTCCATGCCAGGCAAGCTGGTCTCTTCCAGCTTTGAGAGGTCGTACATTGCTATGAACCCCTGTGGACAGGAACTGTGCCTCTTGCCTAGGTCGTACTTCCCCCGGTGCTCAGTACAGTGCCCTGCACACAGTAGGTGCTCAAACACAACTGCTTGTCCCTTGAATATATCAATTCTGCAACCCTGCCCCATTGCAGGATACCATACACAATCACTTGGGCATCCGGCGATAGTCCAGTCTCCATATGGGACCTGCTCCGTGAAACTGTGTTACCATGAACATTACCTTGATACTGGTGAGCTGATTCTGTTCCAGCACCTCATCATTGGTTATCTTGTCCTGCCATTTTGAGTAACATTGGTAGGGGAGCCTGGTGAATCCTATCAAAAAGCTGAAAATGTCACAGCCAAAGAGAAGCCTGGACGGTATTTTGGTAGCCTTAAAGATCTTTCAAGTTTGGTGTTATCTTCATGCCTCTTTTCCACCACGTTATCAATTTTGCAAATGATACACTAGACCTTTTGATTCGTTTTTTAAATTTGCCTCTGGCCAGAGAACATTTTCTCCAGGACCATCAAAATACACATACACACAAACACTCTCACAGTAACACTCTGGTTACTGCTTGCCTTGCAAAAGAGGGACGAAGTGGATATATTTAAAGGAATCGAATAAATAGAATGTAAAAGCAATAGAGCCCCAGGCCTCATGTTGAGTTCTGAGTCTCTAGCCTGTCATTAAGGGGAAGCCTGTGCACCACTAAAACCACAATGAATTAGACAAGCCTCCAGCATTGAGATAAATAAGCATCAATAACAGCCCTGATCCAAGGACAGCTTTCCCAGATTCCAGGGACCCCACTCCCCCATCCCGACCCCTCCCACCCTATCCCCCGGAAATCATGCACTCACTTTCCCTCCCTGTAAGAGGTGCCCCTCCATTCATCTGCATGATTCATTTATGTTGACTTCTAAAAATGGTTTGTTAAGTGGTTATTTTCGCCCAGACATCATACTAAGCCACCAGCATAGTTACAAAATAATCCAGTCCGACACAGTCCCTGTCCCACATGGGGCTCGAAGTCTAAGTCAGAGGGGAGGCATTTTAATCCCCACTTTGCAGATGAGGAAAGTGAGGCACAGAGAAATGAAGTGATTTGCCCAAGGGCAGACAGCAGCCAAGTGGCAGAGCCAGGATTAGAACCGAGGGTCCTCTGGCTCTCAGGCCCCGTGCTCTGTCCAATTTCTCTAGTCCTGCTGAAACCCCATCTGTGGCCGATGGAAGCTCTTGGACTGGCCAAGGAGAAAGCCTCCTCCTCACTGCCGCCTGAGCCCCAGGATAGTTTTCTGCTGTCGCCTGGGTCGTCAATGATTTCACCAAGCACCGTTATCTCTTTGTGTCATGATTGTTTTCTCCGTTAAATACAGCTGTTGGCAATATCTCTCTCCCCCTGAAAACGGCTGGAGTTTATAGCTTGAAATGTAGGTTTAGGAAAGCATTTGGCTTAGTTTTAATAAATCCTTTAAATCCTCTCCTCTGAGCTTTTAACAGCTCTGCATGCCCCAGAGGAAACTAAAACATTTTGATGCTCATTTTTATTTATTAAAGTAAATGTGTTAAAATACCCAGAGAGAGGACACCCATTGCAAACATTTTCTAGGATCAGAAACTATGAAGGGGAAAGGGGCCGTGGGGATGGGGGCCAGGTGTGGAAATACTCAGATGCAGCCTGATTTGCAATCTCCTCTCGAGCCAAAATGTTTTAGCGGAGGAGTGATAAGGAACAATGTTAGCTGATAAGAGCTTTGGCTTCCACCACCTTCCCCGATTGGTGGTGTTGGTGGTGATGGTGCAGTGAAATGGTCAATTAGAGATGGGGGGAAAGGGGAGAGAGGAGAGAAGATTGGGAAGGTTCAGGGGAAGGGAGAAAAATACACAGTCTAAGTTTTGCCTCCTGCTTCTCGGCTCTCTGCCTTAATTTTATGCCTGCCCTATCTATAAATATTTGTATTTATATCAATGTCAGTTTCCCCCTCTAGACTGTAAGCTCACTGTGGGCAGGGAATGTGTCTACTGTATTATTATATTGTACTCTCCCAAGCACTTAATACAATGCTCTGCACACAGTAAGGGCTCAATAAATATGACTGATTGACAGCCAGTAGGAGAGAGGATTCTCCCAGGTGCCCATGGGACAAGGATGGGATATTTCCCATCAACTCCCTAAAGGAACCATATTGTTGGGCCTGAAGAAATCCAGGGGACACAAGAACAAGGTGTTGGGAGGGTCGGTGTCTTCAAAATAAACTTGCAGTCACCCTGCGCCTTTGCCATAAATTCTAGGGGAGTCATTTTGGACCAGTCATAACTCTGTGACTTCTTTTCCCTACTCATCTGGCAGATAAAAACTTTAGCTCAGTAAATGTTCTCAGGAGCTCTAGTTTCCATTTCACCCCTTTCGGTGGCCCCGGGGAGGCTGGCGGGCCTGAATAACCTCCACAGAACCTAGTGAAGGCTTCGAGCTTGGCAGTCCCCACCCTGGATGTGGAGTCTGAACAATCTATCAGTGGTTTCTACTGAGCACCTACTGGGTGCAAAGCACTCTACTACTATGCACTTGGAAGAGCACAATACAACCATTAGTAGACATATATCTGCCCTCAAGGAACTTACGATCTTTTTGAGGAGACAGGCATGAAAATAAACTACACAAAAGGGCAGCAGCAGAGTTTAGAAATATATACCTAAATACTGTGAGACAAGTAACAGAGTGCTCAAGGGATACAGACCCAAGAGCATAGATTCATCATCATCAATGGCATTTACTGAGCGCTTACTGGTTGCAGAGCACTGAACTAAGCACTTGGGAGAGTATTATACGATGGAGTTGATAGAGACATTTCCTGCCCACAACAAGCTTACCACCTAGAGGGGAAGCTTATGCAAAAGGGAGGATGAACAGGCCAGGAAAATGAGAGATTAGTCAGGAAAGGCTGAGCACACTGATCCAGTCAGTCTCAAGATGGTGGACCCAAGAAAGCATAACCCCCACACCTTGCTGCAATCATCCTGATGCCAGTGAAAAATGTGTGAAGAGCCGAGTGTTAGTGTTCAAACAGATGTTTTCCCTCCCACCTTACCATCTTCACTCACTGCTAAGGGTCTTAGGGCCCACAGGGCCGACTCCTTGGGGCAAGTGGTAGCCTTCAAGGTTGAGCGGCCCCCCTCTGTGAGAGCATCCTTTGCTCCTACTTGTCCAGCCTGGAGATACTCTGCCCGTTGTGTGGCAGTGTTATGGGGGGTGAAATAGAGTCCTTGGCAGTGTTATCCATGCACTGAGAATTTACTGCTAACTCAAATTGTCGGTGACAATCAGAGATCTATAAAAGCATTGATATGTAAATGGGATAGAAGCATGGAAGTGCTTAAAATGCACAGTGTCTCATACTCCATTTAACTGGAGACTGTATTTTATCTAGAATGCCTCGGCTTGGCTCTAAAAGCAGGCCACTCTTCCAATATCAAAATCTAAGTCGGAAAGAGAGTCCTGTCTCCGGTGGTCTGATGGGTGGACTTTCCCCAGAAGGAAAAAAACACCTTAACTCATAAATTAGTTATACACCTTTACAGATTTGACTCATCTAGAGACAACAAATGAAGCCTGGTGACCGAGTTAAGCATAATAAGAAATTGCCTTGAATATCTAATTGTCTTATCAATGAAATTAACGATGTAGTGCATTTCAAATTCAGAGCCATTCCCAGGGAATAATTAAGACTGTATATTTGTTCTGTTTGGGGCTTTGCTTTACTTTTAAGTGTAGAAAAAGAGATGTGCCATGTTACAATTGTTTGCTAGGGCCGGGAGTGCACTGACAGTAGGGTTCATGGGGGTAGGAGGAATGATAATAATAATAGTATTTGTTAATCACTTACTTTCTGCCAAGCACTGTATTAAGTTTTGGATAGATACATGATAATTAGATCAGAGTTGCTGTCCCAAATGGGACTCACGGTCTAAGGGAAGAGAGAATGGGTATTTAAGCCTCACTTTACAGATGAAGAAACTGAGGTGCAGAGAAGTGACTTGTTCAAGGTCACACAGCAGTCAAGTGGCAGAGGTAGGGTGTGTCTGTCTCATATCAGACAGATTATTGCTCTCCCCAACTTTAAAACCTGTCCCTCTGCTGAATCAAGAGACCACAGACTACTTGAGCCTGTATTCTAGACTGTAAACTCCTTCTGTTGTCTTCGACATTGTCGATCACCTCCTTCTCCTGAAAAGTTTATCCAACCTCAACTTCATGATACTGCCTTCCCCTAGTTCTCTTCCTATCTCTCCGGGAGCACATTCTCATTCTCTTTCACGGGCTCTTTCTCTGCCTCCCACCCCCTAACTGTTGGGGTTCCTCAAGGTTCAGTTCTGGGTCCCCTTCTGTTCTCCACCTAATCCTGCTCCATTGGATAATTCATTTGCTACCACCTCTATGTAGATATCCTAATCTACATCTCCAGCTCGGATCTCTTGTCCTCTCTGCAGTCTTGCATTTCCTCTTGGCTTCAAGACATCTCCACTTGAATATCATGCCGACACCTCAAACTGTAAATGGCACCACCATCCTTCTTGCCTCACATTCCCCTCAAAGATTTCCTGAAGGCAAATCTTCTCCAAAAGGCCTTCCCTGACTAAGCCCTCATTTCCTCTTTACCCATTCCTTTCTGTGTCCCCCTGATTTGCTCCCTTTATTCACCCAGGATCCTAGTGGATAGAGCATGGTCCTGGGAGCCAGAAGGGCCTGGGTTCTAATCCTGACTCTGCCACATGTCTGCTGTGTAACCTTGGGCAAGTCACTTAATTTCTCTGGGCCTCATTTACCTCATCTGTAAAATGGGGATTATGAGTGTGAGCCCCGTGTGAGACAGGGACTGTGTCCAACCTGATTAATTTGTTTCTACTCCAGCACTTAAGAAAGCGCTTGACACGTAGTAAATGCTTAACTAATACCATTATTATTATTACTCTTTCTTCAGCCCCACAGCACTTATGTACATAGCTATAATTTATTCATTTATATTAATATCTGTCTCCCCCTCTAGACCGTGAGTTCATTGTGATAAGGGAATGTGTCTACTAACTCGCAGCGTGGCTCAGTGGAAAGAGCACGGGCTTTGGAGTCAGGGCTCATGAGTTCGAATCCCAGCTCTGCCACTTGTCGGCTGTGTGACTGTGGGCAAGTCACTTAACTTCTCCGTGCCTCAGTTCCCTCATCTGTAAAATGGGGATTAAGACTGTGAGCCCCACGTGGGACAACCTGATTCCCCTATGTCTACCCCAGCTCTTAGAACAGTGCTCGGCACATAGTAAGCGCTTAACAAATACCAACATTATTATTATTATTAACTCTGTTATATTGTACTCTATGAAGTGTTTAGTTCAGAGCTCTGCATACAGTAAACACTCAATAAATATTGATTGAGAAGCAGCATGACCTAGTGGAAAGAGCATGGGTCTGGGAGTCAGAGGACCTAGGTTCTAATCCCAGCTCTGCCCTCATCTGCCGTGTGACCCTGGGCAAGTGACCTAACTTCTCTGTGCCTCAGTTACCTCATCTGTAAAATGGGGATCAAAACTGAGCCCTATCAATCAATCATATTTATTGAGTGCTTACTGTGGGATTATGCCCAACCCAATTATCTCATACCTACCCCAGCACATAGTACAGTTCCCGGCACATAGTAAGCACTTAAATACCATTTAAAACAAAAAGCTGGGTATACCAACTCTGTTATATTGCACTCTCCCAAGTGCTTAGTACAGTGCTCTTCACACAGTAAGAGATAAATAAATACAATTGATATTCTCATCCAGCTATTCCCCAGGATCCCAGAAACACATCTTGGGGAAATCATGACTTCCCAACTTTTGCATTTTGGTTTCCGATGCACAACGGAGATGTTAAGTGTAATAAATGGAAGGAGCTTAGATCACTCTGTAACTTTAAAAATGCTCTCGCTAGTGCAAGTGAGTAAATTTATATAGCTCAGAGTCCGTTTTACAAGCACTAGCACAGCCGAGCTAGCTGAATTATGATCTAATATGTATTTATACATATACATAAACCCAACATACAGTGCCACAAATTCATTTCTTCTCATTACTCTCTCCCCACAATTCCTTTCTATTGATCAGATAATCACCAGGAAGAATCACAGACGGGCCTTGGACCTAAATACACACATTCTCTCTCGGCCGTTGTTATAAATCCCATTCCATTCACACATGTACCTACCACCCATCTCCATAAATGAATAAGAAATTATTCATCTCTTTTCCAACTCCAAGCAATATAAAATTTAACTGATAAGGAAGTATGGAACAAGAAACAAAATACAATCTCGTTAGCATGCATGTCTCTCTTGCACACAGACTCCGATCTTTCCTCCATGATATCATTTCCAGCGTCCCTTCGTACCAAGAATGGATTGGAGATATCGCCGGTTATTCACCTTCTCTCTCCCCTCCACCCACCAGTCAAAAAATCTCCTCTCTCCCTCACAATCAGTATCCTTAACCAGCCCCACAACCGATCTGCACTTACCGCTAAGCACAGCTGTTGGCCTCGGCCCGTTAATGCCAACCCAAGGAATTCAATTTGAACTTCAGAACTGGCTAAGCTATTCTGGTAATAATGACGCCTTGCCTTTTCAATATGAGAGATGTCCTCACTGAATCTGAGCAAGTTCGGGGGCAGGTGGCGTTTACCCTAGTTCCCACACTTAGGCAGGGCTAGTTTAGGTCCCCATAATTGGGATGCTTCTTCCTGGGCCTCTGCAGGAAAGAGAATGGGTTTCATTAACACATCTGCTGGGGGGATGTGGGGAAGCTTTTTGCAGAGGAAGCTGGGGGAAACAAAGAGAACTGGGCTTGGGAGTGGAGAGGGGGAGGAAAAATTTTCACTGGCTTTCTGAGACAGGAGCAGGAATGTCTGGGGGAGGAAAATGGAAACTTGCATAGGTGGGTTTGGGGAAGTTTTACAGTACTGAATAGAGTGGAGAAGAAACTTGCAGCCTGCTCTCATTTATGGGAATCTATACAAGGATAACCACCACTTCCAAGGACAAAAGCCTTGAGAGAATCACTGCTTTCCAGCAGGGAACATGTCCACGGGTGCCAACTTCTTCTAAGCACGGGAAGGAAAGGCAAGGAGATTTTGGCTGGGGCGAGCTTGGGCAGGGATAGCTCTGCAGTGTGGCCTAGTGGAAAAAGCTCAAGTCTGGGAGTCAGAAGGACCTGGGTTCTAATCCCAGCTCTGCCACTTGTCTGCTGTGCGGCCTTGGACAAGTAACTTCACTTCTCTGTGCCTCAGTTACCTCATCTGTAAAATGGGGATTAAGACGGTGAGCTCCATATGAGACATGGATTGTGTCCAACCTGATTAGCCTGTAGCCTCTGTGTCTACTGATTAGCCTTCCTTAGTAGAGTACCTGGTACCTAGTAAGCACTTAAATGCCATTTAAAAAAAAATCCAACACACTAGAAATCCTCCATTTTGGGGGGTTTCAGTCCTGACGGGGGTGAGAAAGGCTGGACTCCATTTTATTCAGCTGTGAGGGCTATCCTTCCCCTTCCCAAACACCTAACACACAAAGGAACCCCCAGACGCGATATTTCCACAGTTCTCTCTCTAAGTACGGTCTTAGCCAGCACAAGTGATAGAGGGGGAGATGGGGATCTAGGACAAACTCAGTGTCGGTGACCATTATTAAGGCTTTTGCTGAAAGTCATCTCAGTTCCCCCATTTTATACACAGAGCAGTATTTGAATTTTATCTCAGGGTATCTGGATGCCCCCTAGACAGGGGCCTTGACTCGGCTGCCATAATCCCCAATGCCCAGGGACTGATGCAGACACAGTAATAATAATAATTGTAGCATTTGTTAGACACTGTACTAAGTGCTGGGGTGGATACAAGCAAATCGAGTTGGACATAGTCCCTGTCCCATGTTGGGCTCACAGTCTCAATCTCCATTTTACAGAAGAGGTAATTGGGGCTCAGAGAAGTGAAGTGACTTGCCCAATGTCACACAGCAGGCAACTGGCAGAGTCAGGATTAGAACCCACAACCTTCTGACTCCCAGACCCATGCTCTCTCCATTGAGCCATGCTACACCAGCCCAGACACTCCTCAGCCAACACGAGTCTGGCCGGACTCAGGAAGGTAAAGCCTCGGGATGGCAGAGACCACTGTGACTTCTGAATATCACAGATGGAACCTTGAATGGCAGTCACCTTGGCCTCTGCACCACTGAACACAAATGGTGGCTTTCTTTTGTTGTGCACTGAATACAATTCACCACAATACAAAGGCAAGAAGACCGACTTTCACCCATCTCAGTGAGCTAACTGATGTTTTAGGCCTTGTGTCAAACTGAGACAAATTTATAATGGAGCAACAAGGCATGGATCTGCCAAACCTCATAACCCAGTGGGGTTTGATGGGAAAAAACACTTCATAATCCCCCAACCTCTCTTCCCTGGCCTATAGAAGCAGCATGGACTAGTAGCAAGAACTCAGGCTTGGGAGTCAGAGGATGTGAGTTCTAAACCCGAGTCTGCCATGTGTCTGCTTGTGACCTTGGGCAAATCACTTTACTTCTCTGTGCCTAAGTTACTCTATCTGTGGATTAAGACTGTGAGCCCCATGTGGGACAACCTGATTACCTTGTATTTGCCTCAGTGCTTAAAACAGTGCTTGGCACATAGTAAGCACTTAACAAATACCATAATTATTACTATTATTCATATAATTGAAGATGGTTATCAAATCTCCCTAAGCCATCAGTACATCCTAAGTATTTAGGAAGTTACGAAGCACACTGCACTTGTCCTGACCTCCAGTTTACAATCTAATACCTTCCCATGTGAAACAACTCAAATTTCCTTTAATCTTTCTCTTTGGACCCATTTTCCAAATTCTTTTTCTAGCTAAAACCACATTCAAACAGATTCTGGAATAATTTTCAATACTGTACTTTTAGCCCAAACTTTTGATTCAGCCATAAATGCTTAAAAAAAATCCTAGCAATAAAGGAAAATGGACTTCTGAATTTGGAAAAGGATGATGATTTTAATAGGTTAAAAAAAAGGAATTGAAACCTTAAACTCTAAGGATACAGCTAGGAGAGTTTCATCCTTAAGGACATTAGCGGTATCATTAAGAAAACTGTTTAAATATTTACATGGCTTCTTATTTTTAAAGGAGATAATGAAATTCACCCTAACTATGATTATTTTGTTCTGTTTTGCATAATGTATTCTTATGCCTCATTTCCATTAACAGAACAATAGATCTCATGGAATATGTCCATACATAAACTTTTAGATGTATTTTATTCATGCCATTCTTAGATCTCGGCCTCTTTTGTATAGCCGTGAGTAATTACTCAATATCATGCATTTTCTGGAGTCTGTTTTTGTTTTGAAATACTTCAATAATACCATTCGTCTCTTCAAATAGTGACTCTCTCAGATGAGCAACCCATCCTCGGATGGTTAAATTGTGCAGATGAGTGAAGAATAATTACTTTACTAAAATTTCTAGTATCTTTCCCTTCCAGTGTGAAAGCTACCCACTCTGAGTTTTACACAAACTGAAAAAAAAATTACTTTATCTGAATGAAGATATGGAGCTGTTCATAGGTCAATTTTTCTAGAAAAAGATCTTGTCGTTTGTTTATGCATATAGCTTTATTGAGTACACATCTTTATTTTAATACCCTTCTCCCCCTTAGACTGTAAGCTCCTTGTGGGCAGGGAACATGTCTACAAACTCCGTAATACTGTACTCTCCCAAGCGCTTAGTACGGTGCTCTGCATACAATAGGTGATCAATAAATACAATTGGTTGATGCCTTAATTTAGCTACTGACGTGTGTTTGTCCATCCTTTCCCCATTAGATTGAAAGCTCCTTGCCCACCAGGACTCTACTTCCTCTGTCTCTGTGAGCCATAAAACACTTTAGTTCAAATGTCAGTTCTCTGACAATACAGTAGTTTTGTTCTTGAAGAACCTTATGTTATGTTAGTTGCCCTTGAATTAACCTGAATGGAAGGGAGCCACGTTTCTTCCACCCCGCATCTACTTGCTCCAACTTGTGGTTGCCTTCTATCAAGATAGGTGTGTGTTGTGGACAGATTGTTCCCTAATTCTTCCATCAATCGATAGTATTTATTGAACATCTACCTTGTGCAAAGCACTGTATTAAGTACCTGAGAGAGTGCAATAAGGTTAAGTAAATTCAAAGAGCTAGAATTCTACTCTATAGGAGGAAATGAAACCAGAAGCTATGTGGCCTAGGGAAAAGAGTGTGGGCCTGGGAGTCAGAGGACTTGGATTTGAATCGCAGCTCCACCACTTTTCTATGTGACTTTGGGCAAGTCATTTAACTTCTCTGTGCCTCAGTTACCTCATCTGTAAAATGGGGATTAAGACTGGGAGCCCTCTGTGGGGCAGGGACTATGTCAAGCCAATTATCTTGTATCTGCCCCAATGCTTAATAAAGTGCCTGGTGCAAAACAAAAGCTTAACAAATACCATTAAAAAAACCATGGGTTATAGCAGACTCTAAAATATGTTTTAATTTTCTCATCCAGTGCTCTACAATGTGCCTCTTTGGAGCACAACACTTTCCCTCCACCAGCTGTTACCTCTTCTGCTTGGAGTAGGTGCCTACTTCACTAGGGGTGATGGTTTAGGGCTTCTTTAAGGGGAGAAGAGTGTGAGCTCTTCACACTTGGAGCATCAGTGGTATGAGGAGCCAGGTACAAGGCCACTTGGGCTGGGGCACCAGTCTGTGCTGCTCAATCAGGATTGGCAAAAGGCTGGAGTAGAGATGAGGAGAAAAGGCCGTGTTCCTCTATGATTTGAATCCAGGACCTCTCATTCCTTAAGATGAGAATCAGACCTCCTTAGATCAGTGAGCTACCTCCCTCTCTTCACACCCCCATTGCATCTCTCCAAGGCAAGTTACAAAGAGGGCCACTGGCTCTGGGTACTTCCTGCTTAAGGGGGTGGGGAGATTTCTTTAATATATGAGTAGCTTCAGAATTATAAAGATTTCTGACAATTCCATTTGGCATTACCTAGGGCAGAAGCCACTGAAAAAAAGATTTTCTATTAATTGTGAAGAGCTTATAATGCAGCAACTCATGTTACAAACTCCTGAGGATAAGGCAAATGAAGCAGACACACACTATCTCTCCCTCTGCATGCTTAACTATTGTCCAGAAAACAATAAAAGTTCTAGACCAAACAAACTGATTTTCCCACTGAAAGTTGTAAACAGTGGATCTATAACATGGAATTGTCCCCTCCCATTGTCACTCTGCAAAAGATTATCTTCAGAAAGGCAATTGAGGACCTCAAAGTCCTCTACTCAAGTCTTTAGGCTGTGGGCCAGCAGATAATGGGTTTCTGGGGGACAAAGTATGGAAGCAAAAAGAAGCAGATTTAGAAAACAATCCTTGTGGAGATCAATTTGCCTACTTTTATGCATGCTCTAAATGCCAGTGAGGCATGATTGTAATCAAAATGTATTTGTCCATGACTGTCAGGTGCAATTAGAATCAAAGGATATTTATTTAAATAGCTTTCCCAGCTTGGTCAGGTGTGCTCAGGCCATCTGGCCCAATTCTGGGGGCCGTAACCACGGTCCGCAGCAAAACGCTCCTGTGTCTCCCGGAAAGTCCTGCCGACATGTGGCGGTTTCGGAGGTTTGTATGGCCAAAGCCTCTGCCTCTCTGTTCATATCACTGTCAGATCACCGAGGAGTGGCCCCTGGACACAGATTACTCGTCAGAGTAGTGTGAGGAGGGTTCGGCTCCCAGGGCAGCTAACGAAGAACTGGGAAATAACTAGTCGGATAAGTGATCTGATGGAGAATGAACCAAAAAACTGCAGGCTTTTGCAGAGAAGTAAAATATGGACTCATGGAGAAGGTGGGAGGGCTGAGGGTCAGGGGCAAGACAGGCCCTCTTGACAAGTACTCAAGGTTGGTAACTCTGGAATGAAGTGTGCCCTGAGTGATGGGGAACTGAGCCAAGGTGCAATTCATTAGTCAAACCAAATCACCAAGTGGGGAAGGTTTGGAGAACCTCTGTTTACCCCATACTAAATCTTCTGCTTAAAGTCATTTTGAACTAATATAGCCTTTGACATGAAACCAAAGGTTTACATGTATGGGCCTGAGAGTTAGGGGACCTGGGTTCTAATCCCAGCTCCATCGTTTGCCTGCTGTGTGACCTTGGGAAAGTCACTCAGCTTCTCCATTCCTCAGTGTTTTCAGATTTAAAATGGGGATTCAATACTTCTCTTTTTTCCCTCATTAGGCTATGAGCCCTGTGTGGGACAGAAACTGTCTGAACTGATCTCTTGTATCTACCCCAGTGCTTAGTACAGAGTTTATCCCAGAGTAAGTGCTTCACCAGTGCCACAATTACTATTATTAACTGCAGGGAAGGGATGAGGTGTTACTGATAGGAATGGCCTTTTCTTGGGGTTGTTATCAAGCCAGCAGTCCTTGAAATGAGATATGAAGCGGGGATGTAAAAGGATGGGAATAGGTGTCACACTGCTTTTGTAGAGCTAAGTCCGCCCATCAGCAGCCACTAGAAGAGGGGAGTACTGTCATTATTGTGGGGAGACCAGCAGTGAGGACCTATTAAGCATTACCTAATCAATCAATATTCATTGAGTGATAACTGTGTGCAGAGCACTGGACTAAGCTCATGTGAGTGTACGACAAAGTAAATTCCTCAAGGAGTTTATAATCTAGAGGGGAAAAGCTAACACCATACCTAGTTGGATGGGGAATCAAGCTGCTTCCTCTAAAGTCATCGGAAAATGGGACCGTTACCATCGGGGGGATTCCTTTTTATACCCTTTGAACATCCCTTCCCTATGAATTCAAGATTTCTATCAGGCAAAAGTCTCTGGGGAGTCAAGTGCATTAGGGTGGAGAGGAAGCCTGTATGTTCCAGTCCCCATTGGGTGTTTCTGCCATTTGAGCCCAATAATGGCAACCAGTCCCTCTGCCCTAAACAGGAGGCGTATCGGGTCAGGGTTAACCTGGTCAGGCAGGGAATCCTCTCTGAAGAATGACTCACAGATAATACCCTGGACTCAGCCCAGGGACTCAACATATGGCTTAATCAAGGGGCACAGCAAGTGTGTCGGCAGCAAATGCCTTTGGGAAAGAGGCGTTTGGAAAAACACCACGTTACGTTAGAGCTGCTCAGCTCTAATCTCCCCTTCAGATTTAGTCCCCTCCATTCCCAGAGATGATGAAGAGAACTGTGCGGGAAGTGAAGAGGAAAAAGAGGGAGGAAGATAAGGGAGGGAGAGAATAAAAGAGGGAGAGAACAAAGGAATATGATTATTTATCCTTTTTTCACCCTTTACTCAGTCCTACAGCACTTATGTACATACCCATAATTTACTTATTTATATTAATGTCTATCTCTCCTAGACTGTAAGCTCCTTGTGAGGAGGGAACGTATCTACCAACTCTTTTATGTGGTAATCTCCCAAGTGCTTGGTACAGAGCTCTGCATGCAGTAAATGCTCAATAAATATGATTGATTGATTGATATGTGGTATATGAGGGCAGGAACCATATCTTCCATTTTATCATGTGCTCCCAAATGTCCAGTACAGTGCTCTGCACACTATGAACACACAATAAACACCAGTGGTGATGACAAGGAATGGAAGAGAGATCATTCAATTAGTTACTTCCAAAAATGTGTCCATCTTCTCCGTAAGAGGATAAACTCCTTGAGGGCAAGAATTATATCTTTTCCCTCTGTTTTACTCTCAGATCAAGTCTTAAGTTCACTGCTCAGCCCACAGTAGGCACTCAAGATGTATTGATTGAACGATCGCCTGAATCAGTGAAACGAGGGCCAAAAGAAGCTGGAGCATTTGGCTCTGTATCTGGGAGAGGATGGAAGGAAGGGAGCGGGGACAGAGTCTCAACCCAAATTTCAGCCCAGCCTCCGCCGAGTCGGCAGGTTCACTGAGAGGGCTGTGAGGTGCACGGGAACTGATTAACCTGAGGGAAAAGGACTCTGCACTGAGGAAGCCGGACCTCACTAGGAAAATCACCTGGAAAAAATAACCATTCTTTGACTGCGGTCAGGAAGAGAGTTCTTTCTAGCAAAAATGAATGTGGCTAAATGGGCTCCAGAAGGGACCTGGGCCCTGAAAGGTCTGAACCCCTTAAAAGAGACTTCCCCTTAGTGACAGATGGGGTTCGGACATAAACCTCATAAGAGTTCTGGGCAGCCGTTGCCAGGATCAATACCCTTCCTTAGCAATGGCCATTAAAAGACCCCTGTTTTTTCCTTTCAGTCTCGGGTGCTTTCTTGGGGCCAGGCGACTGAGTGAGCATTGGCAGCCAATCATCAGTTTGACCAAACTTTTCAGGGCAAAGCTGGTTTTAAAATCATTTGACATTTATCATTCAACTTAATTGTAATGAATCGAAAACCAATGAGCCTTACCTCTAAACTCCATTTAAGACAATAGTTAATTGCTTCATTTTAATAAATGTTGGCAGAATAGTGAGTATAACAATGACTGAACACTCAATTATTACAGAGGCTAGAAAATGAAGATATACAATACTTAATGATATACCTAATCCGAAAAGCAATTAGAGTCCAAAGGAAGAATAGAAGGTTCTCCTAAAACACACAAGATAAAATGAATTTGTTTGAAATGAATATGGAGCCTGACAGAGTTTGGGCTTTGTTCATTTTCTCTGGCCCTTTTCTCTCTCTGTCTCTTGCAGGCTCCTTCTCAACAGGAATCCAAGGCGAAATGGACATAGCGGTGAGAGGACCACAGCCTAGATATCTGGTAAATGGACATAGCGGTGAGAGGACCACAGCCTAGATATCTGGTCAGGACAGCACAAAAGGAGAGGTAAGCTCCCCCTCTAGACTGTAAGCTTCTTGTGGAACGGGAACCTGCGAACCGGCTCCGTTGACCTGTGCTCTCCCAAGTACTTAATATAGTGCTCTACAAACAGTATGAGCTCAATAAATGCAACTGATGGATTGATTGCTACTTGTGGTGAGGGTTCAGCCATATGGATCGGTATGGCTGGCAAACCCTGCTGTTGTTCTAGAAAGAGTGTGGCTCTAGAAATCAGGAGACCTGGGTCCTAGTCACCGGTTTGGTAAGTAGGGGCCTTAAGTGAATCTTCGTCTAAAAACTTCTGTCTGCACTTCACGATGTGCTGGGTCTCTGACCCGCAACTCACTTGTTCCACTCTGTGCCACAGCAGGAACATCATTGATATATTCCTTTTAGGGTTACTCCATTGGCGGTGAAAGTAGGTAATAAAAATAATGATAATAATTACAATAATAATAGTTGTAGTAATGTTTAGTGATTACTAGAGGCCAACCACTGTACTAAGCACTGAGGTTGATACAAGGTCATCGGGATGGACACAGGGAGTGAGAGAACAGGTATTGAATCCCCATTTTACAGATGAGGAAACAGGCACAGAGAAGTCAAGTGACTAACCCAAGTTCCCACAGCAGGCAATGGCAGAGCCGGGATTAGAACCCAGGCCTCTGACTCCCCAGGCCCGTGATCTTTCCCCTAGGCCATGCTGTGCTTTCCAAGCACTTAGTACAGACCAGTGCACACAGTTAAGCGCTCAATAAATACGACTGAATGAATGAATGCTTCACCCATCTGAACCAAGAACCACTTAGGGTACACTACAAGGTAAACATGCCTAGCAGGAATCCTGAAAAAGATCCAGTTAACATGGGAAGCAGAGGCACAGCTCCTACCAACCTACCAGAAGGTCATGGGTTCTAATCCCAGTTCCGCCACTTGTCTGCTGTGTGACCTTGGGTAAATCACTTCACTTCTCTGTGCCTAAGTTCCCTCTTCAGTAAAATGGGAGTTAAGACTGTGAGCCCCAAGTGGGACAGGGACTTTGTCCAATCCAATTATCTTGTACTTATCCCAGGGCTTAGAACAGTGCCTGGCACATAATAAGCGCTTAACAAATACCATAATTATTAGCAATGTAACTGGCTGCTGGATTATGGGGTTATGGCAAGGCACCATCATTAAAATGTGGTCACTTTGGCCTTAAGTGAGTCTTCATGTAAAAACCTTGGTCTACATTTCACAATGTGCTGTGTCCCTGCCCCACATCTCACTTGTTGCACTCTGTGCCACAGCAGGAACATCACTGACAGGGACAAGACCGTGCAAGAGGTGCTGCCCAATCTACCTGCACCATGAGATGTCTCCATACGACAAACACTCAGCCACACAACAGAAGAATCTAGCTGGGCAAGGGTTGGTACTGTGAGTCCGATGCCTGGTATATCTGGAAGGAAGCTCGTGAGGGGTCGATTGCTTGATGGAGCTGCAGGAATCCTGCCACAGCACAGAGTGGGACAGAGGCAGTTGTGGCTTGATTTCTCAAAGAGCTGGAGAACTGACCTGAAATGAACCAGGAACCCAACCAATCAATCAATTCTATTTATCGAGGACTTACTATGTGCAGAGCACTGTACTAAGTGCTTGGGAGAGTGTAATGCAACAGAATTGGTAGACACAATTCCTGCCCACAACGAGCTTACAGGTCTCTTTGGGGATCTTTCCATGACCTAAGAATATTAAGAACTACAATGTCCTGTTTGCCTTCTCTGTAGTGTGGCAAAATGAGAAGATAAAGACTGGCAGAAATGTGTAAATCTCATTCTTGGCCGATAAGCTGCAATGAATTTCCATTTTGTTCCCTGACTGATTGTCCTGTATTTATCTATATTTAATCATTTCCACTATTTAGACTTTACTTCTGAGTCCAATTCCAATGCTCATTACCATCTCTGCTATGATTTCTACCATTTAGTATAATTTACAAACCTGAAAATCTAGCTTTCAATGCCATTACTCACATTGTTAATATAAACAATAACGGGCTGATATCCCGAACAATGACTCCTGCAGAGTAGCTGTGACAATCTGTTTCTATTTAAAAAGAGTTAAAAAAAAAAAGCCTTTTCTGTTTGCTGCATTAGCCTAATTTCCAGCGCTATGCTAATATCTCACGGTTCCGTGCCTCTGTCCTTTATATGTTATTTTAATTAGAAATGGAGCAACTTTGTTTAAAGCTGGGTGACTGTGCCAATCCTGTATGGGGTTTAATTTCATTAAAGCAGCTTTGAAATAGAGACAGGAAAACTCAAAGAATTTTTAACAAGCCAGTGAAGCGTAACCTTCTCTTTGTGAAATCATATTGGTTATCGAAATGAATCCTAGAGAGCTCATCTCCTATTCTCCAGAATCTAATTCATGATCAGACCTGACTCTCATTGTTTTCATTTGTGAAATCTACTAAAGAGACCCAACCTCCCAGTCCTTCTGAGCTGCAGCAAAAGGATTTTGGATAAAGGACCCAATAAAGGTCGTGACCCCAAATTAAGCCAGTTTCTGAAATCTCTTGCTAATTGCCCACTTATCATTCCTTAGAATAATGAGAAAACATGAATTTCCCTAATTTGTCGGGGTGATTTTCAGGGATGGCACAATTCCTGTTTGATTGATAAAGGTTTTTTTTCCTCCCCCATTCCTGCTCGGCCTCTGTCTTCAACCATAGAAAAACAGTTTGACCCAATCAGCCCGCCAGTCAGTCAGTCGTATTTATCAAGCGCTTACTATGTGCAGAGCAATGTACTAAGTGCTTGGGAGAGTACAACAGAACAATAAACAGATATGTTCCTTGCCCACAACCAATTTACAGTCTGGAGCCGGTGGGTGGGGGAAGTGACAGGCATTACTATAAATTACATATGTAATAAATAAATTATATATATATATCATAAATAAATTACATATATAATAAACAAATTACAGACCCAAGATGAGACCACAAGCAAAACCCAGACCCTAAACCCCTTGAGGACACAGATTGTGTCTCCTCTTTCAATTGTACACTCCCCAGCATTCAGTACACTGCTCTGCAAGCAGTAGGTGCCGAATAAATACTGTTGGTCGATTGCTATGTAACCTGGGGATCCAAAATGCAGTTTTCTCCCGTCAAAGACCCAGCCCTGCTCAGTATTTCAGCAGCGGTCTTGTTTTTCAGTTAGCATGACCCTCGCTTCCATCGATTGTGGTTACACCCTGAATACTTTCTTTTTTTCTGGAAGTTTTATAATGACTTCACTACTTCTATTTCGTATTCCATTTTGAGAACCGTTCGACGATCATCAATTACACCACCACAAGCGGGGAAGAGGAAAATAACGAGGAATCTCTCTCAAGGAAAAGTCTGATGAGTCCCCAGAATGCCACTCCGTGCTGTAGCTAACCTTCAGCATTTATTTCTTATTTAATGAGCATCCAATATGGGACATTGAGTGAGATCTGATTGCTGACCTTGAAATCTAATTACAACTCCTGGGCAAACACTGCTTCCAGGAGCCAGGAGAAGATGGTCTCAACTCAAAGAGAGTTAGAATGCAGGTTCTGTTTCCTTCTTCCTGCTGCTCTGGCTTGGGTCACCTCGAAGAACAATGTACGGTTGTCTGCCAAGAAGAGAAGCAGCGTGGCTCAGTGGAAAGAGCACGGGCTTTGGAATCAGAGGTCAAGGGTTCAAATCCCGGCTTGGCCACTCGTCAGCTGTGTGACTTTGGGCAAGTCACTTCACTTCTCTGTGCCTCAGTTACCTCATCTGTAAAATGGGGATTAAGACTGTAAGCCCCATGTGGGACAACCTGATTCCCCTGTGTCTACCCCAGCGCTTAGAACAGTGCTCGGCACATAGTAAGCACTTAACAAATACCAACATTATTATTAAGTCCAGCGTCTTTTTTTTCTTTCTTTTTTTATGGTTTTGTTAAGTGCTTGCTATATACCCGGCACTATATTAGTGCTGGGGTAGATATAAGCTAATCAGGTTGGACACAGTTACCATTTTAATCCCCATTTTACAGATGAGGCAACTGAGGTCCAGAGAAATTAACTGATTTGTCCAAGGTCACACCGCAGACAAGTGGAGGAACCACAATTAGAACCCAAGTCCTTCTGACTCCCAGACTCGTGATCTATCCACTAGGCCATGCTGCTTATAGTGAGAAAAGCAGTGTGGCCTGGTGAAAAGAGCATGGAGACCTGAATTCTAGTCCAAGTTCTGCCACTGACCTGCTATGACCATGGGCAAATCTCTGAACTTCAGTTCTCTCACCTGTGCAATGGGGATAAATTTTCTGTTCTCCCTCATTCTTAGATTGTGAATCCCGTGTGGACAGAGACTGCGTCCAATCTGGTTACCTTCTATCTATTCTTGGGCTTAGCACATAGTAAGCACTTAATAAATGCCATAATTATTTTGGGTTATAAGTGGGGGCATACACTGATAATGCAAAATAGGAGACAGAGGTACCTTGATCTCATCTATCCTGCCACTTCTGTCCTCCCTCTAGCCTGGAACTCCCACCTCCTTTAAATCCAACAGACCATCACTCTCCCCATTGTCAAAGATTTCCTAAAATCATATCTCCTCCAAGAAGTTTTCCCTGATTAAGACCTCATTTCCTCTATTCACCCGCACTTCTGCATTGCCTATGCACTTGGATCTACGTGGCTCAGGGGAAAGAGCCCGGGCTTGGGAATCAGACGTCATGGGTTCGAATCCCGGCTTTGCCACTTGTCAGCTGTGTGACTGTGGGCAAGTCACTTAACTTCTCTGTGCCTCAGTTACCTCATCTGTAAAATGGGGATTAACTGGGAGCCTCACGTGGGACAACCTGATTACCCTGTACCTACCCCAGCGCTTAGAACAGTGCTCTGCACATAGTAAGCGCTTAACAAATACCAACATTATTATTATTATTATTAAGCATCCTTTAAGCACTTGATACTCACCCCACCCTCAATCCCACAACAATATCCTCTTACCCTGCCATTTCCTCTGTCTGTAATTTAGTTCTATATCTGTCTCCCCCTCCAGACTATAAGCTCCTCAGGGTCAGCCCAAATCTCTTGTATTTTACTCTCCCAAACATTTAATACAGTGCTCCGTACCTAGTAAGCACTCAAAAGATACAACTGATTGATTCACTGAGAGGCACATTATGTTTCCAGGTCCTTGGTCTCTCATTAACTCTTATTCCCACCCTCTACTGGTACCATTCAATCAGTCAGTCAACCCCACCAACACCATGCATACACCCCGCTGCCCCTTCTAGACTGTGAGCCAATTGTTGGGGTAGGGATTGTCTCTGTTGTCGTATTATACTTTCCAAAAGCTTAGTACAGTGCTCTGCACACAGTAAGAACTCAATAAATACGACTGAATGAATCAATGAATCACCAAACCCTGGAACTACCGTTTTCATAAGGCCACTCACCACTAGACTATCCAAGCAGCTTTACCTGTTCTGCTGGGTCTCACCCACAATGTGTCTGAGCAGCTTTCACTGGCAGCAGAGTCATGAAAGAAAATGGACTCTGTGCTGGAGATATTCTGAATCATATGTTCAAGGTCATTTACTCACGACCCTCTGGCCTAACTTGAATCTTTGCTATGCATTTAAGCAAGCGTGGCCTAGTGAAGCAGAGAAGCAGCATGGCTCAGTGGAAAGAGCATGGGCTTTGGAGTCATAGGTCATGGGTTCGAATCCCGGCTCAGCCACTTGTCAGCTGTGGGACTGTGGGCAAGTCACTTCACTTCTCTGGGCCTCAGTTACCTCATCTGTAAAATGGGGATTAAGACTGTGAGCCCCATGTGGGACAACCTGATTCCCCTGTGTCTACCCCAGCGCTTAGAACAGAGCTCTGCACAAAGTAAGCGCTTAACAAATACCATTATTATTAGTGGAAAGATCATAGGCCTGGGAGTCAGAAGAACTGGCTTCTAATCCCAACGGCAGCACTCTTCTGCTGTGTGACCTTCGGCTAGTCACTTCACTTCTCTGTGCCACCATTACTTCATCGTAAAACATAGACTGTGAGCCCCATGAGGGACAGGAACTGTGTCCAACCTAGTTATCTTGTAGCTACTCCAGTGCTTTAGTAAAGTCCATGGCACATAGTAAGCACTTAAGTATAATAATAATATGTGATAATTAATAATAATAATAATAATGTTGGTATTTGTTAAGTGCTTACTATGTGCAGAGCACTGTTCTAAGCGCTGGGATAGATACAGGGTAATCAGGTTGTCCCACATGAGGCTCATAGTCTTAAAATTAGGATATATGACCTCTCCCAGGAATTTCCCAATTTTCTACTTTGTTTATTTGGTGGCCACAGAGTCCCTGCCACCTGGAAACTTTAGAAAGAGCCACCAGATAAATAAAATTTCCTGCAGTAAAGCCTTTCTATGACCAATTCCTTCCCTGAATAATAAATATTCCTGCATAATGGATTTATTTTGCTGGTCCAGGCTCCCACTGTGTATACGTATACAGCCTTGAAAGATCTTTATACAAGGGACTCTCCCATCAAAGTGTCTCCCAAAATTATCTCTTCCATTTTGTTATGAGATTTCACTGTAAAGAAGTCCCCAAAGGTAGACTCTTCTGTTTGATTATTAAAAGTGTTTTTCATATGTTTTAAGGCAAAATGCTTTGGTTGGCCAGGGTAAGAGTTCCTTGCCAACTCCTGCACGGCTAACTCCTGCGAAGAGCTGAGGCAGCTTCATTAGGACTGAGAGAGGTGACCCGGACAATCTTTATTACCTCCTCATTCAGCTTTGGAGATGAGCATTGATTCATCAGCCCGGAAGGCTGCCTGGGTTAGAGAAAAGGAAAGCAGTAGAGTAAAAACTGACAGCACAGAGAGCTTTTACAGGCAGGACTGTGCCAACCAGGTGGGAAAGGGAGAGCCATTTTTCTGAATCTGAATGAAATCAAATGTTTTCTTAATCAATCAGTGGTATTAATTGAGCACTTACAGTGGGCAGAGTACTGTATTCAGCTTTTGTGGGAGGACAGTATAGCAGAGTTGGTGGACAACCCCGCCCTCACCCCATCAGGAGCTTACAGTCTAGAGAGGGAGACAGATATTAAAATTAGATTACAGATATGTTCATAAGTGCTGTGGCACAGAGGGAGGGGTATCAAGTGCTTAAAGGATACAGATCCATATGCAGAGGTGATGCAGCAAGGAGAGGGAGTAGGGGAAGAGAGGACTTAGGGAAGGCCTCTTGGAGGAAATGTGATTTGAAGAGGGTTTTGAAGATGAGGAAAGGAGGGGGGTTAGGGTTAGCATATGTGGAGGTGGTGGGAGTTCTAGGTCAGAGGAAGGTTATGAGCAAAGGGGCAGCGGCAAGGTAGATGAGATCGAGGTACAGTGAGTAGGTTGGCATTAGAGGAGCGAAGTGTGCGCGCTGCTTGCAGTAGGAAATCAACGAGGTTAGGTAGGAGGGGGCGAGGCTGATTGAGTGCTTTTAAGCCGACGGTAAGGAATTTCTGTTTGATGAGGAGGTGGATTGAAGAGCAGAAAATCTGGAGACTGTCCCAGAATATATGAATATCTGAGGACCTTAGCTCTCAAATGAGATAAAGGGGAAGAAGAAAAGAGAAAGCGGAAAACATACATTTTTGAGGGTCTAGATCAGGAAAACCCTTCTAATGACAGAATGGGTCATTCGAAGGAAATAATCATAAACTTGAAACCTATCTCTAGAGGCACATTAATTGTGAGCACTCTCAACTGCTGACAAGGATGGGATTATAGATGTGGCCAGGAAGAAAAAGGAGATTTATTTTCAGGTAAATGGAACTAGCTCTTGCCAGCCTCAGCCAAACAACTCAAAACCGAAGGAAGCGATTTGTCATGCTGAGAGATGATCTGAAGTGTTGGAGAGAAGAGGTGTCCGTTCTTTACCTTGCAAAATTAAGAGTGATAGATAAGGGCTAAAATACGTTTCTATGGGCTATATCCTGCCATTGATTTTTATTCAGAACTCCCATTAACGTCAGCGGGGACAACTGGGTGTTGAAACAACGGCAGGATGTGGTCTTCCGTTTCATCGGGGCTTGTTTTCTTTCTGAGATAGTTCCAAGCAACAGGAATCATCCATCCCAGCCCTGGCAGTGGGGAGGAGAGACCAGTTTTCCAGGGGAAACATCTCCTCTTGGGTTGGGCAGCCATGCTTCCCTCTTTCATCCTTCATAATGTAGATCTTTGCGCTATGAAATCCAAGGATATCTGATGATAGGCAATAAGTAAACAGACCAAAATTGTGACGGCAGTTGGAGAGCCCTTGATCAATCAGTGGTATTTATTGAGAGCTTACTGTGTGCAGAGCACTGTACCAAGCTCTTAGGAGAGGACAACTGAGTTGGTAGACAAATTCCCTGCCCACACAAGCTTACAATCTAGAGGGGAGGCAGAAATTAATAATTTATAGATATGTAAAAAGGGGTGAGGGGCTGAGGGCAGGGTGAATACCAGGTGCCCAAAGGATACAGATCCAAGTGATGTGAATGTTTATGTTCATGTTTACTACTCAAGGTTAAGTCACCCTATGAAATGGAACTGCTCATACTAGCATTTGTTGGGAGTCAGTGTGGTTTAATGGAAAGAATATGGGATTGGGAGTCTTACCCATGTTTAATACCACCTGATAATAATAATTGGGGCACTGTTAAGCATGTATCATGTGCCAAGCACTGTGCATAGATAAAAGATAACCAGGTTGGACATAGTTCCTGTATCACATGGGGCTCACAGTCTAAGTAGGAGGGGGAACAGTTAGTGAATCCCCATTTTACAAATGAGGAAACCAAGGCTGTTAAGTGACTTGCCCAAAGTCACATAACAGACAAGTGCCAGAACCAGGATTACATCCCAGGTCCTTACTCCAAGACCCACATTCTTTCCACTACACCTTGCTGCTGCTTCTGATGATCTTGGGTAAATCACTTAACTGTTAGGAGTCTCAATTTTCTCATCATTAAAAAGGGGAAAAGATACTTGCTCTCCCTTAGACTTGAGATAGAAACTATATTTCCAAACTGATTATCTTGTATCTAATTCCAGCAGTTGGCCCAAAATGAGCTTTTAGAGCCCCCCCACTAGACTGCATGAACCTTTTGGGCAGGGAACGTGTTTACCAAGAACCTAGTACAGTTCTCTTCCCAGAGTAAGCATTCTATAAATAGCATTGATTGACTGATTTCAAAAAATACCATAATTACTGGTTTCCTGTCAGTTAACTTGTCTCAACGTGACTCACTTAATTTTTCTTTTTCATTCCTTTGTTTTAGATTCACCCTATCTGCTGTGCTAGATGCTCTGCTAAGGAGGCATTTTGGTCAGTCTGAAGGAAAAGGAGAACCATTTCAAAGATTTACTTTGAGTGCATTTATGTTTGTGATGCCTGTTTTATTTTCAGCCTTCTGTTTTGTTTCTCATATTCCTTTAACCATCTTAATGATTTCAGTACCCCTTCTTCATCTAATGTGTGCAGGGATAATTTATATCTATCCCGGTCTACCCGGGTCTTTACTCGCCTGCACAACTCTACTGATTTCTGTTATTTTGGGCCATTTAGTTTAATTGCACTTAAAAATAAGCACATCATTTTCCTAACTCGTCTCTGAATGCCTACGACTCCCTTTAATAGGATCTCATGAGGAAAATTTTCTTCCCTTGCTATCTGGAGCCCAGCGCTATTGCTCTGCCTGACATGGGTTGCCAGTTCTTTGCAGCCTCTCCTTCTCATTCTCCGTTCAGGTCAGCATGGAGAGAAACACCTGTCCAGTGGTGGTTGCTCTTAAATTTTTTCTAAAAAGTGGGCTCTTTCATCTTCCTATTTGTTTTCACCTCTTTTTCTTCCAACCCAAATCAACCAATCAACTAATGGTATGTTTTGAGCACTTATTGTACGTGGAGCACTGTACTAAGTGCTGGGGAAAACACTTAGTACAGTGCTCTGCACACAATAGGCGCTCAATAAATACAGTTGATCAATAGCTTGGGAAGAGTCCATCTGACTTCATCGTTCAGCAAATGCTGTGATGATGGTGGACATTCTCAGCCCCGAGGCCTGGGCCACTGGAAATGAATGTGCCAAGGAGATGCATGCGTTACAGAGGGCAGCGCGAACATGGTTTTTTATTATTAGCTCTTTGGGCCGCAAAATATAGTATCAGTCAGGCTGATCTGTGCCCTTTGATCAAATTCCTTGCCATAGGCCAAGTGGCTTTTAAATTAACTTCTCAGCGTGTTTGGGCCCGATTATTAACTACTGCTCCTGGTTTATTTTTCCTGATTTGATTTATTACTCCGTTAGATATGTTCTTTTTCTCTATTCATCTGACCCTGCATTTTTCTGAAAAAAAGTATGGCAACAAGAGTATTTTTCAAATATTTATAAATGTGTGCAGTGGAAGGGACCATTTTAGAAGAACCACTTGCTCCATATCGTAAGATATCATTAATGGGATCTCATTAATCTGGAAATTGTGATAGTACAGACAGAATACTTGCCCCTTTTCCTTTGTTTACCTTCTCTACTTTGGGTGCCTTGATGTGAAAAAGATTGTAAAGTCTTTGTAGGCAGAGACTGTGTCTTGGGTTTTTGTGTTCTTCGCCAGGTGTTTAGCACAGTGCATTGCACTCAGAAGATGCTCAATACTACTACTACTTGAATAGTGCTGTGGTTAACCAAGTCACTGGAGAGCACATCTACTATCATACTCTCCCAAGGACTTAGTACAGTGCTCTGCACCGCATAAGCACTCCATAAATGTGATTGATTGATATGCAGAGACAGCAAGGCATCAGTGGAGGAACTGGTGGAGAAGAAAGCTGTAGAATTTTTAACTTTCCAATGCAAATTTAATGAGACAGAAAAAGAGGCAAACTAGTATCGCTCATCATGGGCAGGGACCTTGTCCACCAACTGTTTTGTACTGCAGTCTCTGAAGCGATTAGAACGGTGCTCTGCATAGAGTAAATGCTTAATAAATGCCATTGATTGATTGACTGGACACCACACAGCTAGCCAAGTCTAAGTTTAGCACAAAAACAGAGACACCTGCACCCTTCATATACATTTAGGCAAACTCATTTTTAGAGTGTAGATTACAAGCTCTTTTAGGCAGTGTCTTCTGTGGTATACTCTTTCAAGTACTAAGTCGGGTGCTTTCCACACAGTAGGAACTGAATATGATTGAGTGACTGATCGAACTGAAGGAAAACTACATTAAAAATACATCTGCAATTCAGGCTAGACCCTTTTTAGTCTGAATTAGTAAGGTTTTTTTTGCGTGAACTCCATAGTATGTGATTCTGAAAACTATGAGTCGGGATCCATATCTGGCTCTTCTTGGAACCCAGTGTGTCTCTCAGGTTGGGGAAGGTGTGCAAGGCAATTGAAATGTGACTGGGAAGGACTGTGAGGGGCCTTTGCGGGACGGTCCCCACTTACTGACCATAACCATATAAGGACCCACTCGCCACAGTCCTAACGAAGACCCAATATTGTGGTGCAGGGTCACTGGGCCTATCCCTGATAGGATGAGGGGACAGCAGGGGGATTTGGTGACTGGCAGCTTTCTGGCACCTGTCAGCAACAAACAACCACACGACAGGAAGGGTGGGCATTATGACAGCTAAAGTCAAGGAGATGGTCTCTCAGTGCTCTCGGTAATCCTGGGGCCTGCTGTGCAACCAGATCCATGCCATTCAGACCTCCCAGACTGTGAGGAAACCATTCTCTCAGTGCCAAGACCTGGAGAGATCAACTCTGACCAGACCCATAGGTTTGGGGTCTCCAGCACAGCCGGGACCACGGGACTGAGAAGGGAAGACCCAGCCTGAGTTCCAATCCTGGCTCTGCCGCTACCTGCTGGGTGTCCTTGGGCAAGTCACTTAACTTTCCTGTGCCTCAGTTCCCTTATCCGCAAAATGGGGGTTCAATACCTGTGCTCCCTCCTACTTAGATTGAGAGCCCCATGTTGGACCTGCTTATCTTGTATCTATCCCAGCACTTAGTATGGTGCTTTGGAGTTTGGAGGTCTATCAAGTGATGAACCGATATGCAGCCTCCTAGATGCAGTAGGTGCTTGGTACATAATACCTGATTTACAAATACCTTTATCATTATTATTATTTCATGGTTGTCATGCTTACTGATTTAAGTTTTAGTCTGTGGCTGAACATAATGGTTTATTCTTTTGAAATAGACTCCTCCGTAGGATAGAAACATCCGAAGTCTGAGGTAGCCAGCCGCCCTTCCTGAAATCACGAAGGAGAGCGTGTAGGTGGGCTTGAGGGAAGGCTGATGTAAGCTGAAGAATGGAAAATTTCCAGGTTGTGTGTTTGTGCACAATGATAAGCGCTGTTCTGCCTTCGAAACAAACGCACATATAATTAAATCGTCACTGCCTCTGCAGCATACTTCACTTCTCTAGAATGGTTTTGGGACAATGTGTTTCTGAAAAAGGTGGGCTTCATTTCAGAAGGCTGAGTGACTGAAGGCTGGTGCTAAACTTCGGTCTCACTAATAACGACTTTTAGAAACAGAGAAGAAAATCACTAATGCATCCTGCTTCTTCTGCCCATTTCACGAACTCCACCCTCTTCAGAAGCCCTGCTTTATTGGACGGTGTTTTCTGGAGTCTGGGCCCAGAGGACTCCTTTGGGAAGGCTGGCTTTCAAGAGCAAAATCGTTCTGCAAGCAAGCAGTGCAACCCAGCTAGATGAACCCAGGTTTCAGTTTCTGAGTCGGGTCAGTGAGTGAACTCAGGGCCCTTAGGGGAGGAGGTAAGATCATAATCATTTGTATTTACTGAGCATTTACTTTGTGCAGAGCACTTTACTAAGCACTTTGGAGAGTATAACAAGATCCTCAAAAGGGCAGTTTCCAGGTTCAAAGGATGGGTCCCAGGCTCGAGAGAGACTCCACGATCCCACCCTGTCTAACACAGGGAAAATCTTCCCAACTTGATTCAGGGAGAAGGACCCCAAGTGCAGTGGAACCCCAAGTGTATTTCCACATGGGATCTAAGAGAGGA
This sequence comes from Ornithorhynchus anatinus, assembly GCF_004115215.2. NCBI lineage: Eukaryota > Metazoa > Chordata > Mammalia > Monotremata > Ornithorhynchidae > Ornithorhynchus > Ornithorhynchus anatinus. Next base: position 4,615,163 of record NC_041740.1, on the reverse strand, counting down.
TTTGTGTGTTTTTGGTTTTTTTCCATATCTAAATATGAATGAAGATTTTCCCTTTCCCAAGTGTGGGCTGAATGCTTGAGTGGTACAGATTCCCTTTAAGTTCAACTCTGATGATGGGCAAAAAGGCAAAGCATGCTTGCTCTTTGCTGTAGCATAGATAAAAATTAAAGCAATGTACAGTCCCATGGCAGAAATTTTCAGTCTGTGGTTCCTGGGAAGCTACCCTGACACAGAGCTATGACAATTCAGGGGAGCACATTAAAAGGATGGCAAAATGCTCCAGTGAGGTTGAACATTTTAAATTTGACACCTATTGATATATCTGAATAATATATAAGGATGCAGCATGGCCTAGAGGCAAGATTGTGGGTCTGGGAATTGAGGGGTCTAGATTGTCTAGATTCCCACTCCAGTTTCAGCCAAGTGGTATGTTGTGTGACTTGGGCAAGTCACTTCTGGTCATTCTGGGCCTCAGTTTTTTCATCTGTAAAATGGGGGTATGCCACTTGCTCTCCCTCCCTTTCATACTGTGAGTCCCATATGGGACAGATTCTTATATCAAATCTGATTACTTTGCATCTACCTCAGTGCCTAGAAAATAACAGGTACCTGATGAACACACACAAACACATTTTTCTGAACCAGAATTCAAAATGGCATGTATTCCCAGGAAGAAACATGGACAAGTGTGCCTACATGTACACCCTCATTGTAAAACTTTACATTGGAAGGCCTCAACTGGGAGGGATAAAAGCAGATCTCTTCAAAGCCACATGGTGTTTCTGCCATGGCCCGGCTGGTGGCAGAGAAATAATCTTGCAAGCGTGTGGCTGGTGAGAGTTTTTGGACAGCTCACCCTTGAAGGGGGAATGTAAAATTTTCTTTTATGAGTTTTTAAACGCCTACAACTTTATTAAGCTCCTTTTTTTCCCCTACCCACCGAAGACGGTTAATCGCCCTTCAGGGATGAGGAATTACATTTATTCTAATGAGATTCATTTCTGCCTCTCCTCAACGGCCTCTTCTTGCCAGGCTCGGCTGGGACCTGGAAACAGAACCCTCCCCTCTGCAGTGCCGGGGGAGTTGGGCCAGGTAGGGGCATTACAGGCTTCCAGGGTATGCTATGGGCAGGGCTGAACTGTGAATGCTAAACAAGGAGGCCTCTGGGGCATCTTGGTCGACACTTAATGGTAATGAGACTGTGAGCCCCACATGGAACATGGTCTGTGTCCAACCCAATTTGCTCGTATCCACCCCAGCGCTTTATACAGTACCTGGTACATAGTAAGCGCTTAACAAATGGTACAATTATTATGACCGTGGTATTTAATGTTGGTATTTGTTAAGCGCTTACTATGTGCCGAGCACTGTTCTAAGCGCTGGGGTAAACACAGGGGAATCAGGATGTCCCACGTGGGGCTCACAGTCTTAATCCCCATTTTACAGATGAGGTAACTGAGGCACAGAGAAGTTAAGTGACTTGCCCATGGTCACACAGCTGACAGGTGGCAGAGCTGGGATTCGAACTCATGACCTCTGCCTCCAAAGCCCATGCTCTTTCCACTGAGCCACGCTGCTTCTCTGGGTCAGGCACTGTACTAAGTGCTTGGCTAGATACACGGTTATCGGGTGTGACACAGTCTCTGTCCCATGTGGGGCTCACAGTTTAAGGAGGAGGGAGAGCAGGTATTGACTCCCTGTTTAACAGATTAGCAGTTTAACAGGAAACTGAGAACCAGAGAAGTGAAGTGGCTTGCCCAAGGCCACAGAGCAGGCAAGTAGCAGCCTCCTGGAAATGATTCTAAGTTGAAGATACTCTCTAGAAACTAGACTGTCTAGCATTTTCTTCCCACCCAATACTCCGTAACCAGTAATCAATTCTTTTTCATTATTTTTTTCAAGGGGAATGACTACATCACAGCCATTTCCACCCAGTGGAGCAAGCTCCTGTGGTCGGGCCCCTTAGTGAGTTTGCTTACCTGACACTTGCCATTATTTTCATCATTTTTTTCCCCTGCTCTGGCACCCATCTTCTACCTCTTTGCTCAATGTGGCTATTAGATTATCAAGTAGTAATAGTATTTATTAAGTGCTTACTGTGTGCCGAGCATTGTACTAAGAGCTGAGGGAAAATACCCAGTTGGGAATTAAACAGTTTGTTGGAGAGCGAGGCTGGTAGCCCAGCTCAAGCAGCTGTGAGGAGATCACACCTACCAATCCCTGTAGAGTTAATGTCTAATCAATACTTACTGGGTACAGAGCCCTGTGCTAAGCGCTTGGGAGAGTACAATGCAACAGAGTTGGTAGATACGTTCCCCACCCACAGTTGAGCTTACAGACTGGAAGGGGAGATAGACATTAATATAAATGAATTATGGATATGTACATAAACGCTGTGAGTCTGTGTGTGGGGTGAATTCCAAATGTCCAAAGGGCACAGATCCAAATGCATACATGACACAGAAGGGAGAAGGAGTTGGGGGAAGTTGGCTTATTGGGGAAGGCTGCCTGGAGGAGATGAGAACTTAATAAGGCTTCGAAGGTGAGGAGAGTGGCAGAAGGGTGGCATATATGGAAGGGAAGGGAGTTCCGGGCCAGAGGGAGGATGTGAGAAAGCGATCGATGACGAGACAGATGAGACTGGGCACAGTGAACAAGATGGCCCTAGAGGAGAGAAGTATGTGGGCTGGGCTATAGTAGGAGATCAGTGATCTTGTTTAATGGCAAAATGTGCGCTCCAGTCTAAGAAGGGAAATAAAATTCTGGAAAAGATGAATAGAAACATCAAGCAGAGATCATGTGCTGACGTTCCCTTTGGATCAGCTGCTTCCTGAAGTTTCCCCCTCTACTTGCTGTTTCACTTTCCAGCAGAGTCGGAAAGCAAAACTATGGAAAGAGACGCCCATAACTGTTTTCTCATTTCTCCCTTCATTAATTCATCATTTCCCTGTGCAGTTCCCATTTTTTAGGACATGTGACGATCTGTCAACTGCTGAAAGGGAAAACGAGAGTGAAATTTAACCCTCAAGGGCTCAACATTGGGGGAGGTTTGGGGGAAAACAGAAGACCATGTCCCTGTTTCATTTGGTCTCTCCCTGCCCTTTTCTGCTGATAACCATCAAGGCCAACTTTTTACTGGGAGGAGTGGGGGCCTGGAAGGAGCAGGTCTCAGAGGATTGACCAGCCAGAAACCCACCATTTTGAGTAATTTCCAGCCCTGATTTGGCCCTGCCACCAAGTTCCGTGGCTTCAGAGCAATGCCTGACTTCATGGGGAACTGGTAGTGAAATGCAACCTCTCCAGAGCAAGTAGAGTGAGAGGGGCATCCCTAGAAAACTGTTCTAGATTCTGGCAAAATTGTCTTAGGTGACCATTATTATCCAGAGCTTATATTGTTAAACTATCATTTGGCTCCCAGTGACAGTACTGTAACACTGATGGATTGTCTGTGCAATGCTCAAATAAAAGTGGTAAATTAAACATCAAAGCCGAGATGAAGGATGCTCAGGATAGTTTGCCAGTGACAGCGCGCTATCAGCTCTTTGTGACAGAAGGAATTGATCTGCCGCTGATTCCCGGGAAAATAAAAAACACATAATAATAAACCCTTCATCTCAGTTGCCATCTGCAAAAGGCTTTGATAATTATGGTGTCAAACCCTAGGTGGGGGGAATGTTTTTGAAAGTACTTATGTCCTTAATACTGTGAAAAACAAAGCAAAATTGGCTGACAGAACTATGTATTTGGTGGTAAAAGGCAGGCTACTCTAAAATAGACCTTTTCTATAAATACTGACAGAGGCACAAGGAAGTCACTTAACCAATTTGTAAAATGGGATCATAGTGTGGCCTAGTGGGAAGACCGCAGGGCTGAGTCAGGAGACCTGGTTTCCGATCCCAACTCTGCCAGCTGCCCTGCTGTGGGACCTTGAGCAAATCATTTCATTTTCTGATCCTCGGTTTCCTCATCTGTAAAATGGAGATAAGATCACCTTTCTCTCTTAGATTGTGAGCTTCATGTGGCACTGGGGGACTGTGTCCGATCTGTGTTTATCAGCTCTTTCCTAGAGCTTAGCACATAGAGCTGCACACAGTAAGCGCTCAATAAATGTGACAATGAATGAATAGGTGCTTAACCAATGCCAATTACTGGGGGTGCCTACTCTGCATTCAGCAAATGTTTAATAAACACGAGTACCACTACACTGATCTACTACAATTCAACCCACACTCTGCTCCTCTAACTCCAACGTACTCACTGAACCTCGACCTCATCTATCCGACCACTGGACCCTTGCCCACATTCTCCCTCGGACCTGGAATTCCCTCTCCTTTCATATTCATTCATTCAATCATGTTTATTAAGCACTTACTGTGTGCAGAGCACCCTACTAAGTGCTTGGGAAAGAACAATACAACAATAAACAGTGATAATCTCTGCTCATAACAAACTCACAGTCTGGAGAAGGAGACAGACATCAATGCAAATAAATAAAATTAGACATCAAAACAAATAATGTCCAATGTGACAGCCCACCCCTCTTCCCATCTTCAAAACCCTCATAGAATCTCCTCCAAGAGGCCTTCCTAGATTAAGCCCTTCATTTCTCCCATCCACCCTCCCTTCTGCGTCAACCTTGAACTTGGCTGTATATCCCTCACCCCAACCCCATAGTACTTGTGCAAATATTCTTTTACTCTACTTATTTCCCCTATCCCTAATCTATTTCGATATCTTTCTCCCCCATAGACTTTAAGCTCCTTATGGACGGGGATAGCGTCTACCATTTCTGTTGTCTTATACATTCCCAAGTACTAAGTGCAGTGCTCTGTAATATTAATGATTATGGTATTTGCCATGTGCTAATTACAGGTCAAGCCCTGTTCTAAGCGCTGGGATAGATACAAGTTACACACTGAGTGCTCCCAGCTCCTCCACTTGTCTGCTGGTTGATCTTGGGCAAGTTGCTTAATTTCTCTGGGCCTCAGTTACCTCATCTGTAAAATGGGAGAGAAGACTGGGAGCCCCATGTAGGACATGGACTGTGTGCAATATGGTTACCTTGTATCTACCCCAGCACTTAGTACAGCCTCATGTGGCACTGTGGGACTGTGGCACATGATAAGCTCTGAACAAATGCCATAAAAAATTAATTGAATAAAAATATCACTCATTGAGTAATTGGTTACTACTAGTACTAGTGGAAGGATTTTATCTATCCTTCATTTTTGAAGATGATGTTACTGATGACAAGAGCCTAACACAGTAGGAGAGTGTGACTGGAAAGCCTGATCTCAGACTGACACCCACTCTTTCACTGTTCATTTCTCTGCTTCCCATGGATGGTTTCTTCCTAACTTTAGGTAATTCTGCTTGTGCAAACCCAGGTGGTTGTTTGGTCAGTGCTTCCATCTGATTCTGCCCTTTGATTCTATTTGCTCTGTTCTCATCTCTCTCCCTTTTTAAAGATATTTGTCAAGCACTTACTACATGCCAGACACTGTACTAAGCTCCTCTCATAATCTAGAATGTTGGTTTGACCCACAGAAAATGATCAGACTGGAAGGAATTCATTCAAGGACAAACAGGATGTCCTTGACTCCAACATTCAAATAATTTCAATTCAATCTGTTTACAGAGGTTAGATATCAGTGCATTATTCAAATCTCATTAGAGAGTTACATCAAGAGTGTGATGGCGTTTAGATAGATCCAGCAAACTCAGGTCTCTATTTTCTTTTGTTAATGGAGTTAACCTAACACATTTCACCTTACCATTCACAGAGCAAACATTAAATGTGCACTAAGGAAATGAAACTTTTGGGAAGTATTTTTTGTAATGAAAGAATACAGGAATCTACCTAATCTCCTGGTTTTTAATCAATGTGCACATTAACACTCATTCATTAGTAATGACAGATTAGATGTGGGCTTTCATGCAGCAGAACCGATTTTCTTGACCGTATTTGCAATTTCAAAAGGATGTAGCGCTTTGATTTTATTAGTCTGTGCCCCTGTGAGGTTAGGATTTGTTGGGCAATGAAACTGAAGGAAATATTCACCTTCTGATGTGCTTTCAGAAAAGGAATCATGTGATCATTATGACTTTATTGTCTTCTTCTGAGCTTGTCAGAAACAGAAATGATCTCTGGGGCATATCTGAGGTTTGCTATATGGCCTGAGCAACACACAGGGAGAAACAGAATGCACTAAATACTAGATTCTTAGTGCCGCAAATGCTCAGAATGGGTAGCACGTAAGTTTTTATTCATATATTAATATATGAATAAAATGTGCACGTTTATCTGCACGTTTAGCTGTTTGCTTTGGCTGGTACATCCTGATGTGTGTGTACTGATTCCTGCTTTATATTTGTTCATTCTCCAGTTTTCAGTATGTGTAAATAGCTTTTTCTTGTCTGCCCCATCTGCTCCTTGAGAGCAGAGAGCAGGCATCTTACTAGTGCTGTGCCTTGCCAAGCACTCAGTACAGAGCCTACCAAAATAACAGATTGTTTGATGGGTAGCAAATGCTATTTTTGGAGGGGTGGGGCTTTTTAAAAGGCAGAAGGGAAGGAAAATTCAGTTCAGAGAATTGTTAGGTTACCAAAAATCCAGTGCCCCAAAAGAGATTTTTAACCCTCCAAGAGAGAGCCCCCTGAAATGAATGGAAAAAAAGTCGGATGATCTCAACCGACATTGGGAGAATCTATGGGACCAAGGAAACATTGTTTCTAATTATGTTGCACTTATTACTGCACTTAGAGAAAGACCCATTGTACTCATGGGAATTTTGTCAGTACAAAGTATTGTCTGTCTGTTTCAAGCTGCAAGAGGGGAAGAGAGAGAGACTGAAGAGTTATAAAGATGCTTGAGCTTCCTATAATCTGCACCCAAACATGATATAGGAGCTGTAGAAGATTCAAGTAGAACCTATCCCTATGATAGGTGGATGGTGATGAAGTCGCACATCGGCAATGGTGGATGAGAAGCAGTGTGGTCTAGTGGAAAGAGCACAGGTCAGAGGACTTGGGATCTAATCTCATTTCTGCCAATTGCTTGCTGTGTGACCTTTGGCAAGTCATTTAACTTATCTGTGCCTCATTTTACTCAACTGTAGAATGGGATTTCAATACCTGTTCTCCATCCTACTTAAAACAGTGAGCCCGATGCGGGTCAGAGCCTGTCCAGCCTAATTAACTAGTAACTACCCAGTGCTTAGAACAGTGCTTGACACTTGGTAAGTGCTTAACAAATACCACAAAAAAACCTCAGTTTTGTGACCTCAGGACTGAGAACCTTCATAGCAGAATTGATTCTCCTGCCAGCAGACAGGCAAAAGGCCCCATATTGTGTTGAGGGAGGGAATAAAGGCTGGTCAACTTCTGGCCAGCAATATTTAATGATAACATTTATCATAACATTTAAAATGAAATCTAAGTGCCAACCACTGTGCTAGGCGCTGAGGCAGAAACAAGATAATCACAATCCCTGTGCCACATGGGGCTTGCAGTCTAAGTGGGAGGAAGAATAGGTATTTAATCCCCACTTTACAGAGGAGGGAACTGAGGTACAAAGAAATTAAGTGACTTGCCCAAGGTCAAAAAGCAGGCAAAGGGTGGAGACAGGATTAGAACCTGGGACTCCTGAATCCAGTCCACTAGGCCAGGCTGCCTCTTGCCCCAGTTCTGCTCCATTCCAGGGCCATGTATTCATTTATTCAATCATATTTATTGAGTGCTTACTGTGTATAGAGCACTGTACTACGCTCTTGGAAAGTACACTTAGCGGCAGACAGGTGTCTGAGCCTCGCTGGGCAGCCAGCAGTCTCCCCCAAATCCAGCCAGCATGTCTGCCTTGCCACGCTAGTCAGTCAATCATATTTATTGAGAGCTTATTGTGTGAAGAACCCTGTACTAAGCACTTGGGAGAATACTATATGACGATAAACAGAAATATTCCCTGTCCTCCCTCGATGACCTGTAGAGGGGTCCCAGCTGGGGTATGGTAGGGACCCAGCTACCCATAGTGCTGGATAATCACCCTCGAGCCCCTCAGTCTCCCCTCATTTCTCTTCCACACGCATCATATAGGAACACTGTAAAGCCCAGAAAACGGGAGGGAAGTGGGTTGGCTGCCTACCTCTTCCATAACTGGTTTCTTTCCACAATATTTCTGACTTTATTTGAAAGAAACCTCTCATAAAAAAGGCACCCTCTCCCTCCCCTGGGTCAGCGGGGGGGGGGGGGGGTGACCACAGAGCTTTGTCTTCCAGCTCTGAGTCACCTGGGGAACAGTGTATACATGGCTTGGTCATTCACTCCAAGCAGAAGGTCCGCCGGGCTCCTAGAGAGGGTACGCTCACCGGGAGCTGTACTTTCTCACACCTACCTACATGCGAGTTGTAAAAAGGCAGCAACTCATCTACGAAACCTCCAGAACCAAAGTAGTCTTCCAGGGATGGGATGCCCTTTTCACAAAACCCAATGTTTGGAATTGATGAACTGCAGCAGTCCTTTCCGCTGGACCCAACCAGCAATGCCCCTGGCTCTGCCATAATTCCTGTGGAGCGGGTCACCTGAGTCCCATTTTATAGCTCATACTGTCTGGTCCACCCAGATACTCGCGAGTCTCTCTCCCTCTCCGTCTTGCAGGTGGCCAACCCACTGAGTTCCTAGCCTTAGAATCGGGGCCCCTCCTCATGTTGGCAGGTGGCAATCGGGGAGGGGGAAGTGGTTGTTTTCTGATGGTGCAGTGGGTGCTCCATGTGCTACCAAATAAGCCCAAATCAGCTCTGCTCTCTCGGAGCTCATAGTTCATTTAGTTTTCCCTCCACCTCCCCTCTCTGCCCTCAGCGGCAGCCCAACACAGATCTTCTCCTTTTCAGACTTCCAGAATTACCTAGCGATCTCGACCCACTTCATTTATTATTTATTTTTTACGTTTCAGAAATGGTACCTTTCCCGAAACCGCCTAAGGGCACAGAGGGAGGGAAATGCAAATATTTTAATAAATATTGAAAAGCAGCAACAACAGCAGCAGCCCCTAGGAAAGTCAGCAGAAGCAGCACGGTCTAGTGGATAGGGCACAGGCCTGTGAAGTCAAAATTATCTGGATTCTAAACCCGGCTCAGCCACTTGTCTGCTGTGTGACCTTGGGCAAGTCACTTAACTTCTCTGTGCCTCGGTTACTTAATTGGTAAAATGGCGATTAAGACTGAGCCCCATGTGGGACAGGAAATGTGTCCAACCTGATTAGCTTGGATCTATCCCAGTGCTTAGTACAGTGCCTGGAACCTAATAAGTGCTTAACACTATTAAATTTTTTTAAAAAAGCAGAACTCTAGCCGTCTTCCCCTGCCCACCAAATAAAAACATTCCTAGTTGGAAATGTTTCCAAGTGCGGCTTCCTCTTCAGGACTCAGAATTCCAGACATAGGGCCTGGCCTGGGAAGTCCCTGAATCAGTGTGCTCTAGCTCATTCAAATGATGAAGGGGTGCACTGGGAGACGTAAACTCTGCTAGCACATTGACAGTAGATTAAACAGACACCGTGGACAGGTTTAAAGGTAGCGATGGCAGTGGGGTGGATTTGCCTGCTGGAAATCAATCAATCGGTCAATCAATCAATCATATTTCTGGAGCGCTTATTGTGTCAAGGGTGCTCTTTTCCAGAAGGAGATCCTGCATGTATTTTCCATTACGATCTGACAACTCTGAGAGACTTTTAAATTTTAATGGCTGCACAAATGAGTCTCCTGGATTTAAAGATGGTGCATTTCCCTGAACCATTACCAGTCTGTTCTCGAATCTACGTTCAATCCACAGTAGCCCATTGGCCTTCCCTCGAAGCTGGTGAAGAGGAAATGCACTCTGTGTGCTTAGTTCTTTATCCTCAATTTTGCTTTACTTCCTGTCAAGAGCCACAAATCCCTGGGCCCAGCTTTAACCTCCCGTTAACCAAGCACTTAGTACAGTGCTCAAGCACTTCATAAAGCACTCAAGCGCTTAGTACAGTGGTCACTGTGGGCAGGGAATGTGTCTGCCAATTCTGTTGTATTGTACTCTCCCAAGTGCTTAGTACAGTTCTCTACACACAGTAAAGTGCCCAGTAAATATCCTTGATTGTTTCCGATTGAACCTCCCCCCAAGCCCTCACTTTCCTTCTCTGTCAAATGGGGATTATAATACCGGCTTCTTCCAACCTCACGAAGATGAATAATAATGTTGGTATTTGTTAAGCGCTTACTCTGTGCAGAGCACTGTTCTAAACGCTGGGGTAGATGCAGGGTAATCAGGTTGTCCCTCGTGAGGCTCACAGTCTTAATCCCCATTTTACAGATGAGTTAATTGAGGCATAGAGAAGTTAAGTGACTTGCCCACAGTCACACAGTTGACAAGTGGCAGAGCCGGGATTCGAACCCATCACCTCTGACTCCTAAGCCCGTGCTCTTTCCACTAAGCCACGTTGCTTCTCTGAAATGAGATAGCCATTGTGACCGTGCTTTGGGAAAATAAACAAGGTGGTATCATTACCACAATTTTTCCATTTTCTTCCCTCTCCTCTTTCCCAGTGTGGGAAGTCCCAGCTATCTAATAATGACGATGGTATTAAGGACTTACTAAGTGTCCCTTGGCTAGGATAGATTCTAGGTAGACTGGACACATTCCCTGTCCCACACAGGGCTCACAGTCTGAAGGAGGGAGAACGTGTATTTTATCTGAAGCACAGATACATTAGGCGACTTCCCCAAGGTCACACAGCAGGCAAGGGCAGAGCTGGGACTAGAACTCAGGTCTTCTGATACCCAATTTTGAGCTCTATGCAGCCCCCTCTTAAGTACAGCCACATTGAACCCATAAATATTTCCTTTTGGAAAAGCTAGTCAATATACTATAGAGAAATATGGACAAAGCATATAAAGAAGCATATAGGCTGGTGGTTTTGACAGCTCAATTGCAAACTGGTGATTAACCCTGTGGTTGCCACTGACAAAAGAAAGTACTAGCCTGGAGAAGAGGAAACAAAATGTTTTGATGGCAAAATAACAAGTTAGTGATGCAGAAAGTAGTCTCTGCTCATCAGAGCCCTCTAATAGCCAGTTTAGAAGGGTCAAATCGAAACAGCACTAAACAGCGTCAGTACAGAGTCTGTGGCTGAGTTTCTATAATCAAAGGAAATAACTTTAAAAAATCTTGAAAATGATTGCTAACAGTCCGAAGTGGCAGAGGATAGAGAAAAAGTGAAGTAGTTCTAATCAGGAATGCCGGTTCTGTGTGCATGTCACAGTGATATGTACGGAGGGAAGCGAAAATAAGGTAGGAAAATGGATGGACTGTGAAGTTGGGCCAGAGAAAATGAACGGAGTGGAGGAAAGGCAGGGCCACCCAATGGAGGGTGTTCTAAGGGGACCAAGGATAAACTGATAAAAAGGTATTTTCAAAAAGCAAGGTCAGATGTTGAAAGCAGGTAAAAATAAAATCTTAATGATGAATTGAAAAATTAATGGGGAGGGAGACACACACACACACACACACACACACACTGGGGCAGAGTGGCCAAGGAAACCCCCTTCCCCAGTGAATTCTGAGCAAAAGAGAAGCAGTGTTGCCTAGTGAAAAGACCACAGGCCTGGGAGTCAGAGGTCCTGGGTTCTGATACCAGGTCTTTCAAATGCCTGTTGTAACCTTGAGAAAGTCACTTAACTTGGTTGTGCCTCATTCAATCAATCACTTGCATTCATTCAGTGCTTACTGTGGGCAGAGCACTGTATCAAGCTCTTGGGAGAGTAGAGAATAATAGAGGTGGTAGACACATCCCCTACCCACAGAGAGCTTACAGTATGGGGGGGGAGTTTGCTCAGTTTCCTAATCTGAAAAATGGGGATTCAACTATGATCTTCCTCCCTCTTGAACCATGTCCACTCTGGCTATTTTGCATCTACGGTAGGGCAAAACACAGTAGTTGGCACAAAGTCAGCGTTTAACAAATTCCATTATCACTATCATATTAATAACTCAAACAGAGAGGAGGTAGAAGGTGGAACTGGCACGGCAGCAGTTTCTCAGCAGATCATGTTTCCACCGACCTCAATCTTATGACTTCGGTCTTGGTGTTGGAGAGACCGAATTACATGGTCCAAGGGCTAGGCTGAAGTAATTGGGAGGTGGCAGAGAAGTTTATTAGCAAACTCCATGGGAAAAGGTATCTCAGGCAAAGTGAAGTAAGCCACATGGTTTGGCAAAAAGGAAAAGGAAGAGTGGAGAGAAATAATGGTGGAACAATCTCATGAAAACACTTGCGACTGCAACCAAAAAAGGCGTTTTTCTGGAGGAGAGTGAGAAAGAGACAGATGGAGAAGAGAAACATAAAACAATGACAACACCAAAACAAGTGAATAAAAACATCATTTCAGCTGAATCCGAGGATGAGCCCGCAGAGCTGAGGCTTTTGAAAAATCAATCAGCATGAAATACAAAATAAATGGGAGCAACTGACCTTCTTCCATTTTTCTCCCCACCAAGACATCTTTCTGGTAGATTGGCAGAATGTGCCTCAACAGGTCATCGATTAGTTCAACAGGTTTTGTGTTTCATCTGGGAGGGAAGGAAAGCAGAGGTGTGTGTGGGAAAAGCTCCGGTTGGGCAAACACCCCTGTTGTAGTGCCCACACAGACTACGTCCCCTTGCTATCGACCTTTTTGCAACCAACAGCTCTGGTGCAACCACAGCACCAACAGTGACAAAAATCAAGGCCCCGCTAACTTTAACGAGCCTTGACTGGATACTCTATTTGAATCAGTAAGGCCTAGGAAAAAATGGGGCTACACATTTAAATCATCAAGCTAGAAGCAGCAGCATGGCCCAGTAGAGCGAGCACAGGCCTGGGAGTCAGTAGGACCTGGGTTCTAATCCCAGGGGAACTGTTCTTATTATAATTATCATTATTGTATTTCATTCATTCATTTATTCAGTAGTATTTACTGAGCGCTTACTATGTGCAGAGCACTGTACTAAGGGCTTGGAATGTACAATTCGGCAACAGATAGAGACAATCCCTGCCCATTGACGGGCTTACAGTCTAATCGACGGGCTTACAATATTTAAGTGCTTACTATTCTGCACTGTTCCAAGTATTGGGGTAGATACAAGCTAATCAGATTGGACACAGTCCATGTCTCACATGGGGCTCCCAGTTTTAATCCCCAATATACAGATAGGGTGACTGAGGCCCAGAGAAGTTTAAGTGATTTGCCCAAGGCCATATAGCTGACAAGCAACAGAGCCAGGATTAAAATCTAGATCCTTCTGACTCCCAGGCCCATGCTCGATCAACTAGGCCATGTTGCTTCTCTGCCTTGTCCAAAGTCACACAGCAGGCAAAGGGCAGATCTGCAATTGGAATCCAGGTCTTCTGATTCTTATTGCCATTGTCCTTGTCTGTCCGTCTCCCCCAATTAGACCGTAAGCCCGTCAAACGGCAGGGACTGTCTCTATCTGTTGCCGACTTGTTCTTTCCAAGCGCTTAGTACAGTGCTCTGCACACAGTAAGCGCTCAATAAATACTATTGAATGAATGACCCGTGCTCTTTCCACTAGCCCATGCTTGTCCTTGTGGAGGATCATTCAGTTCCGATGGACCCCCAGAACCTTTCCAAGCTCATCAGAGCTTCTGGGGAGTTGCCAATATGGATACCATTGCCAGCCCCCCAACAGTGCCTTGTGCAGAGCCCAGTTCTAAGCACTTAGGAGGTCAATAAAAGCAAGGGGCATGCTCCCTGCCCTCAAGCATCATACAATCTAATGGGGGAGCTAGGCGGGCACTAATTATTTCCAAAGAATGAGATCAGAAGAGAGAACAACCATACACCTGGTAATTTCAGGAGTCTAGAAAGACGAGCAGATGAATGAATGTGAAACCTGGATGAAATGATGCCAGAAGAGCTCAAAAAGCAGCACATAACACACACATCTCAAATCTATATTATATCTAGCCAGAAGGCTTCTCTGCTCCAATTGCCGAGGCCCTTGTTATGCACTTTATTATTTTTTATTAGATTCATTTTCTGCTTACCTGCACATGATGGTTTGGGTTTTATCTCCAATTCGAACATTGCTCAGCTGCTCTTTACAAACAGCTTGTACATTCATCAATCCGTCTTCCTCTTAAACCTGCCTCATGTGCCTTGTGCAAACATGCCAGCATGGTAATTATGATCCAATGAGGTTAAAACTGAAAAGAAAGAAATGGGGACAAACTTCATCGGGGTTAGGGTTTTAATGAGCTTCATTCCCCTTCAGTTTGGGAGGTTCCATGAGAGCCGGGATCACGCCTACTGACTCTCTAGTGCACTGTACTCTCCCAAGTGCTTAGTAGGGCTCTTCCCACAGGAAATGCTCAGTAAACACTATTGACTAGAGGAGCCACCCTGGAAATTTCTGCTTTGTTGCTGGCTTGGCTTTTCCTGGAGGTGGATTGGGAACACTATCCCCATCTCACTGGAAGCATGTGCTGTGACCCTGAAGGCAATCTCAACCTACCTCCCTCCCCTTCGAGTGTGGAACTTAGAAACAGTGACCTTAGGCAGCGCGGCAAGCATACGGTGAACCTGAACAGGGTGGGGTGGGCCAAGGTTTCCCCTACATTCACTGTTCAAAGGCATTCAATCCATCAATCAATCCATAGTCTTTATTCAGTGTCTACTGTGTGCTAAGCATTATAGTAAGGGAGAGTGTACTGTATAGTAGATACAATTCCTGCCTTTAAATTGCTTAAAATCTAACCGGGAGAGGCAGACATAAAATAATTCAGGGATGAGGTAAGAAGAGAGTACAAAGATGGAGAAGCAAATGAATTCAATGATCTGAGCAGCAGAGTGAAGTGTGGACTGGAGAGGGGAGAAGCTGGAGGCAAGGGGTCCAGTAAAGAGGCTGGTAGCTTACGTAGCCTTGCTGAGCATCCCTATCTTATAAGGCGGCTGATGAAAGTTCCTAGGGAGAATCCCTGGCAACACTAACTTGCCACTTGCAGGTTTGTGCCAAGCAGGGAATTTTGCGGGCACACACCCCAAGGAAGAATGGCAGATACATCCTGGGTCACTCCGAAGATACTGAAGAACAGTGCCACTCCCTTAGACTCCCCAGGGCTTCTCCCTCCGGATCCTCCAGTAAAACTCGAGGAAGAAAAGGGATCAGGCGGAGAGAAGGGATGGATTTGGCACACCTCCTTATTCTACCTGGCAAGACATTTTAACCGTGAGGTGAAGCGTCTCTCAAGTAAGAGTGTACAAAGCCCAAATGAACAACAGAACCAAGACATAGGGGAAGAAGCCCCCCTCTGAAAAGACATCAGAGGAGAGAATTAAAGATTGAGCTTGAATTGGCCCGGGAGAAATGAGAAAATGGAATTAGTGGAGAAAAATTTAGGCTGAAGTGCAGGAGAGATGATGAGGACTGTGTCCAACCCTATTTACTTGTATCCACACCAGTGCTTAGTACAGTGCCTGGGACACAGTTAAGTGCTTAAATACCACAATAATTATTATCATTATTTTTCCATTGATAACTGCTCTGATCCGAAGAAAGAGTCTCCAACGCAGTCACAGAAACGTTCCGAGTTCTTCAGGCCCTCAGAAAGGAATGCTCAGAGCTGCCTGAGAGATCAATACTTGTTGTGTTCCCTCATTCATTCCCTTTGTAATATTGTTTCCTCTTTTGAAACTCTGGAAAGCTGCCACGGCTCATGAGATGTTCTAAGCAACATCTGGGGCAACAGGGAAACACAGAGCACTCGGTAGTTTTAGAGCCCCTCGTGTCTTGTGAGTAATTAAAGCTTAATCACCTTTTTTTGATTCAACCCACCATTTTTCATTTCTCAATGAATAGAACATGAACAATCCCCTGGGTCCATGTTGGAGGTTTGTTAAGATGGGCCTCAGAGTGGAAGGGTTTTGCTTCTTGAACTTTTTGTTTCCAACTCACCCACTACTCCCCAAGCCATACTGAAGGTGTGGCATGGGTTGGCATGAGATGAGCACACACCCAGAGTCTCCCAACTCCACTGCCATGGGGGGAGAGGAACCCTATATGCCTTTGGGCATAACATCCAGACAAAATCCCTCCTTCAACTAGTGAGAGGAAAGCAGAATGGAATCAGAATCCATCAACCAATCCATGGCATTTATTGAGCAGAGCTCTGTACTAAGCTCTGCTTAGTACAAATACAAAATACAAATCAAGATGCAATCCCTGACCAAATGAAGCTTACAGTCTGTAGAATAGAAAAATAGAAGAGTTTCCCATTTTCCTTCACAGACCCACGAAATAAAACTTTGACCTTGAAATCTGTATTTTTGCAGGGCACGAGGAAAAGGATTCTTGTGTCTAATTGAGCCACTTCCAGGCTTCTCTCTGGTCACTTCTAAATTGGGTCAATTCTAAGTGGAGCTCCTCACCCACTTCAGAGTTCAGACAATGTGTACTAGGGAAAGAGATGGCCTCCATGGTGAACGCCTTCTCTAGGTTTTTATCAGGTTCACTTGCTCAAACATCTTGGCTTTTTCCCTGGATCAGCAATTGTTAGCAAACTCTTCCTGACATCTCCATTCTTTGTGACAGCACTGTGTTATGCTCTTGGGAACCTACAAAAGAGGTCAAAGATGTGTTCTCTAACCTTGAAGAGCTGACAATCTGATGGGAGAGGCTGTAAAGAAGCAGCATGGCCTAGTGGAAACAGCACGGGCCTGAGAGGCAGAGGAACTGGTTTTTAATCCCCATTCCACCACGTGTCTGCTCAGTGACCTTGGGCAAGTCATTTAACTTCTCTGGGCCTCACTCACCTCACCTGTATAATGGGGGTTAAGACTGTGAGCCCCACTTCAGGCAGGGACTGTGTTCAACCTGCTTATCCTTTATCTATGCCAGTGCTTAGTACAGTGCCTGGCACAAAGTAAATACTTAACAAATACCATAAAACAAAGACATAAATAGTTAAATATATCATAGTCAAGAGATAGTACTCATAGTCATAGTGAGGGAATATACATAATTAGCCTAGGGGAATCGATCAATAAATACAAGAGAACAGATAAACAGATAACTACATGAGTGCTGAGACAGCTAATAGGATGGCACACTAATAGATCTGCAGACCAAAATGCTAGCTTGTTGTAGATAGGAAATATGTATACCAACTCTACTGCATTATCCTCTCCCAAGCTCTTAGAACAGTGCTCTGCACACAGTAAGCTCTCCATAAATGCCACTGATAGATTGTAGAACAAGGTACGTTTTGAAGACAGAGCTAAATAAGACAGAGACAGAGGTAAGTAAGGGAGGTTGGCTACAAGTAATACCAGCAATAGAATGCAAAGGGCTAGCTGGATGGAGAGCAAAAAGAAGAGCAATAGAAAGGAATGAGGCAGCTCCACCCACCAGCAGGAGTGTGGGGAGGCTAGAAAAAGCATCTTTCAACCTAACTGGATCTAGAAGGAAGGACCATAGGTGGGCAGAAGCAACACATCGAGGCTTACTGATGATGGAGTGCAGAGACCTGGAAGGTTGGGGAGACCTGTCACAGTAGGTGTGTGATCCACCCTGATATGCAGGCTTTGAAGCAGGTATAGGCAGGTTTGTTTATCATTTGTTGATGAAGATGATCCCATCATTCTCAACATCACAGCCACTTCCCAGGAAAGTCTCTTCACCCAAATGGATTGACTCCCTACCCCACATCTGAAGTGCCTTAGAAATAGTGTTCTGACTCCTCTGACTGTGGAGACAGACATTGAAAATAGATTTGGTAGGGATTTCTTTCCCCTGGCTTGACAATATACTTAATTTTTTCATTCCCTTCATCCAAACCTGTCTAATCTGCTGAGATGTTTGCTTGTAGCACATCTTAGGGACATTTAAATCGGATGCTAATATTCACAAGAATCTCTTCCACTTGAATTACAGCCAGCGAAGGAGGAAAGTCAGCAGACAGTTGCAGAAGCAGCATAAGAGTTTGGCTAAAGGACATCTGTAAATCTCTTCTATGCCGTGAGCCTAAGCAAGATGAATGAAAAAAGTTCACAGCAGTTTCATTGATTTCTGTGTATCGATTTGCTTTGCGATCTTCATTTTGAAAACATTCCGTCTTGTGTACGATTCGTTACTTTAAAATGTATTTTTGAAATGGTATGGGAACAATTAGAAATTGACTGTTTTCGGGTTCAAATGAAATACACTTGATTCTGCAATGATAGTATGCATTCAAAACCCTTTAAGGAACAAACACTTGGCTTAATTGAACTGCCTAGAATGTGGGAGAGTGCCTCCATCTTAAGAAAAAAAATTTGGAGAGCCATTGAGTTAGATATAAGGGAAAACCTGACTATAAAGGGGATGAACACGAGGAGACTACAAGGAAGGAGGTCCACTGGAGACCCTCATGGACACTCAGATACAGATGTCAGCATAGTGCACACTCAGCAAAATGCAGTGACCTTGGACACAACATTTTCCCAAAGCCTTTTCCCAAGTCTGCCCGAACCTAGAGGATGTCCTTGGCGGAGGATAGAGCGGAAACCTCTGACTCCTGACTTGCTCTATTATTAGTCATTCCTTTCCCCTCCCAGACCCCTGGCAACACGGGCACCACTTCTGAGACGGGGAACTCAAGATCAGGAGCCGAGGAAGAGGGAGGTTGGGTGCAGAAAATAATGATACCAGATATAAAAGTGTCCTAGATGGTATCCGCTCTCCTATGAGTCAGTGCCTTACTATGGAGGAGAGTTTGCGTATGCCAGTGAAGCTTACAGCTATGCCATTGAGAGATACTGTCTTGCAAAAGTAACCCATATGGAAAGGTCTAAGTTGAAGCATCAAAGTTAATTCACCTGTGCTGGACAGCAGTGGAATAGGAAAGAACAAAAGGCGGATGATCAAGTGATCAAAATGTTGATCAAAGATAAGGGAAGAGATTTAAGTTTTCAATGCATGGAAGAAGGCAATGGTAAACCATTTCCATGTTTTTCCAACAAAATTCTATGGATAAATCCATAAAGCCGCTATGAATCAGAAATGATGTGATAGCATCTGAAGAAGGGAGATCGTATTTGTACCAGGCTGATGAGAAACCAGCTAAAACCGGATGACTAGCCCCCCCAACTCCCCTACCCTCCACTTCCAAGGGAGATGGTGCAGGTCTTATACAATCCAAGCAACTCTCTTCACCCCTCCCCTACTGGGCTAAAGGAGGTGTCCTTGGGGCTCCTTACAGTTTTGAGATGGGATAAGAGAAACTGGAGGTAGAAGATATTCTGGAAGATGGCAAATTAATTTGTTTACTAAGAAATGAATTTAGGCTTTTTCTCTGAATGGTCCTTCTGAGTCAAATTCAAAATAATGAAAAAGTCTTATCTTAATCCTTGAGGGGGAGTTGACTCATTTCACTCTTTTAACTCAAATGTTTAGCAGCTTTGCCTTGGCTATAATAACTACGTACTTGAAGAAAGCACATATTTTGTACATTTTTAAGTTGTGTTAAATTTAGACCTATGAATCCTGGTAGACGATTTATGTACCCCAAAAGAAGCCACAATGATTTTGTAACAATAAAGCACCATTTTCAATAAGACAACATCCTTAAAGACACAATAATTCCTGGTTAGAGAGAATCTTGAGTGGAGAAGTTGGGAAACATATATTCACAATCAAAGCAAAGACATCTCCAATATTTTGAGGCTAAAAAAAAGCAGGGCATCACTTTGGGTGAAGGATAATTAAAAGAAGAAACTTTATGACTCTTTGCCCATTGCTTCTGAAACAAAAAACAACAACCCACAAACACTGCATCTAATAAATGTACTGAACTTGAAGTTGCTCAGTTTCTCTTGTCATCGGTTGCAACCCTCATAAAGAAAAAAAAATTCTCCCGTCCTTTTCTTACCTGCCTTTGGTCAGATTGCCTTGTAACTTCTTTCATCCTTCTTCCTCCTCCCATAGCCATCGGAAGGGAAAACCGTTCCATCCAGGGATAAAACATGGGAACCTGGAACCAGGAAATTGAGTTTAGGTTGGGGTTTTGCCTGCTTCTACCCCAACTTCAATCCAAAGCCAGTCATGAGTTGGATTTCCAACCCATCACAGGAAGTCCAATAAATGGTGCTACTTCTTTAGGGCTAAATCAAGGTGGACCCTATTAAAAACAGATCCCAACAGACTGTATCTGCTCTGCTTATCTTGCATCTACCCTAGTGCTTAGCATAATGTATGGCACATAGTCAGTGCTTAATAAATGTCATCACTATTATTAACAGTATCACTGCTAGGGTGACCAATGTTAGCTCTTGTGGATACCAGACCTCACTCAGGCCAATAAGATGTGAAGTGTGATATGCCAAGCTTGCAGCGTGATATGATGTTGTCATACAGAACATATTGCAAGAGTCCACCTGAATTCACCAGAACCTAGACAGCAGCATGGTGTAGTGAAAAGAGCATGGGCCTGAGAGTCAGAAGACTTGGGTTCTAATCCTGACTTCATCACGTCAGCCATGCGACCTTTCTGTGCCTAAGTTACCTCCTCTGTAAAATGGGGAGTAAGACTGTGAGCCCCGTATGGAACAAGGACTATATCTAACCAAATTATCTTGTATCTACTGCAGTGCTTAGCACAGTTCCTGGCATAAAGAAATTAATAAATACCATTATTATTATTATTATTATTATTATTAGACTCTTTAGGAGGTCTCTCAGTCCTTCATTTTCTCCAGAATCCTTGTGTTCCCTTTCGGGATGCTACTTTCAAGACAGAAATCAACATCTGGAGCTGAAGCAGAGGGAGTCTGGGTACTTAAAACAAAAATACCAAACAGGGGACAGACCAGCCACAAACCAGACTGTCCAAACAAAAACCAGACCAAATGGTCACCCAAGCAATCTCTATTAACCAAAGTAGAAGCATTACTTGTTTGCTTTTCAATGTCTGTCTCTTCCTCTGGACTGTAATCCCCTTGTGGGCAGGGATCATGACTACCAATTCTACTGTACTGTCCTCTCCCAAGTGTTGTGTACCGCACCTTGCACACAGTATGTGCTCAGGAAATCCCATTGATCAATTCTCCCATCACGTGATAGGTTTCTCATGGACAGGGACCAATTCTGTTTCATCCTCTAAAACAACCCATCTTGTACCTAAAAAGGTAGGCCCAGGTACAGAGGCAGAAAAATCTAGTTGCCAGCATTAACCCTCTAGACTACAAGCTCACTGTGAACAGGGACTATGTCCACCAACTCTATTTTACTGTCCTCTCCCAAGCATTTAGTAGTGTGCTCTCTGCACACCGTAAACACTCAATAAGACAATTAAGTGATTGAGGAAAGGAAGTTTTTTTAGACACAGGTGACCCAAACGGACTCATCCCAAATTCCCCAGAGATTTTCTAGTCCAAAGATTACGTGAGGGCAGGACTGGCTCCCTTCACCAGTAACAGATTCCCCCCGATCTGAGGTCTCTCCACCACCTGGGGAAAGTCCCCAGGAACTTATCATTCCTCATATAACGTCGAAGAAATTATGTTCGAAAAGGGCAAGATGATTAAGGAAACAAATTGCACTTTCAAGCTCCCCAGAAACAGTCACAGCACATGGGGAAATGTTCAAGAAACAAAATTAGAAAAATCTGGGGACCGTTACCTAAACATGGCTATTTTGATACTAATTTTAGGCAAGTTCTTGATAATTATGCCCCCATTTGCAATTGTCTGTGAGGCTGCAGGCAGGATCTGCCTCTCTCGGTTTTAAGAAGCCACAGGATCCAACGGCTCCAAAGTGTCCCTTTGGCAAGTGTTTTACCATGCAGCCTGTTTTTTAGATGCCAGTACCAAATAGGCACCAAATGTCTTTATGCAGGGATTTTTATTTTAAAGAATAGTAATAATAAAATTATGGTATTTGTTAAGTGCTTACAATGTGCCAGGCACTGTACTAAGCACTGGAGTGGCTACAAGCAAAGCAGGTTGGACCCAGTCCCTGTCCCAGGTGGGGCTCGCAGTCTCAATTCCCTTTTTCCAGATGAGGTAATTGAGGTCCAGAGGAGTGAAGTGGCTTGTCCAAGGACGCGCAGCAGACAAGTGGCAGAACTGGGATTAGAACCCATAACCTTCTGACTCCCAGGCCCCTGCTCTATCTACTCTGCCTTGCTGCTGCGCAAACAACCACCTAACCTCTGCCTCGGCTCCTGCTGCCGAGGTCCGTGGCTTGGAAATGGTGCTGTGTCTACCACTTGACTGTAAACTCCATTCTACTGCATTCTATTCTCCCAGTATCCTGCACACGGTAAATGCTCTATAAATATCATTCACTGATTGATCTCCAGGATAATGGAGAGTTTCTCAGAGACTCTGGAATAAGTGGGGGTTGGGATTGTAGGGAGTCTCCCCTGCCTGGAACACCGGTTAGATTCTGTGTGTTTCTGTTCCTGACTCCATTTGATATCAGTAGGCTCTGCTGTCTGCTTGGCTCAGAGAATGTAATGTAATGATCTTCCAGGCCAGTAAATATACGTCCCCAACTGCCATCCAAAGCCACCATAAGGATCTCATCTCGGAAAGCACATACCCTGTCCTGAGAATTCTAACCCGGCTCGGCCACTTGCCTGCCTTGTGACTGTGGGGAAGCTGCTTCACGAAGCAGCGTGGCTTAGTGGAAAGAGCCCGGGCTTGGAGGTTAGAGGTCATGGGTTCGAATCCCGTTTCAGCCACGTGTCAGCTGTGTGACTGTGGGCAAGTCACTTAACTTCTCTGGGCCTCAGTTACCTCATCTGTAAAATGGGGATTAAGACTGTGAGCCTCACCTGGGACAGCCTGATTACCCTGTATCTACCCCAGCACTTAGAACAGTGCTCTGCACATAGTAAGCGCTTAACAAATACCAATGCTGCTATTCTCTGGGCATCGGTTACCTCATCCATAAAATGGGGCTTAAGGCAGTGATGAAGAACATGAACTACATACAACCTGATCATCTTCTGTTTACCCCAGCGTTTAGTACATGCCTAACATACAGAATGCGTTTAACAAATACCATTTAAAAAATAAAACAGAAACGTTGCTTGCTCACTGCCCTATTGCTTCCAGTAGGGGCAGTGACTTTCTCAGCAGCAGCCTGATGACCCTGTATCTACCCCAGCGTTTAGAACAGTGCTCTACACATAGTAAGCGCTTAACCACTACCAACGCTATTATTATTCTCTGGGCATCGGTTACCTCATCCATAAAATGGGGCTGAAGGCAGTGAGGGATTTGAACTACATCCAACCTGATCATCTTGTGTTAAACCCAGCGTTTAGTACAGTGCCTGACACACAGAATGCGTTTAACAAATACCATTTTAAAAAGAAAAAAGAAAAAAGAAAGGTTGCTTGCTCACGGCCCTATTGCTTCCAGTAGGAGCAGTGACTTTCTCTTTGGGGGAGGGCCACCAGGTGGCCAAATCATGAATTACAGGCCAAATTCCTGGCCAAGCAACTTCTCAACGCTTTTCCTTTGCAACTGGGGCCGTAGAACCCCCTTGTCCTGCCCCAGAATCCCGGCAAAAGGCCACAGCCAGCAGGGTGAAGCACTACCGTGATTTTTCTCATTGCAAATCTTTAAAGAATGAGATTCCATCGGGACTTCAACACTCCGCATTGGAGCAGAGAGTTCTGCTCCTTTAGTTCCCTGCCATTTCCCCTACCTTCCCTATCCTCTAGTCCTTAAACTCCCTATGGTCAGAGATTATGACTACCAACTCTAATGTCCTGCGGAAGCAACGTGGCTCATTGGAAAGAGCCCGGGCTTGGGAGTCAGCGGTCATGGGTTCGAATCCCGGCTCTGCCACTTGTCAGCTGTGTGACTGTGGGCGTCACTTCACTTCTCTGGGCCTCATCTGTAAAATGGGGATTAAGACTGTGACCCTCACGTGGGACAATCTGATTACCCTGTATCTACCCCGGCGCTTAGAACAGTGCTCTGCACATAGTAAGAGCTTAATAAATACCAACATTATCATTATTATTATTACTGTTTACTACAATCCTCAGTACACAGTAAGTGCTCACTAAATACCATTGATTTATTGTAAGCTCTCTGTGGGCAGGGAACACGTCTACCAATTTGGTTAAAATGTACTCTCCCAAGCACTTATACAGTGGTCTGCACACAGAAAGCATTCAATAACTGTGATTGATTGCTTTTCTGCCAGGTACCAAGCCAGAATGTTTCGAAGCAGAGTGCAGAGGAGGCAGAGAAGCTGTCTGTTGTCACACTCCTTTCCTTTCTCGTCGGTTCCAGCCGCTCCAGCGTTTTTCTTCTCTCTAAGGATGCTGGGAAAAGGGGCTATTCTTGTCAACCTTTGGCACATGACTCTCCCTCAACCATCTTCCTCAGGCTCAGGTGAATACACCCATCGCTCTGGAGAACAAAGTATTAATGTATATTTTCAGCTGACCGGTCCACATCTCCACCAGGCTGCTGAGTTGATGGCAGCATCTTATGGGATCTACCTGCTTTGAATAGGTAAGATGCCCATTTCTTTTTTTCCTGAGGTCATGATTAGGTTTTCATTTTTTTTTTTTGGCCTCATATTTCCCAGATAAAGGCTGCCCCCTCCTTGCACAAACAGATGGGCCATTTCAGTGATGCTGTGCCATTGGCATATCAATTGCAAACCTTCACTGACATTGCCAAGATTGAGTAGGAGTGAGGGCAATACTTAAAAGTTGTGGTTTCGCATTTTGAAAACACTGTCCTGGGAGTACACGGGCTTGTTGGTTTACAGGGGGCTGCATTAGACCCGATACAAAAATCTGGGTGGGCTCCAAGCAATGGGTCTTTAGCTACTACTGGCTCACCTAAGTTGTTTAATTGTTGTGTAGTTTGTAAGACACACAGGGAAGCACAGGGGAAAAACCAAAACAGGAAGTCACTCAGAGTCTTCTAGGGCAGTTCCTGAAGTCTATGAATATCACAATGGAGTAACTAGCTTCATTCCTCCCCCTTCCAAGAAGTAAAAACTAGTGTTGCCTAGTGAATATAGCACGGGCTTGGGAGTCAGAAGGACCTGGGGTCTAATTCCAGCTCCATCACCTGTTTGCTGTGTGACCTTGTGCAAGCCACAACCTCTCTGTGCCTAGGTTACCTCATCTGTAAAATGGGGATTAAGACTGTGAGCCTCATGTGGGACATGAGTGTGTCCAACCTGATTAGCTTGTATCTACCCCAGTCCCATGCCTGGCACACAGTAAGGGTTTAACAAATACTACTGAAAAAATGAACACAGTAAACAGAGTGGCAGCACAGTCTAACAGAAAGAGCACAGGCATAGGAGTCAGAGGACCTGGGTTCTAATCCTGGTTGTGCCAGTGGCTTGCTGAAAATCACTTCACTTCTTTGTGCTTCAGTTTCCTCCACTGTGAAATGGGGATTCAATACCTGTTCTCCTTCATACCTAGACTGTAAGCACCCTGTGGAACTGGGACTGTATCCAACCTGATGAACTTTTATCAACCCCAAAGCTTAGATCATTGCTTAACACAATAACACATAGCATAGCAAATACCTTGAAAAACAAGAAAAAAAAAACATGATTGTGCCAGGTTTAATGAAAAGCAGAATAGTGTAGCTTTTTGGACTCGGATCTGGCCAAAATTCAAACCAGGAGCTCAATACCTCAATATTGTTGTTAATGATGGAAAGAGCTAGAAATATAGTAACTCTATTTTAAAAGTTTCCCTTTAAGGGCCCTTCTCCTATTTCCCTCAAAAACTCTTTCGATCTCTGGAAATGGTTGATTTGTAACTAGGATCCAGTTTTTTATCAGCAAAGACGGCATCTGCTTGATTGAAAACCCAATAACCGTAAATCAGGTTATGAGAATGATATAGAATGGTCATCGATTAGCAACACTTTAGTGTGTAAAGAGGAAATAGCAGGGTTCTTGACAGCTTTTGTGCTATTTTCTGTATTTGATATGTGATAAAATTAGATTATTATTGAACCCTCACTAGCAAAGACTCAAGCTGATCCTGCATTTTAAAGACAAGTGAGACCTCATTCTTGTATGAATCTAAAAACAATAGAAAAAGCCATAGGATATTGGAAAAATTCCCTGCTAAAGAACCATTTTCTTTTAAATGTTTACTCCTTTATATGCATGCCCCTGTAGTGTGTGGAACTATAAAGGAGATTTAACAGCCAGGTCTCTTGCTGAGCTTTAAGAATTCTCATTGCCCAGACATCACTTAGAAGGGATCTAGATGTACAATTAATCAATTGATCACATTTATTGAGCACTTACTGTGTGCAGAGCACTGTAGTAAGTACTTGGGAGAGTAATAATAATAATGGTATTTGTTAAGCACTTACTATGCTCACAGTCTTAATCCCCATTTTACAGATGAGGTAATTTAGGCACAGAGAAGTGAAGTGAATTGCCCCAAGTCCTACGGCTGATAAGTGGCGGAGCAGGATTAGAACCCACGACCTCTGACTCCCAAGCCCGTGCTCTTTCCACTAAGCCACGCTGCTTCTCATTATAAGTACACCATAACAACACAAGAGACTCATCCCCTGCCCACAATGAGCTTACAGTCTTTTTACACTTAATTAACCCTGTTGGATGCCACTTTGCCTTGTGCTTCTCAGCTCAGTTTTCAGACATGGTGGCAGAGGGTTGAAGGGGAGGGAGTCTGGGTGCTGCAAATAAACTGACCATACCTAGAGAGCATCAGTGCGGTAAAAGTACTGGGCAGGGGATAGACCAGTGGAAAACAGACAGAACGGTGTGAACCGAGACTTGTGGCCTCCCTAAGCTGAACCCCAAGTTGGACCTGCGAGAAGCATCTGCTAGCCTGAGCCCTCTCCTTTTGGCCTCCGCTTCTGCTCATCCCTTACTCGGATGAGTCTCAACTGAGTACGGGAATGTTTTTAATGACACTAAAAACATAATCTGGGTTAACTGCCTCCGTTAATAAACCGGATCAGTTGAAATGAGATGTGTTACCAAAGAGTAACACCCACGGCCACTCGTGATATGAATGCTTCCGTAAGCTGGGGACTCGGGGACTGGAAATTAATTTTCTTGCTGGCCCTCGTATCATCCAAATAGGAACTGACCCGCTGGGTCAAGTGCATAGTACAGTGCTTTGCACACAGTAAGCGTACTTTAATACGATCGAATGAATGCATGAACGAATGAATGGGGGAGACTTGGTGGCTTCATAATAATAATAACAACAATTGTGTTATTTGTTAAGTGCTTATTATGTGCCAGGCACTGTAGTAAACCCTGGAGTGGATACGTGCAAACTGGGTTGGGCACAGTCCCTGTCCTACGTGAGGCACGGTCTCAATCCCCATTTTACAGCTAAGGTAACTGAGGCACAGAGAAGTTGAGTGACTGCCCAAGATCATACAGCAGATAAGTGACTCCTAAGCCCGTGCTCTATCCACTGGGCCATGCTGTTTCTTAACTCAATCTTATCCTTCTGGGCAGGAATGCATGCATTTTTCCATTAAAGTGACTTAATAATGAAGACAAGTGATTATGTTTATTCTGCAAATTTCAATGAACCATTCTGAGAGGAGGATCCACCTAATGGGCTTACTGCTTTAAGTGGACATGGCCCCAACTCCAAACACACCGGACGATACTGAGCCACAGAAGCTCACCCCACTCCCCCACGACCCATTTCAGAGCCTCCCTTGTAGCCCAACGGCTATCAGGTTGAATTCAGATGGTGATTTGCCCGGTGGAGCTGACCGAGCCATATGGTAGCCCTGGAGGACATCCAAAATCTCAGAGCAAGTACAGATTTATTAGTGACACATTTCCTAGCCATAAATTAGACTCTGAACTAAACCCTAAAATATGTCTATCCTGGGCGGGAGCTCTTAAGTGAGCCCTGGATATTAGCAGGACAATGGGACACCCCTCTTCTGGCTTTGGATCCAGTCAGGGAGGTTCTTCTTGACAGAAAACACATTCGTTCTAATCTGTGACAAGCTTAATCATCAGGACACTGAAGGGTAACTGATGGCTATTGCCCAACTTACCTTCTCAGTTCCGTATCTTTCCCTGGAAGTTGGCCAAAAGAATTCCTTAACGATCATTTCTCTTAAAGTCACAGTTCTTTCCTGGGAATTGGGACAATTATTAGACCCTCTCTGAAAGTGTTTTAAAACCAGCCTACTGAGCAATTTCTAAAAGATATGTTGAATCTCTTTCTGATAGGGACAAAGTTGCTCACCACCTGAGCCCACATCTCGAGGGAAGTGTGTTTGAAGACAGTGTCCATACATATACATTGGAAACCTTGGAAGCTCAGGCAGCCGATAAGCCTTCAGCTAGAATGATTCATTGTTACCCGTGCCAAGTTTTTAATAAGAATGCAGGGGCAAAAAGAGGGCAGGGATTTTACTGTGGGGGCTGGGGCTTAGGGGGAGACAGCCTTCAGAGGGTCAAAAGGCCAAAATGCTGCCATTTGGGGTCTTTTCAGCCACGAGTGGAAATGCTCATATTTTGTCAGAGACTTGGGATGAGCAAGAATGAGAGTCCAGCAGAGTCACCTCAGATGCCCTAAATTACTCTAATAATAATAATGATAATAGTTGTGGCATTTGTTGAGCACTTACTATGTGTCAGACACTATATTGAGCACTGAGGAGGATACGAGCAAATCGGGTTGGGCACAGTCCCTATCCCACATGGGACTCACAGTCTCAAACTCTATTTTACAGTTGAGGTAACTGAGGCCCAGAGAAGTGAAATGACTTGCCCAAGATCACACAGCAGACAAAGGGTGTTCCAGCGGGGAAAAGGTGTGTAAATTCAGTTCTGAGGGATTGTCAGTGTTACAAAAACCTGAAAATCCCAGCACATTCCAGATTATAACCTTTCTGCCCCCTTCAATCCATGTCTGTCTCCTTACATGCTTTTGAAAGGCAAGCTGCCTTGGACTATTGAACTCAAGCCATTGCCATGTGAGCAGTAATATGTGAGAACAAGGAGCAGGCCAGCAGGGTCTTGCGAGTTAACAAATATTTTTTCTGGGCCTCTCTTTAGTAAGATAGTGGCCCTGAGTTTTATAGCCCCTATGTGCTGTTGGGCTGGCAGCTGAAATATTGTTTGTCTGCAGCACAGCCTAGGAGAAGCGGCACTGTTGACCTGAAAGGTATTAGATGCAGAACAGATTATATTTCCTGGATCTGCCGCTTCCTCTCTACCCTGGCTACCGTGACCCTGGTTCAAGCCCTCATTACTCTCAGACTAGATTATAATAACGGCCTCCTTACCGACTCCAACCGCCCTCCGCTTTGGTCACTTTTTCTAAAATGCCAATCGGAGCACATCGACCACCCCCTCCTCCAAAAGCTCCCAGAAAACAACCGCTCCTGACTTCCAGGCTCTCTTTCAACAATTTCTCTCATTTCTCTGTTCTCTTGCTATCTGCTGTTCATGGTTTTCACTCTTCCCAAGCAAAACTCCTAACTGAACCTCTTGCTCAAGATTCTTCTGCCTCTGACCCTTTGCCCAAACATTTCTCCCTGTCTCATCAAACCTGATAAAGTGAATCTCTTCTCCTTCAAATCCCTCCTCCAGGAGGACTTCCTTGATTAATTTCCCTCCTTTCTTGACACACCGCCCTATCAGCCACCTCACTTTTCATCCATTTATATATGTCTTTGCAGGGAAAAGTAGCAATGGTTGCCCGGGTTAGAATTCTGAATCTCAAGTCAGTGCTGTCTGCCCCACTGTAGACACATACCTGTTCTCCCTCCTTAAAGGAGGGAAAATAGATCAACCATCAATCAATCAATCGTATTTATTGTGCGCTAATTGCATGCAGAGCTGTGGCTTACTGTGTAGGAGAATACAATATAACAGAGTGGATAGCAACTTTCCCTGCCCACAACAAGATTACAGTCTAGAGGAAGTGGGGAGTGAAAGATTTATGCTAGATTCCCTGATTAACTGATTTGATGAATCAGAAGCGGCCAGAAGCTAGCTTCTTAGAGGCTCAGAAGGCAAACCTCACTTGCCAGCAGCAGTCCACAGGGCTCTATAACTCGGCCCTTCCCTTCCTGGCAGCTGAGCTTCTGGCATCCCCAGCTTGGTACTGAGCATGTCTGGTTCACAGATACCCCAGTGCTGCCTACAGAGAGGCAGTTGGGCTCTCCTCTTTAGTACAAGGGCACCAACCCACCCTCAACACTTGGGCAACATCGGCTAATAATTCCAATTTCCTGAGTCGGGGAAGAGGATGATTTAAACAAGAAAAATATTGAGGATGAGGGTGGAGGCTGGGATGGCTGACAATGACTCTTCTTGGTGAAAAAAAAACAAAAAACAAAACTAAAGTAAGGAAGTTGAATCATTCAACTATTATACTCCTGAGATTTAATTACCAAATGCAACTCGGTCCTAGACAATAGGGATAATGCATCCAGGAAATGGAATACCTATGAAATGTTAAACCTTCGAGCCTGCTAGTCTTTAGAAACCCAATTTAATGGATAGTCTTAAAAGCCCAGGGAATAACTGAAGGACCGAATCTAAAGGAGAGAAAGAGAAATCTTGGAAAATAGCCTCTGTGTTCATATTTCTCTACATCTTGGTGCAGGGGTAAGGAGTCAAGGGTTTTCTGCTGGAACAAATTCGAGCTCAGAATAATGAGATTTAGAGGAAAATGTGGACATCCTGAGGGTTGGTTTATTCATGCCCTGCCTGTTCTGCGTTCACGCTTCCGTCAACTTTCCAATATCAAGGGTTCATCTGGCCATAGAGCCAGTCATCTCCAGGGGCCGCTTCTGGAAAAAGAGGCCTCTCTGAGGTTCGACTCAACTCCCGCTTCTTCCACAGGTGCCTGAGGCCCCTAAAAGATAAGAGAGCTCCTTAGGCCAAATGGCACTACTCCATTTTCGATGTCCAAAAGGTCAGAGCAGGAAAATGAGTTTCATTACTCAGGGACATGTCTCCCAATTCCATTTTATTGTCCTCTCCCAGGATCTTAATAAGGGGCTCTGCCCAAAGTAAGTGTTCAGTAAATACCATTAATTAATCGCAAAATGGAAGTGCACAACTGAAACGACTAGAAGCATATGTGGAAAGAGAGAAGAGTGGATTTCCAGTCTCAGAGATGAGGGATGGGAGAAGCCAGGGGGATGTGACTCAAAGATTGGGCTTTGATTCCACCCCAATTAGCACCTGTTGTGCCCAGCTCCTGCTGTCACTGACCCAAGATCCTTTCTGGCCCAGCTTCCGGCCCACCCACTCAATCTAATGACTCCCCACTTCCTCCAGCCAAAAGGATAGGAATGATAACAATAGTCATTAGGCCTCTTCTCTGGGGTCTTGCTCCTCCAGTTGCCTCCTCTCTCCATAAGGGATACCCTCATACCTCCTTCATCATCTCTCTTCTACTAGATTGGAAGTTCTTGGAGGGTAAGGAGAGTTGTTACTAATTCTGTGGTACTCTCCCCAGTGCTCAGTGGAGTGCTCTACGATAAATACCCAGTATAAATGCAAAGCAGTGAATGAGAAACCACACGGTCTAGTGGAAAGAAGACAAAATTGGCAGTCGGGAAGATCCAGGTTCTAATCTCGCCTCTGCCTTTGCTTTTGCCTGCTTTGTGACCTGGGGAAAGTCACTTCACTTCTCTGAGGCTCAGTTTCTTCAACTGTACAATGAGTCTTAAATATCTTCCTCCCCTTTGGACCACGAGAGCCATGTGGGATGGGAACTGTGTCTGATCTCATTGTATTGTATCTACCCCTGCATTTAGCACAGTGCTTGGCACATAGTAAGATCTTACTACCTTTATTATAGTATTGATTCCCTTTTAATAAGTAATTATGGCACTTATTAAGCACTTACTATGGGTCAAGTCCTGTCCTAAGCATTGGAAGACATATGAGATTGTCAGTTTGGACACAGACCCTGTCCCACATTGGGTTCCCAATCTAGGTAGGAAGGCATAGGTTTTAATCCCCTTTTGACAGATGAGGAAACTGAGGCACAGAGAAGTGAAGTGACTTGCCCAAGTTCCCACAGCAAGCAGGTGGCAGGTTCTCTGACTTCCAGGCCTGTGCTCTTTCCACTAGGCCACGTTGCTTCTCTAATTTTCTCTGATTCTCTGTTTTTCACTTACTCCACCCATAGCCAAAGTTCTTTCAGCCCTCAATAGCTCTTGCATGAAGCTGCCAGAAAAGAAGCCTTCCTAGATCCCAAATCTCACGGCCGACTTTGATGTACAAAATATTCCTGAGGATCTCTTCCTGTTTCCTGAAGGACCTGGGGAAGGGGCCCAGCTGGGGAAGCAGCAGATACAGAAATGGTAGAATGATTCAACTTGGGCATCCTACCCGGAAAGTTTCCCTCTCAGGGGCTACTGAGTAAGGGACTATCAAACTTCCATTTGTGAAGGGGAGAAAGATAACATAGGGACCGGGACATTAATTCCCGTGTGACGTAAACACTGTGAACAGTAATTTCAGGCCCCTCAGAACACACAAACCTCTACCCTTCTCCATGGTGTTTGTCCCCTCTCGCCAATTAAAATACCTCACATTTTGGCCCAGGTTCCCCCCGCCAGGGGTATAATGGCAGGCTCCTCGGTAGGGTTGCAGTCAGCAAAGATGGTGTAATTACTACACTAATGAAGCATGAATGCAGCTTAATTAATGGAGCCGGAACTGTTGCCTCCGTGGTGCCATTTTAATCACTTCCGTGCACTCTGTTGGCAAACACGTGGGCAATTGGGCTTCAGCAGGGAATGTGCCTGACACCTGGAAATGCTTCCCAGGGAAATCTTGGTGATCAGTGTCTAGAGAGCAGAGCGTACAGAGACCCTGGCAGCCGGGCAAAATGAGCTCTATCCCTGCCCCCTGCCTCAGATGAACCACCACTGATCGGTGAAACTTTAAAGGGCAAATGCAGAATATGCAAAACTGCTCACAGCTTCTTCTTCTCTAACACTGTGGCCAGAAGCAAACGTGACCTAGTCGAAAGGGCCTGAGAGTCAGAGGACCTGGATCCTAATCTCAGTTTAGCCACTTACGCGCTGTGTGACCATGGGTGTCACTTCACTTCTTGGTGCCTCAGTTTCCTCTTCTGTATAAATACAGATTAGATACCTGTTATCCCTTTTACTTAGACTGTAAACCCCATGTGGGACAGGGACTGTGTCCAACCTGATTATTTTGTATCTATCCCAGTGCTCAGTACAGTGCCTGGTACATAGTAAGTGCTTAACAAATACCGCAATTATTATTAGTTGGAATGGTGGGGCCTATTCTATCACTGCTTCTGTCATCTTGATGTGGGGACTCAGGGGTGAATTAGGCCCTCACCGGCCCTCAGGTTCTGCACCGGATTCTGGCACATAGAAAGTGCTTAACAAATATTATACTGAAAAAAACTGGTTTTCGTGGTGGACTGGAATACCATATGACGCTCGAGCTGCTTTTATTCCCTGACTCGTTCCACCCTGAGGACTCAGCATCTTGCCACTTGAAAGAGCAGAGACTCATCAAGGATTTATATTGCTCTTTGAACTACAGGGAATTTTTGGAGGCGGGGGAAAGATCCCGGCAGGTCGTCCACACACACTGCATCCTTCCCCACAGGAGTGTGACAACCAAAAACCTCCACCTTTCCAAGATTCACCTTTGAAGTCAGCATTCACAGGTCCTTTTCCCAAGGGCTACTTACATTTCTATTAGAGATAAATAATATGGAAGATGAGGAGGGAGAAAAGACACTGGATTTGTCCCCATGGAAGATGTCATTATCCTTTCAGAGTGAAGTATCGACGGGATGGAGAGTGGATAGAGACCAGATGGAGGAGCTTGGGAAGGTCTGGAGGAGGCCGACAAATGTATCTGTTCTAAGTTTGGGGAAGAGACGGCTCTCAGGTGCCATTTCGGGAGAGAGGCGGAGAAAGAGAAGGGATGAGGGTGAATCCCTGTAGCATTTCTTGGTTTACGATCACTAATGCCAGCGGGAAGTCACTTCTTCCTCCCATCTGTAAATAATTCTGTCTTTCTCTCCACTGGTAGATTGTGAGCTCCCTGTAGGCGGTGAAAATCCCGGTCACAAACATGGCATTTCCCGATGTCAGTGGACAGAATGCTTAAACCTGGAGTGGGCTGGTCAAGCTGTTTTCTGACCTGGCAAAGCCAGCCAAACAGTAACCCTTCGATTTTCAGGTTTCTGTGTTATCTGTGGGGAGATAGAGGTGGGAAAGCCCAGAGAAGTGGCTCTCCACATTTTCCTCCCTATCCCATTGTCCCCTCCATGGACTGGTGCAGAAGCAAGAGCACAGAGCAGCTATTCTTGCCCTTTGGTTTCCCCCTTTGTGGGCAAGGTGTCTGTCCTTCTGTTGTACTTGTCCAAGTGCTTAGTACATTGTATCACACTCAGTGATTGTTCAGGACTAATAATAGTGGTATTTGATAAGCACTTACTACGTGTCAAGCACTATACTGAGAGCTGGGGTTCATACAAGAAAATCAGCCCCCACATGGGGACTCACAGTCTAAAGAGAAGGGAGAACAGGTATTGAATCCCCAGTTTGCAGATGAGGGAACTGAGGCCCAGAGAAGATAAGTGACTTGTCCAAGGTCACAGCAGACAAGTGGTGCGGCTAGGCTTAGAGCCCTGGTCCTCTAACTCTGAGGCCTTTGCTTTATCCATTTAACCATGCTGTTTCAATATCATTACTACCTGTGTAATAATAAGAATCTTTGTTATGCACTCATTAAGCACTGTGCTAAGCACCGAGGGACATACAATGCAATCAAATCAGGTGCGTTCACTGTTCCAAATGGGGGTTTCACAGCCTATGCCTCGGATCTGCTGCCCTTTGTAAGGCTTCGTGGAAACCACGAGGACTGATGCCCACCCTGGTCACTGGGGACCTCCCCTCACAAGCCTGGGCCGCAGAGCTGTTTGGGAACTGTGACATCCCAATCACAGGGAGGCAACTATCCACCCCACCTTTCCTAGTAGTCTCCACTCCACTGACTGGTTCTCATTTCCACCCGGGACCTCGCATCCACCACCACGTACGGCAAGCAAGGCTGAGTCCACTGCCGGAGAGCCCATAAATGAATAAACGACTACTACACGATGAGATAACGATCTCCAAATTCCCACTAGACTGAGCATCCCACAAGCTGAGATCCGATTAGGCAGCGACTTGCGTCAGAACTCTTAAAACAATAACATTTCTATGAACTTCACCACTGGTTTCTGCATCATCATCCATTCTTTTCTTCATCAGGAATGTTAACTGGTCCAGCAGTAGCAGATCCACTCGGCTATTCAAAGGCTTTTTATGATAGGCCCCTGAGGATCATGGGAAGGGGAAAAACTCATAAAAGGGAGGAGTGGCTTGAACCTTTCCCCAGGCTCTCCACCATCTTTCACGCCTCACTGCTCAACCCCTTCAGGACGCAGGTACTTTGTGGGCCAAAGCAAAGTCACCCTCCACAAGGCGAGAAATGCATCTAGCAAACCTCTCAATTCTTTGGGCTTCAAAAAGAATGGAAGCTTAAGCCCCTACAGAATCTCAGGTTGGCCCATAGCTTGGCCACCATCTACCCGGTCCTGACTGGTCCCTCTGCCAACTCTCCTCAGGCTTCTTGGCCTTTCTGAGAGATTCCTTCTCATCAGGACAGTTGATTTTTGCTATTTCCCCCGGTACTTGTTAAAGCACTTACTATGTGTCAGGCACTGTCCTAACAGTTGGGGTAGAGACAAGATGATCAGGTCAGAAACAGTCCCTGTCCCATATGGGGCTCAAATCTTAAGTCACAGGTAGAAGGATTTAATCCCCATTTAACAGATGAGATAATAAATGGCACGGATGAGTAAAGTGACTTGCCATCGGTCAAACTGCAGACAAGTGGCAGAGGAGGGATTAGAACTCAGGTCCTCTGACTCCCGGCACAGGGGTCTTTTCACAAGGCCAAGTTGCTTACCCTGTTACCCTGCCTACTATTTCTTAAAGGGTCAGGCTTCTCCATCCTGCCTAGGCTGACCACTGATGCCTCTGTGGATATTGGCTTGATGCATGTGATGTTACCTGCCTTCACTGGGCACACAGCATAACGTTGTGGCATCACATTCACCATTTTACAGATTTCTGCCTGAGGCCACCTGAACCTAGATTTATGAACTCCACAATGAGAATTCCAAGCTCAAAACTGAGATTTCCAAGCTCAAAATAGAGATGTCCAAACTCAGCAGGGAGATTTCCAAAACCAGTAGTGAAATTTCCAAGCTCAACCATAAGGTTTGCAAGTCCAACAGTGAGACTTCCAAAATAGCTTGTCTTTATCTTTTCTTATTTTTTTCCAAATGGGATGAAATCAGGTAAGAGCTGCCCTGGGGAGAATTAGAAGATGACATAGGTAATTTCTGCTCTTGAAATACATGGCATAGTGGATAGAGCATGGACCTAGGAATCACAAGGTCATGGGTTCTAATCCCAGCTCTGCCAATTGCCTCCTGTGTGGCCTTGGGCAAGTCACTTCACTTCTTTGTGCCTCAGTTACCTCAACTGCAAAATGGGGATTGAGACTGTGAGCCCCACCTGGGACTGGAACTGTGTCCAACCCAATTTGCTTGTATCCATTGCAGTGCTTAGTACATGTGCCTGGCACACAGTAAGCACTTAACAAATACAACAATTATTATTATTATTATTATTATTAATTTAGCGATGCACAACTGTGGGCCTTCTTCCTCATTAATGGTTGTATAAGCAGGATCTTCAAAAAGGCAAAGCCCTTAATAAATGAATATTCCCCTTCACCTGCCAAAGCTGTTAACATAAACCCAGTCATTGAAACAAATATCCCTACAATCCAGTGTCACTACCTATTAAATCTTACTGGCCAGAGGAAAAGAGAGAGGAAAGAGGCAGACATGTCTCAGGTTAAAGGCTTAGCCTCTTCTCCTATTCTGATACCCTCAACCTCTAGGTTCTGAATTGAGAATGACAGTCTGGAAACTTCTATTGAAGAGCAATCAGTCAGCAACATTTACGGGACCAAGCAAAGTCCTCCAAAGCCCGACTCACATCTCAATGCATAGGGGAGAGGAGAAGGAGGTTGAAGGGGAGGCAGTCGGAATTAGCAGAACACCTGTTAGGGCTATATGCTAACCCGGTAGCGAAGGACCACCTAGGGTGTCTTGGGAGGTGTCAAGGAACATCCCAAATCCTGCAAATAAGTGGTTGAAGTCAGTGGTGATGACTGCGGCTCCTACCCTGGAGGTTACCTTCCGTATTATAGTTCTACTGCCCAGCATTGGCATCTTGGCATTATTGGCAGTAGAGAAGCAGTCTTGCCTAATGGAAAGAGCAGGAACCTAGGAGTCGGAGGACCTGGGTTCTAATCCCAGTACCACCAGTTGCCTGCTCTGTGGCCTTGGGCAAGTCACTAATTTCTCTAAGCCTCAATTTCCTCATCTGTAAAATGGGGATTCCATACCTGTTCTGCCTCCTACTTAGACTGTGAGCATCATGTGGGACAGGGACAGCATCCAGCCTAATTAATTTATATCCACTCCAGCACTCAGAAGAGTGCTTGACACCTAGGAAGCACTTACTAAAATAATAATGACAATAATAATAATTCTGTGGTCACTTTAGCCATTAATGAGTTTTGAACATAAAATACTCAGTGAATATAATTCATGGACATAGCAGTCTATAATGCATTGACATAGGGAATGCTAGGGGTCTAGAGGAGAAAAATTAGAACTGTCATTTATTCGTTCATTCATTAAATCATATTTATTGAGGGCTTACTGTGTGCAGAACACTGTACTAAGTACTTGGGAGAGTACAATACAGCAATAAACAGACACATTCCCTGCCCACAATGAGCTTTAAGTCAAGTACCCGAACATTAGGGTGGAGGCAACTCTCACACACTTCCTCCAGGGATTCTGTTACTACTGATGGAGACCATATATTAAGCTGCATGGACTATTGGTCTGAGCCAGGAACGGCTTGGTTATAGTCTCATGTCCATCAAACAAATGGAATCTTGGCTAAGAGGGACTCTGTGGGCTGAATCTAGGAAGGCTTCCTGGAGGAAGCAATACGTCGGCAGTATTTCGACAAAAGGGAGGAAAGTGCTTTGCCAAGAGAAGTTGGGATACCCTCCCACTGGGTAGAAGCTGGAACAGAAGCCTGGAGGTACGTACAGCCCAGCTGTGCATGTGCAACTAAAGGGAGAAGGAAGAAGGCAGGGTGAGAGAGGGAGGAGGAGAGGGAGGGAGAGGTTAATTCTTTGTTATTTAGACTAGAAGCCCCATGTGATACAAGGACTGTCTGACCCAATTAACTTGTATCTACCCCAGTTCTTAGAACAGTGCTTGACACGTAGTAAGTGATTAATATTAATAATAATGTTGGTATTTGTTAAGCGCTTACTATGTGCCGAGCACTGTTCTAAGCACTGGGGTAGACACAGGGGAATCAGGTTGTCCCACATGGGGCTCACAGTCTTAATCCCCATTTTACAGATGAGGTAACTGAGGCCCCGAGAAGTTAAGTGACTTGCCCAAAGTCACACAGCTGACAAGTGGCCAAGCCGGGATTTGAACCCATGACCTCTGACTCCAAAGCCCGCGCTCTTTCCACTGAGCCACGCTGCTTCTCAGCGTGCTTTTGATTAACAAAAACCAAAATTAAAATTAACTGGTGGAGGGGCCATAGTCCCACTTTCATAGGATCTCAGAGAAGCAGCTTGGCCCAGGTTCTAATCCTGGTCTGGGCCTGGACCTGGGTTCTAATCCCTGCTCCACCACTTGTTTGCTGTGTGACCTTGGTCAAGTCCCTTCACTTCTCTGTGCCTCAGTTCCCTCATCTGAAAAATGGAGATTAAGACAGTGAGCTCCAGTTGGAACATGGA
The DNA here is from genome assembly GCF_004115215.2 of Ornithorhynchus anatinus. Taxonomy (NCBI): domain Eukaryota; kingdom Metazoa; phylum Chordata; class Mammalia; order Monotremata; family Ornithorhynchidae; genus Ornithorhynchus; species Ornithorhynchus anatinus. Next base: position 4,576,211 of record NC_041740.1, on the reverse strand, counting down.
CTGTGTCCAACCTGATTCACTTGTTTCTACCCCGGCGCTTAACAGTACCTGGCACAAAGTAAGCACTTAACGAATACCATTAATAACAATGGATTTCACCGAAGGCCCATGCTCCTTGAAGTTCAGGCTTGGTTCAGCCCTGTGGGCTTGTGCTTCTTCAGCCCTTAGGTGCAACTAACATGATTATTCTGCTCCTGGGTAGGGAAGAGATCAGTGAGGCGGCACATAATCACCCCTTGCTGTTTATACCGTAGAAACCATAATCCTTTTGTTTCCTCTTAATTTGCTCAAGAGCAGGGATTAGCAGACCTTTCCAAATTCATAAACATGGAAAGCTGCCTGCAGAGGCGGCCTGGCATGGGAGACATCAAGTCGTGCTAAGAAGGGGCAAAATTAACTTTCGAGCTGGCACCGGGGAGTGGGTGAACTTGCCCAGCAGACTCCCTTTTGGTGCCAGGCACACCTGCTTTTCTATCTTGGCTTAGTCATAGCCTAACACTCTCCCAACACTCGGCCTTGGCACAGCAGGACACATTAGGTTGTTGGTTTAGAAATCAACCTTTCCCTTAAAGCTGGCAAGAGCAGCAGTGTGGCCTAATGGAAAGTTGATGGGCCTGGAAGTCGGAGGATCTGGATTCTGATCTGTACTCTGCGATCTTGGGTAAGTCACTCCATTTATCTGCCCCTGAATTTCCTTAACTGTAAAATGAGGATTAAATCCTACTCCCTCCTACTTCAGCTGTGAGCCCCATGTGGGGCAAGTGTCTGGGTCCAACCTGATTAAATTTTATCCACCCTAGTGCTTAGAACAGTGCTTGACACATAATAAGTGCTTCACAAATGCCATAATAATAATCATTATCATAACACTAATTGGGGAGATGGACACCATCCCCACTGGCCCTGCAGTAAGCTTTTCAAACCCTTCCCAAGGCAGGTACACAGTGGTGAACTGGTCCATAACGCAAGGTTCTTCTTACTTATGAGTTCCATAAGGATTAGGACCATACATCAGACCTGTTGATTTACCTGGCAGACAGTAATGAATGAATGGGATAACACTAACACGCTCTCCTCTTCAGGGGGCATGACCAGACAACCAATCAGTATAATTTATAGAGTGCCTCTTAAAAATATTTACTAAGCCCTATACAAAATACTCGGGAAAGCACAATACAGGTGAAAGACAAGGTCCCTGCTCTCGAGGAGTTTATAATCTAATTGGGGTGACATGAAGTAGGCTCAGGTAGGACAGAAGTGGCACTGAAGAGCTCTCTTGCCCCACACAAGGCAAATCCATTTTCTGCTCTTCCTGGTTTTCCTCCTTCTTTAATGCCCCTTGGCTGAGAGACCTTGACCTCTCCACAAAGCAGGGTAGACCTAGTCTCAAAGTCAGCATGAAAAGCATGAAATGGCCAAAATCAATCAATTAGTGGTATTTACTGAGCGCTTACTATGTGCAAAGGACTGTACTGAGAGCTTGGGAGAGTACGCCACAACAGAAAAAGCAGACACATACCCTATCTATAAGAAGTTTACAGGCTAGAGGGGGAGACAGTAACATAAATAATTTATTATAAAGTTTACGTATCATCTGTAGATCATAATAAATATGTCCTAGCAAGAATTATTTAGGTTCCTCAATCTGAACATGTTCTAACCGCTTCTATTTTACATTTTCACCTGAAGCCTCTTCTCCCCCTTGCCGGCAACTTGCCTCCAAAGCGCATAAACTTCGGGTCCTTCCAAGGAGAGCACTTGCTGGTCTTTTTATCCTTTCATCTTGCTTGTCTTTGTTTTGCCCTCGGTAGAGTGATGACTTAGATTACTTACTATAATGCCATTAATTTCCTCAAACACCCTTTGTACTCCACCTGGAACCATTTCTGAAGACAGAAGATGTGCCAGAAGCTAATCTGGAGCAACAGGGTCTAGAGCTGGCATTATTAACAAGAGCTGGAGTAGGTGAACTGCCCTCTCCTCCTCCACACAATTTTGGTGAAAGCTTTAAGATCATCAACCGCTGCTGCCCGCTGCCTTCATCACATCGGAGCAGGGAACTTTAAGACAAATAATAGTGCTTCTGTTTTATCTCTTTATTAAATAGATTTATTCATGGGTTTCTTTTATGTTCATGTTTATCTCCCAAACCTTTTTCAGGCTTTATATTGTGTCATAATCTTACTGTATCAATTTCACTCTCTGTCATAAAAAGGAATTAAATCATATATATGGACTTTTTTTTAACATGGCCGTGCAGGAGTCGTGCTCCATTTATTTGTATCCCAAATATCAGTTTTTCCTCTAAAAGGAGACTATTTTTCTTCGGAACTCTAATGCTGACTGAATACGGGTTGTCCGCCTCTCAACTTCCTTCATGCTATGTATTTGTTTAAATTATAGGCATGATTCATTGTCCTTTGTTTTCTCTCAAATTCCACCCTGCGGAGCTAATGTAACCTCAGAGACAGCTTCCATGCTGGTGTGTTGTCTGGCTCTGTCCTATGCGCAGCTCTTCGGTGATACTATCGTCACTGACTTTATTTCCATATAGAACTAACTTCCATAACAACATTAGCTAGCCCACTCATGGATCAGATCACTGGTCCACCCAACCAAGTATTTTACAAATAAAACTTCCATTTTATTTTTAGTGGTATTTGTTAAGTGCCAGGCACTTTACTAAGTGCTGGGGTAGGTACAAACAATAAGGTTGGATACAGTCTTTGTCCCACATAGGACTCACAATCTTACTTGAGGTACAGTGAGGTTGAGTGACTTTCCACAAGGTCACACAGCAGAGGCAGACATGGGATGAAAACCCAGGTCCTCTGACTTCCAGGCTCATACTCTACCACTAGGCCAAGCTGTCTCTCTGCTGCTGCATAAGAACATAAGCTAGTCCATTCATAGATCAAATCAGTGGTTCATCCAAATTAAGTATTTTGCCTCCAACAGTAGCAATAGGATGCCTGGAGGAACTGTGGTTGCCTTTCCAGACATCCATCCTAGTATTAGGGATGTACCCTCTAAAATCCCTAATGTTTCCCTCTACATCCTTAACATTCCTTTTAGAAACTCATTATAGACCTCTCATCCATGAATTTATCCAAAAGGTAGTTGACTTACCCCTGGGCTCTGGCCCAATACGTGGGGTAAGTTACGAGGAAGCATGATTCCTGAAATGTGAAATTTTAATTTTACCCAGAGAGCGATGATTCACACCAACTTGTGAATAGATTCCATTAAAGTAAAGATAGTGACAATAAAAAACCTCATTCCATTACAAGGTCTAAAAATTATTCAGATTTGTTTCAAAATGAATAAATGTGTTAACACTAAAAACCTAAATTATTGTGTTATTTACAAGTGTCCTCTCAGTAGGCTTCAAGTAATTACAATAAAATGTCACCTCAGATGGCAATAATATATTCTTTGATAAGAAATTCATATTTGCCCACACCCATAAAACTTTAATAGTTACATAATTGAATATTCCTCAGCCCATTATTGAATAAATTATATATATGAAAATGCCTTCATGTTTATTTTCTTATTTATGTTTATGAGGGTAACTAGATCCAAATGAAGGCATGGTGAAATCAAGGAGGGAGGAGTGTGGGATACTTGTGGAAAAGAGCCTTTTGGAGTTCATTTGCACCAAATCTATGGATTATAAGAAAAACGGTGGGCAAAATTCACAACCACCAGAAGAAGAAACCTGGA